>NC_090921.1:773830341-774455341 GCF_040938575.1 Ambystoma mexicanum | reverse complement strand
ACTCTGGATCTATAAAAGATGGTCTGTATTTCCTCACCAGATACCTGCGGACTGCTGATGCAGACTCTAGCGTCTTCCATGAGTCCAGTAATGGATCTTTCAGGGCAGCATGAAAGGGTAACAGGTTCTTTTTGAGGACCTTTGTCCAGGAAATCAGTACAGCCATAATGGGTTATCCCGTTAGAAGGATAACCCCATCCAACACACTCAATGTCTCTCTTCATATATATGGCCCTTAATGACTTGAAAGTAAGTACGCGATTGAGGTGCGTACAGCCACAAAGGTCCTTTCGACATCAAGACCTCCTTCGAGGAAGACGACAATGCTGCTCCGAGCATCGAAGAAACTCAGGCGGCCGACATACTGGACACTGTGCAGTAAGCTATTACCAAAGCCTTTTGACTCAGGGTCTTGGGTGCAAGGGCCGAGGACTTCTCGGAATCCCTGTCAGTCTTGGAAGACGCAGTGGGATGCAGTTTCTTCACAGTTTGGAAGGATCAGAAGGAGCCGCCTTGAAAAAAAAATCCAACATTGCAAGTCTTAATTCTTCACACTTTTCTGCAGGCGCAGATGTAGAGAGAAAAGTAACTGGTGCCTGACGGGTGAGGAATCTTTTTTTTTCTTAGAGGGCAAAGAATGATGCAAGTCGCTCTTGGACTGCGATCTCTTGAGAGCAGTTTTTAGACTGCTTTTAGTGTTTTTCAGGGGATTTTTCACCCACAGAACTCCGATCTTCAGAGGATTCTCTCTTCGAAGGCATAGAACTCGAGATTTAGATGCACGTGACCCAGAGCGAGTTTCAAACTTTCAAGGCCTTTGAAGTCGTTGATTGGCAGGAGCCACATTCAATGACATGGTCTGTGCCAAGGCCCCACAGACAAATCCTGTGAGGATCTAATCTATGATCGACAGTTTTGATTCTCAGTCCCCACATCTTTTGAAAACTGTTGATTTCGGGGTAGAAATGTTCCTTAAAATGTTTTAAAAGAAAACAATTGACACCGGTCAAAAAAATTCTGTGGGGATCGAAAACGTTCCGAGAGCGTGCCGAGCATGCTAAAAAAGGAACTGAGGCAATGGGGCATGGTGCAGGCTATTTATACCGTCATCAACCTCACATCTGGATGTGAGGATGGAGAGCGTCAGGGGACCTCGATGCCGAAGTCACACTGCGCCCCCTGCTGCTGAGAAACATTTTCAGAGATCTGAAAGCAGGAATCAATATAGCAAATATGAGGAATCCTTGGGAGGACAGAATCCATTAGAAAGAGAGAGACAAAGATGCCTTCTCTTCTGAGCCGAGCAGGTACCACTGCCAGCAGCTTTGTTAAAACCTTGGGTGCAGCAGGACCTTGAATTAATAGTGGCAACGTCCTATTATGAATCTCAGGAACCTCTTTGTGCCTACAGTGGATTGACAAATGGAAATAGGCATCCTGTAGGTCCACCGAGACAACCTAGTCCTGCAGGTCGAGTGCTCGAGAGATCTGCACCAGTGTAAACATCTTCAACTTGTCTGAGCGCAGGTACAGGTTCAAGAAGCACAGGCCTAAAATCGGGTGCAAGCCCCCATCTTTCTTTGGCAACAGTAAATAGGCTGAGTATCCACCTCTTCTTCGATCAGGGTGCTGCATCAGTTCAATGTCCCCTTTTTCCATAAACTGATGGCCTTTCTCCTACAAGAGTGGGCCCAGCGGCAAGTGCTGGACAGACAGGGGATGACTGGAAGGCGTTAAGCAAGAATCTATGTGTTTTTTATATTGGGGGAGGGGGCTCCCCTAGCCCCCACATTTACCTAGGTCTATAACTCCACCCCAACCCCCTCCCCATCAGTTTTGCGCCCTTACCCCTCCCCCATATAGGTTTATTTTGAGTATTTTCAGTATTTTGGATTTGTTGAAAAAGGATATCAGTAATTTGTATTAGAAAATATCACTGGATACCGTTGCTGCTCCCCTCGCCCCCACACAGGAGATGAGCTGTGGAAGTCTGCTTCAGATGCCTTGTGGCGGAAGCAGTGGAGGTCATGTAGGAGGTAGACAAGCCATCTTTGGTAGAACCTCTGTCCTGACCCTTGTTAGAACAGTGCTGTGGGGGCCTTCTGGACGGGGCTTGACCACTGCCCTTCTGGGCATAAGAGGCAAAGGGACAAAATCCCCCAACTGTGGTCGTGCATTTGCGTTTCACCGCCAGGCTTTGAGACTTGGCAGTCAGTTTCAAATACTGGAACATTTGGAGGGACTCATCAGCCTTAGCTTCAAATAAAAGGGTCCCTGTGAATGGCATATCCAGGAGCTTTACTACGTTGCCTGGGGTAAACCCAAGGTGCTCAGCCAAGAAGAGCTCCACAATTTCCTGGTCTCGGAGTCGGCAGAGTTCAACTCGGAATGGAGGATCTGACAAGAAGATTCTTTGCCATCATGCACAATGGCCTGGAAAACTTCATGCATTTGCCTTCTGGGATATGTTCAGGTACCACCAAAATGGCTGACCAAAGGCCAAAAGAAAACTTGACTAGGGCTCAGGAGGCAATGGTGGCTCTCAGGCCGAGGCTAGCGGAAACAAAATCCCTTCTTCCCCAGGCATCAAGCCTTTTACTCTCCCTTTCTAGAGGTAACAAGGGAAAAAAGGAAGACTTGATTTTAGCTGTAGTTGCTTGGACCACAAGGTTTTCAAGCGAAGTATATGTCGACAAGAAGGAAGGGTCAGATGGTGCTGGCCTATGTTTATTTGCCAGACCATGACCTAAGGTCAGGCCTGAGGCCGATTTGGTCCACAGTTCCACAATCGAAGCATCCACCACCTGGTTAATGGGTAGGATGCTTTCCCTTTGAGGACCAATATCCAAGATGTCCGATAGCTCATACGGGGACTTAGGCCTAGAAGGGAACAGGTAGTTGTAGGGTATCCACCACCTTCGCTATCAACATTGGAAAGCAGTTTGAGGTTTACCCAGAGTCAGAGCATGTCGAAATCTTTCGAAGTGTTATGTTATGAAAATGTATAAAGCGTACGGTTACCCGAAAGTATCATGGCGCTAGAGAGGGAGGTAAATGATCCCCAAGCCCATCTAAAACTAAAAGTCATCGAAAACAGATAGGTTTTTAAGGCCTTTCTCAATGCCAGATGATTTGATAGGTTTTTCATTGTCAATGGGAGGCGATTCCATAACTGGGATGCGGCCACGAAAAAGCCCGACCTTCAATATGAGAGCGGTAGAAGGATGGTACACACAGCAGGCCCGCCAAAGCTAATCGTAATGACCGATTAGGGCGATAACGGGTGAATTTAGTCTGTAGCTAGTCTGCCCCTTAAGTGTGCAACGCACGAAAGACAAGGCAGAGCGCCTTAAACCCAATGCGCTGAGCCACAGGCAGCCAAAGTAGGGAGCGCAAAACTGGCGAGATATGAGTCCCATAAGGGGATCCCGTAGCTGCCCGAGCAACCAGATTTTTCAGGCGCTTCAGCTGTTGGACTATGCCCTTACGCTAGGCCACGTATAATGCTTTTCAGTAGTCCAAGGGACTCAAAACCATGGCTGCTACCACCAGCGGCCAGAGGTTCTTGGGTAGAAAGGGAAGCACCTTTCTCAGTATCTTGAGACGAAAATGGCTGGCTTCTTGTGCATCCATAGAAAGAGTAGCATAGATGACCACTCCTAAAGTCTTTACTTTAACAACCGGGACAGGAAGAGGGCCAAGAGAAGATGGCCAGAACGAGGACACCTAAAGTGAAGGATCAGGGGGGGAGCCAACCACCAACACCTGTCTTGTCTCCATTTAGCTTCAGCCAATTTTGGATCATCCAGTCTCCCACGGCAGACAAGGACTGATGCAAGCACAATGACATCTCAGCCTGATCAAGATCTAAACAGATCAGGATTGGAGTGTCATCGGCATATGACTAGCACCTGATGCCGAAGGAGCGGATGACACACTCTAATGGCCAAATATAGATGTTAAAAAGAATGGGAGACAAGGCGGAGCCTTGCGGCACCCGGCACCCAAGAGGGCAAGAACCAGAGAAGAAATCAGGGAGTGAAAGGATTTGAGTTCTGTCTGGCAGCAAAGAAGTAAACCACGCTAATACTTGACCTGAAATTCCAGCCTGAGCCAGGCGGGCCAGCAAGGTGGGATGGTCGACGACATCAAAAGCCGCCGAGAGGTCAAGTAAAATCAAGGCGCCAACCCCACCTGCATCATTCAGCCTAGCCATATCGTCCTGGACCGAAGCCAAAACACTTTCTGTACCCCGACCGGCCCTAAAGCCTGACAGAGGGGTCGGAAAGATCAGAGGACTCCAAAAGCTTCATGAAAAAAGTTAAGAGTGAAATGGGACAGAAATTGGAAGGAAGTGAAGGATCCAACAATGGCTTTTTTAAAAGGGGAATCACAGTTGCAACCTTACGCTCCGGTTGGATGCAACCCGACTGGCAGGATGCATTATTAGCCATCATGTACAACCTACTTGCCTCATGCAAATCAGCTGTGATGTCTTGCAAGTTACTATCATCTACATAAAATTCCTCAGGGAAGTCCCTGACCTCCCTGGGGCAAAAGGTATCATACATTTCCTCTATGTGGGACATAAATGCACCCATAGCAGAGGGGCATACTCCAGAGGAGGGAGTTGGAGCTGGAAGACCAACGTCAGAAGACTCAGCAGTGCAGCACAGTAACAGGTCCTTATATGCAGTAGTCATGGCCGTGCCCGGGGTCTCTGCTGGCTCTACAATGTGTCGTGGACTTCATCTGTGCTGTTGTCGCTGAAGTCTTCAGTGCCCCGTCGACCTCGAACGGGTCCACTTATCACACATTTCTTTTTGGAAGAATGAAGAGCTTTGTCTTACTTTCCCCAAGTGCATTGGGGTGCATCGACGGGCACGACCCCCACAGGCCTGCAAGCCGTGCTCGTCTCCAAGGGAGTAGAGACATATTCTATGTGGATCAGGGACAGACATCTCACACCCGTAGTAGATGCAGGGTTTAAACCTGAAGACGTAGACGGATTAGGCATCTCAAAGTGAAAAACACAAACGTTTCTAACAAGGCAATCTTCCAGAAGCAAGCAGAGCGCATTGAAAAAAGGTCATGGGGAACAGTGCCTCAATATAGAGTGGCCCAAAATTATAAATGGCGCAGGGCGCAAAGAGGGACCAGGCTGAGTGGACGCAGAGCCTTGCTGCGCTGGGAGGTAGATATCAAAGAGGAGGTATCCGTGGAAGAAAGGAATCCATTAGAAGGAGAAATGACTTACTGGTAATATTCTTTCAATTGATTCTTCTCCCGCAGATTCTTCGTCACCCACCCATCTAGCCACGCTATGAAAGTGGTCTGAAGTCTAAATGCAGTTATCCTCTTCTGGTGGGGTGAGGTTTTCCCGAATAGTTGTAATTTAGGCACAGTGTGAGGACTTTCATTGTAAATAGATTTTTGTTTGGCTGTTTCAGCCCGAAACCTTAGATTCTTCCTCCAGGGCTGCTGAACTTCGGGGTGGTGTCGGTGAGGTACTGCTAGATATTGCTGCTAGATAGACAGTTGCAGCGCCTCCTTGCAAAGAGGTAAAGCCCAAACACACTGTTGAGGTAGTGCATGGCTACTCTATTGTCCTTCAAATCAAGGAAGCACTTCCCTTTGAAAGAGGGCGCCAAGGCCATCAGGTCTAACCTGGTCGCCCGCAACTCCAACCAGTTAATATGCCACCGGCTCTCCATTGGGGACGAAAGACCACTCACCTGCAGCTCCCCGCAGTGAGCGCCCCAACCCTTCAATGATGCATCTGGGACCACTTGGGCCTGGGGCCACTGAGGCCAACAGGATTCTCTGTCCTCATGTTTTCTCAGTTGGCCCACCATGACAGGTCGCTGGCCGGTGACCTCGACACTTTGATAATGTCCTTCCTGGCATCAAAATACCGGGATAACTGATCTCTCAGGGGCCATTGCAAACAGCGCATAAGCAGTCTGTGCTCTGGCATCAGAAAAATGCAGGAAGCCATGAGATCAAAGAGGCAGAAGAAGGCGGCCGCTGATCATGGTCCTGGAAGAGTTTGACCATTTGCCTGAGACTGGCGACTCTCTTCATGGGGGGTGGGGTGGGGGAAGCCTTTCCAACCCATGTGTCCAGAACTGCTCTGATGAACTGGATCTTGTGCTTTGGTGTGACGTGGGACAGGAGGTTTAGGGAGAAGCTCAAGCTGTGTAGCAGTGAGCAGGTGTCCTCGAGCTGAGTCAATGCCTGTTCTGGCGACCTCCCTCGGATCAGCCAGTCGTCCAGGTATGGGAATACAAGGACCCCGGATCTCCTGAGGTGTGCTGCCACCATTATCATCAGCTTGGTGAAAACCCTGGGCACAGAGGTTACCCCACAGGGGAGCACCTTGAATTGGTGAAGAGTATCCACTATGGCAAATCTTAGGAAACACCTGTGCTTCCGATGGATCGGCACCTGAAAATAAGCATCCTGAAGATTCAGCGACACCAACAAGTCTTGAAGATGCAGAGCCCGGAAGATTTCTTTCAACGTCACTATTTTGAACTTGTCCTTTCTGAGGAAATTGTTCAAGGTTGTAAGGTCCAAAATGGGACGGAGTCCTCCTCCTTTCTTTGGTATCAGAAAATAATGGGAATACCAGCCCAATCCTCTCTTCTCGGGTGGTACCTCTTCCACTGCACCCTTCAATAACAGGGCTTGCCGTTCATCCTGGAGCTCCTGTTCCGGTTGTTGGTGAGGGGGAGACGGTCTGTCCAGTGGTTTGCTTAAAAATGGTAGACAGTACACCCATTCGACGAGCTGTAATGCCCAGGCATCAGAGGGTATCTCCTTCCACTGAGACAAGTGCTCGCAAATTCACCCTCCAATTGGAGAAAGACGAGGGGAGAACTCAAAGCAGCTTGGCAGCCGCAGTCTGCTGACCCGTAGATGCCCCCCAGTCCCGATCGGGACATGTGAAATGCCTGAGCCCTTGCCTGGCTTGTGGGAGCGGTGCTCTCTTCCCCATGGGTCTGGCATGGATTCACATGCTCATGGATATTCCCCGTCGTCAGGCTGGGAATCCTCGGTATAGAAAAAAAATCAGTATCAGTTTAGTTTCTGATCTGTCTTCCTTAGTAGTAACCAATCACTGGTCTCTGGGTCATACTGCCCCAGCCAATGACTGCCCTCTCCCTAAGCCCCGCCCCCTGGCAGCCATCCTCAGATTTGGTAGCACGTAAAGTGGCAGTATGACCAAGTGAAGACCCGCAGAGGGGTAGGGAGGGAGGGTTTGCATGTGAATCCATGCCAGACCCATGCTGGAGAAGAACAAGTTACTTTCTTACCTGGTAACGTTCTTTCGATGGGATGGTCCGACGATGTATTACATATCTATGACATGTAATCACCACAGCTGTGCTGCTTCGGAAACTTTTTTCGGCGTCTGCGTCCTGGTCGATGAGCCGTCGTCAAGGACCTCCTCCGACGTCATCCGATGTGATAAGTAGGACGCACGACGCCCGTAGCCTCAGTTGTAGTTTTTTCCCCCAGAACGTGTGACATTAGTCAACTGCCAGTCAGACACAAATCCTTGCGGAACGTAAGCTGCAATCGCAAAATAAATTCTGCAGCGGGGAAGGCAGGGAGGGAGCGATATGGAATACGTCGTCGGACCATTCCATCCCATCGAAAGAACGTTACCAGGTAAGAAAGTAACGTGTTCTTCGAGGGGATTGGGTCCTCCGACGTATTCCATATCTATGACAGACTCCCAAAGCAGTACCAGAGCAAGGAGGAGAGAAAGAATTTAGAATCAAAATTTAGAATTGCCAATCAAATAGCAGAGCAAAGGACCGCCTTGCCAAAGGCCAGATCCTGTCCTCGGATGGAATCGAGGGAATAGTGACGTACAAATGTATGTACTGAAGCCCAGGTGGCTGCATCACAGATGTTGCGAATAGGAACACCCCTCTGCAGGGCAGGAGATGCAGCCATACCCCTGGTACAATGGGCCCGCAAGCCAGCCGGTGGGTCCTTACCCGCCAAGCGGTAACACTCCGAGATGGCCAAAATAATCCAGCGAGACAAAGTCTGTTTCGTCACAGCTTGTCCCAAACGCTTTCCAGCGTAACCAATAAAGAGTTGATCGTCCACTCTGATGCGGGACATGCGTGAAACACAAAAGCTTAAAGCTCTCCTAGGATCAAGCCTATGGAGCCTCTCCTCTTCCTTACCAGGATGCGAAGGAGGATAGAATGCCGGAAGAACAACCTTCTGGGCCAAATGAAATTCCGTCACTACCTTCGGAAGAAAAGAAGGACGAACTCCAAGGACAACCCTGTCCTTGTGAAATACAGTGAAGGGTGGCTTAACTGAAAGTGCCTGTAACTCACTCACTCTGCGAGCGTAAATAACCGCAACTGAAAACACAGTTTTTCAGAGTTAACAGCCTCAAAGGGCAAGAATGTAAAGGCTCAAACGGAGCACCCATAAGAAACTTAAGAACAAGGTTTAAATCCCAACCGGGCACCAGGAAAGGTGACGGAGGGAACACATTAGTGAGCCCTTTCAGAAACTGTGAAATTAAAAGGGATTTTAAAGTAAGAACACTCTTTAGACTAGCGCTTAAAGATGGACAGCGCCGCCAGGTAACCTTTAATGGTACCCACTTGCAAGCCCCTGTGGGCCAAAGAAAGTAAAAAGGACAGAACCATGGGGATGTCACATGCAAAAGGATCCACATTCTGAACTCTGCACCAGTCGCAGAACTTACGCCAACGGTACAGAGACTTTGTTGCTGGCCTTCGGGCCGAGAGCAACACCTCCATCACGTCTTCAGGGAGGTCCCAATCCTTATACCTCAACCTTTCAGAAGCCAAGCGTGAAGGTTGAGGGATTTGACCTCTGGATGGAGAACCTGACCCCCCTCCTGTGAGAGCAGATTGTCTCGGTAGGGAAGACGACGTGGAGGGCAGATGGACAAGTCGAGAAGGTCCGAGTACCACGTCCTCCGAGCCCACGCCGGAGCAATGAGGATCATCCGGGAACCGAACTTCCGTAACCTCCGCAGCACTTGCGGGATGACGGGGACTGGAGGAAACGCATACAGCAGCGAGAATGACCACTCCACCACGAACGTGTCTCCTAAGGCTCCTTTTGGAGGAAATTCCCGCGAGCAGAACCTCTCGCACTTTCGGTTGACACTGGAGGCGAAGAGATCCACTTGAGGGGTCCCCCAAAGGGCGAAGATCTCCAGGAGAATCTCCTGAGCCAACTCCCACTCGTGAGAGATCGTGCTCTGCCTGCTCAGAGCGTCCGCCGTCACGTTTTCGTCTCCGGCCAGATGAACTGCTGAGATCGAAACTTCCTGCTGGATGGCCCAGAACTCGAGCTGCATCGCCTCCCTGCACAGAGGAAGTGACCCTGCACCCCCTTTTTGATAAGGTAGTGCATGGCCACTGTGTTGTCCGTCAGGATCAGGACATTCTTTCCTCGCAAAGTCGGCAGAAAAGCCTTCAGGGCTAGGCTGACGGCCCTCAGCTCCAACAGATTGATATGGAGTCTGGACTCCGACGGAGACCAACGACCGCTGTCAGCCCGTTGGCATGAGCTCCCCATCCCGTGAGGGATGCATCCGTCACGATCGTCACCTCCGGCCAGGGAAGCCAAAATGTAGCCCCCTTCATCAAGTTGCCTTCGACGACCCACCACAGAAGGTCCCGGGCGACCGAGGGCGGCACCTGAACAGGGTCCGATATCCTGCCGGAGGACTGCGACCATTGCATCTTGAGTGCCCACTGCAAAGATCTCATCCGCAGGCGAGCCTCTGGCACCAGAAGAATGCAGGAAGCCATGAGGCCGAGCAACCTCAAGAACTCGAACGCTGGGAGCGTCTGGGCATGCTGAAACTTGTGCACCATCTGCTGAATGTGAAGAGCCCTCACCTGGGGAGGAAAACACTGCCCCAGGGAAGTGTCGAGCACTGCTCCGATGTACCGGAGCCGCTGTGTTGGCGTCAAATGGGACTTCTTTAAATTGAGGGAGAAGCCCAGCCTGTGAAGGGAGTGGCAGGTGACGGACAGATGATCCAGGACTTGCTCGGGAGAGCTCCCCCTGATCAACCAATCGTCCAGGTAGGGGTAGACGTGAATCCCCCCTTGCCTGAGGTGCGCTGCCACCACCACGAGCTTGGTGAAAACCCTTGGGGCGGAGGTCAATCCAAACGGCAGGACCCGAAACTGAAAGTGAGAGGCGCCAACCGCGAACCTCAGGTACTTCTTGTGCTTGGGATGTATCGGCACATGGAAGTAAGCATCCTTGAGTTCGAGACACACCAACCAGTCCTGAAGCTGAAGGGCCTGGAGGACTTGAGAGAGAGTAACCATCTTGAACTTGTCCTTCCTGAGGAGTTTGTTCAAACCGCGCAAGTCCATGATGGGTCTCAATCCCCCGTCTTTCTTTGAAATCAAAAAATAAGGGGAATACAATGCCTTGTTCCTCTCCGCTACAGGCACCAGTTCTATGGCGCCTTTCTCCAGCAGGGCTTGAATTTCCTGCGCAAGGAGCGGATCCAGACTCTGCAAAGAGAGGTTCCCCGGTGGATTGTCGCGAGGCCTGTGCCGAAAGGGAAGACAGTAGCCGTGAGTTATGATCTCCAGAACCCACACATCTGAAGTAATGGCACGCCACTCTACAAGATGCTGTGCCAGCCTTCCCCCAACCGGCGAACCATGGGACATGGCCTCATGACTGAGTGGTAGCGGCTGCGGCGTTACCTGAGGGCAAAGAGGCAACTGCCCGAGCGGCCTTGGCACCACGGGTACCCTGTCGTCCACCTCTGGTACCCCTGCGTTGGCCTCTTTGACTGCCAGCTCCTCTCGCTTTACTGAAGGACGAGTAATAGCGAAAGGAACCACCCCTCCACTGCTGTCCCCTAGGACGAAAAGGCGGAGGTTGGCGAACTGCAGCGCCCAACGACTTCGCTGCAGCTTTTGAGGTCTGCAACCTCTCAAGGCTCTCGTCAGCCTTGCTGCCAAAAAGGTGTTCACCGTCAAAGGGCATGTTGAGGAGCCGGGACTGCACATCAGGAGCAAACCCCGACTTCCGCAACCACGCAAACCTGCGTATCACGGTGCTCGCCGCCATGGACCTGCTGACGCATTCAGCCATGTCCAAACCAGACTGAACGGACTCACACATGGCATCCTTACCATCCTGGACCACAGCAAGGAAACCATCCCGTTCGTCCCCTTCGGGAATATGTTCAGCCGCTAACGCAACACAGTTCCACAGAGTGTGTGTGAAACGAGACAAGGCACAAATGGAGTTGGCCGCCTGAAGCGCCGTACCACCAGAAGAAAACACTTTCTTCGCCCAGCCATCAAAACGTTTGTCGTCCCTATCGGGAGGGATGGTAGGGTACGACGCCTGCTTTGCCGGGGCCGCCTGCACCACCAAACTCTCCGGAGTGGGGTGCCTGGTCAAGTAGCAGGGGTCGCTACTGGCTGGACGGTATTTTCGCGACAAAGACCTGCCCACCGCCGGGAGACTCTCCGGAGCAGTCCAAGCCGCCGCCACCCTTCTCTGTAAAGCCATATGGAACAGCAGTACCGGGTCAGTTGGGGGACCAACATCAAGGATGTCCGTGAGGGGGAGCAGACCATCCCAAGTACTCGGAAACCCTAGCCATAAGGCGTCGGTACGAGGAATCGGCATGTGAGCCAGGCTCAGGCCTACAAAACTCCACCTCCGGAGAGGTGTCCAGTCCACTGGCATCATGCAGTGACTGCCTCAAATCGTCAAACTGACTATGGCCCGAGACAATGTCATCTGGAACCTGACTAGGAACCAGGCCATCAGAATTCTCATCCGCCTCTGAAATATATTCCAGGTGGCGAAAAGAAGGCACCCGAGAGTGCTTGCTCTTAACCCCCGCGCAATTTCATTTTTTTTCAGAAGGTCGCAGAGGATCGGAATCCGGGCGTGCTGTGGTGCTCCATCCAACATACAAGTGAAGTCTTCAATGCATCCTGTAGACGGGCAAACAAAACAGCATTACCCATGGGCGACAACGAAACGCCATTTGCTTTCAGAAAGTCTGCATTTCCACAACTAATGAGTTAATTGTTGCGGAAGAACATCCCACCAGCGGACAAAAAAGTGTACATGCTTCTGTTGAAGAGACACCTTCCAACCTCTGGCGCAGAACAACTTCCATGACCATTGCCCCATACTCTTCTTAGTGTTGTGGACGAGAAAAGCACCTTGCCAGTGCGAGGTTTCTTCACGACATTCAGCAACGTCTTCAGTCGACGAAGGAAACCTACACAAGCCAGATGAGCAGACTTGGAGGTACTTTCCCGCGCTTCTTTGCCATCTCAGGGATACTGAAATACCTCATGGGGGTACCATTCTATCCCTCCTAAACTCCATTCCCCTTGGGGTCCTGACGAAGGCAGCAGAATCGATGCCCTACCGAAACGTCCTGTACATCGCTCCTTGCTACCGAGCTCTGTGATATGGCTCAACAACGCCACAACGGACGTAGACCTGGGATGTGTGTGTTTTGGTCAGACGCAATTTAATGTGCCACGTCCAATTAGTTTTAGCATTGTAATTGGGTGACACTGCCATACAGAGCATATCTGTGACTTGTTAGCCAGATAGGGCCAGTAAGTTAGAATATGTGCCCGCTTGGCTCAGGTATATATAATCCTGGCGGTGTCATCTGTGTTTTTATGATTAGATCATGAAATTGTTAATAGATGCATTTTATACATTTTCCACATTGATACATGTCTTTATGTGGTGTTTTTTTATGATTGATGCACGTAGGACCTACGGCCTACGAAATAAAACTATGAAATTTTTTATTAAATGAAAAATTTGGCACACTGTGTATTTCTCATTTTGTGAGGTGATGTATACAACTCACGGAATGTGACCTAGTTTAAATTGGGGCTAGGTCGTCAAATTCGTTCCGAAATGGTTCATCTGGGGGACTCCCCTCTGTGTGTTAATGCTCTTAACCAGAGCCTTCCTATGGGGTTCCCCCGTGCCACGGGGTACCTCCGACACCCCGGCCTCGAAAGGCATTGAGGGCGTCGAGTGAATCGGCGCCGGCGTCGAGAGAACAGGCATCAGCGCCGAGAGGATCGGCGTCGACGTCGACGTCGAGTAAATCGGCGTCGACGTCAGATGCAGCGCCGCCAGCATCGACACAGTCCTCGAAGCCGGAGCTCCGAGCGTGTCCTTCGACGACCTGAGCGTCGACGGCTTCGACGACTTCCTCGGAGCCTCGAGAAAGCCTGTCGACGCCCTCGATGCCTCAGACGTCGATGTCTTCCTCGAAGACATCACAGGTGCACATGGTCTCGAACGCGTCGAGGACCGGGACCTGGAACGGGTACGTCGAGAACGAGTCCCCTTGTCCGAACGGGACCTCTCCCGTGACTCGTGCCGACCACTCTTGCGAGCGGTGTCTCTCGACCTCTCACGCCCGACCCCACTCGGGGGCGCGGACGGCTTAGTACCCTGCGACTCGAGAATCGCCAGCATTTTCTTCCCGAAGGAAGCCCATTCCTCCGGCGTCGCACGGCTGGTGGGGTAAGCGACGTGCCGGGCAGAGTCCTCCGAAGAGGACCTGGAAGACGACCGGTGTCGGCGCTTCCGAGAATGCCTCGAAGAGGCCGAGGAGTGGCGAGACCGACTCCTAGAAGGAGACCCACGAGACTTCCGACGATGACACAGAGTCTCCCCTCGAATCATCCGTCGAAAGCCCCGCAGACTTCGACTTCCGGGGCTTGGACAACCGACCTACCGACAACTTCTGCTTACGTTCACGTAAGGCTTTGGACGTGAGCGACTGGCAGTCGATACAGTCATCCGTGTCGTGGGCCTCCCCGAGGCACCAGAGGCAGGCGTCGTGCGAGTCCGTCACCGACATCTTGGACCCACACTGCCCGCACTTCTTGAAGCCCGGACGCGGGGTCGAAGATGAAGTAGAAGACATCTTCACACAAAGGATTTTCACAAAAACAAACAGGTTTGAAGAACCGAGAAGAACAGAACTCCAAAGAGTCGAGGCGTTAACCGAGATTCACAAAGCAACACGTTCGCGGAAAAAACGGAACTGAGGCTACGGGCGTCGTGCGTCCTACTTATCACATCGGATGACGTCGGAGGAGGTCCTCGACGACGGCGCATCGACGCAGAAAAAAGTTTCCGAAGCAGCACAGCTGTGGCGATTACATGTCATAGATATGGAATACGTCGGAGGACCCAATCCCCTCGAACAACAGTTACAGGTAAATGAATCTAAGAATACATAGCAGTATACACTTGCACAACCACGGGAGGTGGCAAAGGCTCAATATTAAGCATCACATAAACTCAACATTAAGCATCTCTTACCTCCTCACCAGGCCCAACTTCAGGCAGACAGGTTATGCAGCACTGTTGGCCGACTCTGGACTCCTCCCTGGAATCCCGGTCGACGCAGTAGAATCTCCTGAAGGTGTGCGTCGACCTCCACGTAGCAGCCCTGCAGATGTCCAGCAGGGGCACACCAGACAGGAACGCCATTGTAGCAGCGATCACTCTGGTCGAGTGGGCTCTCGGACGGCCGGGCAACGTTCGGTTTGCCAACCGATGACAGTGCATGATGCAGCCGGAGAGCCATCTGGAAATGAAAGACTTTGAGAGGGCGGTCCATGTAGAACTTCAGCGCTCTAGCTACATCCAGCGAGTGCAAAGTCCTCTCGGCCGACGACAAAGGCGACGGGAAGAAAACTAGTAACACCAAGGGATGGTTGAGATAGAAGTCCGATGGCACCTTGGGCATAAAGGAGGGGTGCATCCTCAGCACCACCCTCGTCCCGTGAAAAGTCCAGTATGGAGGCTTGCAGGATAGGGCCTGGATCTCTCCCACTCGTCGTGCGGAGGTGATGGCCACAAGAAATGCTGTCTTCCATGATAGGAACTTCAACGGTGCCGAGTGCAGAGGCTCGAATGGCGCCCCCAATGAGCCTGGTCAGCACCACGTTGAGCTCCCACGCCAGGGCCCGAGACTTCACCAGCGGGAACGAACGGAACAGTCCTTTAATAAATTCCTTCACCAGGCGATGCAACCACAGGGAATGCCGTCGTGTAGTTCTGGTGTATCGGAAATCACTGCCAGGTGTATCTTGATGGAAGCATGCGCTAGTCCCGCCTTGGCCATCGACAGTAGGTACGGTAGCACTTGAGGGGCCGTAATCCGTAGAGGGTTAATCTTCTGTGCACGGCACCAGACAGAGAACCTCTTCCACTTGTGTCCGTAGCACTTGAGAGTTGAGGACGCCCTGGCCCTTGCAAGAACCTCCTTGCAGTCTGCCGGGATATCGTACCATCCAAACACTAGTGCTGCAGGAGTCAGGCCTGCAAGTTCAGCGACTCCGGGTCGTGATGAAGGATGGCGCCTCCTTCTCTGGAGAGAAGATCTGCGTCCGTAGACAGTTTGACTGGTGGGGACGCTGACAAGTCCAGAAGGTCCGGGAACCAGATCTGTCTCGGCCACGCCGGTGCAACGAGGATCATCCTGCACCGGGACCTCTTGAGTTGGTTGATGAGTCTTAGCAGCAACGGAGGGAATGCATACAGGAACAGGCCGTCCCAGGGGAACGAGAAAGCATCACCCATGCTCCTCGGCTGGGGAAACCTGCTGGCGAACCTCTGGCACTTGGAGTTCGTCGCCGTCGCGAACAGGTCGATCTGGGGTTTGCCCCATCGCTGGAAGAGTCAATCCACTTGATCCTGGTGTAGCTCCCACTCGTGGCACGAGCTGAGCTCCCTGCTGAGTGAGTGGGCGATGGTGTTTTTTTATCCCTGCTAGATGAAAGGGTACCAGAAACGTCCCCTGTGCAACTGCCCAATGCCACAGATCCTGGGCTTCCTTGGATAGGGCTGGGGATCTGGTTCCTCCCTGCTTCTGGATGTAGAAAATCATGGTGGTGTTGTCGGTGAAGATCCTGACCACCTTGCCCGTGAGGGACGGGAGAAAAGACCTGAGGGCCCAGAACACTGCTCGGAGCTCCAGTATGTTGATATGGAGCGGCCTCTCCTCCGGGAGCCAAAGGCCTCTCACGTGAAGATCTCTGGTGGGCGCTCCCCACCCCTCCAGGGAGGCATCCGTCGTCACCGTCACCTGGTGTGCTGGGGTGTGAAAGTCTGTGCCCGCCGTGAAATGCACGCGGGTGCCCCACCACCGAATTGCTTGGCGGAAGACCTCGTTGAGCGAGATCTTGTCCTTGAAACTGCCCGTCGCTTGCATCCAACGGGCATCGAGGAACTCCTGTAGAGGACGCATCCGAATCCTGCACAGGCGCACCAGATAGATGCATGAGAACATTATCCCGAGAAGGGACTTGATGGACCTCATCCTGGCCACGTCTGTGGTCAGCAGACGCTGCACCTTACCCAGGATGGCCTTCGTCCTTTCCTCCGACGGCGAGGCCAATCGTGCTACTGTGTCGAGCTTGGCTCCCAGAAACAGTGCGACATGCGACGGAACCAGGTGGGATTTGGGGAAGTTGATGGAGAATCCCAGGTCCATGAGCAGCCGGACGGTCTTGGCTGTGTGTTTGACGGCGAGTTCCCTTGTCCTTGTTCGCATGAGCCAATCGTCCAGGTAGGGGTAGACGTGGATCCCCTGCAGGCGCAGCCACTGGTGCTAGGCACTTGGTGAATACCCTGGGCGCCGACTTCAATCCGAATGGGAGGGCCTTGAACTGGTAGTGCCGTCCTTGGACTACGAACCTGAGAAACTTTCGGTGTCCTTTTAGAATGGGGATGTGAAAGTACGCATCCTCCAAATCCAACGACGATAGAAGTCGCCTTCCTCCAGCTGGCCCAGAACGTGCTGGAGGGTGACCATCCAGAACTTCTGTGCCTTGATGTATTTGTTTAGTCGACGGAGGTCCAGGATGGGACGGCATCCTCCTGCCTTCTTTCTGATGAGGAAGTATCTTGAGTATACTCCGGAGCCCCGGAGCATCTTTGGGACGAGCTTGATGGCTCCTTTCTTGAGCATCACCCTTACCTCTAACAGCAGTTATGGGACGTGGTTTTCCTTCCTGGCCACGGGAGGAATGCGGGGGCACTTCTTTAGAAATTCGAGAGTGTGCCCGTGGGCCAGGGCATCCAATACCCAACGGTCGGAGATGGACTCCCACATGCTGACGAACTTCGTCAGCCGGCCTCCCACCGGGGTGCTCCGGTGGGGGCCCGATGCCACAGCCGGTTTAGTCTTGCTTGGCAGCGGCCTTGCCGCCTTGGCCTCCCTGGCGACGACAGCGAGACCCGCCTGACTTGCCTCGTCCCCTGTAGGCTTCTTGCAACAAGGAGTGGGCCGCCTGACGGTATGTGGAGGAGCCGCCGCCGAATCCCTTGGAGGCACCTTGCTTGCCTCCGGAGTTCCAAAAGGGCGGCCGTCTCTGCTGCAGAACTCCCAAGGCCCGAGCCGTGTCGGTCTTGATGACCTGCAGTGACTCATCCACTGTCTTCCCAAACAGTTTGTTCCCGTCGAAGGGCATGTCCAAAACCTTGGCTTGCACACCCTGGCGGAAATCTGTCGCCTTGAGCCACCCCCGCCGTCGAAGGCAAACAGCGTTGCCCAACTGGCGGAAACCGGTGTCGGCAATGTCCGTGGCTACCGCTATGGCGTGGTCCGACGCCACTTCACCTTCCTGTAGGATCGCCAGGGCCTCTGCCCTCTTGTCGTCCGGTAGGAAGTCCAACAGGGGGGCGATCTTGTACCACAGCTGCCTGTCGTAGCGGGCCAAAATCGCTAGGGCGTTGGCCGCCTTAATCGTCGTCGCCGCCGACAAGATGACTCGTCCTATGGAGTCCAGTTTCTTTCCCTCGCCATCCGGCGGGGAAGTCGAAGTTGAGGCCAATGCCCCCCCCCGCTTTCTTCTGGGCTGCCGCCGAGACGACCGAATCCGGTGTCGGTTGTGCCCTAAGGCACAAAGGGGTGGCATCAGGGACCCGGTACTTCTTCTCGTACCGGTCCCTCTTGGCAGGCGTCGTGGTCGAGTTCTTCAGAAGGACAAGTCCCTCGTCCCAGATGTCATCCAGCAACGGCACCGCGGGGACCGTCTTCCTTTTGGCTTTGCGCCGTTGGTAGAGGAATCCTTCCTTCTGTTCTTCGGGGCAGAGCTGGAAAAGCTCGGATGCCCTGGCAATCATGGCGTGGAAGGAGCCAATTTCGTCGGGCGGGGAGGCCCGATGAGGTGGTGATGGGAGGTCCGTCCCGTCGTCACCACTGTCGTCATCCGTCCCCGTCGTGGCTGTATCTGTTCCCGTGTCATCCCCAGGGATGGCGGAAGGAGACCAAGGCTGAGAAGGCCGTGAGGGCTGGAAGGGCGGCAGAGGAAGAACTCTCCTCTTGTTCGGAGGGCTTCCCGACGGGCCCAGTTCTGCTGGGTCGTCCGTTGGGGGTAGGGGCAATCTCGTCCTTATCTCTGTGCATAAGGTTTGGATTGCCATCAAAATGGCCACTGAGTTGTCCTGTGGCTTGGGTTGCAACGGGTGCGATGGCTCCTCCTCCACATGAGCCTCGTCGGCACCACCGTCACTTTCTTCGTCCTCCTTGCCGAATTCCTCCCGTGGGACAGGGCCTCCTCAAAACTCCCTGTTGGGGCCCTCCACGATTTCCACCAGTTCCTCCTCGGAGGCTGTGTCCGTAATGTCCACGGCACCCCCCCCCCTTTTTCAACGGGGGTCTTCACGGGGGTCTTCTCGATGGGCTGAAAAAAGGATTCCCTCCGTGGTGGCAAGGAAACTCTGGGCAGAGGTCACCTCCACTGGGGTAGCCTCCACAGGCTGCGCCAGGGCCGTCGCAACTGACTCGATAGAGGCCTTAGCCGGGTGAATCAAGGCCTTCACCACCTTTGCGCTTGAGGCCTTCACCTTGGGGGGGGGGGGTCACCGGCTCGCTCCCCCTTGGCTGGTTCCTTCGAGATCGACTGGGGCATCTCCAGAAGCTTAGCCGGGTTCTCAGACTTTCTCTTCCCAGAGCCAGAGCGTTGGCTCGTGGTTGATGGCGCCGGTGAAGGTGCGCCCTGCCTGGCAGCCGAGGAGCCCAACCGTTCGGTGCTCCCGGTGCCCACAGACTCGCGGTGCTTTGCCTGTTGTTGGACCCCCGTCGCCGGAGCGCCCTCACAGGACTTTGAAGACCGCTCGGACTTCTTCTCACCTGCTGGGCTCTTTCCTTCCAGCCAGTTGGCGAGACGAGTCCGACGATCCCTCATAGTCCGATTCGTCATGTTCATGCAAAACGCACAGTCCTTCTCCAAGTGCGTTTTGTCTCTGTGAAGGCAGTAGAGGCATCTCGAATGCTCGTCCTCCTTGAACACATTCTGTAATCCGCATCCAGGGCAGTTCCTAAACAGCTTGGATCCGGGTGTCCAGCTTCCTTTCTCCTGGGCCATGTCCTCGAGGTAGGCCTCAGAAACTTCTGGAATCCTCCAAGAAGCGCAACTCGACGAAAACTTTACCCTTGAGGGGCGTAGAAAACTCTGAAACGGGTCCCCGTTGATCGGAAGTAGAAACGGTGGAGCATGAGGCTCGATTGACCGAAAAAAAAGAGATAAATCTCTTGAAAAAACGCAAAATGCAGGGGCGGGGCTTAGGGAGAAGGCAGTCATTGGCTGGGGGCAGTATGACCCAGAGACCAGTGATTGGTTACTACTAAGAAAGACAGATCAGAAACGAAACTGATACTGATTTTTTTCTTTACCGAGGATTCCCAGCCAGACGACGGGGAATATTCATGAGCATGTGAATCCATGCCAGACCCCCATGCTGGAGAAAGATTGTTTAGGCAGTTGTTGCATAGCCAGGGCCCAGCGACTTGGCAGCTATTTTAGATTCCTTGAATTTCTTGAAGGACTCATTGGCCCTAGGGCCAAGCAGGTGCTTTCCATCGAAAGGTAGGTCCAGCATCTTAGCCTGGACGTTTGACAAGAACCCTGAACTGTGCAGCTAGGCTGCTCTTCTCAGCACAGTGGACGAACCCATCGCTCTGCCCACACAATCTGCAGTGTCCAGGCCCGACTGCAGTGCCTGGTAAGCTACCTCTTTGCCGTCATCCACAAGCCGCAGAAAACCATCCCTCATTTCGCCAGCAGGATTATGCTCCACTGCCTGCTCAACAAGTCTCCACAGACCATGTGACTATTTGGCGAAAACACACAGGATGCGTTCACTCCCCTGAGGGCCATGCTGCCCAAAGCAAAAATCTTTTTCGCTAGGGCATCACTCTTCTTAGATTCCCTGTCTGTTGGCAAGTTGGAGGCAGACGTGGTTGGTCTGCAGCTCATTGTAGCGGCTTGCACTAATAGACCTTCAGGAGTAGAGTTAGTAGACGGAAACTGCAAGTCTCCCCCCTGTTCTCCCCTTGCCGGTTTGTACTTTTTGGTTAGCTGGAGTGGAGCAAGGCTTCAGCCACAAGGTGGTAATGAGATCAGAAATAGCCACATTGAAGGGCAGCGCCCTTTCTGATGGGGGCCTTTGACCAAAATATCTGTCAGGTCAGAGGCTGACTGGCATTGCTGGGGCGCCCAGACCCAATGCTTCCACCAACCTCTCAACTGTCCCGCAGCATTGGGCATTACCATGTCCATATGGGGAGGCTTGTTCCATGTCTGGGTCAGGAGATGTGTCCAGACCACTTTGGTCATGGAGCCCATCTTAATCACCCTTTTGGGCAAAGTAGTCATCTCCACAGGCCCCTTCACCCATAGGACCGAAGCCAAAAGGTACCTGGTCCCTGCTGTTGAAAATCGACTGCATAGTGTTAAAGAATGTTGATCGACTCTCGTGAAAAAAGGAATGATTGGCTGTTGGCGCCGACATCGATGGCATCATTCCTAGGCCTAACGGCAATGGAGACTCTTACTTAAGGAGTCAAGATAAAGTTAAACGGATATGCGCACACATACTATGAACAACTTATGCTCTAAACAACTACCTGTGATACTAAACTTTTTTCTGTACTTTCGCCATACTTTCTGAGACTGCCCTGTGTTTTAATATACCTATGTATATTAGGGTTTGCTACTGCAATGGCACCATATTTAAGACTGAGCAATGTAACACGACTAAGTCACTCCTGTGGCAGTCAATAATGCATTTTGTATGTTGAACTCCGACCTCCCCTTTTCTGTGGTTCTAAAATATATAAATGCACGTGTGGTCATGTCAAGACCCACACACACCACCTCAGGGGGGATGCAACTGTGTCTATATATTTATACACTCACTTTTTGTGACATATATAGTCTATCGACCAATAGACTACAATGTTCTCCCTCCATTGCTTCGCACTACACACTGGGGGAGAGAGACACAGAGGACCAATAACTTTCCTCCCATTTGAAATAATAACCATTCCCCCGGTCCACAATAAGATTGACCCACAGAGGGTTGCTCCATGCAACATTATAATCCTGTCCGCCCACTCTTTACTCATAACTATGTGCGAAGGCAGAATGACAGTGCATTATTCTAGGTGTATATACACGTCACTACTACGTTCACGCCACTATGAAAAACCTGAAGGTGCGCTCACGTCTACTCCCCAGGGATCATCTGTTATGGTGGCCAAGGACAGGCCATCACTTTTGGATCCAGCGCTTGGGGTGGACATCGAGGGAGGATCACCAGAGTAGAGGTTCCTTGAGGATTGGAGAGAGGGTTATCTTAAGGCGAGACATATCTCCCTTTTTTCTAGTACTGACCAACCCTTCCCCTCCCTCAGCCTTTATGGGCTCTTATCAATCTCATTCTATCACCCCCAGTAAGATTCCTCCAAGTACTGACAAGAAGAAGAGGCAACTAAGAGCAGTACAGATTTCCTATGGACAACACCACTCTGGTACTGGGACGAAGAAGAGAGGTCAGGCAGGTCACAATAATGGTCTTAAAACAAGGTCAGGCAATTAGGAATACCTTGTTTCACCTGCAGCACATTATCAAGGAAAGAGTATAAAATGGGGAAGTCAGAGAGTGGAGAAAGAGAGAGCGAGAGAGGTGCAGGTGGTGCAGGCGTGCTGATGGGCTGGAAGCAGAGACGCAATAGTGCCTGCTGAAGATCCCAGGAGTCTTGCCAAACGGACAGAGCAGGACTGGGAACCCTTGTGAAGGAATGTGTAGAGAAGCTGCTGCGGAGCAGAGACTAGCATGACGGCCCGTGTACCTGGAAGGAAGCAGCTGGTGAACCGGCAGGTTACTTCTCCCGTTTTTGGGTGAAGAGGGGAGGGAGGGGGCAAAGCCGCCGTGCAGAGGCGCAGTATTCCGGTAAGGCTCTCAAAGGGACTGGGAATTCTGGGGCACTCTGAGTGGCTGTTGAACCCGCATAAGAGAAACCTTGTGAATATTGACTACTGTACTTGATGAAAGGGGCTGCTGAGCACGTAAAAGTAAAACTTGCATCTATTGAATACCGAATTGTTTGAAAGACATTATTTGAGCTCAAGCAACGAAAAGCTATATATCTTGAATGTTGAATAACAGGAATGCATGGTGAGAGTGAAAACAAGTAAATGCTGCAATGCTGGAAATATTAAAGGACAAGAAAATGTCTACTTGGACAAGCTTACAAAGTGTTAAACTATAAGAACAGTCTGGGGAATTCAAATGTCCCATGGTTAGAAAACACTTTGAAAGACATGAAAACCCTAAAAGTAAATGAAAGCATTGTGGGAAACTTCAGGTTGCATGACCTGTAATGGGTGGACCCAGTGGTCTGACAACTGTACATAGACTAATACCACAAAAGGTGGAAAAGCAGCAAAGAAGTGAATCATTGGTGAAGTCAACCAGTAGATCCCTTTTTGCGAACTGATAAGTGGAAGAAGCAAGTGAACTATTGAAAGTCAATTTTGGGTAAGGGAACCCTGAGAACAAAACTTGGAGAATATTCATCTTGGGGTAGGGAATTCCAAGACCCCAGTGTTGTGTGAACTTTGTTACCTTTGGAACTTGGGGAAGGGAAACCCGAGACCGGCAAGTGATGTGAACTGTGATATTTGTGAATCTGCAGAAGGTAACTTCATAACTTGATCAGTCCTCATCACCACACCACTACTTTGGAAGTGTATTGCTATTGAGACGGAGAACTTTAGAAGAACTTAAATTGCAAATCATTTAACATTTATTTTGTAACACTTAAATTTGGTTGAGAGCATTTCCCCACTAGTTTTATTGTAGTTGTGAGAACAAGCATAGGTTTTTGACACAGAGACTTTTGTTTTGGACTTCTAGACACAGACTTTAATTAGATTTCTTTAGGCAGGGAAATGCTGCCATAGCATAGGGTTAGTTAGGCGTTACACCATCCTGATTATTAATAAAGCTTTGTTTGAATATTTATCTCTTCTGTATATCCCCAACAAAAATATCACCGTAGATCTGGCCGCTTGGTTCGCCATAGGCGATATTTTTGTTGGGGATATTATGTGGGAGTGGGGATTGTGGGGGTGTCCCCCGCACATAAAAAAAATGATGCAAGTTGTCCCCTGCAGAATTGCAGTGGAACACATGGAACCGCATGTCTCACACCACGTGATAGGGGAATAAGGAAGTGGACCATTTTCATGTCTGGCTTCCCATTGTATTCCCAGGGAACACATTGCCTGCCGAGCGCCTCAAATATAGCCCTGTGGTGCAGCGTTCACTACGAGAGCAGGCTCTCTGAACGGGCACACAGTTATCACAAACAGTAAGTGTGCGACGTGAAGGACTACTTGAGACAAATTAATATGTTTTTTGTCTAGAGACTCACTTTAGATGAGTGAATGATTTTAAAATTGTTTTTCTGTTTCTTTTACCACCCCCCTTTCCTAATAGATCCCCTCAAAGTGTACTGCTGCTAAGAAAAAAATCCAGAGTCTGGTATCACCTCACACAGAATTGAGCAGCTGGTTGCATTGCCAACAACGTGCACAACCTTGACAAGCATTGCCCATGCGTAAGTGTAAAATAACCTTTACCTTACGTGCCCTCCACTGTATGATTACACCATTTGTGTCTCTGCCGGTAACCTACTGCATATGAGGACCTTCATAGATCCCTTTTCTATATATTAGAACTAATATAATTGGATCCTCTCTGTAACTTACACACCGGTGTGTCCAAAGGAAAAGAACAAAGAACATTAGCTCTGCTGCATCAGAGTGGACATCTGCACTACCATCTGTTAGGTATGTTTACTGCACTTCCCTACCTGGTTTATCTTTTCAACTATTAGTATATTGGTACCTTATATAGAAACAGGGATTCTTACCCTGTGTTCATGATGATCTCTCCGCTCCCTAGAATTGATATGAGAGGAATATCAAGAACTAATTGGCGAGCCATTCATTGACTAGTGCCATTGTAACTGGGACGGTCAGATCTATAAGGAATCTGGTGAGAAACCCAGTAGTTGCCAAATCAATTTAATTACCCTGCAGCCAGGTGACAACTCATTGAGCAATTAATCTGCCCCTTATTTTTTCTGTGTTGGATTTTCTCCAGGGTACTTGGTCCTGAAGAAGGCGGTACATCTTTCTCCGCCGAAACGTAGTACATGCGCTGACCTTGGACAAATCCTGCAATTCAACTGTGCTGTTTTTTAGAACTCTGTCTAGTTTTGTTAAAATTGATAGTCCGGTTCGATCTGTTTTCACTTTTTGTCTGGTCTCTCATCACAACTGGGTGATGGATATTCAGTCATTATGTTTTGTTAATCTGTTAAGAAAACACATCCATTTGGGTTGTGACCGCAATTGTGCTTTTCATAAATATGAATTCTAGAATCACTAAATAAACATTTGATGGTGTAGTAATATAACCTGTGCTATCATTCCTGAGAAATTTAGAGTCCACTCGTGCATAAAAACCGATCCTGACTAGTAGCCCAAATAATATGTTGCACAACACTGCAACAACACATAAACCGGATCAACAGCACATGCGGACTGACTCTGATCCAATACCTGCACCAAAGCTCAGCACCCGGTGTATACTGAGTTGAAGCTGCCAACAGCACACCACTCCTCTCACTATCCTACTCCCTTCTTCAACCTACTAACCCATCCCACCTTTATCGTTTGCAGATCCGCCTGAGCGCCTGGGGACCAATTCCGTTGGTGACGGTGCGCGGTACAAATACCTTTAACATCTTTGCTTTCTGGTAGGATCCCTCTTGCTGTGTTTTTCTAATGGCACCGATGATGAGGCCCTTCGGTGCTATGGCCGGCTTTCCTGTAGTCGAGCGCCAGGGCGTATTACCAGACTTGGCTTCCTTGGTGCCGGGACCTCCGGGCACAACTGGAGCCGTGGGGGCCTGCAGCGTCGAGACCGGAGTTGTTGCGGCTGTTTTAAACATTTGGAGCATCTGCTCCTTGAAAGCCTCCCACTCTGCTTTCGACGCACTTGGACTAGGATAGGTCTTACCACATTCCTCTGGCGAATTGGAGTCGTGCCTGTGTCGGTTGCACTGCTTTTTGTGAGAAGATGAGGACGACATATGGCTCAGAGAATGTGACCTTCTCTTGGCCTTCATTTGATGCCGGTTCTCCTTTTTGGGCGTAGGCACCTCAGTCTCTTGACTCGATGTCCTGGCGGTCGTACGAGCACTGGATTTCGACAGGGGTCACACAAGCAACAATTTGGGGTTCATCTGCTGACAAGAACCACAATCCTCAATGACATGATTTTTACGCAGGCACCACACGCAGATGCCCAGCGGGTCATGATTGGCATCTTGGTGGTACAGTCTTGACACTGTTTGAACTCCGACGCTTTAGGAGCAGACATATTGACGAAAAGCGGTCCAAAATGACAATTGTAGTCTAAATTGATCAAATTAGCAATTAAACACAAGATTGTTTCCGAAAAGCAGCATGCTGAGCACGTGGAAAAAAATAACTATGGTACGGGGAACATTAGCATAATATAATATATTGTGGATGTCACGTCCAGACCCGATGAGTGGCATGGTTGAGTCAAGAGGGATTGATGGTCGAGTCGTACTACGCCCCCGGGCGAAAATGTTTTTGAGCAGCTGACGCTCGAATGGCTCTCTGTCGGATGAGAAATCTGTGGGAGAAGAAGCCATAGAAAGAACATTACCCGTAAGTAATTTATCCTTCCAATGGATTCCTTTCTCCCACAGATTCCTCATCTTTGAGATCTGCCTCCCAGTAAACCATTCTGCCACTAGGGGGCACAGCAAGGCCCTGCACCATTTCAGGGTTCGGAATTGAGGGAAGCTGGGAGCTATTTAGCTCCTGATTCTGGCATAGTAGAGCCTGGTTAGCTTGAAACCAACAGCTACCAGGAGCTACTTTGGGCTCCTAGGGCCAACTGGTGTATTTCAAATATGTAAAGGTGACATTAACTTTGAGTATTTGAGAATGTAAATAAAGAAGAATTAGAACACATCTAATACACATTAAAACACAATGGTTCATACAAAATTGACAAAAAGTTAC
Source organism: Ambystoma mexicanum (assembly GCF_040938575.1). Taxonomy (NCBI): domain Eukaryota; kingdom Metazoa; phylum Chordata; class Amphibia; order Caudata; family Ambystomatidae; genus Ambystoma; species Ambystoma mexicanum. Next base: position 774,428,849 of record NC_090921.1, on the reverse strand, counting down.
AGGAGCATCTCTGGTAGTTTAGTTTAGTTTATTACTTGTATAGCGCAACTAACCCAAGGGTAACTGGGCGCTTGTACTTGGATACATATTAGTTTACATAGTAGGTTACATAACAGAGTACAATTGATAAACAGATTTACACTTACAGATTCACACACAATAGAAACAAATATTTACATATAGATTAAGTCAGGAAGGTTCTCACTTATAGCCAAAGAGATTACAGTCAACCAAAGTAATTGTAATTCAATGGTAGCTAGGGTACATTATCATAAAAGATGTTCCGTTTGTGTGCGCAGCATATTCAATATATACAAATATACAGTGTACAATGAGGGACCTAGTCTGGTGTGTTAGGTAGTGGTTTGGGAGAGAAGCCAATATTTGGTCTTGGCTCTGAAGGCCCAAAATGAGTTTTCAGTTCTAATGGCTGGCGGGAGCGAGTTCCAGCACTTGCCAGCGAGCACTGGGAAGCTGGATCCTCCAGCCGTTTTTAGGTTGTAGTTGGGAAAGGTGAGCCGGTTCAGATAGCTGGATCTAGTGGGTCGGTCAGATCGAGTTCTAGAGAATTTATTTGAGGTATTTTGGTGCTGTGTTTGATAGACATCTGTGTGTGATGACTAGGGATCGTAGTGTGATTCTGTTGCGTACTGGTAACCAGAGTGCATCCCTCGTGAAGGCGGAGATGTGGCTGGCGCGTGGAATGTTTAGGGTTGATCTTAAGGCGTTGTTCTGCAGCACTTGAGTTTGTTTACGTTCTGTGAGGAGGAACCGAGGAATAAGGTGCTGCAATAGTCCAGCTTTGAGAGGATCAGTGCTCTGGCTAGTGTTAAGAGGCTATTGGTAGAAAGGTAAGGTTTACAGGCATTTATAAGTTTGTTGGTGTAGGCCGTGGTGGATGCTGTGATGTTCACTTGTTTTTTAAGGGATAAAGTGGAGTCCAAATAAACACCAAGCGATTTTACTTCGCTGGATTCATTTATGGTGTTTCCGTCAATGATGAAGGCAGAATAGCGTTTGTCTAATTGGTTAAGGCGTGCTTGGAAGCCGATAAGGAGTTCAGATTTGTCATCGTTTAGACAGGAACTGTGGGTGGCCATCCATGCTTGGATCTCTAGGTAGATGTTGATCATTTTTGTGTCATCTATATAGCAGCCAGTGAGCATGAGGAGGATCTGGGTTTCATCCGCGTAATTCGTATAGGTGTTTGGCAGAATCCTGTGCAGTGCCCTTAGGGACCACTACACACAATTAAGACTACAAGTAGTAATGCAAGTTCACCTTTGGTACAAGCCTGTACTACTATGTTAAAGTGGTAGAAGTAACGGAGCAGCCAGGCTTATCTCAAGAGTATATGAGCAGTAGCAGAGATTACACAAAGGGACCACAATTACTGTGACTCAAGCAAACACTGACTCAAGGTTTCAGGTAAAAAATATAAGTACATTTATTTTTAAACCATTTGTTATAAAACACAACACTTCTATTAATTCAAAACCACACGTAAAATACACTACAACCAACCAATTCACTTGGTACAGTATAACTCAAGGTAAGTACAAACGACGTTACCGGGAATACATACGCGATCACTTTTTGACAGTAATGGCAGTTCGGTCTTACTAAAGATACGCATATCTGCGGCAAGAAATGTTACCGGGGCAAAAACACACTTCACACCTGAGTTAACCAGAGAGAGTTGGGGGCAAAAATCATAGGCAATACTTTTGTCAGGGCAGACAGAATCAGAGAACACTCGTTGACAGAAATACAAGAGTCAATAGGCCAGAGCCAGTGTCGAGTGGAACCGGGTTCCTGTTGTCGAGGATCACACAGACAGTTCAAGATTCAACGTTGCCAGGAGTACTTGGATATTGTCAACAGACGAAGCAAAAGTTATAAGAAGGATGGAAGACAAGGGAAAGCCTTGGAGGAGGAGAAAAGGGATTCACCCTAGCTCCTCGAAGCAGAACACAGTACCTTATTCAAGGAAGAAGCTGGTGCCAAAGCAGTTGTTCCTGGTAGTTTCCTGCAGACCCAGGGTTCCTGGAGCTTCGGCAAGAAGGACATCTGGAGGGGTCTGCACTACACAGGGATGAAGCCAGCAGCAGCGACGGTGAATAAAAGGTGCGCTCCTTTAAAACATTAGAGGCTCTTCAGATGGCTATCCGGACCACTACAGCAGTGTGCAGCGATTTCGACCACAAAGAGGATCCTCTGGCTGTGGAAGATGAGCTGGTTGACCCCCACCAGGCACAGATTCAGACTCCGGACTGAATCTTCTCTGGTCGTCGAAGGGTAGCTAGCTCAGGACTGCAGCAGGGCTTCACCGGGACGGGGTAATTGCAGCAGCCGTCTTCTTCTCCGCTTCTCTTCGGTTCCTTGTAGTTCCAGTGGCGACTGACTTCCAGCCCAAGAGTCCTGCCTTTTATGCGAAAATCCCCCATTCACACAGCCTGGCTGTCAATCACGCAGCAGGAGGGTTGTCCAGCCCGGACAACCACCTCAGCCAATCATGGCAAAGTGCGACTTGGGTGTCCTAGGATACCCTGTGCAGGGGGTGACTACGCCCCTCCCTCACATTCAGCCCACCTAGACACCCAGGCGCATAGAGGAGGGCTTCTTGGCAGAAGCCCGCCAAAAGACAGTGAACAAAGAAGGCAAACCTGGTTTGCCACGCAAACTAAAACAAAAGAAGGACTTTAACAAAAAGAAATGGCAAATAAACCCGACTGGAGCCTAAAAGAAAAAGTATTTGGTCAAGCGGGTTTATGTTCGAGGCTAATATAATAGCCTAAAACAATACCACGTTTATAAAGTATAAATGCGGTAGAAAAGTTAGGGTAGATACCACTGCCACCAGCCAAGTCTAAATGTTAAAAGAGCAAAACAAAGCTCTAGGAGGTACAGATAAAAAAAGGGCTAATAATTAACCCTTTCCAATACTCCATGTAAGATGGGGTGTACTGGATCTGTGGTTAATTGACTGTGTAGAGTTAATGGCAACTTTACCCTTTTCTGGTGACAGTAGTCATCCCCAGAAATGGAGTCGGTGGGAAGTCAAGACTACCCTGTGTCACTGCACTGAAGGTGCTGTGTAACACAAAAGAATGGGGCTACTGAAGTGGTGTACTCCAGAGTCCACAATCACAAAAACAGGTGAAAGACACATGGCAACACATGGGTAAAGAGTGGGGGAAAAGCTCACCATACTTACAGGGAGTGCTGCCGGCACCATTTCCCTTAAATTCGTCCCTTTTTATCTTGACAACTACAAGGAACAACAGAACTACCACAATTTAAGATCTTACAGTCACTCTGCAAAAGTTCCAATTGAAGAACTTAAAATTAACAGGACAGGGAGAGGGTGACGATTAATCTTTTGGAAGGAGGAATCATTGTATCGATCATAGAGAATAATGCAGAAGGAAAATAATGTGTTCATACAATGGATACATTTCTCCCGCAGATCCTTATCTCCTGAAAGACTCCCAAAGCTGTGCCCTAGACACAAGGAGGCAGGATGATTATGAGACTGAACCTACAATAGGAAATTCTGCAAAACTGATCTGCCTACTTTCACATCCTCACTGACTAAGGAATCCAAATGAGAGTTCGGTGAAGGTATGGAGGGACGGCCATGTTGCGCCCGACAGATGACCAGAACAGGACTAACCCCCTCCCCTGTAAGGTGGAGGGAGCAGCCTGGCCTCTTGTACAGTGAGCCCAAAGACCTTGCAGGACCTTCTTTGTGGGCTAGTTCGTAGCAACTCTTTATGTAGAGTGTTTTTTTTTTTTTTTAAAGATAGCTTTGTGAACTTGCACAAACTACAGACGCAGATTAAATTGATGGATGGCCATCTTGCAGAAATCATTACAATAAGAACATTCATAGAGCGATCTTGTTCCTTGCACCGTGAAGTTTCAGGGTTCTGGCACTGTGGTGAAGCCCACTGCTACAATACTAAGACAGACATTCCCTCCAAGGAGGGCACAGGAGCATGTCCATGACTGGGTCTCAGGTCCATCATGCCCAGTACAGAGCAATAAATATCACTGAACCTGGATGCGTCAATTTCCACAACATAAGAGTAACCAGCAAAACAGGAGGGCATGCATACAACAAATCGAGAATAGGAATCACCCAGGAATCTCCTCCAAGCCCTCCAGGGAACCCACAGAAACAGAAGGCCTTTCACTTCTTGTTTGAGCTAGTCATGGTCCGGTCAATCTGGAGAACCACCCACACGGAGAAGCAATGCTCCACAATCTCCTGTTCAACTCTCCCTCGTGACGAACTCCCATGAGCCAATTCAGCAAATCTACCTGTGCGTGAAGTACACAGAAGTACTGTTGAAAGTGGGCGGGTGCTGCTGGAGTCGTATCTACAATCCTCAACTGTGTTTGGCAACTCACTGGGACTGCCGTGTGTAATCTTGCCTCTGTGAAAGACTGGAGGACGTCTTTGTACGCTAAACCAATTGCCTGACTTTGGAGAAAGCAAAAGAGGTGACCGTCTCTCATGGGTGCTCACGAGTAGAACTGTTATAGACTGAAATAATCTACGGTTCTGCGTGACTTACGCACGTTGTGTTTGCTGCTACAGATTTTTCTAATTATTGCTCGCACGTGACACATGCACATTGTGCTTGCTGAATTTTACTTGCTGTCCCCACGTGGCCGCTTTCATTACGCCCCTTTTCTAATCTTTCTGTTCGCAGCCACGTAACACAAACGTGTTCTTGCACGCTTTTGTTTTTGTTTCTTTCCCTTTAAGGTGTGCCCTCAGCACACGGATCCGCCCCCTGGTGTGGCGACGCCTTCTCCTGCGCTTCATAACATGTGGCCCCAGCGCACTCGCACGTGCACACCGTGAAGTACACGGAAGTACTGTTGACTATTCACGGTGCGCGGGGGCGCTGGGGCCACAAATCCTTCTGAAAGGGAACACTTTATCATACTGATTTCGTGCATCTTTGGGGGTGACCGTACTATATGTGCATCTGCTTCAATATCAGGTAAATTAGGGATTATGGGGGATGCACTTAGTAAGACCTTTTGAGGGAGATATTGTGTATATGTGCATGCTGTTCGCGTATCTGGACAGACTATAAGGCCCACTGGTTAAACAAAACCAGGCAGTTAAACTTATCTCCACAAGACGCCGTCGGCGTATGTTGCTTGCTATTAGGAGCTTGGTTTCTGTACCCACGAATTAGTGGGCGGGGATATTCCTGCCACTGTTTCATATGTGACTTTATGTTCAAAAAAGGAGTATAAAACACATTCGTACCTCTGTGTGTGATTGAGGGATCAGAGTTATGATGAAAAAGATGCTGGTGATCTGCTAGACTTGGTGGTGTCTTGGTAGTCAATATACAATTAGGCAGGGTTAGTTTGTACTCAGTCGCCCTGCACTTGACTACTTATCTTTAAATCTAGAAAGAGGATTGCAGTGAGGGGTAAAAACGTCACAACGGTCAAAAGAAAAGATGCTAATGCGAACGGACACCTAAGTGAGAGGTTCATCCTCATCTGGAGCATGGTGGGAACCTTAAGGAGTGGCACGACACCCACACTATGTGAGACCCACAAATATTCTAAGAGGCTAAATAAAAGAGAGGCAGAATACAATTATTGCAAGTGGGACTTTTGTGTTTACAGAAACAATTAAGACCCCAACGAGAAACCCTTGTTCCCCAAAATGAACGAGGAAGACATTAGGGACATGCAGGGGGTGGGGGGAGACAGATAAATGAGAATTAAGTCGAATTGACTTCCCGCCCCTTCCCAACTTTGTAAGTGACCGGATAAAGGCCCAAATTGAGTCTTTTCAAAAGATGGATCTCGTTGAAGAGATTGCGAAGAAAAGTTTTCTAAGCGTGCAAGAATTATCCGTAAGACCCTCAGCCCTAAACATGGATGATTCCATGCCTACTACACCCTTGCTAGACACGTCCCTTCTTGCACCTGTGGTGTCTGCTGAACTGGATAGGAGGGTCAGGCTTTCAACGGGCTCTTCAACGCCAGCTAGGACGAGGGGAGGAGGACTCGAAAATGTGCACCTACACAAATCCATTATGGAAAGTAGGGAGGAGCTCTGCGAGAACATTATGGGTCCATCGATGGGCTTGTTTGGAGGTGGGGAAATGGGAGAACAGAAGTTGACACCGAACAAAGGATCCAGTCCAACACATCCTGTTCTGACGGGGAGAGGAGAGTTTGAGGAAAGTATGCGCAACCAGCATAGTAAGGAAATTGAAACGGATGAAAACATGCATGAACCTTAGTCATTTCCTGTATTAATCAGGATCCTGAATCTTCTAGATAAAGGGCACGAAAGGATGCATGGGGAGATACAGGAACTAAGATGCATGATGATCGAATGTATAGATAAACTAAGTAGGTTGGAAGGGTTTGTACACGCTTTAAGCATAAAAAAATCCCTTACAAATCTGCCAAGGGAAAAAACGATTACCCATAATCAAAGTACCCAAACAAAGAACGAACCATGTGTGAAAGAAGGGGAATTAATATGGGAAAATGTGAATGAATTAAAAAGATTGATATTAATCAATCAGGAAAAAATGTAAAAAGCTGAAAATCAAAGTGAAAAAAAAATGAGGGGAACTAGAAAACACTCCATTAAGTAACTCAGAGCAGCCAGCAGGGAACAAGCCCGATAGTCCCTCGATACTTTTGGAAGCGATGGAAAATGAAGAGGGCAAAATGCAAGAACAGAGGCAGATCGCTGTGGGCGAGGCAACCCTTGAAGTAGAGAACCCGTTCGTGTATGTTATCACATGAAGAGAAAAGAAAATGCGGCCAAGGGCCCGTAAGAGAAGAGCGAAGAGTGAGAAGGGGGTTAACACAATGGAAACCAAAAAATCCAAAAATCAACCCTCCCCAAGATGAAAAATACAACACAAACTTTAAAGACATATGTTGTATATCATCAGAGGGAGGTCACCTAGACTTCACCCAGCTAAACGAAGAAAGTAAAATAGCCTTGGAAGTGAAGGATAGACAAGGAATAATTAAGAAGAAGGACCTGGACAGCACAGAAGACACTCCAATGGAGACAAACGGTCAGGAATATGGAGAAGCCAAGTAGGGTTGTAACGGTATTACCGTATACTGTTAAAGATACCGTGAACCACTTAATTGAACAATAATAACCGTCACATTGTTTATAGCGGTATACCGTTCATACCGTTAAGTGTGCTTTTCAATCTGATTTGGAAAGGCTGCAGTAAGCAAGTTCTGCGCAGTCTTGGTCTTGCACTGTTGTATGTGCCGTCTGCCAAGTAGTTTCAGTTTGAGCAGTTTTTAATGACATTCCATAAACCACACGTGCCTGACACAAAATCAACATGTTAGCAATAGGAAGAATAAATACAGTGCCAAGAAGGAAAGGGGTTTACTTTTTTTTATTTACATTTTTTTTTTTAAGAGCTCACACAGCCCCAGGGCATCGAGGCGCTGTTAAAGAAATTGGTTTTGTTTATTTTGTTGCGTAATTGTTTTTGTCTTAGTTGCATATTTATAACGTGCTTAAACACCCAGAGGTTTCTAAGCGCGGACCCAGGGATCGAACCTGTGTTGCTTTGTGTCGCCTTGCTTCCAAGGCACGCACGTTGCCGCTGAGCTATCCTCCCGGGACTTTGGGTTGGCGGCTTTGGGGTTTATATACTTATAATGGATAATGTTTTCTAAACATATGACAATGGCGGAATTCCCTGGTTCTATCATTGAATTTACATATAATAAGTCACACTGCGAAATTTAATCATCTCTGTGGGTATTCCCTGCTGCCATACCAAAGGGTAACATGTCCGTGATTACTGAACACCTTTTGGCCCAGAAGTAAACTAAAGGCTGTAACATAAAGAGAGAGTGCGTGTGCGTGTGTGTATGCGCACAAGCGTATACTACCATCAGACTCCATTGATCTGTGGCATGCAGATTATCAATATGGCAACATGTTCATCTTCACCAGTAGCCAGTGGGGGAGCTAAAAGCCTAAATGACCACTTAAGAAAAGCTATTCAGTTTGCTTTGCCAGTCGCAGCAGGGCCCCACATCCCCCTCCTCTCCACACGTGCGTATGTGTTTGGTGCAAGCAAGGGGTGGCATTTCAGTGGAAAGTATGTTGAAAAGCCCAATTCTGGCCCTGGGTGCATGGTTTTGTTTGTGATGATAAATCTGACAATTTATGACCTTTTAGAAAATATTTGTTAAGATTAGTTAACTCCACCTGCTATACCGCGATAACCAAGATATACCGTCATTTGGCAAGAAGGTTATTGTACCGTCATAAAACTAATACCGTGACACCCCTAAAGCCAAGATTACCCTCTCAGAAGCCATGCATCACAAAGGAACAACGGGCAAGGGCAATTCTAAATGTAGAAAAATTGAAGTTAACAAGAAAAAAGATTCAAAGAAACCGAATGGAAGTAAAGTAGAAGGATACAAGGAAGAAAGGAGCATTCAGCAGTTTTTTTGGTATAAAAAAATAAGCAAAAAACAAATGTTGAGAAAGTGCAGGAAAATGCAGGGAAAGTAGAAGAGGATAAAACAGTGATCAGGCAAAAGACTGCCCCAACGAGAGTAGCAGCTCAAAGCAGTCCGAGGAAGGAGAATTGATGGGAGGGTTTGTTATTGAGGCTGTTAACAGCAGCAAGCCGCCAATGAAACCCAGTGAAGATATTAAAAAATTGGTACAAGAGGCTCTCTTCAAAATTCTCCAAATTCCATCCAAGTATGGACATCCTCTACCACCTAGATCTCTATTATCCGATGAACAAGGGTTGGAGGGAGAAGAGCATAGGTCTCCTAGGGACAAGGTGGAAGAAGAGGAAACAGGGAAATTGACGGAAAAGGGATTAATTGCTCAGACTAATGAAGAGGGCAAAGAGACTCGGGAGAGCGTACATAAACAAGGGCCCGCCCTAACAATTATACAGGATAGCGTGAGGGACAGGAGGGAGGAACACAATTATGGGGGGACAATTAACAAGCCCCAAAACGAGAGGAAGGGTTTCGAAGAGAGGATTCGGGAGATAGCCGAATTGTGGAATATAAAGCAGGGTCTTGAACACAATCACCACAAGGAAGTGAAGAGGGAGATTGAGAGAGGAGAGAATAGGGAGGGGGGAGTCAGGAGGGCCCGAGAGGGGAGAGGAACTAGACCCAAGGCTATCCAGTGCTTGGCCAGAAGACCCAAGAGAGTGGAGGCAGCCGAAATTTGTCGATGACCCTAGTGTCATATTAAATTTTATGCTCACAATAGGAGGACCTCCGGCTTTAAACGGAGGCAGGATACTGTCACTGTTTAACGAGATCCCCCGGCTCTCTAATTACTTCTAGCGACATTAAACTCATCGAGTACATTCATCCAACAAGATACGATTGTGTCAGGATTGTGTTTTACTCAAGGGCAACATACAAACTTGCCCTCACTGAAGGAGTGGTGTTGCAACGTTTTGGATATGATATAGTGAACTTTAGTCAAGGTTCAAAGAAACTACAAGGAGGAGAGAGGGGAGGTTTTCCTAGAGAGATGCAGATGACAAACGATCGAGAAGGAGCCAGAGATAAATCCGCTGAGTCACACTCAGAAGAGGTGGCGGAGTTGAGATGGTTGGCATCAACCTTGAGGGAATCGATTTCTAAGATCCAATGTATGAAGGATACGTCCTAGAGTACTGTGAAACGTACACTCTTATCATGGAACTCAAGGGGATCGCGAGCTCTGTTGTACTCCCATGTTACGTGTGTGGAACTCCTGACTCATTTGTTTCTATGTTTACAAGAAACTTGGGCAGATACCGCAATTGATTTGGATGGCTTTACCATTTTCCAGGAACCCGCCATAAAGAAATCTAAGGGGAGACCGTCTGAGGGGCTACTAATTGCGATTAGGAATAACTCAGACTTTACTACTGAAAAGGAGTTTCCTATAAACAAAGATTGTATAGCCGTCTTAGTGAAAATAGCTTGTAAAAAGTCTCCTATGTTTCTACTAATCATAAACATATACTGGCAACCTGAATGCGACCTAAAGGCCAATATCGATGAAATAGATTTGGTAATGCAAGAATGTCAGGATATGAACAAGGATCTATACATTATCTTCTTGGGGGATTTTAATTCTGAAATATGTCTAGATGAAGGTAATAATGAATGTAGGTTTGGACGATTGACTGGTGGAAGAACTGACCAGCGGAAATGTCTCCAAAGGGATATATGGGCCCTCTTTTTGGTAGGATGGGGTATGTTAAATGTGAACGAACTATTGGATGACTCCGCGGACAAATCAACATGGTCTAATGGGCAATGGTCATCCACCACAGATTACATTTTCGTTTGCATGAATACTTTTAACCTTGTTCAAGATTTTGGTTTGATTGACACGAAAGAGAGTGACCATAAAATGCTAAAGATGTCCCTACTGGTAGACAATGATAAGTGTGTGGCACAAAAACTGAGCATCCAGGTCGCAGCGAATGTCCAATTGAATAGAATTTTGTGGCACAAAACAAACATTGAGAAAGTTAATATACTATTCCAGGCCGATTTTCAAAATAACGTGTATGCTGAAAAAAGAAGATCTAATGTCACGATACCTTTGAGAATTACGTTGAATTGGTAATCAGAGGCAAGGCGGGAATAAAGGAAAAGGCTCAAAGTAAAGAACAGCATAAGCATTTGTTCTCTGAAGAAATGAAATCACTCAAGTTGTGTAGAAATCGTGAACTCCGTGGATTCCGTAGATGTCATGCAATCTCCCTTACTGAGCTGGAATCTAGGTAACTCCACGCCATAAAAAACAAATGGAAATATAAATTAAGATTCTTGCGTGCAAAGCTTTACCAGGGAGATGCAGAATCTATGCTTAGTTCATTGTGTGAGTTAACTACCCATAGATTCTGGGTTTTGGTCAACAAGGGTGGGCAAGATCAAATTAAGACCCAAACTTCATGTATAAACTCAGAGAAATGGGAACGTCATTTCAGTAGTCATTATTGCCCCCCCGAGAGTGGCATAGGCAAGGGGATAGGGCTCTCCCCACCAGTTATAGACCAATAGCCTTGTTGGATGTCGATTCAAAAATATTCGCTAGTCTCGTTTTAGAGCATATTCGGTGCTGGATGGACCAACATAACATATTGTCACCATTTCAGTTTGGTTTCAGAAAGAACGTGGGCACTGATGCTGGGGGTTTATTAATTGTCATGCAAAAATCGGCCTGGACATCTGGAAATCTCCCAATATACTTAGCATCTATTGATCTTACTTCCGCTTTTGATCTAGTGGACAGATCAATAATGTGGACCAAATTAGCAAACCTTGGGATGCCAGCCTCTCTTTTATCAATCATATATAACATGCATCAAAACTCTAGTTTAAAGGTTCGACTTAGCATGGAGGGAAATCTCTCAAAAGAAATTAAGGTAAATAATGGCCTAAGGAAAGGGTGTATATACCCCCCTACAATATTCAATTTATATTTTTCTGATCTGGGTGTGTGTTTCAAAAAGTTGGTCACTAATTCACCTAAAATTGAGGGTACTAAGATCCAGTGGACCGCTTACGCAGATGACGTAACCCTCTTTGATCACACCCGTATAGGCCTTCAACGTCTCTTAACTGCCTTCAAAGAATATATTTACTTAAATGCCCTTAAAATTAACTATTCCAAAACAGTGATATTGTGTTTGACTCACAAGAAAAAACAAAAATGATTGCACTGTTCCTGAATAACGAGAAATTACCAATAAAGTCGGCAATAAGATATTTGGGCTACCCGGTGTTTGGAAACAAGAATAAGGCAAACTTCCGGGCTCTACTGGAAGCGAAAATTGGCCCTATGAAAGCTCAATTAGGTAAAATTGACACAAAATATGGTAATTTTTCGCTAATACCGTGTATTCGCTTGTACAAAAATAGACTAGTGCCTCAGAGCTCTGCTACGGTCTAGAACTAGCCCCGTTATGGTGCAGAAAGGAGGTGGCTGTGTACGAATTAAAAATCATTACATCTATGGTAAAATGCCTGCTGAAGTGTGTACCAGTGGCAGCAATAAGATACGAGCTCGGATTACATTCGATTAGAAGTACCATCGAATGGCGCAGAATGGCCTTATTTAGGAAACTGATTACTAGCAAAGAAACCACCTTATTTGATATCATGGGCAGGGGGATTAGGAGTGGTGCTCCGACGTCTAAATATCTCAGGGACATGTTGGAAGAAGCAAACAATGTTCTTGATAACCTGGGGGTCCCCAGAGATATGCTTATTGCTAACCCCATGAAGGTAAAAAAAATGATTGCTTCATGCCGACTGGAATCTAACAGTTCAAGAGGTTAAAATGACTAAGTTATATAAACACATTGTGTCTGATTGTAAAAAGATGGGGGAGCTGGAACCCTACTTAATCAAATTTCCGGATAAATCATGGAGGCAGGAATACATGCGATTCCGCTTTAATGTGCTGAATACAGGACAAATAACAGACAGAGGTGGGCAGACTAATGGTTTCTCCTTCTGTAAATTCTGCAAGCAAGGGGAAAAGCGGGAGACTCTGCAGCATCTGCTGACTGAGTGTAATGGTCTAAGGAATGAACGCATTAGACGTTTTAGTAAAGATGTACCAAACACTGAAGGTGTGGATCTGGAGCTGCTGTGGTTAGACATGTTGCACGGTAAGAGAGTCAAACTACAGATTGCCACCGTTAGGTTCTTGAAGAACTATTGCTCCCTTTAAATTTTACGTGTAACAAGTGGCAAATGACTAACCATTAAGAGACACTTGAATCCCTGTGATGGAGATCTAGAACTCGTACAAATGATTATTTTCCTTCTCTTTCTTCTCATGTTTTAATTTGTATGCTGTATAGTGATTGTATCTGTAATTGACCTAAAAAGGAAATGGAAATGTATGTGGTAAATGTGTATTTTTGTATGGAGAAAATATGTTTTATGTATTTTCCGCAGTATTACCTGCTGTATTATATGCCGTTTTAACTCGCAAAGAAATCTTTTTGTAAAAGTTACATAGTAACTATAAACAAATTAAAAAAAAAAAATCTACCTGTGTGTTCAGACTGCAGAAATGGTGCAAAGCTGTCAGATTCAGCTTGTCCTCGATCACGTAGAGCCAAAATGCTTCCCTGCACAGTTTGAACGACCCCAACACCTCACTTTGTTAAAGTAGCGCACAGCGCTGGATTTGTCCATGAGGACCAGAAGAGTTGAAAAGCAGATTGCAGGTAAAAAAAAGATAACAATGCTGGATGAACTGCCCTGATTGACACTAAGTTGATGTGGAATTACTTCTCCAGGCCATCCCATGTAGGACCAGAGTGACTGGTGGCCAAGACAGCCAGAATGGCCTCCTCTGGAAGGAGGTTGGTTGGGGATGCCCACCAAAGCAGACCTCTGCAGACCTGTGGTGGGGCACCGGGATGATGTCCTTTGTGTCCATCTTGAACTGGGACAACTGGCTCCACAGGGAACACTGTAGTGTCTGCATCAGCAATCCTGCTTCCTTGACTATGAAGTTGCAGGGTGCCATAAACCCTAGCACCCTGAAGAAAGCCCAAGCCTGTCCGGTTGAAAGAGGTTACTGTGGTCTATATGCATGTCACTCTATAAGGGAGGGGAAAGCCATGCCGCTCCATTGAAGGGGTCAGATAGAACTTTTTTAGGTTGATCGAGAAACCTAACTCAGGAAGGATTTTCCCATCGAGATCCTCTGGAGCAGACTCCCCTGACCTGCCATTTAGGAGACAGTTGCTGAGGTAGTGAAAGACATGCACACTCCTGCTGTGCAGATGGGCAGCAACCACCATGACTATCGTCTTCAATACACTTGCGGCTAAAGTGAGGGTGAATTGGAGAATTGTAAACTAGTAGTGAGTGCTTCCCAATAGTAAAACAGTATTTGCAATGTTTTGGATGGATAGGAACGTGAAAATACTAATTCCGAAGTTCTTAAGGCACAAATTGGTTGTACAGCACCAAAGCCTGGAGGATTTGTGCTAGGGCGACCATCTTCGAACTGAAGAGCTTGCTGAGGAGTCACAGAATTAGGATGGGTCGGAGGCCTCCATCTTTCATTGGAACTAGTGAACAACAGGAATACCAGACTTTCCAGACTTCCTATGCTGCAACAAGCTGTACCATAAAGTGAGAGATTTCCTGAAGTGGTTCTGGAGGGGGCAAAGGCAAAGTAGAGGAGTTTAGTCAAGAAGGGCAAGATGCATCCTTGTTCTACAATCTGCAAAACCCAACTTTCTGAAGCAATCTAATGCTATGCCCTCTTAAAGAGGCAAATCCGCTCCCCAACAGGAGACGCCGGATGATCCAGCACGTGTAAAATTAAAGTGGTTTTAGAGCTACTAGACCAAAGATACTATGGCAACCCCTTTTGCCTTCAGAACACCCCAGTCCTTGGAAGAGAACAAAATGTATTTTCCATGCTGTTGTGGCTTACATGGTTGCAAGAACCGTTGACCCTTCGTGGAATAGAATAAGGCCTATACCTCCCTCACCCGGAAAAAGTAGTAGTAGGGGCAGCCAGACACAAAGATTGGTTCTGATGGATGGAAACCAGTCGTACATACTGCCATCAATTTGTCGGTAAGTGTCCCAACTAAAGCGCAGGAGAGGAACCTTAGGTTGGAGAAGTAAAGAACAAATGACTTATCGGTAATGCTCTTTCTGAGGGATTACTCCTTCCTCCCACACATTGCTCATCCTAGATATATCTTCTCCAGCACTGGGTGTCTTTCAAAGCTTTTCAGACAGCAGGGTGTACAGCGTGGTATTGTCAGTTCAGCTTGGCGCTCTTGCACACCCATCACGTGACATTAGAGCCAATATATATGGAGCCAGGCATGCCCCTAGTTCCATCTTACCCTAGCACTCAGCAGCTGAGTGACTGCAGATTAGCAAGAGGGATGTTGAGAATGAGCATGCCGCTAATAGTCGAAAGGTGGAGAGCGATGGGTAATCTGTGGGAGGTAAGACCGATTGGTCAGAAATAACATTAATGAAAGTTAATTTGTTCTTCTAATAGATACTGTTCTCTATCTGAGATATACTCTTATATAGCAATACATAACCTGAAGAAGGGAGGACAGCGAGAACATCACCTGCACCAGGAAACTGAGGAGGACCGCTTGCCCAAAATGAGCATGTCCTGAAAATTAATCCAGGAAATGTTTGGCAAACGTCCCCACCCATTCCAAGGACTTCTGAACTCTGGACTGGAACCTGTCATTAAACACAAACGTATTGCTCGAATCAATCTCTGAAATCACATGGTCTGATCACCACCTAATATGTTTTGATGTGCTGATTACGAAAATTCGAGGTGCTCCTCAACCCACTCCCCTCCCTATCTTGGTGAGAAACACCCGCAAACTGACAACAGATAATCTAGTACCTATCCTGGCTGACACGCTCAAGACCCACCCACTAACAAACACCAACCCTGATAGCATCTCCTCTATCTACCACATCTGCCTGAAATCTACCATTGACGTAGTAGCCCTGCTCATGTCTAAAATACCCCAAAATGCTAAACGGTCTAATTTCTGGTTCAATGAAGAGCTCACTGTCCTGCGTTGCAGCAAAAGAGCACTGGAGCACCTACACAAAAAATCCCCAGCCATAACAATCTCACTTCTAGCAGCCAACAAAACCTACAAATCAGTGGTGATAGCCCGCCCACAAAGCTAACTCGCTGAATACTCGCATAAACAACGCCTCATCCAACGCCAAAGAACTATTCTAACTGGAAGCCCCTATACCCACACCACCCCTGCTAACTCAAGCAAAGCCTGGTGTACCACAATCCAGAACACCCTAACCGCAAAAACCCATAAACTACAAGAGAAAATAGTAATGAAAAGGAAACTACTGGCCAGTAAAAGTACGCCCCCATTGTGGCCGATGACGGAAACACAGAGCCCCAATTAAAATTCACCACTGTCACCCAAAACCAGGTTCTGAATACCATAGCCACCCTGAAACCGTCTAATTGCAAAGGGGATACCTTCCCTGTCCGATCAGTTAAACTCTGTGCGCCCACCCTAGTACCCATTAGTACTAACTTTATTAATGCCTCCTTCAACACAAACTCAGTCCCTGCCAACATCAAAGAAGCTTGTGTAACCCCACTTCTTAAGAAACCCTTGCTGGACCCCGACATACCCACCAACTATCGACCCATTACCACGGTCCCATTCTTATTAAAGATAGTTGACAAAATAGCTTAAACCCAAGTCCAAGATTATCTAGAAAGGAACAACCTGCTCGGAGCGAGTCAATCAGGCTTCCGACCTAAACACAGTACAGAAACGGCCCTACTAGACCTTAAAATCCAGAAGGACACCATAAGAGACTCTGCAAAGCTGTGCATGGTCCTTCTACTCGACCTGTCTGCAGCATTTGATTTGGTAGACCATAACAAACTATGCAATGCTCTGTCAGAAAACTTTAACTTCACCTCTGATGCCACCCTCTGGGTTAAGTCCTTCCTTTCGGAACGCACCTCGATTGTCCATTTGGGATGAGGCTGCTGATCCTATCCCAGTACCCCTAGGGGTACCCCAAGGTTCATGCCTATAACCCACCTTATACAACGCATATACTAAACTCCTATTTGCATCTCTTGACGCCATGGGCGTCATTTACACCAACTTCGCAGACACACAGATCCTCATCCCCATTACAGGAAACTATGATCTAGACACCACAAATAAGATCTATGCCTTCATACAAAATTGGATGGCTTCTAATAGCCTATGTTTTAACGACGAAAAAACAGATTCTTGTTGTAGGCCTCCTGTTAGGGAGAATTCTCATTTAATGGCTAATTTCCCTTACCTAGTGAGTCCCTCAGCAGCTTTGCTGGATCTCTGGAGTTGTTTCTTTCCACTTGGTAAGAGTGTGGGCTTTTCCCCCCACTCTTACTTGTATTTTGCTGTGTGTTTTGACCTGTTTTTGTGATTGTGGGCTCCCGAGTACACCACTTCAGTAGCCCCCTTGTTTGTGTGCGTCACACAGCACCCTTCTGTGCAGTGGCACAGGGTTGTCGTTCAGACTCCCCCCCACCCCCCGACTCCATTTCTGAGGCGACTACCGTCCCTCAGAAAAGGGTAAAGTTACCATTAACTTTACTTAGTCAAATTTAACCACAGATCCAGTACACACATCTTACATGGAGTGCTGGAAGGGTTAACTCCCAACTCTTTCTATCTGTACCTCCTAGAGCATTGTTTTGCTCTTTTAACATTTAGACATGGCTGGTGGCAGTGGTATCTACCCTAAATTTCTACCACGGTTATCTAATATAACCGTGGTAATATTGTAGGCTATTGTGTTAGCCTCAGACTTAAACCCGCTTGACCAAATCCTTTTTCGTTTGACTCCGGTGCGGTTTATTCCCCATTTCTTTTTGTTAAACTCCTTCTTGTGTTTTACTTTGCGCGGCAAACCAGGTTTGCCTTCTTTGTTCACTGTCTTTTGGCGGGCTTCTACCTAGAAGCCTTCCTCAGGGCACCTGGGTGTCTAGGTGGGCTGAATGTGAGGGAGGGGTGTAGTCATCCCCTGCACAGGGTATCCTAGGAAACCCAAGTCGCACTTTGACATGATTGGACAAGGTGGTTGTCCGGGCTGGACAACCCCCCTGCTGGGTGATTGACAGCCAGGCTGTGTGAATGGGGGTTTTGCGCATAAAAGGCAGGTCTCTTGGGCTGGAAGTCAGAGAGTTGCCACTGGAACTACAAGTGAAGGAGAGGTCGGCTGCTGCAACTACCCCATAACGGTGAAGCCCTGCTGCAGTCCTGAGCTATCTACCCTTCAACGACTAAGAGGACATTCAGTCCGGAGTCTTCTTCCCTTGAGCCTGGTGGGGATAACCAGCTCATCTTCTTCAGCCAGAGGTCGCCTTCGTGGTCAAAATCGCTGCACACTGCTGTAATGGTCTGGATAGCCACCTGAAGAACCTCTCCTGTTTTTAAGGAGTGCACCTTTTATTCATTGTCACTGCTGCCAGCCTCATCCCTGTGTGGTGCGGACCCCCTCATTGTCCTCCTTCATGCTGAAGCACAGGAAAGCGTGGGTCTGTGGGAAACCAACAGGAACAACTGCCATGGTACCAGCTTCGTTCTTTGAGAAAGGTACTGTGTCCCGTTTGAGGAATTTTGGGTGAAATCCCTATTTCTCTACTTTAAGGCTTGTCCTTACTTTTCTCTTCTTCTTATAACTTTTTCTTCCGAACATTGACAATATCAAAGTATTCTTGGCAACGTTGAATCTCGAACTGTCCGACTGTGTGATCCTCGACAACAGGCACCCGGTGTCACTTGACTTTGGCTCCGGCCCCTTGACTCTTGAATTCCTGTCTATGTGTGTTCTTCGATTCTGTCTGCCTAACCAACATATTGCCTTTGATTTTTGCCCCCAACTCTCTCTGTGTATTTCGGGTTCTAAGTGTGTTTTTACCCCGGCTGCCGTGGATACGCGTTTATCTAGTAGACCGAACTGTCAAAAAGTGATCACAATTGTATTCACGGTAACGTGTTCTGTTTCATAACACCAGTCCATTCAAACACAGGGTACTTACCTCGAATAATACTGTACAAAGTGAATTGGTTAGTTGTAGTATATTTTACGTGTGGTTTTTGAATTAATAGAAGTGTTGTGTTTATAACAAATGGTTTAAAAATAAATGTACTTGTATTTTTTACCTGAAACCTTGAGTCAGTGTTTGCTTGAGTCACAGTAATTGTGGTCCCTTTGTGTAATCTCTGCTACTGCTCATATACTCTTGAGATAAGCCTGGCTGCTCCGCTACTGCTACCACTATAACCTAGTAGTACAGGCTTGTACCAAAGGTAAAACTTGTATTGCCACCTATAGTCTTAATTGTGTGTAGTGGTCCCTAAGGGCACTGCACGGGATTCTGCCAAACACCCCCCTCCCTAATGAAACCCTTCATACCTATTACTCAGCCAATACCATCGACGGAACGTCCATCCCAGTACTCAAACAGGTCTAAACACTGCGAGTCTATCTAGATACCCATTTTACCATGATTAAGCATATCAATGCCCTCTCCTCTGTTACAGCCTACACAGCCAAACTCGTCACACTAAGCCGCCAATTTCTCAACCCACAAAACTCCCTTAACTCTAGCTCGAGCACTCGCCAAACTTGATTATTGTAATATTCTACTAGGAACTACAAGCACCAACTTGGCCAAATTCCAACTGCTACAAAACAAAGCCCTACGGGCAGCCGTAGGGTTAAAAAGAAATGACCATATCTCCCATATTAGGAGAGGAGTACATTGGTTACCCATCCAAGCTAGAATCCTATTTAAGCCACTGATCATCGCACACAAATGTATCACCAATGATGTCCCCGCCTACCTCAATAACTGTCACCCAAAAAAGCTCAATTAGATCCCTCAGATCAGCTTCGAGCACTCACCTATTTGTCCCGAGGTTCAAGAGTTCTAGGGCTGGTGGAGCCAGCTTCCCAGTAGCCGCACCAAAGATCTGGAGCTCCCTTCCCATACACATTAGAAATGAGCCCTCTCACCAGCGCTTTAAGAGACTTAACAAAACATGGCTCTTTAACATATTTTAACCACTAGTTACCTTATTCTGTCACTCTGAGCACAATGCCTCACCAATCTTCTGTAAGGAACCTTCTGTGTAATAACTTTTCCTGTACCTCAATATGTACTGCCTTTACTGTAACTAATTTGGTATCTTTATCTGCCTGTATGTTTCAAACTTTGTAACCAGACAAGCACTCCATGTAACCTACACTGATATACCTCAGGGTTTGGTCGTTTAACAAATGCTATAAATAAATGTGCTGGGAAGCTCATGTAGCTGGCTGACAGACCTTCTGAACAGGGACACCCCTGCTACTGAGAAATTACTTACCGTAATTTTCTTTCTATGGATTATTCTCACGCAGATTCCTCATCAGATAGATATCCCATTCCAGCTGCTTGGAGCAAACCTCGACGGGGAGCCTAGTGGACATCGACTCAGAGGGCGATGCGCCTTGACTCAATGCTCGATCGTCGGCTCCGGATGTGACATTGGGTGTCATACAAATACTGCGTCGCTATGCCCCGTACCTCAGTTCCCACCTTTTTTCCGACCAAGCTCAGCCGTTCTAGAGGAAAACCAGACAGAAAAGGATGGCCAACTAGCCAACAGAGGATTAGAATAACAGGGCTCCCAACCGTGATAAACAGAATTAAAAATATAAAATAAATTTAAAAAAGAGACAAGCGGCTTGCAAGCAAGAAGAGCAACAGACCCTAGAGCCATCACCGACACCCCCCTCTCGGGAAAAGGCAAAGGCAGACACCTACTGCTGATGCTTTCTAAGCAGGGATGGATGGTAGTGCTGATGAGGAATCTGTGGGAGAAGAATTCATATAAAGAAAATTACGGTAAATAATTTCTCCTGCAATGTATTGCTTTTCTCCTGCAGATTCCTCATCAAATAGACTCCCAAAGCAGTAGAAAGAAACAGAGGTGGGGAAAAAGCTCTATAGCGGTACATTCTGCAACACTGCCCTTCCAAAGCTAGCATCAGACCCAAGGGCTATGTCCAGGCTATAATGCTTTGTAAATGTATGAAGCGAGGAGCAGATTGCGGCCCTGCAGATGTCCCTAACCGGTACGCCCCTTTGCAGAGCCTTAGAGGTGGAGACTCCTCTGGTAGAGTGGGCGCTGATGCCAGGAGTTTCCTTGACTGTGGTATGGTAGCATTCCGAAATATACAATGTGATCTATCTTGAGATTGTCTGCTTTGATACAGCTAGACCTTTTCTGGAAATGGAGTAGGCTACAAAGAACTGGTCTGTTTTTCTATATTCCGCCTTTCTTGCTACATAGACGCTTAAAGCTCTCTTGGGGTCCAACCAGTGAAAACGCTCCTTCTCCTTGGATTGGTGTGGTGGTGGGTAGAACACCGTAAGATCTATCGCCTGAGAAAGATGGAATTCTGACACCACTTTAGGCAATAACCCTGGTCTCACTTTAAGAGATACTTTTCCCCTGAAAAAGCAAAGAAATTGTGGTTTGCAAGAAAGGGCCTGAAACTCGCTCCCCCGCCTGGACAATGCGATGGCAACCAGAAACGCTGTTTTCAATGGCAGCAGCCACAAAGAACAAGAATGTAACGGCTCAAAAGGAGCCGCCATAAAAAAAGGGGAGAACCAGTTTCAATCCCAATCAGGGACAACAAAAGGGATAGGTGGAAATGTATTCACAATGCCCTTCAGGAATTGGGCCATAACCGGGATCATAAATAAAGAGCCTTGATCTGGTGACCTTTTGAACACAGACAAAGCCACCAAGTATCCTTTGACTGTGGTGACCCGAAGAGGCCAGTGATAGAAGGAACTCCATACAGTAGGTGTGGGGCAAGAGATCAGGTCCATCACGTGTTCCCTGCACCATGCCTCAAATCCTCTCCACCTGAATGCGTATAGAGATCTTGTAGATGGTATGCATGCAGCCAGCAGCACCTCAAGTACCTCGTCAGAGAGGTCCCAGTCGTCATATCTCATACTCTCAAGAGCCACGCATGGAAGATGAGGGATTCTGGGTTCGGGTGGAGCACACGTCCTGACTGGGTTAGGAGATCTGGGCAGCGAGGAAACAGGAGAGGTGGGCAGACGGCCAAGTCCAGAAGGTCTCAGACTACTACTCGCCCAATCCAAGGCGATCAAGATCAAAACCTTCTGAGAACCCATGGAATTACGGGAATCGGAGCGCAGGCGTAGTGGAGAAAAAAGACCTAGTCCACCAGAAACACATCCTCTAGCGACCCGTTCGCTGGGAATTCCCAACAAGCAAAACTGTCTGCACGTCCTGTTGGACTTCGTGGCAAACAGATCCACTGCTGGGGAAGCCCAGAGAGTGAAGACCTTCTGTGGGACTTCCTGGCACACTTCACACTTGTGTGAAAATGTGCTCTGCCTGCTCGGAGCATCCTCCCAACTGTTGTCTGTTCCCGCTAGATGAACAGCTGAGACCAAGATCTGGTTCTCCAATAGCCAGAACCACAGCTGCATCGCCTCTCTGCAGAAGGGGAGGAAGCGCACGTCACCCTGCTTGTTCAGGTAGTGCATGGCCACTGTGTTGTCTGTCAAGACCAGGACATGCTTTACCTTCAGAGACGGAGCGAACGCCTTCAGGGATAACCCGATGGCTCGCAACTCCAGCCTGTTGATGTGCCACCTGGCTTCCATTGCTGACCAAAGGTCCCTCACATGCAACTACTCGCAGTGAGCGCCTGAACCATTCAGGGATGCATCTGTGACCACTTGGGCCTGAGCCCACGGAGGCCAGAAGGGTTCCCCCGCTAGCAAATTGCTGCTGTTGGCCCACCAAGAAATGTCGTTGACCACGGACCTGGGGACTATGAGGACGTCCATCAAGGTGCCGAAGTACTGGGACCACTGACATCGCAGGAGCCATTGCAAAGATCGCATCTGCAGACTGGCCTCTGGCACCAGAAAAATATAGGAGGCCATGAGGCCCAAGAGGCAGAGGAAGGTAGCAACTGGTAATGTGGCGTGGTTATGGAACAGCTGTTTTATTTGTGCAATGCTGGCTACTCTCTCCCCCAGAGGAAAAGCCTTCCCTGCTCGAGAGTCTAGGACTGCCCCAATGAACTGGAGCCTCTGAGCTGGTGTTGTGTGGGACTTTTGCAAGTCCGGGGAGAAGCCCAGCCTGTGGAGTAGTGAACAGGTGTCCCCGAGATGGTACAAAAGACCTGCTCCGCCAAACTTCCTCGAATCAGCCAGTCGTCCAGGTACAGTAACACATGGACACCCGATCTCCTGAGGTGAGCCGCGACTACTGCCATGAGCTTGACGAAGACCCTTGGAGTGTAGCTCAACCCTAAGGGAAACACTTTGAACTGGTATTGCTTGTCCCCTATGAGGAACCTCCTGTGCTTTTGATGTATCAGCACATCAAAGTAAGCGTCCTGAAGATCTATGGACACCAGCCAGTCCTGTAACTCGTGAGCGTGGAGAATCTCTCTCAACGTCACCATCCTGAATTTGTCTTGCCTCAGGAACTTTTTCAAGGCCCTGAAATTCAAGATGGGACGGAGACCTCCCCCCTTCTTGGGTACCAGGAAATACTGGGAATACCCTCCCTGCCCGGGCGGTACCTCTTGCACAGCACCCTTCAACACCTGTGCTCACAGTTTTTCCTGGAGCTCCTGTACGGCTGGCAAGAAGGTTGTTGGGTGGTCTGCCCAGAGGTTTTTTTTTTTTAAGAAGGGCAGCCAATAACTCCACAGCACCAGCTGCAGGGCCCAGGCATCAGAGGAAATCTCCTGCCACTGGGTCCAATACTCAGACAACTAGTGAGTTGTGGGAAGGGAAATCAAAGCGGCTTTGAGGATGAGCCACCCCAGCCGCTGCTGCGCTGTCTGCTGATGCCTAGAGGCCGTCCTGCCTGGCTTGCAGGAGCTGAACCGTCCTGTCGTAGGGGATGGACCGCCTGTAGCCTCTGCTCCTTGAAGCGAAACTGAAGGCAGGTTTGGCTGGCTGTTGCACAGCTAGGCCTAGCGACTTTGCAGCAAGTTTGCACTCCAAGGTAACATTGGCCTGCGGGCTGAAGAGATTCTCCGACATCAAAAGCCATGTCCAAGAATGTACTCTCACCTGGTCTCTGCGGGGGTGTGGGGGCACGGTTGCAGCCCTCCCGGGGGTGTGGTTGCTTGGGTCCGACTGCGCTTATGTGGTGACTGGTAGTAATAGGTGATGCTGCTCGGAACTGCTCCTGCGTGGAGAATAGGGGGCGTGAGTATGCTAGCTTGTGCGCATTAACCTCTTCCAGACCCCTTCTCACAAACCGTGGTACCCGTGGGATGTGCTGCCCCTGGAAAGCTCACCTGCTGCTTCTGGCAGGGGCGCTTGTATGATCTGGACCGTGTTCCTTCACTGGTCCCTTGCACGTGGTAGTCCAGTCCTGCTGCGACTAAGCCACTATACTTCAGTTAAGTGTTTCTGTTTGCCTTTGTCTTTCCTCGTCTGTTTTTTGTTGTAAAGTTTGTTGTCTTGTATTGCTGTCCGTTCCACTTTTGATGTTTGCTTTCTTCCCTTGCAGGTGATGTTGCCGGCCCGGCAGAAGCTGCAGAGCTCGAGGTGGCAGCCGGAGGGAATGAGGAACAAAACTGCAGCAGTACAGTAGCTGGTAAATTGTTAACTAGGGGGCACGCAGGGTTCAAATGTGGCGCGGCACTATGACGGTTGTTCTAACCTTGTCTTTCTTCTTCTTCACAGGGTCCGAGTTTGTGGATGCGGAGTGCAGTGCTGCGGCATCGGGATCAAGAACACTGGATGTCAGGAGATGAGTCTGTAGATGAAGCGATGAAGCACTGGTTTCCTGGAGGTGAGTATGCAGGAGAACGCCTGGTTTCGAAGGTAAGTAAACTGAACCAAGCTGCGGCGAGCGTCACATTGCACGCGAGTGCACAGTAACACGAAGCACCGGCCTTAAGGATGGAGCAGCTTATATAGCTGAGATTCTGAAGCCACGCCCACCAGGTTCAGCTTGCCTGCCACACCCGATGACCCAGCTCATGAAGACCAGGCCTAGGGAGCCACACCAGATGAGTCAGCACATGAGGATGTTCACTGGAATAAAGGCTTTCAGCTCCTGGAAAGTTCTTGTAAAATAAAAGCACTCCTGCACTGAAATAAAGTGTTCCTGCACACAGTCCAGCCAGGGCCCCTGTGTTTATGGGTCCCAAAGTGACATATGTGAGTCAAGTGACCCATTGCCCCCATCAGTAGATAGTGTGGTTTCTGTGTTCTGGGGCCATGACAAAAGTCCATGCCTGCCGCTAGATGCGCGCGGATGCCCCACCACCGAATCGCTCTGCGGTATGTTTCGTTGAGGGCGATCTTGTCCTCAAAGCTTCCAGATACCTGGATCCAACGGGCATCGAGGAACTCTTGCCGCGGCCGCATCTGCAGCCTGCACAGCCAAACGAGGTAGATGCAGGACGACATCATGCCGAGCAGGGACTTGATGGACCTCACCCTGGGAACTTCCATGGTCAACAGCCACTGTACCTTGCCCAGTATGGTCTTTATCCTGTCCTCTGACGCCAAAGCCAGGAGCGACACTGTGTTGAGCCTAGACCCCAGAAACCGAGCATCCTGCAATGGCACCAAGCACGACTTTGCTTAGTTTATCGAGAACCCCAGTTCCTTGAGCAGACGGTCGGTCCTCGCTGTGTGCTCGATGGAGAGTTCCCTTGACTTCGCTCGAATGAGCCAATCGTCCAGTTAGGGGTAGACGTGGACCCCCTGCAGGTGCAGCCGTGCCGGCACCGGCACCAGGCACTTGGTGAAGACCCTTGCCGCCGACTTCAACCCGAAGGGAAGGGCCTTGAATGGGTAGTGTTGCCCCTGGACCACTTGAAGGTGAGGTGTCCGTTAGGGGCCCATTTTAAAGCCTTTTTAGCTGTTACTTGATGTGCTTGTGATTGAACTGTTTTTAAATTACTGACTTTATTCCTGCAACGTGCTTAGTGTATTACTTTTGGGTTGACTCCTGACTGCGGGGGACACTCTACTGCGGTCCTCTTTCTTTGCCCATGAGGCTGAGCTCCCCGGCTCCCACGTGACATCAAATGTGACAGGGCTTCTGCACGCGTAGCGGGCGTGCCGAAGGCGTGCTTAAGGCCAGCCCGTCTGTGCCAGGAGGACTGAATGGAGTCCTGGACCGCCATGCACTCATCTCCTTGGCGCCCCTCGAAACCACTTGGCCCGTCGGCTTTCCTAAAAGCCTCTCTGCACCGGCCATCCAGGAAACTAACAGTCCACCTAGTAATTCCCCCATTACTAGCACATCATTGCTTCACTGCAGTTTACTAAATACGCACTCACTGGTCGCGCACGCCTTGGACTGCCATGATCTGATAGTTACAATTCAGCCCGATTTATTGTTTCTCACTGAATCTTGGATCCGTGACTCCTCAGGCCCTTCTAGTGTACAAACCCTTCCCTGTAACTACAGTTTTATTCATGTTGACCGCCCTTCTATACATCCTGGCGGAGGTGTGGGAATTATACATAAAGATTCCCTTAAAATTTCTTATTCAATACCAGCACACTTACTGAAGATGGAATGTCTTCTTGCCACTATATCTATATCGGCCTCAACAACACTTAGTCTTATTGGTATACCGCCCCCCAGGGACTGACGTTACATTCTATACTGACTTTGTATCGGCTCTCCAAGTCAACCATCCCAATCTATGGGTGTTAGGAGACTTCAACCTGCCTGCCATTTCCACTTCGGCGACTCATGTTGAACTCTTTCTTTCTCCGATGAGTGATCTGAATCTTCCTCAATTGATTCAAGCACCCACTCATCAGTTGGGCAATATACTTGATTTTATTTGTGCTCCCAAGTCACTCATTGCCATCACCTCTTCTTGCCCTGTACTTTGGTCTGACCACTTTCTGATTTCCTTCACTGTGGTTCTTCCCAGCCCTGTCCGGCCCCCACTTAAACCGCCCAATTTCAAAAGCAACTGGCGCAAGTTCGATCTCTCCACACTATCTGCTTCTCTTCTTTTTCACTGTGCTCCCCCAACTCATGCACGATACAGAACCTAGGTGTGTCTTTCCTGGCCACTGCTGACCAATTTGCGCCAGCCAAGCTTGGTAAAGAAAAAGCCCATGTGTCCGAACCTTGGTTTTCGGACGAACTCAGTTCTCAAACTTAGATTCCGCCAAGCGGAACATAAGTGGAGGGCCAGCTATACAAAGGATACGAGAGTAATCTTTCGCTGTGCTTTAACAACTTATCAAAAAACCACTCTAGCTGCAAAAAAAATCAGGAAGATCGAGGACGCTGTTAATAAGCCTAAGGTGCTTTTTGAGTTGGTGCAATCTCCATCTATGCCTTCCAACTCTGGCCCATCAATCGAGCCTTCACAAGCTCTGTGCAAATCTCTCTCCTCCTTTTTTCATTCCAAGATTATCGCCATATGCGAAGACATCAAAGTCAAACTAGAGGCCCCAGATAAATAACATCCTTCCCTGACCCTCTCACTCCCACTGCTTCCTGGGTTTCTTTCCTGGTGGTCTCTGAACAGAACATTCTGAAAGCCATTCCGGGTCTCAAGTCAGCATCTCTTGCCGATGCTATCCCTCTAGACGTGCTTAAAGCCATCTCCCCTGATATTATTACTGTAACCACAACAGCCATTAATGCATCATTCCAATAGGTGGTGATACCTGGCTTCCTGAAACACGCTCGGGTGCTTCCGCTCCTGAAGAAGCCCTCTCTGGACCCTGCTGTCCTGGCAAACTTCCGCCCCATCTCCTTTCTCCCATCGATGATGAAAACGCTGGAGGCATTGGTCTCTCCCCTCCTCTCATCCTATATGGAATCTTCAGGTTACTTTGATATTTTTCAATCCGGTTTCCGTCCTGGAAGAGGCACTGAATCAGTTCTTAATTCGGTATTCGATGACCTCACCCGGTTAGTTGATCAGGGCTGGCCTCTCGGCCACGTTCGACACAGTTGATCACTCTACACTTGTATCCCGTCTGTCCGGCGCGGGCCTTGGGGCCAGGTGCTGAACTGGTTCGCAGACATTTTGCCCGACCGGTCTCAATCAGTCTTTCTGCCTCTTTACTGTTCGAAATCAATCGCATTGTTCTGTTGAGTTCCTCAAGGGTCGGCCCTATCGCCCATCCTTTTTAATATTTACATTTGTCCACTGCTCCTTCTCATTCTATCTCAAGGCTTTCGATTTTACTCTTACGCTGATTCTTGGTACGTCTGGATCTCTCTCAGCCCGACACTGCAGCCCGTTTCATGAACGGTCTTGAAGACTTAGGTGCTTGGATGGCTACCAACTCTCTCAAGCTTAATGGTAGTGAAACAGAAGTCCTGGTGGTAGGGACAAACGCCCCCCTCACCTACTGGACTCTGGACATCTGGCCCACGTCACTTGGCCCCTTCCCTCGTCCGTCTCCTACGGTGAGAAACCTGGGGGTTAAGTTATCTACTTCTCTGATGAGGACTGAGCAAGTGGGCGCTATTTGCAAAGCCGGCCATTTTAAACTGCAGACATTAAGAAAGGTTCTTCCTTTTATCCCGGGCCAGTTCATGCCCCAGTGGTTGGAGCATTGGTTCTTAGTACAGTGGATTATTGTAACTCACTGTACTTCGGCCAACCACACTATCTGCTCAATCGGATCCAAATGCTCCAAACACTGCTGCTGGTCGGTGCCGCCGACGAGATGACCCGTCGTCCCATGGCGTCTAGCTTCTTTCCCTCGCCGTCCGGTGGAGAAGTGGACGTCGATGCCACCGACCCTGCAGATTTCTTCCTGGCCGCCGCGTCCGGGGACGGCTGAGATTTGAGACACTTCGGTGCAGAGTCTGGCAGCCTGTATTTCTTCTCGTATCTGTCTCTCTTTGCCTGGGCCGAGGAAGGGTTCTTCAGGAGGACCAGTCCTTCGTCCCAAATGTCGTCCAACAACGGGATCGAGAGCACGGTCTTTCTCTTGGCCTCTCGGCACTGATAAAGGAATCCCTCCTTCTGTTCCTCAGGGTTCAGCTGAAATAGCTCTGGGGCCCTAGAGATCATGGCACGGAACAAGCCAATCTCGTCGGATGGCGAAGCCCTGGGTGCCGGCGACGGGAGGTCATTTTTGCCAGCGGCGGGAGGTCTGTTCTGTCGCCGCCGTCGTCCGTTCCCGTCATCGCCGTCTCCGACACCGTCTCGTCCATCGGCGGAGGGGATGGAGAAAGATGGTAGGGTGGAGGAGAATGGACTCGTCTCCGCTTAGGCAGCAGGTTCCCTTGATGGACCAGGTGCTGCTGGATCGCCCGTTGGAGGCACAGGCATCTGTGCCCTTAGCTGCGAGCACAGGGTGTGCAGAGCTTGTAGGATGTCTGCCGTCAGTCGATGGTGGCAGCGGTTGTGACGGGAGCGTTGGCAGTGGCGTGGTGTCCTTGGTTCCTCACTGCCCTGCCTCCCCTCGTCGCTTTCCACGTCCGCCTCATCGGGGTCCTTCCCACAGGACCTGGCCTTGACGAACTTCTTGTCAGGCACTGTCTTCAGGCCAGAGAGCTCCTCCGTACCCCCCATCCCTCTCTTCTCGGCCAGGGTCGACAGCCTCAGGGAGATGATCGGGATCGTCTTCACGTGAGTCTTCTCAATGGGTAGGAAAGAGGATTCCCTCCGCGTGGGCAGGGAAACTCTCGTCTTGGGGGTTGTCTCCACTGGGACCGCATCTCCGGCCTTTGCCAGGGACGCCACCACTCCCTCAATAGATGCCATAGCCTGGTGAACCTGGGCCTTCACGACCTTGGGTGCGCCTGAGGCCTTCACCGTGTGGGGAGTGTCAACGCCTCGCTCTCCCTTGGCTTTCTCCATCGGAGTCGACCGGGTGTTCTCCAGAAGCTTACCCGGTTGGTCTGACTTCCTTTTCTTCGCTGAGCTGGAGCAGTGGCTCGTGGTTGACTGCGTCAGCGATGCTGTGCCCGGCCTGCTCACCCACCGCCGGGATCTTCGTCTGCAGCCACTCGGCTAGCCGCTTGCGATGGTCCTTCATGGTGCGTGGCACCATGTCCTTGTAGAACGCACAGGCCTCCTCACGTGCGAGCTGTCCGAATGTAGGAAATACAGGCACAGGGAGTGCCCATCGTCCAGGAAGATGTTCCGCAGCCCGCATCCTGTGCAGATCCTAAACAGATGCGTCGAGTCTCCTTTATCCTCGGCTATGTCCATGCGGTGTAGGCCTCCAAGAATCTTCTGGAATCCTCCAAGTGATCTCGACGAAAAATCGGCCTTGAGGGGCGTAGAAAGTTCCGAAAATCTGGTCCCAGTTAGTCTGTTGATGGATCGATGGAGCTTGAGGCTCGATTGACCGAAAAATACAGCAAAACTCTTAGAAAAATTGCAAAACGCAGTAAAAGCTCGAGAGTTATAGCACGAGGACTACCAACACTTGAACGTGCAGTAAAAATCTGAAGATGGCTGCCAGAGGAGGGGCTTAGGTAGAGGGCAGTCATTGGCTGGGGGCAGTATGACCCAGAGACCAGTGATTGGTTGTCAGGAGAAAGACAGTTCAGAAACGAAAAACATTTCTTTACTGAGGATTCCCAGCCTGATGATGGGGAATATTCATGAGCATGTGAATCCATGCCAGACCCCATGCTGAAGAACAAGTTACAGGTAAGTAACTTTTTCCTTCTCCGGAATGGGGTCTGGCATGGATTCACATGCTCATGAAAAAAGAATACATAGCAGTACATACATACAAAATCACCGGAGGTGGCAAGGCTCAACAGAAGCAAATACTCGTACCTCCTCACCACGCTCACCTACAAGCGAACAGGTTGCGTAGCACTGCTTGGCCGACCCTGGACTCCTCTCTGGAATCCCTGTCGACACAGTAGAATTTCATGAAGGTGTGCGTAGACCTCCATGTAGCAGTCCTGCAGATGTCCAGCAGGGGCACACCAGACAGGAATGCTGTCGTCTCAGCGAACGCTCTGGTAGAATGGGCTCTCAGACGGCCAGGCAGCGGTCAGTTTGCCAACCGGTAACAATGAGTGATGCAGCCCGAGAGCCACTTCGATATGGAAGCCTTGGCAAAGCCTTCCCATGGTCCACAGAACAAAAGTTCACAAAAAGTTGAGAAGTGTTCCGGAAACTGTGTGCGGGCCACATAAAAGTTCAGCGCTCGAGCCACATCCAGCGAGTGCAAAGGCCTTTCAGCCGGCGACGAAGACGTCGGGAAAAAAAAAAAACAGGCAACACCAAGGGTTCGTTGAGAAGACATTCCAACGGAACCTTAGGCCTGAAGGAGGGGTGCGACCGCGGCACCATCCTCGTCTCGACGAAAGTCAAATAGGGCAGCTTGCAGACAGGGCCTGGATCTCACCCACTCTCCTGGCAGAAGTGATGGCACGAGGAAAGCTGTCTTCCAAGAAAGGAACTTGAGAGGAGCTCGATGCATAGGATCTAAGGGGGGCCCCCATGGGCCTCGTCAGCACCACATTGAGTTCCCACGCCGGGACAGGCACATTCGCCGGCGGGAATGAACGGAACAGTCCTTTGATTATTACATTGACTAGACAGTGCGACCAAAGAGAAGACCGTCCCGGAGATCTGGTGTAGTGGGAGATAGCCGCCAGATGCACTTTGATAGAGGCGTGCGACAGCCCCGACTTAGCCATCATCAAGTACAGAAGGACTTGGGCGGCTGTGATCCTGAGAGGGTTAATCTTCTGAGACCGGCACCAATTTGCGAAATGCTTCCGTTTGTGCCCATAGCACTCAAGAGTCGATGACGCCCTGGCAAGGACCTCCCTGAAGTCCGTCGGCAGTTCGTACCCACCGAACTCTAATGCTGCAGAAGCCAGGCATTCAGGTTCAGCGATCCAGATTGTGTGCAGGATTGAGCCTTCTTCCATGGCGAGCAGATCCGCGACCACTGGTAGCTTGACTGGAGGTGACGTTGACATGTTGAGGTGGTCTGGGTAGCAAATTTGCCTCGGCCACACTGGTGCGAAGAGGATCATCCTGCACCGGCACCGTCTGAGTTGACTGATGGCTCGTAGTAGTAGAGGGAACGCGTACTGGAAGATGCCCTCTCAAGGGAAGGAGAATGCGTCTTCCATGCTCCCTGGCTGGGGGAAACTGCTGGCGAACCTCTGGCACTTGGTGTTCGTCACTGTCGCAAAGAGATCCATCTGGGGTCTGCGCCACCTGAGGAAGCGGTTGTCTACTTTATCCTGCCGAAGCTCCCTGCTGAGAGAGTCGGCGACAGTGTTCTTTACTCCCGCCAGGTGAAAGGGAATGAGAAACATCCCCTGGGCGATGGCACAGTGCCTCAAGTCCTGCGCCTCTCTGGAGCGCGCTGGGGATCTGGTGCCCTCCCTACTTCCTGATGTATTGTCCGTGAAGACCCTCACCACTTTGCCCTTGAGAGACTAACTTGAGGGCCCAAAACATTGCCCGCAGCTCCAGGACGTTGATGTGGCACTTCTCCTCCGGCAGCCACAGGACTCTATCACAGAGACGTCTTGTGTGGGCTCCCCAGCCCTCCAGGGAAGCGTCCGTTGTGACAGTCTCCTGGTACGGGTGGCTTTGGAAGTCTGTGCACCCGGCAACCTGCAGAGCCTGATCAGGTAGATACACAACATGATGCCGAGCAGCGACTTGATGGTCCTCACCGTGGCGATCTTCAGTGCTAACAGCCATTGTACTTTGCCCAAAATGGCCACTATCCTCTCTTTCGAGGGGGCCACCAGGCAGGATACCGTGTTGAGTCTGGATCCCAGGAACATTGTGTCCTGCGATGGAACCAAGCAGGACTTTGCATAGTTCACCGAGAACCCCAGATCTGTCAACAGCGGACGGTCCTCTCCATGTGATCGACAGTGATGTCCCTTGACTTGGCCCGGACGAGCCAGTCATGTATTCCCTGTAGGCACAGATGGGCCGCCACCAGAGCCAGGCAATTCATAAAGACTCTGGGCGCCGACTTTAGTCTGAAGGGGAGAGCCTTGAACTGGTGTTCCTCCTGTATGACAAAGTGCAGGAACTTACAATGTTTTCTGTGAAGGGGGACATGGAATTACGCATCCTCTAGATCCAGCGACGACAGGAAGTCCCCCTCCTCCACTTGGCCGAGCACGTGCTGCAATATGACCATCCTGAATTTTTGGGACTTGATGTACTTGTTGAGTCGTCGTAAATCGAGAATGGGCCTCCAGCCCCGCTCTTCTTTCTACCTAAAAAGTTATCTGGAGTAAACTCTGGAGCACCAGAGTCGCTTTCGGAACCAGCTCTATGCCCCCCCCCCTTTTTTTTTTACATGGCCCGAACCTCCAGCCGCAGCTGAGAGACATGTTGTTCCTGCCGGACCACCGGTGGTATCCGTGGACACTTTTGCTGAAACTCTAAAGTGTGTCCGTGGGCGAGAGCGTCCAGCACCCATCGATCGGTGGAGATGTTTTCCCACATGCTGGCTATGTTCGCCAGCCAGCTTCCCACCGGGGTGCAGGCCCCATGTCTTGGCCGATTCAGTCCTGCTTGGAGGCCGGTGAGCTGCTTTGGGAGCCTTGACGATGATGCCGGCCATCCCTGAAGGCCTTGGAACGACCCCTGTAGGCTTCCTGGGTCGTGGAACGGGAGGGTTGGCGGTAAGAGGACCATCCTCCACCGAAACCCTTCGAAGATCTGCCCGTCTTCCTCCCTGAGGAACGAACGGACAGTCGGTGCTGTTGTAGCAAGCCCAGGGCACAGGCCGTCTCTGTGTCGGTCTTGATGGCCTTAAGAAATTCATCGACAGCCTTTCCAAAGAGATTGTCTCTGTTGAACGGCATGTCCAGGACCCTCATCTGAACTTCTTGCCTAAAGGTGGTGGCTTTCAGCCAGCCACGACCACCGATGCAAACCCTGTTTCCCATCTGGGGGAACCCCGGGTCCGCAATGTCCAGGGCCACGGTGATGGCGTGGTCCGAAGTCACCTCGCCCTGCTGAAGGATTTCCATCGCCTCGACCCGTTTGCCCTCAGGAAGGAAATCCAATAGCGGGGCCATCTTGCACCATAACTCCTGTTCGTACCTGGCCAGGAAAGCTAAAGCGTTTGCCTCCTTGACCGTCATCGCCACTGAGTAGACCTTTCTACCCACGGCGTGCAACTTCTTCCCCTCACTGTCCGTGGGAACGGAGGCCCAGGGCGACGGGTTGGATGACTTCTTCCGCGCAGCTGCCGAGGCCACTGAGTCCGGTGATGGCTGTCAACACAGACACTTGGGTGCAGACTCCGGCAACCGGTATTTATTCTCCAGCGGTCTCTTTTCACCGGGGCTGAGGCAGGGTTTTTCAGCAGCGCCAGACCCTCATCCCAGACGTCGTCCAGGAGGGGCACTGCCAGAATGGTCTTCCTTTTCGCCTCCCGGCGTTGATAAAAGAAGCTCTTCTTCGTCACCTCCAGCGTGAGCTGGAACAGTTCCGATGCACAGGCGACCATGGAGTGGAAGGAGCCCACTTCGTCCGGGGGAGAAGGCCCTGGAGGCGGAGAGATGCTGCCATTGGTATCTGTCGTCACCGTGTTCGTCGCTGTTTTCATCCCCGTATCCGTAAGGGGGAGGGCACTGGCGGCTGGAGTGGAGGCGTAGGGTGCTGCTTCCATTTCTTCGGCGAAGAAGGCCCCATTGCTCATACAGGGGACGAGAGAATGTCATGTGACAGATTTCTGGGAGGTGCTTGGGGAGTATGGTCGATGGACCCTGCGCCTAGTTCGTCGCCCACTCTGGCGGCGACTACCTCGTCGATGTTCCCATCGTCGGTATCACCAATTTCTTCCAGGATGGTGTGGATGGAACCCTTGTCCTCCTCTGCCTCAGGCTAAGGAACTGCATCCTTTTCCACTGGTTTGGCCGAAGCTTCCCGTCTGGGAGGAAGAGCCACCTTGGCCGACATAGGGGTACCCTTGACGGGGTAAGCCCATTGCCTTTGAAAGGGCGGCTGCCACCAACTCGATGGATGATGACGATTTACCTGTATCACCTGGTCCTTCACGGGCAGGTCAGACACTGCCCTGTTGTCTGGCCACCTCCGGTTTCTCCCACAGCTTCGCCGGTGTAGCTGACTTTCTCTTCAACAAGAACTGGAGCGATGGCTGGAGACTGAGGCCGATGGAGATGAGTGCGCCTGGCCGTCACGGGACCCGCTTGCGCAGCGGCCCCGACGGAAACAGACTTGCGGTGCTTGGCCTCGTCTTGGGCCCCCACGGATGGAGCGCCCTCAAAGGACTTAGAAGCCCGCTCTGACTGGCTGGATCCGGATGAGGCACAGCCCTGTTAATCACACAGGGTAGAGGCATTGGCCTTGAGCCCCGCCGCCAGTCTGATGTGCCGATTCTTCATAATGCGCTTGGTAAAGCCACGACAGATCTTGCAATCCTCCTCGGGTGAAGACAAAGGCACTGGGAATGCTTGTCCTCCATGAAAACATACCGCAAACTGCAGTTGGCGCAGAGCTTAAAGAGGGAAGCCCCGTCTTCCTTCTATTCCGACATGATCCAGCGTGCGGTGTAGGCCCGATGGTCTTCTGGAAACTTCGAAGAAGAAACAATCGACGATTCCACCCTTGAGGGGCGATGAAAGATGCTGAAAAACTGATCCCCGTTAGTCGGATGAAGAAACAATAGAGCACACAGGCTCAATCGAACAAAAATAGAATTTTCCTAGCAAAAAAAGCAAAATAAAACACAGAAAACTCTAAGAGCGAAACACGAGGACTCCCAACACTTGGACGTGCGGTCAAAATCGGAAGATGGCTGCCAGAGGAGGGGCTTAGGGAGAGGGCAGTCATTGGCTGGGGGCAGTATGACCCAGAGCTCAGTGATTGGTTTATAGGAGAAAGACAGTTTGTAAATGAAAGTGAAACTGTTTTTCTTTTGCTGAGTATTCCCAGCCCGACGACAGGCAATATTCATGAGCATGTGAATTCATGCCAGACCCCATGCAGGAGTAGCAGGAGACTAAAAGGGGATAGAGAAGGATGAGGTGAAAAGGAAGGTCTTGAGAAGTTTCCGGAACTTAAGGAGAACCAGCTCAAGTCAGAGAGGGGCAGGGTGGCCGTTCCAGAGGGAGGCTCCTGCCGAAGAGAGAGAGAGATCTACCTCCCTTCTCTCTGCTTGGAGAAACATCTGATCTGCAGAGATTTGGAGCTAGAGGACTGAGGGAATCTAGCAGAGAGTTATTTAGGGAGAGAGAGTTGGATGTAGCAAGGTCCCAGGCGCCAGAAACCCTTATGGATGATGCAAAGGGTCTTGAATTTGACCCTAGCAACCATCAGGAGCCAGTGGAGAGAATTTAGGGCTGGAGAGATGCGGTCCCTGGGCTCGAGGCCAATGATAAATCTTGTAATCCTATTCTGGATTAGTTGGAGGACAAAGGAAGGAGAGAGGCAGATTAAGGAAGGGGCTGTTACAGTAATCAAGCCCTGAAACAACCAGAGCTCTGGAGACATTGAGTTTTTGGGGGAAGGTGAGTAAACAGAGAATGCCTTTGAGGAGGTGAAGGTGATAGTGAGCCTTCTTGGCAAGGTCCACAATGTGAGGTGATAACCAGTCGCTATCCTTTGGGTCATACTGCTCCCATCAAATGACAGTCGTCTCCCTATGCTCCATGCCTGGTGGCCATCTTCAGATTTGGTACAGCACGTAAAGTGGCAGTATGAACCAAGAAGAGCCACAGATGGGAAGGAGGGAGGGTTTGCATGTGAATCCATGCCAGACCCATGCTGGAGAAAAGGAGTTACAGGTAACTTGTACCTTCACCAGCATGATGTCTGGCATGGATTCACATGCTCATGAATACAATTACACAGCAGTACTGTGAGGAACCTGAGGGCGTCCTCACTTCTTTTCCCCAGGATCCTCCTTTCAGGTGGCCAGGGAAGGGCCATCGCTTTTGGATCCAAGGGAGTACCACCTGGGTGGAGGGAACCTGGGGAGAGAACATCCCCGACTGAGGCATCATCATCATCGGTCTAGTCTTTCCTGGAATCATTATGGTGGCGGATACTTTAAAACTCTACCTACATTTGGGAATGGAGTCAGCTGTGGCGGCAGTGTGAGCCAAGGCAGCAGCTGGGGGAGCAACTCCTGCGAAGTGACGTGGCAAGGGGAATGCCTGGGACTCGTTGACCAGTGCAGTGTTTATGCAGCAGGAAGCAGGGCTAAGGAAAGCGGGAGGCCGGTAGCAGATTGCGTGTGGAAGACCGGCGTGACCGAGTTAAGCAGTCACAGAAGTCCTGGGCTGCAGGCAGAGCATTGCTGGGGAGCAACGCCACAGAGAGCAGCTGGAAGAGGTGCAAAGTCCAGCTCAAGCAGGCCAGAACCCGGAGCGGCAGAGACCGTACAACGCTGTAAGCTCCGACCAGCGAGTGAAAGGGAAGCACCAGGCTGGCACTTTTTTGAATGCTAAACAAGTACTTTTTGAATACTGAACGAACTGAAAGTCATTTCAAGTACTTTTAAATGCAGAAACAAGTACTCTTGAATGCAGAACAAAGTAAAAGTTATAATCTGAAACAAGTGCTTGTGAATACCGAACACACTTAAAATCATTTCAAGTACTTATGAATGCGGAATGAACTGAAAGTTAAAATAAGCACTTTTGAATGCCGAACCGAGCAAAAGCAAGTGTTGAGTACTCAATACCACAAAGTGTATTGGATAAAACAACTATTGCCAAAGTCAAAGCATACCAAGAAGGGTACAAGATAAGAATTGATCAAAGCTAAAGGAGTCCAAGAGACTGCAGGTTAAAAAGTGGACCTGGGTTTGCCAGTCAGAAGACTACAGAAAAGCATAGCAAAATGCATGGTGACTAAGTAAGCCACAGTACAGAATAAAGAGTGTGCGCTGTAATCTTTCTAAACTCAAGTAGTAGAGAAGTCAGGTGAATGCCAAGAAGGGTATGATGTGAGGAAAAGAACACTGGCAACAGCCAGAAAAGTTCCAAGGACTGAATATGATCAGGAAACCTACATTGGCCAAAGACAGAGAAGTACAAGAAAGTGTAATGAAGGCATATTGGCCAATCAAGCCACGGTACAGTCTCGGAAGAGTGTGATACTGGGGAATCATCCAAACACTGTGAAAAAGAAACAATGGGCAATTGTTGATGGAAAACAGTCAAGAAGAGGCATCGGTTGTGTGAGCTGTAATGGGTGGACCGTGTGGTCCGACACCTGTACCTAGAACGAGTGCCCTGTATGGGGAAGTCAATTAAAGTATCCATAAAGAAGCCTAGGTTTGGCAACAACTGTTGGAAGTGTCCCAAGGAACTGTGTTTTTTCTTTGGGGATTTTGGCAAAGCTGAAAGCCACCTGAAATGGAATCCTTAGTCGGGGCCTTCTCGTGATTCACAGGTCCAAAATTGAGAAATCTTCCAAAAATCCTTTGTGCATGCCACATAAAACTTCAAGGCATGAACAAAGTCCAGCGAATGCAACGCCCTTTCAGCAGGCGTAGAAGGGTTCTGGAAGAAGACTGGCAGTACCAAAGGCTCATTGAGGTGGAATTCTGAGAGAATCTTCGGCATAAAGGTGGGCTGGATCCGCAGCACCACCCTCGTAGCGCGTAAGGACAAGTACAGCTACTGGCAGGAGAGGGCCTGGATTTCCCTGACCCGCCTGGCCGACGCAATGGCCACAAGGAAAATTGTCTTCCGCAAGATAAACCTCTGAGGGACCCGATGCATCAGTTCAAACGAAGACACCATGAATTTAGTCAAAACTACATTGGTGGAAAAGTCCTGAAAGAAGCATTTAAGGTACTCCTTGACGAGCCTGTGTGACCGCAGGGAGGGCTTACCAGGAGGCCGGGTCTATCATGATATGGCAGCTAGGTGTACCTTGATAGAGGCATGCTGCATGAGCCAGGTCGCTGGTGCAGTATCGTTGCGTTTTCTCTGGAGATCAGGAGTGGAGACAGCCAGATGGGCAGAGCCACTGATAGACTGAGCAGGTCCAGGTACCAGATCTGCCGTGGCCACTCTGGGGCAGTGAGGATCACCCTGCAATGAGTGTCTTGATCACATCCAGAAGGAGTGGAATCAGAGGGAATGCGTACAGAGAGTGGCCGTCTCACGGGAACGAGAAAGCATCCCCCAGGCTCCTCGGCTGAGGATACCTGCTGGTGAACTTCTGACACTTGGAGTTGGTCGCCTTTGCAAATAGGTGCGGGTCAACCCCAGATCGACCTGAGGAAGAGCAGGGACACAGGCGCCTGATTAAGTTTTCACTCGTGGCAGGAGCGCTGCTTCCTGCGGAGCGATTCTGCGATGGTGTTCTTGGTGCCCGCCAGGGGAAAAGGGACGAAGAACATATCCTGAAGAATGGCCCAGTGCCACAGGGCCTGGGCCTCCACGAGAGAGCGGGAGAGCTCGCCCGGCCCTGTTACCGTATGTAGAACATTGTGGTGGTGGTGGTGTTGTCTGGGAAGACCACACCACCTTCCCCCTCAGCTGAAGTTGGAATTAATTCAGGACCCAGAAGACAGACCGAAGCTCCATGATGTTGACGTGGAGGTCCTTCTCCTCCAAGAGCCAGAGGCCTGGCGTGAGACTATCCAGTGTGGGCCTCCACCCTTCCAGAGTGGCATCTGTGGTGACTGTGGCCTGGTACGGTGGGACATGAAAGGGTGCTCTTTGCGTGAGATGAGGGCATACTCCCCACCATAGTAGAGCTTATCTTAACTCCAGGGTGAGGGCATACCTGTGACTTGCAGCCACCTTGGGTCAAGAAACTCTTGAAGAGGCCTAATCTGTAGCCTGCAAAAGGGAACAGGGTGGATGCAACACATGCCCAACAGCGACGATGGAGTGTACTGTTGCGGATTGCACGCGCGGGTGCTGCGCCTTCCCCAGGATGGCGTCACCATCTCTTCCGAGGGAGTGGCCAGGCTTGCGATCGTGTTGAGATGGCCCCCGAGGAATAGAGTGTTCTCCGATAGCTCAATGCAGGATTTCAGAAAATTGATTGTGAGCAGGCGTATGGTCTCAGCTGTGTGCTGGATCACCAGCAGATGAGAGCGGGAGCAAAGGAGCCAGTTGTCCAGGTAAGGGTAGACATGGACGCCCTTGAGGCATAGATGAGCTGCCACCGGGTCCAAGCACTTCGTTAACACCCATGGTGCCGATTTCAGGCTGAAGGGCAGGGTCTTTAACTGATAGAGCCTCCCCTTGACCACAAACTGCAGGAACATCTAATGTTTCGGGTGAATGGGGACGTGAAAGTAAGCATCCTCCAGGTCCAAGGTTGCCAGAAAATCCCCTTCTTCGAACTGGTTGAGCATGTGCTGCATCGCAACCATCCTGAACTTCTGGGACTTCAAGTACTTCTTGAGGTGTTGTTAGGCAGAATCCTGGGCAGTGCTCTTAGGGACCACTACACAAGAGTAAGACTACATGTGGTAGTACAATTTCACCTTTGGTACAAGCCTATACTACACAGTTAGAGTGGTAGCAGTAGCGGAACAGTCAGACATATCTCAAGAGCAAATGAGCAGTAGTAGAGACTACACAAAGGACTAAAATTACTGTGACTCAAGCAAACACTGACTCAAGGTTTTTGATTAAAAAGTAAAAGTACATTTATTTTTAGACCATCTGTTCATAAAACACTTCACTTCTATTAAATTAAAACCACACGTAAAATACACTACACACAACCAATTCACTTTGTGCAGAACAATTCAAGGTAAGTACCTTTGGATTTGACAGACCGGTGTTGTGAAACAAAGACGTTACCGGGGGATGTTACGCGATCACTTTTTGACAGTAATGACAGTTTGGTCTTACGAAAGAGACGCGTACCCGCGAGAAGAAATGTTACCGTAGTCAAACACACTTAGCACATGAATTAACACAAGAGAGTTGGGATCAAAAATCATAGGCAATACTTTTGTCAAGGCAGGTAGAATCAAGAGACACTTTCTAAACCGTAGATAAAAGTCAATAGGCCTGCGCCAGTGTCAATGGGACAGGGGTCCAGTTGTCGAGGATCACAAGGTTAGAACAGTTCACGATTCGAGATTGCCAGGAGTACTTAGATATTGTCAAAAGGGGAAGCAAAAGTTATAAGAGGGAAGGAAGATAAGGGCAAGCCTTGGGTGAGTAGAAAAGGGGTTCACCCTAGATCCTCAAAGTCGGATACAGTGCCTTACTCGTATGAAGAAAAGCTGGTGCCACGGCAGTTGTTCCCGGTAGTTCCCGCAGACTCACTATTCCAGGAGCTTCAGTCGTGGGGACAAGAAGGAGGACATCTGAAGCAATCTGCAATACCCAGGGATGAAGCCAGCAGCAGCAAAAGTAACGGTGAATAAAAGTTGCGCTCTTTTAAAACAGGAGAGTCTCTTCAGGTGGCTATCCGGACCACTACAGCTGTGTGCAGCGATTTCCACCAAGAAGAGGATCCTCTGCCTGTGGAAGGTGAGCTGGTTGATCCTACCAGGCTCAGGGGAAGAAGACTCTGGACTGGATATTCTCTGTTGTTGAAGGGTAGATGGCTCAGGACTGCAGCAGGGCTTCAACGGGATCCAGTAGTTGCAGCAGCCGTCTTCGTCTCCGCTTCTCTTCGGTTCTTTGTAGTTCCAGTGGCGACTGACTTCCAGCCCAAGAGTCCTGCCTTTTATGCGAAAAGAAATCCCCCATTCACACAGCAGGTGGGTTGTCCAGCCCCGACAACCACCCCAGCCAATGGACCCAAAGTGCGACTTGGGTCTCCAAGAAGACCCTGTGCAGGGGGTTACTAAACCCCTCCCTCACATTCAGCCCACCTGGACACCCAGACGCCAAAGGTGGGCTTCTGGACAGAAGCCCACCAAAGGTCGGCGAACAAAGAAGGCAAACCTGGTTTGCCGCGCAAAGTAAAACAAAAGAAGGATTTTAAGACAAAGAAATAGCGACTAAACACGACCGGAGCCAAAATAAAAAGTATTTGGTCAAGCAGGGTTATGTTCGAGGCTAATATAATAGCCTAAAACAGTACCAGGTTTATATAGTATAATTGCGGTAGAAAAGTTAGGGTAGATACCACTGCCGCCAGCCAAGTCTAAATGATAAAAGAACAAAACAAAGCTCCAAGAGACACAGACAGGGTGTATTTGGTCTGCAGTTTAAATGACTACATAAAGTAAATGGCAACTTTACCTGTTTCTGGGGGACAGTCAGCCCCAGAAAAATGGAGTCAGTGGGAAGTCTTAGAGACAACCCGGTGCTACTGCACTGAAGGTGCTGTGCAATACACACAAGAAATTGGGTTCAGGGAGTGGTGAGGCTTCAGAGCCCAAGATCACACAAAAAGTAGAAATACACATGGCAAAACACATTTAAGAGTAGGAAAAAGGTTCACACTCTACCAGGTGGAAAAAATATACCCCTGAAATCCAGCAAAGCTGCTGAGAGGCTCACTAGGTGAGGGAAATTAGCCATAAAAGAGAATTCTCCCTAACAGGCGTCTTAAGTCTAGGATCAGCCGTCACCCTTCTGACCTTTTCCTTCCTTATCTGGAGTACACTCTGGAGACGCTGTGTGACAGGCTCTATTGCCCCTTTCGTTAACATGGCTTGAACCTCCTGCAACAGTTGAGCCATGTGTAGTTCTTGACGCGCCATAGGAGGAATGGGAGGGTACTACTGTTGGAACTTCAATGTGTGCCCTTGATGAAGAACGTCCAGCACTCACTTGTCGTGGTGATGGTCTTCCCGTTGTCCACAAAGTTTGCTAGCTGGCCTCCCACTGGGGCGTGAAATTGGGGCCCGGATCCACGGCTGCTTGGGCATCCACGTCTTGGTCTGCGGGCACTGAGGACATGGGCCTCTTCTGCCGTAGGCCTGTGAGCGGCCTCTGCCGGCTTCCTGGGTTGTGAAGCGGGAGGGCTGGTGATAGGGTGTAGTATACCACTTGGAGGATCTGCTGGACTTCCCTCTTGAGGATAGAAAGGATGACGATCTCTTCTGCTGCAGAGTCCCCAGGAACAAGCTGTCTCTGTATCTGTCTTAATCGACTGGAGTATCTCCTCCACCGCCTTGCCGAACAGATTGTCCCCATTAAAGGGCACGTCCACCACCTCGGACTGTACATTCACCCTGAAGTTCATGGCCTTCATCCAACTCTGGTACCAGAGGGCCACCCCATCGCCCATTTGGTGGAATCTGGAGTGCACAATGTCCAGTGCCACTTTACCCTCCTTGAATAGAGCCAGGGCCTCAGCCTTCT
Organism: Ambystoma mexicanum; assembly: GCF_040938575.1. Taxonomy (NCBI): domain Eukaryota; kingdom Metazoa; phylum Chordata; class Amphibia; order Caudata; family Ambystomatidae; genus Ambystoma; species Ambystoma mexicanum. The sequence continues at coordinate 774,385,986 of NC_090921.1, read as the reverse complement.
TGTCATCCGGCACCAAGTCCAAAATTGGCCTGAGGTTGTACTAGAGCTCCCCATAGTAGCGAGACAAAATGGCGAGGGCATAGGCGGCTTTGCCGGTGGAAGCTGCATTGTAAATGACGCACTTGACCACTGCATCCAATTTATTTCCCTCTTGATCCGGGGGAACCATAGAAGATGACGTTTGGTTTGGAGAACCGCTTCCTGGTGGAAGGCTGGGACCTAAGGCACCCAGGGGCCGAGTCCGGGACCCTATACATTTTCTCCAGCCCCTCTCTTGGAAGGCGTGGTACTTGGCGTCTTCACCAGGGTCAAACCATCCTCCCAGGTAACAGAACCGACATGATTGTGTTCCTCGAGGATTCATGTCAGCGAAAGAGAATCCCCTCTTTCTTCTTCTCCTCCGGCACCAAGCTGAAAAGTTTGGGCGCTCTCCAAAACATGGAATGAGCCAATCTCATTTGGACACTCTCGAAATCATGGCATGCAATGAGTCAATCTCGGGACGTAATCCTCATACTCGTCCGTATGGGTGGCTGATGTTTCTGTGTCAGTACCGGTATCAGTATGTGGCAGTTCCTCCTCCACTGGTGTCAAGGCCCTATGGGTCGGCTGACTCTTCGGCCCGGAAGGGGCAGGCTGATGGTTTGGCCTGGTAGGGCTAGGCAGACGCTTCAACCTGGGGAGACTCGGCCTGGGTGGACTCCTGGACCAGGCCCTAGGAGGGCTTTGGGCTGGATCCAGAACTGGAGCCGCAGGCAGTCTTTGCTGGATACCAAAGTGTGAAATGTGGTGAGGATGTCCAGCGACATGTCTCTGGATGCTGGCTGAGGAGCAAATTGAGCAGATGGAAAAGAATCAGGACTGGACCTCCTAGATGATCCGGCTCACGGCATGGAGATCCTTCCTGGGATATGCGTGCCTGGCCACCCTCGTGGTCCGAGTAGTAGCATTCAGGTAGATGCTCATCCTCAGAGCTTCTATAAATCTGAGGGGACCTCCTCGGGGACCCCACAATCACTGTGGGGGACACCCTCACATGGCTTGGAAGGAAGTCTGTCAGAGGCAGCAAGTCCCTAAGCCTACCCGAATCCTTCCAGAATGAGGCGACGATGGGAAACTACAAAGTTGGCGGTGTCACTGCTGAAGTCGTGACCGGGCCAGCAGCAGCCGCAGGCTTCTGAGACAAAGCCACCCCTGGAGTTGTAGTAGTTGTGACTGTAGAAATGACATTCTGCGCCATGCTCGCTGATGAAGTAATGGTGGTAGTCGACAGGGTAGTCGATGAGGCGGTTGAAGATTTTGTCATCATTGACTGTGTCGTGGTCGTCGACAAGGCATGAGTCTTGGAAGACGAAGCAGTTGTAGGCGTGGTAGTGGTCCCAGTAGACTATGGTGTCGTTGACGGAATCCTTGCTGCCTAGTTTGAAGGCCTAAAGGATCTGGGCTAGGGTGACCTTCAAGAATATGTCCCTTGCGCAGGTACAAATTAGAAAGATGCATATCCATGATGGGACACAGACAACAGTTCTCATTCTGCACTAGAAAATACAGAGTGTACAACCCCTTCCCTCGATCTGAGGCAGACATCAGCTCAATGGCACTATTCCAACAGAACTGGGACCTCCACCAAGAAGAGAAGACTCAGAGGTTGAAGGACATGAAGGAGGGTGGTCGGATGGGTGTTTAACAAAAGGAACACAGTATCCCTGAGATGTGCTATGCCCTGAAAGGCCTAAGCATCAGAAGTGATCAGATGCCATTCCTCGACGAACAGGGGCAATCATTACCCCACCGGAGAAGAGAGGACAGCATCTAAATAAAAGGGATTATATCAATTAGGCATTTTATTTGCTATTCATCATCGATAAAAAAGAAAATAAATAACTTATTTCAAAACATGTGTTTAATTCAATTCTGTCAGTTGAATCAATGTCTTAGTTTCTTCCATAATTCTTACTTGCCTTAATTTGGCAAAATGTGTTTCGCCATATCAGCTCTTCATCAGGGCATAACATTTACTGTGGTGAATAACATTGGCTGCATTTAAAAAATCATTTGGGTTTAGTTTTCAACCAACTACAGTAACTCTGATATTTTCAGTTGCATATAACGTGGACTCCACTTGTGATGGATAGTTTCTGCTTTTTTTTTTTTTAAACTACAGCAGGTTTCTATTTAATACAATTGTAAACAAAAAATACAAACAAAATACTGCAATGGTTTTCTAAGATTTTCTACAAGAACCATGCATTGGCTAAAAAGGAAGTGATAAACTGGACTTCCTATTTTCTACTGATACAGCCTCCCTTTTATTTAGGTCTCAATAAGTCAAATCTATAGAAATGCTTTGCTTTCTTAACTGCTAGTGAATAATCTTTACAATAACCTTTTCCTTCAAAATGTTTCCTAGTTATTTGTACTTCTGCCTCAAACTTCCATTAGCTTACCGTTTCTCCTTCATCTGATTTCACACTTTTATATTTTTAAAATTATACTCCATTTATGTCCACTGGAAGCATGTCGTACTAATTTCAACTCCGTTTCTTTCCGAAAAGGTCTGGTTTTGATCTTATTTTTAACCATCATTATTAACAGATCAAGAAATGCAATTTAGTCTTGACTGAATGTACATTTTAATTACATCTTAAAGTTGCTCAGATTAAATATTTTGGTACAGATTTCCAATTCTGCTATGCCACCTGTCTATACAAAAAAAGATCTATATATCTCTTCCGCACCAGAACAATATTTCTAACCATGTGATTTTGGAAGATAACGCATGGGTAATCTCAAACTGTCCCATAAATAGGGGCCCTAACATAGGTGCATATTTAGCTCCCATTGCTACCCCCGTTCTACATATTGTTTCAATGATTTGTTTCATGTTTGTAAATATGCTTCTCTCACTATTGTACGTGTTATACTGTAAAGCACTTTGGCTTAAAGCGCTATATAAACTCAATAAACAAACATTTTCTGGCCATTGAAAATAAACAAATTGCTTGATAAAGCAAATTGTAGCATTTCTTCTAACATGTTATAATGCAAATGGGAATAGTTTCTTACCTGTAACTCCATTTCTCCAGCATTGGTATCTTTCATGGATTCACATGCTTAGAATATTCCCCGTCGACAGACTGGGAACCCTCGGTACACTTATAAAGCCGTTTCCCATAGGAAAACTTCAGACATTTTTGTGTCCTATCTACGTCGTTTTTGGGGCCGCCCACGCACGCCCCACTAGGACGTAGCGGTATAAATGCGGCTCCCTTCAGATTGTGACCCCTCCAAAGCAGAATGGGGTGAAACCTAGTTATACAGGTAGATTGCATTCCGGGGAGCCTGGCGGGCGCATGTGAATCCATGAAAGATACCAATGCTGGAGAAATGGAGTTCCAGGTAAGAAACTATTCCCTTCTCCAGCATTAGATCTTTCATGGATTCACATGCTTAGAATAGAATACACAGCAGTGATCCTGAAAAGGGGAGGTGTGAATGCAATCCGGCACCCCCCTAAGCATACGTATACCGAACTATGCATACGTAAACTGCCAATTTATAAGTACGCAAAAGTACATGCACATATCTATATTTCTTATATATATATATATATATATATATATATATATATATATATATATATATATATGATACATTACTCACCGTAATCGTATTTCTGATGCTTGTATCTGCTTAGATTCACATGCTGTGCATAGGCCGACATCTAGTGGAAGCTGTGGAGTATTAGTTTGTTTTTCGAAATTCGAAAATGGGCGTCGACACAGGCGTGCCAGTAATACTATCCCTAGTGTGACGTCCACTGTACCCAAGATCCCTCACGCGTCTAGGATCCTCAGATTGTATTTTTTCTGACATGAGGAAGCATGAGGAGTAGCGTGAGTACAGATAATCCAAGCAGATAGACAGAAAGGTAAGACTACAAGCAATCATGCGCCTTCTCTCGGAGGGGAGGAAGGGTGGGTTGCATGTGAATCTAAGCAGATACAAGCATCAGAAATACGATTACGGTGAGTAATGTATCCCTTCTGAGGCTTGTGGATCTGTTTATATCACATGCTGTGCATAGATTAGCGAGCAGTACCAGAAGAAGGAGGTGGGATGTGAGAAGGGTCATGAGCAAACAGGTGTCTTAGAACCGCTTGTCCCACTTGTGTATCTGTCTTGGAATGAGTGTCAATGCAGTAATGCTGAGTAAAAGTGTGAATAGAGCTCCAAGTAGCTGCTTTGCAAATGGTGTCGAGGGGAACATTTGCAATGAAAGCCAGAGTGGCCCCAATGCCTCTAGTAGAGTGGGCTCTTGGCGTAAAAGGCAGAGTTTTCTCAGAAAGAGAGTAACACAGCTGTATACAGTTGATAATCCACTTCGAGATAGCGCCTTTAGAGACGCGATCTCCCTCTCTGCCTGTAGCTACGGAGACAAACAGTTGATCTGTTTTCCTTAGCGGTCTGGTTTTATTTACATAGTAGAGGACCGCCCTACGCACATCTAGTGTGTGTAGTTTCACCTCAGCCGAGCTTTGCGGGTTCTGGAAGAAAGCCGGAAGCTCGATGGACTGGTTTACATGGAACTTTGATATACATTTAGGTGAGAACCTAGGGTGTGCGTAAAACCAGTTTGTCCTTGTGGATAGTAAAGAAAGGATCCTGCACTGACAGAGCCTGAATTTCACTGACCCTTCTTATAGAGGTAATGGCTACTAAGAAGGCCGTTTTATAAGTCAGGTGTTTGAGACTACTTTTATGCATGGGTTCGAAAGGGGGGCCCATGAGCTTAGCTAGCACCACGTTAAGGTCCCATCCTGGCGGTGGGTTAGAAATAGGAGGGTAAAGTCTCTTTACTCCTTCCATGAAGGCTTTAACTACTGGTACTTTCCACCACGACACCCTGTTATGGGATGCGGTGTAAGCCGAGCGGGCTGCCAGGTGTACTTTCAGAGAGTTAAAAACCAGTCCTGCATCCAGCAGGTGGAGCATGTATGTCACAATGTTGGAAGGAGTGCAATCAACAGGGTTGATTTGTTTATTCTGGCACCAAATAACGAATCTTTTCCACTTGTCAAAGTAACAGTGCCTTGTGTTTGGTTTCCTAGATTCTTTTAGGATGTCCATACACCTCTGTGGTAATTTGAGATGTCCAAACTCCATGACCTCAGGAGCCATGCTGCCAGGTTCATTGAGTTGGATTGCTGGTGCACTGTTTGACCTTGTTGCTGGGACAGTAGGTTGTACCAGGCTGGAAGTTTGATGGGTTCGTACACCGCCATCCTGCGTAGGTGTGGAAACCATGGTTGTCTCGCCCACATGGGAGCAACTAGGATGAGCGTCATCGATTCCTTGTTCATCTTGTACACCACCTTCCTGATGAGAGGAGTTGGTGGAAAAGCGTACGCAAACATCCCTGACCAGTTCATCCACAGGGCGTTCCCTTGGGATCCTGGCTGGGGGAACCTGGATGCAAATCCTGGGCATTGTTTGTTTTCGCTTGTGGCGAATAAGTCTATAGTGGGGAAACCCCACCGAAAGAAGAGATCTTTTACGATTTTTCTGTGAAGGACCCATTCGTGTTCTTCTAGGAGTGAGTTTCTGCTTAGAGTATCCGCTAGGGAATTGAGCTCCCCTGGAACATGTTGCGATGAAAGGAAGATGTTCCGTCTGAGTGCCCATATCCAGATTTTCTGGGCAAGTTTGGACAGATTTTGCGAACGAGTCCCTCCTTGCTTGTTCAGATAGAACATGGCTGTCGTGCTGTCCGTCCGAATCAGCACCGACACGTTTAGTAGATGGGGCTCGAACGCCTGAAGCGCTCTGAATACTGCCAGAAGCTCTAGCAGGTTTATGTGGTTCTTGGCTACTGCGTGAGACCAGAGCCCCTGAGCTGTGTGGGGGAGATGGTGAGCTCCCCACCCAGTCAGGCATGCATCTGTAGTCACCACTGCCTATACTTCGGGATCGTAAAAGGGTTTTCCCCTTGCGAGATTCTCTCTTGTCCACCAGTGTAGGCTCTGTACGAGTGTTGGCGAAACGACCACTAGATCGTCCCACTGACCACTTGCCTGAGACCACTGTTTCGCCAACCATTCCTGCATGGGACGCATGCGCAGTCGCGCATGGGGGACCAGGTAAATGCATGACGCCATCATGCCCAGTAACCGCATTGCTTTGCATACTGTTATTTGTTGACCGGACTGATAATGTGGAATTTGCAGTAGTATATTCCGAATTCTCTCTTCCGAAGGGAAGGTCAACCCTTTCTGAGTGTCTAGGATTGCTCCTAGGAACTGTTTTGAGGTGCTTGGCACCAGGCTTGACTTTTTCTCGTTGATTGAGAAGCCTAATTCGTGGAGGAGGTCGGTAGTCCTTTGAATGTTTGTCCTGCAAATTCCTGGGGTTCCCCCCGTTATGAGCCAGTCGTCCAGATAAGGGTACACTGGGATTGCCTCCCTGCATAGGTGTGCAGCTGCCACCGCCAGTACCTTGGTGAATACCCTTTGTGCTGAAGCTATCCCGAAGGGCAGTACCTTGAATTGGTAGTGGCGACTATCCACCTTGAATCGTAAGTACTTTCTGTGCGCCGGGAGCATGGAAATATGAAAATAAGCATCTTTCATATCCAAGGTTGCCATGTAGTCCCCCTTTTTTAGGAGGGGGATTACCTCTTGTAGCGTGGTCATACGGAAATTTTGGGGCTTGACATACTTGTTGGCAGGCCGTAAGTCCAATACTGGGCGCATTGTCAAATCTTTCTTTGGCACAAGGAAGTAAGTTGAATAGATACCCTTGTTTACCTGGTGTCCTGGGACGAGTTCTATCGCGTCCTTTTCTAGCAGAATGGCGATCTCCTCGAGAAGGATCTTCTGATGTTCTAAGGAGTGTACTCTTTGTCGTGGAGGATGGTTCCGGGGACGCTGCAGTAATTCTATACAATATCCTGTGGACACTGTTGACAGCACCCACCTGTCTGAGCTGATCCCTTCCCAAGCCTGGGTGAAGTTGGAAATGCGTCCCCCTACTGGGGTTGCGTGAGAAGGGACCTTGAACTGAGCGTCACTGCTTTGGTGGAGGCGTGCCGCCTCCCTTGTTGGGGCTGCCTCTGCCTCTTCCACGACCTCTTTTGTTACCCCTGCAGTAACTTTGGGTAGACTGCTGGTTGTTGCTCCACTGTGTACCCTGTCCCTGGGCATAGTTGCCTCTTTGTGAATTTTGGCCGCGTGGGCGACGAAAATTACTGTTCCCCCTCTGGTTAGGGGGTTTGTTGGTTAGTTGGCCAAGGGATTTGAGTGTTTCGTATTCATCCTTGGCGTTTTTCAGTGCGTCTTCGACCGCTTTTCCAAACAATAGATCAGGTTCCACCGGCTTGTCTATTAATGATGCCTGAGTTTCAGTTTTGAACCCCGACTGCTGTAACCACGCATGTCTTTTGATAACAGTACCTTCTGCTATCAATCTCCCTGCGTTGTCCGTGGCGTTGAAAGTTGCTTTCAATATGCAACCAGACACGGCTCTCCCTTCTGCCGAGATCCGAGCCAATTGGCCCTTTAACGGTTCAGGAGCAGAGGCTATGAGTGCCGCGACCTCTTCCCATTGATGGCAGTTGTAGCTGGCCAACAGGGTGGTGGAGTTAGCAATCCTTGCTTGGTAGGCGGACGTTGAGGCTACCTTCCTGCCAAACCCGTAAAGTCTTTTGCTCTCCTTATCGGGAGGAGCTTCTGACGAAGATAAAGGTGTTCCAGCCCTCTTCCTAGTGTTGGTAACAACTAGGGAGTCTGGTTTAAGATGTCCTCTTATATAGAGAGGGTCAGACTGGGCTGCCCGGAAAAGTTTTTCAACCCTGGGATTGACTGCTCTGGTGAGGTTTGGGTTCACCAGTGAAGGATCTATTCTTCGTTGGATGGATTTAAGGATAGGGATGGTCTGTGCGACCGGCCTCCTCTCTCCCACCAACTCTTCTGCGAAGTCCCTTTCCTCCTGTACACCGTGGGTGTCGATGTGAAAATGTTCTGCCGCGCGAGCGAGAACCTCATTAAGGAGGGGCCGATTATCGACTGGCGAGTCGGTAATAGGGGCTTCGTTCTCTACCGGGGAATCTACTCTGTAAATTTCCTGGTCATCTTCTCCCTCCTCCTGGTCCTCATCCTCCGCATAGTATTCTGTCCCGGTTTGTTCCTCCATAATTTCAAACTCCTGATCCCCCTCAGGGAAAGGCTCTCTCTGGTACCTGGGGTGTGGAGTAGAGTATGGAGTAGAGTAAGGCTGCACCTCAAAGGGTTCAGGTCTTTCGAACCGGGCCTTCTTACTTAGGGGGATAGGATCAGTGGAACCTGAGGGTGTGGCCCCCTGAGGGTCATACGAGAGGAAATGCTCTGGATTCTTGTCGTAAAAATCTGCCAATGAAGACATCCTTGACATGACCCTGTCTATGTCTTCACTGGACCATTGTTTGGAACAGGGGATGACTTTAGTAGTCAATTTAGGGGACCCATCAAGGGTACCCTTCTTGTATTTGTCTGTCTGCTTCGGGGGGAAGGATGGTTTTACAGGAGTGGAAGAATGTGCTTTCCGCTGTTTCCCCCCTCCCCGTGCGTGGAAAAATGTTTTCCCTGTCCCTTGGAGTCCCCGGAGACTTTCGACGCCTGGCGTCGAGGATCGGAAGAGGTATCTGTGTTTTTCGGGCGTGGGGCCTCGCTGGTCTTAACTGCGTGCTCCGTCTCTTGGAGCGCGGCCTGGGGGTGGAAGTCGTCTTCGTCCTCCGACGATCGAACTTCCGTTAGTCTAGGGAGCGAGGCACTCTTGGCAAGAGTGGATGATTGCCTTGCGTCATGAGGCGATCTCGATCGAGAGCGCCCAGAGGACACCGAGTCGGACCGTTCTGTATGTGCCTCTTTCCGAGAAGTCGACGTTGTCGAGGTTCGGTTGGACTTAGTGTGCTTAGTGTGTGTAGGGTGTGTAGCGCTTGCGTCGCCGGGGGTCTTCCCCATAGCCGCCCTGCCGGACGACCTTCCGAGGTCGGGGACCTGCGCTCGGCTGTCTTTTGATGCCGTAATGCCCTCGCCGCCCGAAAGTACGGCGTCGCTGCCATCGCTGAAGGCGCCCTCCGCCGCCATGGCCGCCTGCCTGGCGTGGTGGGCCCAACGCTTTGTCGAACGGTCCTTAAGTGTCTTAGGTTTAAACCTACTACACGCTCTGCAGTTCGCTTCGGGTGGTCCCTCGGCAAGCAGAGATTGCACGTGGCGTGCCTGTCGACCCAAGGGTACTTGCGATTGCACTTGGGGCAGAATTGAAAAGGGGAACCCTCCATACGCACCTTGAGGCAGCGGGCTGTTAAGTGTAGGAAATGTATAAGGTGTACCTATATACCAAGAGTGTAGGGTATGTACCACCCCCCACTCTCCCTACTTGCAGGGCCGAGGCCAGCGGCCTACTAGGCCCGGGCCGAGGCCAGCGGCCTACTAGGCCCGGGCCGAGGCCAGCGGCCTTCCGAGGCCCAGATCCGTCGTGCAGCCGTCGTCGAGTGTCGAGGTCGACGTTGGGGTGGGGAAGGATATCAATAAAGAATTATACATTTTGATTATTAGCAAAAGTATGGCTAAGGCCAGGGGACTCCGCAAATGCTCCCGACCAGTATGGCGGAAAAAAACAATCTGAGGATCCTAGACGCGTGAGGGATCTTGGGTACAGTGGACGTCACACTAGGGATAGTATTACTGGCACGCCTGTGTCGACGCCCATTTTCGAGTTTCGAAAAACAAACTGTAATACTCCGCAGCTTCCACTAGATGTCGGCCTATGCACAGCATGTGATCTAAGCAGATCCATAAGCCTCAGAAATATATATATACACACACACACAAATACATATACCTATATACGTCCATATATACATATGCTAAAATAAGTACAGACCCTTCTTGAAAAGGGCTTACCTTATTGAAACAGATGGCGTAAGACTGCTCTTCCCATTTGTATCTCGTCCGCATGCTGCCGTTCGAGACAGTAAAGGCGGGTAAACGTGTGAGGCACTGACCATGCCGCCGCCTGGCAAATGTCTGCCAACGGGATTCCTTCCCACAACGCTGTCGAAGATGAAGTTGCCCTCGTGGAATGAGGTCTTGGACGCCCTTGTAGCGGTTTTCCCGCTTTGGAATGACAGAAGGCAATCGTCGACGAGACCCATCGGGCCAGTCCCTGCTTTGAAATTGCTTTTCCTCTCGTCGACGGACCATATGCAATGAAGAGTTGCTGCGTCCGATGAAGGTAAAATTTTAGAGCTCTCTTCACGTCCAAGGTATGGAGGACTTTTTCCGCAGCCGATGAGGGGGTCGCGAAAAAGGTAAGCAGGACAATGGATGAGTGTTTATGATGAGCCGTAGGAACTTTTGGAATGAAACGAGGATTAGTTGACAGAACAACTTTGTCCTTAAAGAACCTTAGGCACGGCGGGTCTACGACCAACGCTTGCAATTCTGATAGCCGCCTAGCTGATGTTATAGCTATTAGAAAGGCCAATTTCCATGACAAGAACTTCATCGACGATGTGGCCATTGGTTCAAGGGGTGCTTTCATTAACCCTGCTAGCACCACATTAAGACTCCACGTTGGTGGAAACCGTTTGACCGGCGGGAATGTTCGGAACAGACCCCTCATGAAGTGTTTCACCAGCCTGTCACTAAACAAGGGAGACGACTGCCTCCTCCTCGTGAACCTAGAGATGGCCGCCAGGTGTACCTTTATTGATGAAAAGGATAATCCGCTCTTCGCCAGGTGTAGCAGATACGGTAGAAGTTGCTCCGGACTTACCCTTAGGAGGTTGCACTCCCGGCTGTCCTTGACACCACGTACAGAATCTTCTCCACTTACACGCGTACGACTTGTTGGTGGAAGGGGCCTGTGCTGCTTGCAGGATTCTCAGACAATCCGGCGAAATGCTCAAGGCACCAAATTCTGAAAAGTCAGGAGCCAAGCTGTGAGATTGAGACTGTCTGGATTGTGATGCCACACTGTTCCTTCGTCCCGGGACAGGATATTGGGAACCTTCGGGAACGATATCGGTTGATCTACTAACAGGTGAAGCAGGTCGGAAAACCACGGCAGCCTCGGCCAACATAGTGCCACTAGGATGACCCGGCACCTGTACCTGTGTATCCACTGCAGAGTTCTCCTTATAAGAGGGAACAGAGGGAAGGCATAGAGGAACTTGTCCGTCCACGGGAAGGAGAACGCTTCCCCCAGAGAACCTTCCTATGGCCATCTGCTGGCATACATCTCCCACTTCTTGTTCCTCTTCGTTGCGAAGAAAGCCAGCGGAGGCCGTCCCCATTTCTTGAAGACCTTCGACAACTGAACGCTGTCTATCTCCCATTCGTGTATTTGGTCCATTTTTCTGCTCAGTGAGTCCGCTTGCTTTTTCCTTACTCACGGGAGATGATGAGCTACAATGGATATATCGTGTTTCAGAGCCCAATGCCACACCTTCTGAGCCTCGGTGGAAAGGGTTCTGGACCGTGTGCCTCCTCGCTTCCTTAAGTAAATGATCGCCGTCTTGTTATCTGTCAATATTCTCACTATGGACCCTGTGATGTGCGGCAGAAAAGACTTCAAGGCCCAGCGCACTGCTCTCAGTTCCAGAACGTTGATGTGCAGGAGTGACTCCCTTCGAGACCAACAACCTTGCGTTTGTAGGGTGCCCATGTGTGCTCCCCAGCCTGTCAGGGATGCGTCCATCACTATGGTTAGCCGAAACTCCGGCTCCTGTAGGGGTACCCCTCTGGATAGATTCTGAAAGCTCTGCCACCAATGAAGAGCTAGTAGGAGCTCGTTGTCGTCGACGGTCAGTTTGTCCGACCAGAGTCCTTGGGCCTGCGTCCACCAGTCCGCCAGAAACTCTTGAACTGGCCTCATGAACAGGCGGCAGTTGCCCACCAGAAGAATGCAGGACGCCATAGCGCCCAGAATCGACACATATTTTCTCACTGATAGTAACCCTGACTGAGTCTCGAATTGCACGCCCAGGAACACCAAGCTTCTCAACGGCGTCAACGAAGATTTCTCGAAGTTTACCGCAAACCCCAGCCGTTGTAATGGTGGCCTGCAGACTTATGCGAGTCGACATAGGGGATGACCCCCCCCTCACCAACCAGTCGTCGAGATACGGGTACACATGATGGCCTTGCCTTCTCAGCCAGGCCGCCACTGGGGCCAAACATTTCGTGAACGTTCTGGGAGAGGATTTTAGCCCAAAGGGAAGTACTGTGAACTGGTAGTGAGTCCGTCCTACCACAAACCTTAGGAACTTTCTGTGTCGCCGACACATTGGTAGGTGGAAGTACGCGTCCTGCAGGTCCAGAGACGCCAGAAAGTCCCCTTCCTGAACTGACCGGATCACTTCCTGGAGCGTGAGCATCTTGAATTTTAGGCTTTTCAACGTCTTGTTTTGATCGCGCAGGTCCAGAATGGGGCGCCACTTTCCGTTTGGTTTTTTCACCACAAAGTATTGGGAATAAACCCCTTGACCCCTCTGTGACGATGGAACCAATTCTATAGCACCTTTTTGTAGCATAAATGCTACTTCCTGCTGCAACACGCTCAGATGGGGTTGAGCTACAAACGCCAGTGGAATGTGCGGAGGTTTGCTTTTGAATTGCAGGGAATGTCCGTATCTTACTGTGTCCAACACCCACTGATCCGTTGTTATTTGCTCCCATTTGTCGATGTAGCACAATACTCTGCCTCCCAGAACGTTCCGATGCCCGTCATTGCTGGTCCTTGGTCTGCTTATCCCTCGTCGACGAGTAACCTGTTCTCTTCCTGGAGGTCTGGTAGTCCCGGCGTCGTTTTGCCGCTTGAGAAGCCCGCCTGTATCCCTGGGAGGGGTACGCCGGCCTACTGAAGGATCTGTCTCTCGATGCCGAGAATCTGGAGTTTCCCGATGCTCCCCTAAAGGGACGAAAAGACCTGAAACTTCGACCACTCTCGAAGGCACCCAAAGAAAGCGCCGTGTCAGAGTCCTCCTTCATGCCCTTCAGGGCCTCGTCCACCTTCTCGACGAACAGAAGGTCTCCCCTCAAAGGGCATATCCAGCACCTTGTATTGCACTTCTGGTCTAAAGTTGGTGCATTTAAGCAATGCTTGCCTTCATTGAACCACCCGGTTGTTCACTTGTTTAAACCCCGATTCAGCGAGGTCCACAGCGATGTTTATAGCATGATTTGAAGCCTCTTCACCTTCCCGGACGAGTAACATCGCCGCCTTCCGATGTACTTCTGGAAGATGCTCCAGCATCGGTGCCACATCTCTCCGTCATATCTGGCTACTATAGCCAGAGAGTTGGCCGCTTTCACTGTGGTTGCTCCTACCGACAGCACTTTTTTGCTAAAGGCATCCTGTCTTCTGGCCTCATTTTCCGGGGGGGTCGTGCACTTGTGCTGGGCCCTCGCTTTTCTCACCGCCGCTGCTGACACCACCGAGTCAGGGGTTGGTTGGGAGGACAGACACTTGGGGGTAGCTTCTGGGGCCTTACATTTTTTCTCCAGGCGACCTTTTATTGCCGGTTCTGAGAAAGGGTGACGCATGGTCTGTAACCCCTCCTGCCACACATGATCCAGGATGGGCACTGAGAACAGCCACCTTCTTCTCTTTCCCATGTGGTCGAAAAGAAAACAGTCCTTTTTGTCCTCTTCCTGGGCCAACCCGAATTCTGTACATGCTTTGGCCATCATGGCGTGATATGACCCAATGTCGTCCTGGGGAGACGGCTGAGCCGGGCTTCTCGGGGTTTCTAATTCCACCTCAGACTCCCAGGTTGGATCCCTGGAGGGGGAAAGTGAGACATCCGATAAGGTTCTCCTGTCCGAGAGGATGACGAGGCTTTCTTCGATGAAGACTCTTTAGAATGGCTTCTCGATGATTCCTTCTCCGCCGGTCGCGATTTCTTCACTGGGGGTTCCGACGATGTCGAGCTGCGTGGGGCCCCTGAAGATTTTGACGCTGAGGCCACGCTGCGCATGGAGCCTACCTCCGAAGGTGGGTATGCCCCCGCTCCATCGTTAAACCATGCCACTAGACGCCGACTTCGATCTTTAAGAGTCTTCTGGGAGAAGCCCTTACATATGTTGCAATTGTCTGCTGAATGATGAGGGTGTAGACAATATATGCAATCCATATGTCCGTCCCCCTCGTACACCTTCTTCAACCTGCACGTAGTGCACGGGCGGAACATCACTTTTCCTGACATGACAAAACTCCAACAGCACAACCTAGACAAAATAGTAGACTACACGAGGTGCTCCCACTACTTTGGAGACGGTTGAAATCTGAAGGGAGCCGCCGGGGCGAGGCATTTATACCGCTACGTCCTAGTGGGGCGTGCGTGGGCGGCCCCAAAAATGACGTAGATAGAACACAAAAGTGTCTGAAGTTTTCCTATGGGAAACGGCTTTATAAGTGTACCGAGGGTTCCCAGTCTGTCGACGGGGAATATTCTAAGGATGTGAATCCATGAAAGATCCAATGCTGGAGAAATAATGATACTGATTTATCCTTAAGCCAACATTGAATTGTATTCATGGCATGTTCAATCGATGTACATAGTGCTTGTACATATGTAACAAGCTAGTACTAGTCCTTTCACACTATGGTTTTGAAATAAGTTTAAAATATCCATTAGTCTCTGGTATAAGAATCTAAATTGTTCACATAGTCTCTAACGTGTGTATCTAATCTATTGTGACGATTCACAGGATCTCGTCACTTCTCCCCAGAGGAGAGCCCTTCCCTGTGAGGCTAGGGAGGTGAGGCTGCTTCCTAATAATCCCCCAAGGGTGGTAAAAAGCAGGATGAACTCACAGGAAGAGGCTCCCCTTCTGGGGATAGTGACTCCCTTTCTGTTCAGGAATCCCCTTAACCACTCACCTCTGAGATTTTAAGACTTCTTCAAAGTATTATCAGTCCATATGAAAGTACTATTGTTCTGTATTGTAATTCTTCAACCTATATTTACTCGGAGTTTGAGTAGAGTAAAATCAATAAAAGTCTAGGGCATTTACAAGTCTTTCCTGAAGCGACTGAGACGTGGAAGAACATTGAAAGAAACATATTGAGTATTCACCCACGTACTGAGATGAGGAGGCCACTATGAAGGATGAAGATGGCCAAAGAAAACAGAGGACGATGTGACCTTACGATGGGGACGTCCCAGCCTATTTGTATGAAAAGAGATGAGGGACTACCTGAAATGAGAAGCACGAGGTGTGAAGCATAGGACACCCGGGAGATTTGAAATGGGTGAAAAGACAGAACTCTGGGCAAGGTGATCCCCATTACTGACAACACCAGGTGTAAACTGAGGGGAGTCTGCTGCACCCCAACTGGGCGAGGGATTATAAAGGAAGATTTTTATAAGGAGCGCACCGAACGGAAGTACCCAGAAGTATCTCTTTGCCTCAACACGCTCTTCAATTGCGGTTGGACTGCCTTGTAACATTTGGACCTTTGAGGGTATAATAGAATGCATCTTATTCAACTAATTCATGGACTTTATGCTTAAGGCATATTAATGACTGCATTTACTCTTTTATACTTTGTTTAGACCTTTCTTGGAGCCTTTGTGATTGTGGCCAGATACCTTGTTGATAGTCAAGCCACACCCACTTTGGGCGGAATCCTTAAAATCAGCTCTACGCGCGCGCACCGAGCGTAAGTACCCGGAAGTACCTCTTTGCCTCTTCGCCACGTTGCTGCGGAGGCGTCGGGGTCTTCCGGGTGCTACAGCGCGAGTGTGCTGTTCCAGCTATCACTGCAGGCCCAGTATCAGGTAATCTGTACTGCAGTTTCAGCATAATTCCCCCATTGACGATAAGTGAGAGATCTGCTCCGCAATCGCAAGCCTCTAGTTATTTATGACCTACGCCCGTTAGAGGCAAAGGTAACAGGGGTGGGTTGCTTAATTCGGATATCCGAATGTTTTGTAATGGCACGCTATCAGCCCATAGAGCGAAAAACGCAAGTGAGGTTGGGGTGCAACAGAATCTTAAAGGCGCCTTGAATTCTAGGCCAAGTAGCCTAAAATCTTGTTGTGAACCCTTTCAAGTGTTTCCCATGGTCGCCAATGTGGCAGCACGCCTTGTGTCCAAGTGTCCAGCTTAATTTCTCAAAACCAATATGTCACTGTCTGACGCGGCAATATTAGACGACATTCCGGCGACAGCGAAAATGTCTACCTTAGCACCGTCCCCTCAGAAGTCTGTAATGGATGTTGTAGTCATAGATTTAGACTCTAATGACTCCGTGTTTACAGACAAATTATTATCGGAAAACTTATCACGTTCGCCAGTCATGTTTTCTGAGGTAACTTTAGCACCCTGGAGACTGTCTCTTCCTCTATCCATTCCAGGTAGAGCAAAATTCAGACTAACACACACAGCACAAATACCTCCTTGCTCACACGCCATCCTGATACATTATGAGACTTCACATTGCAAGCCATGAATCTGGCAATTCAGGCATTGGGAAAGATATTTCACTCAGTGGACCAAAGATTACTGATGCTGGGAGAGGCTTTGCAAAAAATACTCACGTGGCAAAAATGTGTAGACCCCAAGGAAAAAGAACACGTGGCCTCGAATCAACAACCTTCCCTCCTTAAAGTCCCTCTAACAACTGTAGCATGCCAAACTGACACGGAGCCCACTCCGGGATTCCCATTACACTTACCCATACAAGACAAGGAGAATAGAGTGGTAATAGGGTCACTGACATACATTGACGCAATCATTTATGAACATCCAACAGAGGAAGATAACATTTCTCATGCACAGAGCGTAACCCCTCTGTCTGTTACGCCTGTCAATACACCCAGAGAGAAAAAGAAAACCTACACAATATTTACACCAGGGGTCATTGACAAACACAAGAAAATGATGGTAACGAAACACCCTAAAATCAACAAGCACCTAAGCATATAGGGAAGGCCATTACAAAGCAATTTTTTTAAGGCAATCACAATCCCAAAAAAGAACACTGTTATAGCCTCGCAAGCAATCAAGAACAAATATTTACTACACACACAGGCACAAAAAACGTGGCCCTACGGCTTTAATCCGGCTCAGCCACTGAACTATCCCCTTTAGACGAACTAGTGAAAGAAATTTTGCATCACAAAACTCCCAGTATCGTTCCGGCAAACAGTGCATCAAGCCTCTTGGGCAAGGACTTACTGATTGCTTAAGTGCCAGGCGGGGAGACTGTCACCAGCAAGAGCATTCATAGAGCTGAAATCTGCAAGGCAGTTGATGCCTATATGGCTGGCCACGTAACCCGCACGAAAACCACCCTGAGTAGGAACAATCAGGAAACCCTACTATCAAGCCTCATAACAAGCATGGAGCAGAACTACGAACCCGCACATGATCAAGTCATTTTGGGAACACACCCAATAAAACAATGTGTCTCACATGCACTGACAAGTGAGGATGTAAGAGTGAAGTACAACCTCTCCGGATCAAGGCCTTCTGTTCACGAAGGCCAGTTGCCTCATGCCATGCAGACACAATCCAACTACACCACAATTCCATCAGACATCTCCGGAGTAGTTATGCGTCTGATTGAGAGTGCCTTGGGTAATCTAAATATCCATGGCCCTCAAAATGGACAGCTGGACAAGACCGGAACATTTAAAAAGAACAGTTTGAAGAAGGGGGAGCTTGCCCCTAGCAAACATCCAGCTCTGTATTCATTAGTATTGGCGTTCAGGCCCTCGCCAGTCACCCAATATGACAAACCGAAGAGCCGTTATGGCAATATTTTCGGATGTCCAGCAGTTAGAGGACATTGTCTCTGCCGATTTAGCATTGTCCACAAGGCCTTCTGGGGCCTGGGGCCCAAATACCTTCAACTCTTTCTTCCTAAATATCTTCCTTCCCGAGCCCTTCGCTCATCCGTCTCCAACTCCCTCAGGGTCAGCCGCTTCTCGAAGCAACGAGCTGGGGGTAGATCTCTCTCTGCAGCAGGGGCCTCCCTCTGGAACAGCCTTCCTGCCTCCCTGAAACTTGAGGAGAACCACCTCGGGTTCCGGAAGCACCTCAAAACCTTCCTCTTTGCTTCTGCTTTCTCTCTCCCTCTCCCCTGCTGAACAGCTTTAATTCTTCACTGAATCTGCTCTGAATCTGCAACTGGGCCACTCAGTGACCTCGGTCCAGGGCCCAGTCACTCTCCACTTGCACTGCCTCCCTGGCACCCCCCAGCACTGCGGGGGGACTGTCACTGTATCCTTACAGCCCCCCCTTCCCAGCACTTGTTCTGCATCTACCTTGCACTTGCCACCAGCTGGCCTTATTTATTATTTTTTACGCTACTTACCTTGTACTGCACTCCCCCCCCCCCTCCCCTTCCCCTTGCACTTTTCCCTTCCCCCCACCCCTGCACTTGCACGATCTGAATGACACCTGGCCTAGTAGGATCGTTGTCTGTCTCCCCCACACCCCCCCCGCCTCGTCGCGCCTTGAAACACTTGTGTATAGGCGCGTTACAAATGCCATATCATATCATTGGTGGAATTTACTGACAAGCGGCATCTAAACTCTAAGATTATGGATGCAATCACGAGTAGTTCATAATTTAATTTGGCAAGCAAAGGAATCTTTATATAAACTGAGATTTACGCTGTGCATAGAATCTAGATCATCTGATACACCACAATACGAGAGGAAAAAGAGGAAAAAAAAGATTGCTTCGTGTAAAATCTAAACCCATTGACAACAGAAATATCAAAAATTCCCAACACCCCATCAAGCCATGCAGTTGCCAGCTCAACACTAATCAAAATGAACTACAATCAGAAGCAGGTAATAGCATAGTCTCTCTTCTGAGTTGGAACACAAGAGGTTTCAAACATCTACTAAATAATGATCAAAGCAATATAGATAAATATGATGTAGTTCTCATGCAAGAGACCTGGCTGACCCTTCCCCCGATTTGGGACAACCATGAAGTCAATTTAAACTCTGCATCCAAATCTTTGGCAGGAAGACAGACTTCTGGTTTGCTCACCGCTGTGAAAATAGGGAAGGGCTTGTCATCCAGATTTTGGGCATCACCAAATAAGTATATGCTCCTGGTTAGATTGATGACTCAGACAAATGATTATGCAATCCTGAATATATATTGGAACCCTGTAGCGTTATCAGATGAGTGCTTCTTCAAAGATTTGAATGGTTTGTTGGATATGGTGGTTGAAGATCAAGGGATTAAGTACCTTGATCTAGTTGGTAATCTAAATTTAAATTGCCTTGACAACATGCATAGGCACAAAAATGAGAGACGCATTCGATGGACTTGCCTGGTGGATCACAGGGGCTTTCAAGTGCTCAATGGTGCTTTTGCTACAGACATTCCACCAGCTCTGACATGGCACAAAGATGATCCTTCGCCAACAATTGATTATATAAATGTAAACACAGCATTTTGGCCTGCTATGCAAAAATTTGGTGTCATCTCATCTGTTTTGAGTGATCATAATATGCTATAAGCGGAATGGGGAGTGAAACTGGAAAGAGAACACAAAGGGTGTACCTGTGCGGGGATGCTTAGTGGTGAATGCAGGAAGAAATCAACTCTAATGGTCGGAGGATGGTCTAGTGCATTTCAATCAACTATTGACACAATCGGGAACAAGAAATGATAACCATTTGGAAAATGTGGGAGATCATATATAGTGATGTAATTCAGGCATTCCAACATTCAAAAACAACCGTTAACCACCAACAGAGTCATCTGCATATGTATGAGAACATGGTACGCACAAGGAAATCATATCGTGCAGAGCTGAGAAAGCTCGCAAAGTGTCCTCCCGCCCTCAGAACGGATCTCACAAAAAAAAACAAGAACGGTTTATAAAAATTGGATCAAGGGTCATAGAGCGTTACTCCATCAGATAGATGGAGCCAATATGCTAAGGATCCTAGCTGACCAAAACATCTCTAAAATGTGGGCCGTCTTAAATCAAGCCATTGGAGGCCCCCAAATAACCATGCAAGCTACTGCTGTGAACAGGCATCTTTGGGCATCACATTTCACACACTTATTTTCGGCCCCTAAGGGCAGCCAGACTTTGGAGTCACTAATCTTACCAATTGATTCCACTTACCCCTTGATCAAGCTGAGATTTTACATCTCATTAAAACAGCCAGTAACTCAAAGGCAGTGGGACCGGATGGCCTCTCAAACTAGGTTTTGAAAGCGCATCCAGAGATCTGGGCCTCCATATTATGTAAAAGAATTTCAGCCATAAACCACACGCAGAGGCTGCCCAAAACATGGACACAAGCAATCACAGTACCCATTTACAAAAAAGGAGATCGGCAATCTCCTGGTAGCTACCGGCCGATCTCACTCTTGGATGTCCCAGGCAAAATCTTTTGTCGGTTAATTCTTAGAGAGCTAAATGCGTGGTCAACAGCAAGACAACTTATAGACCCCTTTCAATCTGGCTTCGTCAAAGGACTAGGCACTATTCCAAATTTACTTGCCCTAACCATGATTCAATCTCAGCACGCGGCTCCTGGACAATCACTATCTGGGATTCATCGACTTCAGAGCCGCTTTTGATTCAGTAAACAGAGCACTCTTGTACACAAAGTGAAAAAAACATAATTGCCCTTTCTTGTTACTATCCATGATAATGTTATTCCACATGAACACATCTATGTGAGTGCGAGTCACCTTTGATGGCAAATTATCTCCAAGAATTATCACGCAAAGAGGCCTAAAGCAAGGCTGTGCTCTAGCTTCCTTCTTGTTTATTTTTTTTATATTAGACATAGGCGACTCATTAACAAACTGCGCCGGTGATCCCCCCCCCCCGAATAGGAGCGCAAAATATTCTCTATCTATTATACGCAGACGATTTGTCTCTCCTATCGCAAACTCTGAGGGGTCTCCAAAATATGTTGGAACAACTGGGCATATGCGCTCAGAAGAATAACTTAGCCATACATACGAGTAAAACTCAAATAGTAGTGTGCCACAACACTCAAAAGTCCAGAAAATACAATCACAAATGGCACACAGAGTTGTGAACTCTCCAACGTTTCAATATAAATACTTAGGTGTGACGATTCAGCATAGAAAAACCACACACCAGTTCATTTGTGAACTCAAAAGTAAATTGCAAACATTAACGTCACAAACAAAAATTCTCATTAAAAAATGTGGAAAGTTTTCTTTGAAACAGATAATGGCTTTGGGATACCATAGAGTGCAGCTATTGGAAACGGACATTACAGTTACCAAGCAGTACCCCTATAGCCCTGATGCGACATGAACTAGGTTTACTGTCTCTATACTCGCAGGTAACTTGGAAACAATGCGCCCTCTTTCGTAAAGCTTTGGGTGGACTAGTAAAAACCACCATTCTGAAAGTTGTAGCACATAACCTGATCATGTCCAAAAATAAATTCCCAGTAAGTTGGTGTAATCACGTCTTGAGTGCTTTAGCTGACACTGCTGTCACTATCGATCTTCTCATCACAATCTAGATCGTGCAAAAGTAAAAATCTTTCAGCATGACTGGCCGGAGAATGCAGAAAAGTGCACCTTAAATAAAGATTTTAATATCTTCCTGTTGGGCACCAAGAGATATGGGGTGATGGCTGATTACCTTGTGAAGTGCCCGTACCCTGATACACGTAGGAAATAGTTGAGGTTCAGACTAAATCTGAAATATTATGCAGAAGGAAAATAATTTCCCTGGAACAAAACTACTGCCGTTACCGTTTGAATGTAAATCAAAATGAAACTTTATAACACCTCATAGTAGATTGTACTGCATTAAGTGCTATACTAGAAAAGTGTTTCAAGAATGGATTGACTGTTCAGAGTCATCTACATCGAGATCAAATATGGCAATTGATATTCTCAAATCCGAGATTAACAGTACAAATAGTGGTAGTTCAATATCTTGACATGATTTTACCGAATTTGAATTGTGAAAGTTAAGTTAGTGCTGTGTTTTGTTGCACATTTATGACTGATGTCTAGAGATATCAGCTGTAAAAGATCATGCATGACACTAGTTGTGGCACTCATGAGCATGTTGATGGAAACCAACTAATCTCATTTGTGGTTTTCGTTTTATATGTTTTGAATTGATATTTGTTCTCTTTGCCTTTCAGTTTTATTTATCACCTTATTAATAGGTGAATTTTAGTAATTGTGAATTTTAGTTACTATGTAAACAATTTGAAAATTTGATGTGTCAACTAAACAAATAAAAAAGGAAGATTTAAGTTGGAGAACGGTTACGCAACTTCCTGAGGTGGACCGACTGGTCTAACGGGGCTGATACCATTGAGCTGCAGAGGGACCTGCAGAGTCGCAGCAGGATTGGAGAGAACAAGGAAAGCAGTCACAGAGGCTTGCAGGGTGATCCACTGCCCATGAAAGAACCAGTGACTTGTCCCAATACAAACACAGGTAACAGGGAACACGGGGGACCCGGTAAGGAAGTGAGGCCAGCCAAGAGCAGCATCCCAAGCGATCTCCCTTGTATCAGTAGTCAAGTCAAAGCTACAAAACGGAGAGAGTTTCTGGGGAGCAATCTCCCTATTCTCAGTGTTAGAGAAATACTATAAGTCTGGGAAACCTTAGGAGTAATCTCCCACGTCTCTGTGACTAACAAAGTGCCTCAAGTGTGAATATGAATAAAAAGGATCTTCCTCGTCTCTGAAGGGGTTGTGAATGTAAAGTCAGCCAGTGTGGGAAGTGATCTCCCTCCTCAGAGACTGTTATAATCGAAACTTGAATATCAAA
The DNA here is from genome assembly GCF_040938575.1 of Ambystoma mexicanum. Classification (NCBI taxonomy): domain Eukaryota; kingdom Metazoa; phylum Chordata; class Amphibia; order Caudata; family Ambystomatidae; genus Ambystoma; species Ambystoma mexicanum. The sequence continues at coordinate 774,363,168 of NC_090921.1, read as the reverse complement.
TACACTGGATTTGATTCCCTTCATCACTGTGAGTGTAGTATAAGAGAGAAAAACATAAGCAGCAATAGGATTGGCCTCCCTGGTTTAAGACTCATCACTAAGATTCGGAAGGAAGAATATCACATCAGGACCGACCTTTCTAGTCCTGGAGGCCCCTAGAATGTCAGTGCTTGTTTGAGAGACATTCAAGTTGTTCAAAAAGGCAAAGTAACCAAGTATACTCAGTGGGGGAGAAACCATGAAAAGGAGAAAAAGGAGGAGTTCAAGTTCACCTTAAAAAGAGTTTGGATAGGAACTACAAGGTCTCTTTAAAAGTATTGCTTGATCCTTAACGACTACGTTGTACCAGGAGAAGGGGGTCATTCTCCTGGCTGTTAAATCAGACACTAAAGCAACAGAATATAGAGTCAAACCTTAAAGGAGGATCAAAACCAGAAGAGTGTTGTTTATGTTGAATTATCACTAGTGGATAAGAGACTGTCCTAACAGTTGGAACTTGATAAACCAGGAGAAGGGAGTCCTCCTCCTGGCCCTGCATTTGAACAACTTGAACTATGCTCTAGTTATTTGTCACATGATTATGGTGCACTACTTCAGTAGGATGGAGTCATCCTCCTGACCTTTCTTTCTTAACTATTTCTTTCATTTAATGGCTGGGACAGAAGAGGACTTTTGGGACAGAGAACAGGTATTTTGGTTGGACACTCATCTTGACTACGAGCACCGAGTTATCTTTACTTTAGGAAGGAATTTCCCTTTAGAGCCAGGGAAAGGTAGGTGCTGTTTTTGTTGTCTAAAAAAAAAGTGTACAGCCAAAATGTCACCTCTGTGTCAGACTCCTGCTTCTGACGTACCACACTATGTATTGGTTCTGTAGCCTGTTGCATTACACTCATAATTGGCAATACATCCAGTATTCGTCTTATTTTTAGTGAATTTTCTGGTAAGAAATAGATTGTTGGCACACTTAAATCCTTGACCGTTAGAAATGGTTCCACAGGGTGTTCTTCATTACTCTGCACTGCAAGATAAGAATCCTGGCAACACGTCAGGTATTGCACTCATATGGGCTCGGAGGGTGGGCAATGCATCACACTTAAATTGCACCTTACAGAAACTCGGATCTTCCAGGAGGTGGAGACTCGGGCGCATCTGATCCCTCTTTCATAGGAGTCGCTGCATGTCACTCGAAAGCACTTCAGGGTGGTTCATGCCACCGTAAGAAGAAATGAGAGGTCTTGTTCGCACTAGGGACACAAACACTATTGCACAACACCTCTGCCATAAGAATGAAGCTACCTTTAACTACACAAATTCGAACTGTAGCTTCCCACATAATCCTATCTCCTTAAACAGAATCCACCCGGTTAAGTTTACAGTTTACCTCTGCCACACCAATCCACCATTCAGACATGGATGACTAGTAGGGTCTTGGCCACCCTCAGATAACTTTAATGGCTGAAATGCACACGCATAACACCTCCCAATTCTGCCAAATTTGGACTCGGGTCCCTCCGAGGGCGTTCAACCAAAAGTGCGTTGGAACCATAATTATGCTGAAAGGCGTTATACAAATGACAAAACTAATGAATGAATTATTTTTAAGAAACCTTACCTCAAACCTTTTGCTCACTGGCTCATTTGCTTCTTCAATAACTAGTGATGTGGGGTCTGATTTTAGTCTAAAATAGCAACCAGAGGTTTTCAGTTGGAAAATGTTCCGCCGCCAAGGGGAGCAGCGTTGATCAGTCCGATGTAAAATTCCTCTGGGAAATCCCTCACTACTCTAGAGCACATAGGTTCCAGCCCAAAAAGGAACCTGGTCACCCACATCGTCACAGATGTCATACATGTTTGACATAAAAGCATCCATATGAGTGAGGCATATTCCAGCAGAGCCGCGTTATCCACAACGCTGCTGTCGAGGCCACATTGCCCAAAGCCACTCGGTTCCTGCCGGTGCCGAGTGGCTTCGGCTTCTTTTTGGCTCAGGGATGAATCCTTAAGGGTGCAGGTATGGTCCCCTGAGGGTACTGTGGTGAATCCAATGGATCCCTCACCAATTCCCTGCCCGAAGTCTCCTCCTAGGTGGCCAGAGAAAGGTAGACGCGTCCTGATCAGGACCTTTGGGGTGGTGCTGTGCGGGAGGATAACATGGGAGAAGAAAAGGCCCAGGGAGGTGAGAGGAATCTGAGTAAGACACAGTATTTACCTTCCTCTAAGGAAGAGATATTACAAATGCCAGAATACATAATTGCTTGTTGCCACAATAGGTTTACTGTTCCATCTGCTGAACACCTAAATGTGGGTAAAAACAATCAAAACTCCAGTGGTATAAATGTGAATAAAACCCAATCTGAAGCCCATCGAGCTAAATGCTTCCCTAACTCAAAAAATGGAAATGGAAATAAGGTAAAGGGTAGAGCACTTGAAAAGCTAGAGCACTGCGCTGATCATGTTACTTTTGAGGCGTTGAACCTGCTGCCGGATGTTGGAATCTTAGGAGACAGTGCTCTTCTGTCCCAATTAGTAATAGGAAAAGGGTTTGTAAGAACCGCGTGTACTCAGGTGCTGGATATTAGACATTTTGACCAATTGAGTTGGGTATATTAAGCCAAATGAATTGCCACTTCTGTTGGGTTCAAGTGATGGTTTATTAACATACAGTGCTGACACATGCTTCGACCCAAAAAGGGTCTTTATCAAGGCGGGTTGTATGAGGTTCTAAGCATTTAAAGTTGGGTCCAAGCTCCGGATTGGTGGGAATGAGTGGAACCTGGAGATGGAACTTGGGACACCTCCAAGTCCTGTGATGAGACAACAATGGGGATGTTCATGTCTGGCAGATCTTGCAGCTCGTTGGGGGCATAAGGAGTTACACCACCCGAAACGAAAGTGCAATGGGACAACATGAAAGACTAAGTCCCGCATAAACAGACTGTTTCTTCACGTCTTCATGTATGCAGCCACATCATTTTAAAATAATTTTTATCGCAAAGTGAAGCACATCACGAGAATCTTCGTTACCAGTGTGAGACTTCATATCCCGGCACACTACTTTTGTAAGCTATTTGCGCTGAATCCGCCCTTTCTCGGTCATGCTGGATACACTCCAGGTTGTACCTGCAATCATTAACTGAAGGCGGATATCCCATTGAAAACATCTGCGGAGAAGCAGACACTGAAGCCTTATCAGCCGATAGTTTTCCTGAGAAGAAGTACTCGGCCTGTCCTGGACAAGTGCTTCCACTGTCATAGTTCACATTGGGATCGCACTGTATTTTGAAGAGAGTAACACATTCAATACTGAGTTTCCGTCGATGTCACTGAAGGACCTGTTGGATGCCACACTCCCTTCACCCATTTGATACGGCTCTTCAGCGGGGAGTTGATCATTGTCATTACGGCGTCTGGCTGCCCTAGTCACACAACTGGCTTTGGTGGGTTTAAAGTAAGCCGTATAATGTCCAGCAGCCACAGAACTTTCTTGGGGGGCCACACCAAGAGTGACATGTTTAGGAAGTAGTAAAGCCTCCTCGAGGCTTGAGGCTTGGGACTCTCGATTTCCTGCTCTTTTGTATCAGTTAGCCTTCCCATAGGGTTTTCGCTTACGGGAATCGTAGTTTATAACTCTGCCAGAGATTTTGCCTGTCATTTAAGCGTACCAAGAAAAAAGGGTAAAGATAGCACAAATGAGCCTGTAGTAAGGGGCAGGGAAGACCAACAAAAACCGCCAAAGCCCAGAAACCAGTGCAATTTTTTACAATAACTTGTGGTACCTGCAATAATGGATGCAAGGTGCTCTAAGGTGGTAACTGCAGAAGTTCCACTGAGGCACACCACAGTATTAGCAGAATCAGCAGCTCAAAATCTTCAATCTCACTCCAGCTGCACTCCTGTTCGCACCAACAATTATAGACAAAGGACCGGGCTAAACAAATACTGTTTCCCCCATAAAATTCTTAAGCATTAGTAAAAGTCCAACCACAATTTAAATGATAAATAGTCTAACTTTAGGATAGAATGGAAAACTCCAGGGTGTTCTCTTACCAAACAGAGGACTCTAATTATGTGAAGAGGGTCTTACTGGCTTACTGCATAGGAAGAAGACCAGTCTGTGGGTTTGTCATCGGCAGGGGGGCGGAGGATTACCGCTGGTGTTTCATGAAATAAAGAGGGGAGGACATCGACCTCAACCTTGAACCGACCACCAAAAACTCTTTCACTCTCTCCGCCACACTCCACTCCCGGAAAGGGTTTTTAAAAGTGAAACCAGTGTTCCGCGATGAAAATAGTAGAGAGACACTCCGCTTCTCTGCCGTCCAAGGAAACAATGTAGCAGCTTTGTAGCAACACCAAACACTTTCATTCTCTCCGACAGATATCCTTTTGTTAGAGTGTTTCCATTAGGTTATTTTAGGCAGGATAATCCTCATCAGGGTAGGAGTAGTGGGGCCTTTATCCAACCTTTTTCTTTTTTTTTTTTAAACTCTTTTTTATTAAGTTTTACAACAGGTTTCAACCATTCTTCCAACAATGCCCCCACTTCCTTCCCTTCCCCCTCCCCCCCTAAGGCAACTTCCGTTCCATCCCGATTTGCTGTCTTTCTTGTCCATTCATTGTTTCTCATTGCAGTTCAAGCAGTCTCAAGTGCTGCAGACACCACATTATTCTGAAATCATCCCGAAGAAAGGTCAGTATGTCCCCCCCAGTCTGCAGCAACATTTTGAACCTTTTGTTCATGGCATATGTCGCCCATTCGAGAGATACTATTTCCCAAACTTTTCACAGCCAGTCTTGCATCATGGGGGGTTCCGGGCTCTTCCATCTTTGCGCTATTACCATCATAGCCGCTAAAGTTAATGTCAGTCTCGCCTGTTCCCTCGTTTTGGGCTCCCCCTCACACCGGGCTCTTCCAATTACCAGGCGAATGTGAACATGCATTCTATTATCCCCCAGACCATAGACTTGCTCCTGCGCCCTCTGAATCTCCCTCCAAAAAGGTACTATTTTTGGGCATGTCCACCAAATATGATCTGCTGTGCCCTCCAGCCCACAACCCCTCCAGCATCTGCCCGAAGTTCCCGGATAAATTCTATGAAGACGAGCTGGCGTATAATGCTATCCGACCAGAATTTTGTACTAACCTTCCTGCAGTTGGGAAGCTTTCACCAGCTTGGGGGCCCTCCTCCACAACCTTTCCCATTCCTCCCTTACTAATTCTCTTCCCAGGACACAGTCCCATTTTTTGCATATACCCCCACCGTTGACCAACATTCTCACTCCCCAAGATCTTATAAAGGTTTGAGATCAGGCCCTTCACCCCAGCGTTGGATAGGAGAAAGACTTCAAGTTTTGTTAGCTCCCTGGTTGCCGCCTCCCTGTTCACCGGATGCAACACCCAGTGCCTTATCTGCGCATATCTTAATCTTTCCCCTTCTCGTATCGCAAACTCCCTTTTACAGTCCTCAAAAGTCAACAATTCCCCCCCCCCCTCGAAACATATCACATAACTTCCTACAGCCTCCAACCTGCCACTGCTGGAATGCCCCTTTTTCCATTCCTTGCGTGGAGTCCCTATTACCAAAAATTGGCGTGAATGGGGAGGGGAATGTCGTCATCCCTATGGACCCCAAGAGTTTATCCCAAGTATCCGCCATAAGTTTAACTATTGAACTCTCATATAGATGTGTAGGCCTATGAGACTTAGGTAACCAAAGGACTTCTGCCAAATCACAGTGTGCAACCGCCCTATCCATCCTTACCCATAGCTTGTCTTGCGACCCCTCCTCCCCCTTCAACCATTCCAGGACCACTCTCAACTGGGCCACTTCAAAACACCACCCGAAATTCGGTAGTCCCAGACCTCCCTCCCCTCTGGGCGCCATTAAAAGGCACTTGCTGACTCTGGCTTTTTTCCCCCTTCCCATAGGAATTCGTTGGTCAGTGTCCCCAAAGCCCCAAAAAACCCAGAAGGCACTTTCTGCGGAATCGCCTGAAATAAGTAGAGGAGTCTTGGGAGCATGACCATCTTGACTGCTGCGATCCGGCCCAGCCATGAAACCCTGAGGTTTCTCCATCTCTGAAAAACACTCTTAAGGTCTTTCAGGAGAGGGGGGTAGTTAGCCAAGTACCAGCCCGCAAGGGATGCCGTAATCTTGACTCCCAAATACCTAATGCCCCCCGGTCTCGACAGAAAGGGAGTACTCACCCTTAACGTGTCCCGCTCTCCTCCCCTAAGCGTAAGGTTCAAAATTTCAGACTTACCACTATTAATTTTTAACCCCGAAACCTCCCCGAACTCCTCTAGCAGGCTCACACTAGCCCGTATTGAATTAATTGGATCTGTCAGGGCAAGCAGCGTATCATCAGCGAACGCTGCTACCTTCTGCTGCCTCCCCCCTGAAAGGTATGCCCTGCATCTCCCCCACTTCCCTTATCGCCTGAAGGAGAGGCTCCAAATAGATTGCATAAAGCATTGGGGAGAGGATGCAACCTTGTTTCGTACCCCTTTGCAAACCAACGATTCTGGACATCACTCAGTTTACCGCTATCCTTATAGACGGGGCCTGATAATTGGCTTGCACTATCGTTAAGAATTCCTCTCCAAATCCCATCTGTCTCAACACCCGAAACAGAAAGGACTACTCCATGCGGTCAAATGCTTTTTCTGCGTCCAAAGCAAGAAGGACCGCGGGAGTGCCCGTTTTCTGCGCCTTTTCTATTAAATGGGCGACCCGCCTTATATTGTCCGCCGTTTGCCTGCCCCTAATGAAGCCCGCCTGATCCGGGTGTATCAAATCCGGCAAACCATTCTCAAGCCTATTCACCAAAACCTTAGTAAAAATCTTAGCGTCAGTGTTTATCAACGCGATAGGCCTATAGGACGTTCTTTCCTCTGGGTTCTTATTAGGCTTGAGAATAAGGGTCAACTTAGCCTCTTCCATGGAGGGAGTTATTCTGCCTGTCCGCCTAAATGTATTGAAGAGTAAGGTCAGGTGTGGGATCAGTAATGTGCTGAATGTTTTATAAAAAGCTCCCGTATACCCATCTGGGCCTGGGGCTTTATTAGCCTGCATTCCCCCAATCACTTTCCCTACTTCTTCCTCCGTAATTTCCTGATTTAGGGATTCCCGTACTTCCCTCCCTATTCTCCCCAACTGCACCTTCTCCAAAGACCTCTCCTGTAGGTCAGCCCGAGGATGCTGCGAAGCGTAGAGTGATTTGCAAGTGTTTCTTGTAGATCCTCTAGGCGTGTCACCCTTTCCCCTGATCCCGTTTTTTAACTCCGTAATAACATTCCTCGATCTCACTCCTCTAAGGAGGCGCGCTAACAGCACAACAGCTTTACCCGCCTTTGCATAGTATTTCTGGCGCACCGCAAGCAGAGCCCCCTCCGCTTTTTTTGGTCCGGAGAACCTCTAATTGCCCCACCGCCCTCCTGTAGTCCTTCATGGCAGACCTGGACGGAGTCATACCCATTTGCTGTGTAGCTGCCTCTACCCCCGCCTCCAACTGTGATTCAAGTGCCTTAAGTTGCCTTGTCCAAAGGGTGGCCGCCGCTATTAATTCCCCCCTGAGAGTAGCCTTAAATGCGTCCCATCTGACCTCTTCACTCATATCTCCCTCCCTATTAAGAGCGAAGAAACTTTTGATCTTTTCTTCCATTTCTTCCCTAATCACCATATCCCTTAATAAGGCTCTATGGTACTTCCATCCCCACAGCCTCCTTTCTTTTCGCCCTAAATCCAAAATAATGGAGACTGTCTTATGGTCTGCTATTCCTATAGGGCCTGTATTCACCCCCCGAATCCTACTCACCAAACCCAGGGAGACCCAGATGTAGTCAATTCTGGACTGCGACCCATGGACCCCGGACAGAAACGTGAATCCCTCCTCCTCCCCCCTCAGCTCCTGCCATGTGTCGCACAATCCCATCCTCTCAATCCTATCCTTCAAAGCTGCTGACATCACCGCCCCCCCCGCCTCTTACCTGGCCCCCAAGCCTATCCCGTTCCCTGTGCCATAAAATGTTAAGATCGGCCATCAGGATAACCTGGCCACAAGCCCTCTCCTCTAATACCCCCAACACTCACTGTAGAAACTGCTCCTGACCCGAATTTGGTGCATACACTACTGCTATGGCATATCCTGAAACTTCCCCCTGACTATTATATACCTCACCTCCTTGTCTTGTATGACATCCCCAATCCTAAAGTCCACGGTATTTCAAGAAACGCCAGAGCCACTCCCTTCATTTTGCTGATACTAGTAGCATGAAGGATCCGGTCAAACCCCCACAATCTCAACTGCCCTTGATCTTTGGACAATAAATGAGTTTCCTGGACCCCAGGATGTCCGGCCCCCTCTTTCCTTGTGAACTGTTCCAACTTCTTCCTTTTAAGAGGGGTGTTCAGCCCTCGTACATTATGTGTTAACCACTTGAAGGATCACCAACCCACTTCTGTGTCCCGGCTGCTCGTCCCTCCTTTTTACCTTCTTTCCTGGAAAAGTTGCCTTGTCGCCCCCCCTTTGCCCCTCCTTCCTCCCCCCTAATCCCCCTTGCCCCACACCCTCCCCCTGGAAGAACTTTTCCTTCCCGCTTCTCCTCCACTCCTAACTCGGGCAAACCCGCCCATTCTGATTCAACATGGTTGCTCCCCACCAAGCACAAAAATCTCATTACTCCTTTTAGAGGCCCACCACCCCTCATACCACGATATAACATCAAGGGCTCTTGCATTCCCTTTGCCATTCCGTCTGTGTTTTCCTTTCGGTTTGGCCCTCTCTCCTGCAGAACCCTTTGCCTTTTCTCCACGGCCCCTGACCATTCTCATGGTCTCAGTCTAGGCTGGTTGCTCACACTCTGCAAGCCGGGTCCTGAGGCGTCACCTTCTAGCTTTATGCGCAAGATGTCTGCTCCTTCCTGCACCGAGGTAATGTGCTTTTGATTCCCCTCCCATTCAAAAGCCACTCCAAACGGGAAAGTCCATTTATACTGGATGCCTTTCTCCTTCAGCGCTTTCAGCACTGGGCCCATTTGCCTCCTCTTTGTGAGCGTAATACTCGCCAGATCTTGATACAATGCAATCTGCTGCCCCTTATACTCAATAGGTTCTTGTTTTCTTGCCGCCAGCAGGACTGCTTCCTTCTGGGCATATCTGGTGAATGCCGCAAGGACATCTTTTGGTCTCGCCGCCCGACCCTTAACCAGTCTCCCCACTCTGTGTACTCTATCCAGTTCAATCCTGCTCGGGTTCTCTTCCTTCAATACTTCTGCGAACACTTCCTGGATCACTATCTTTAGATCTTTATCCATCACCGATTCCGGCAGCAGTTTTATCCTTATATTTGCCCTTTGGGATCAGTTTTCCAGATCTTCCACTTATATTTCCAGGTTTCGTGTTGCTACATCGAGCCTTTCAATAGCTTTGCTATTCTCAGTGGTTTCCTTATACACTTCTTGAAGGCCCTTTTCCAGGAGATCAGTTTTTTTGCCTAGTTGTCGCATCTCTTGTCTGATCCCTCCCAGGTCCTCGTTAAGATCAGCTCGCATAAATTGGAATTGGTCTTGGAATGTTTTAGTCAAATTAGCCTTCAACGCCTGGAATTCGCCCAATAGATCCTGTCGGGACAACAGGGGCACACCTTCCATATCTCCAGGAAGAGAGCCCTCCCTGGCCTCCTCCTGACTGCTGCTAGCTCCATCCCGAGTGTTCTGCACTGACCACATTGCTTGAAGAGTGCCCGATGTGTCTCCAGAAACTTGAGAAGGCTTCCCACCTCTTCCTTTTGTTTTCGTTGTCATTCTCTTCCGATTTCCGTATCCTCCCGCACTAATCCTCTGCCCACTGGAGCTTCCTGAGCCTCCTCTCCCTCCTTCAGCCTTTCCTGGCGCTTCGGCGCGGGAGATTCTCTCCCCGTTCCAACTGGTCTGGTCAGCTTTTATTGGAGCGGCATGCACAACAGGGGAACTGGTGCTGACTCCCGGGGGGGCCCAGGCCAGATGCCCAATTCACAGGGCCCCCAGCAGCAACGAGACCGCACACATCAGAGCCCTGCTCAGACCCCCCAGCTCCGGCTTTTTTTAAAAAAAAAAAATGTTTTTAGATCATGGAAGGTCAGTTCAAATATCTCAGTCCAAATGTGCCTGCGGGCCTGGGTCCGCCCGTAATTTTCCACCTCCCACCGGGGGGCTTGAGGACCAACTTTCTCTCCCCTTTCTCCTCCAGGGGAGCTGCTGCTTTCTTTCCCCTTGCCTCCCACTGCCAAAGCGCCTTAGTTGTTTGCTATGGGGGCATCCACCTCCTCCCGGAGACAGTGACGGGAGGGGCCCTTCCCTCCGGTCTTCTTGGGGGCCCCCTTACCTCCTCCTCCCAGGGTCTCCTTTCGTCTCTCACTCTCCGTGGGCCGCCCGGCCTCACCGCGGGACACCGCCGGACGAGCCGCCCCGTCTAACACTCGGGGCTCGGCCACGCTCCGCCCCTCCTCCACCTCTGGCGGTCTGCCTTCAGCCCCGATCTCTGCGCAGGCCCAAGAGCTCTGCGCCGCGCCACCACTCCCGTGCCTGCTGGCTCCGGAGATCGCTCACACCTCAGGTCCACGCTGGTCCCCGGTCTTCCTCGCGCGGCACTCCGTCGGGGAAGAGCCGCGTCTTCGCGGTCTTCGTCTTGCTGCCCGCCTCCGCTCTCTCTCCTTCCTTCCTTCCTTCCTTCCCAACTGCCTCCACGAGCCGCTCACTTCGCTATCTCCACTCCAACGGACTCGGGTCCCGCTGCCACCTCCTGCGTCGCGCAGCTCCCACAGCAGCTGACAAGAGTGCTTTGGAGACTCTGGAGGGGTGGTGGGACGCCCAAACCAGTTCTGAGCCTCGGGAGAGCTGCCGGCACGTCTACTCAGTGCCGGCGGCCATCTTCCAACCTTTTTATTTAATAAAATGGCTAAAGTTGAAAAAGCTTTACAAAGTTGTCCGCTTTACAATTCTGACCCCTCACAGTAACCTGCAGGTCGGAACAGTCCTGGTGAAACACTGCAGCAACACCGAAGACGCCAGAAGCGCAGAGGCCGGAGCAGCCTTGGCATAGATGTTGAACATCTTCATGGGGGAAATGTTCCCATTCCTCCATTGTTAAGGATTGGGAACAGGTACTTCTTTTTGCTGCTCAGGCGAACCATTAGAGTGGTGCATACTCTTCTTTGAAGAGGAAAACTAATGTTGGTGCAAGCACTCACTTCGGAACGCTGATCTGTACAGCGTGACCTAGACCGAGGTAAAGGAGCCGCACCCTTCGCCTTGTGGACAAAGGTTAAAATCTTTGCTGCCCTGTTCTGAAGGGCCTTCAGGTGCATGGACCGGCACCACCCGAATCCTGGGTGTCGTGCTCCTCGCCCAAACAGTATTAACAGATCCTGTGCAGAGCCAAGACTATCGGTCAGCTGCAAACTGCACGCAGCTTAAATCCTAAGGCCTTTGACGGAGTAGGCATGGCGCCAGAGAAAAATATTTAGCTTGATGAGCCTGTTACTGATTAGAGAACAGAGTGTCTGGAAAAAAGGAACTGACATCATGGGGCGTGCCCACGCTTTACATACTGGCCCCAATGTCATAACCTCTGTGTAGAGGCGTCGACGGACCCGAGTCAGAACCGCACGGCACTCCCTGGCGGTGGGAAATATTCCAGAGAACAGCTGTGCTGGGATAGGATAGGGATATCATAAATGAAGAATCTGTGGGAGGACGGAATCCATTAGAAGAACAAATTACTTACCACGGTTAATGTTCCGTTTGATGGATGTTCCTCCCACGGATTCCTCATCTTAAGATATATTCATATCCTGCTTTGCAGTCCTGAAAAAAAATATGACAGCAAGGGGGTGCTGTGCGGCAACTGGTGCCAATGTCTCTCGACTGTTACCATTCCCGTGTCCGGATCGGACACTGATGGTCGTACAAATAGCACGCACAATGCACCCATTGCAAAAGTTCCTAGTTTTCCCACTTTTTACTCGTAAGTCTTGAGGAATTAAATAACACGCATGGGTGTTGAAAAAGAGAAGTACAAAAATGTGCTCACAGTCAGAGGGGGTAGTCTGGGCGAGCGATGAGAAATCTGTGCGAGGAACATCCATCATAAAGAACATTACCAGGGGTTAATAATGTATTTTTCTAATGGATTGTGTCCTCCCACGGATTCCTCATCTTCGATAAACTTCAATTTTTTATTTTCAAATTTATTAGTGAAGTTGTTACAGTGTCAGCCCGTATGGCACATATCAAGCATTCAAATGACAGCGTCACATCAAAGTCATGATAATGCAATTCAATAAGGTAACTAAAATAGGTCCAACATTCCTTACCATTAACCTGGGCTTGCATGCATCGCAAGTACATATCTTTAACGTTCCAAAGTGGGGCATGTGGTTCAAGCGACCAAGTTGTTGTGGTGGTGGCATTAAATAGGGTGACAGGGGCCCTAAGAGTGTTACTCATTTAATAAGAAAATGTAGATCAACAGTAGGGTAAACCTTCAAGGGGATTGATCATCGGAGGGGTGGAACATCGTTACAGGTAGCATTTTCCAGGCCTCAAAAGTAGTGGCAGCGGCATCCTCGTGGGCCTGCATCGCTCTAAGCCACGCTGCCGTATTCAGCCCGACGCAACGTTTCAAACTCCTTACACCATGTAACATATTGTGGGCTGGTTGATGTTTCCAGGACATGTCCAAAGGTCGTTTAGCAACTATGCATGCAGGGTCCATGAATTTGGTAATATGTTTGTGTTTGCCTGGTCTAGAATATATTGCCAGGAGACATTCAAGTGGGGTCCAGTGGTATTTGGCTATACCAGCTTTTGTACAAGCTTGTATAATTTGAGACCAGAAACGCTGCACCTTTGTGCAATTCCACAGCATTATGTATTAGACCAGCTCCATCCTGGTGGCACAAGGGGCAGGTTGACGGCACACCAGGGCTGAATCTGGCCATTCTGCTGGGGGTCATATACGTGCGGTGGAGTACATTGATCTGGAGTAGTCTAAATCTTGCGTTCCTGGATACATTTTTAGTAAAACCTAGTGCAAGCTCCCATTGTTTGTCTGTAATCTCTGAGCCTACATCCATTTCCCAGCGTGCTTTCAGCTTAGTGTTTACAATGCTGGACACATCTAATAGACATTCATACAATCTGGACACAGGTCTCCAGCCGTCTTCTAGGGTGTAAATCACGGACAGGAACAGGCTTTCCTGCGTTTCGGCAGACCATTCCTTCTATTTATTCCTGCCCACCGTTGCCACTCTTAATATGTCTCAGAAATTGGCCCTTAGGGAGGCCTTCCTGCTGTATCAGGCTTTCCAGATCCGTAAATGTCCCATTCTCGTACGTATCACCCCATGTGGATATCCCCAGTGTCTCCCATCGCCTTGCAGCCCCTAATTCTTCCATATATGCACATACATCAGCTACAATTGGTACATTGGGCGAATAAGGATTTCGTAAGGGGAGTAATTTGGCAGCTCTAGACCAAAACTGCCTGCCTGTCTAATAAACAAGGGTGGTTGACTGATGCAACAGCTTGGGAGCCAACGAATCTCCCTAAGGCAGACAGGTTTCATCAGCGATCTGAGTAGTTCGGATTCAGACGTGGGGTCATCTGACAGCCATTTTGTGACAAAAATAACTGAGCAGCCAGATAATAAAGTTCAATTTTTGGCAGTTGCACCCCGCCGTCCTTGTAGGGTAGGCACATAACATTTAGTGCCAGTCTGCGTTGTTTAGTGCCCCACAGAAACTTTCGAAAGGACATCTAGGGAGCGAAAAATGCAGTGTCTATATCAAAATTGACGTTTGTAAATCCATACAAGAACCTGGGAAGGACAACCCTCTTAACTATGTCAACTCTGCCCATAAGAGAGAGTGGTAGCCGAGACCAGAAGTTCATGGATTTCTTGACTCCCTCCAGCACCCTCAGTGTGTTGTGTGTGTGCATGTCTATGGGCATATGTGCAATTCGGATCCCTAGGTATTTAAAGAAATTAGTCTCCCATTTCAGTTCTAGGTTGGGCAAGGAAGCCATTTCTTTCCCACGCAGTCCTGCCAGCAGAAAGAGGCAGGATTTCTATTTATTAAAGGAGATCCCAGACAATATTGCAAACTCGTCTAGCACCTCCAGTACAATAGGCAAATTATGTGTTGGCTCACACAAGTAAAGCAGGACAACGTCTGGATATAATGATATTAGGCGTGTGGACCCACCTACTCTGATGCCTGCCTCCATATACTCGTGACACAGGTAAACGGCCAAAGGGTCTAGTGCCAAAATATAGAGAATGGGCGAGGGTGGGCATCCCTGTTGTGTTCCTCTCTGTATGCTCCATGTTCCTGATATCAACTTGCCCGACTTCACTGTGGCGGTTGGGGAGGTATATGGAAGTGTTACCCAGCGAATAAAATTCTCCCCAAATCCAAAACCCTTCAATGTAGCAGTCATCCACTTTCAATATACTGAGTCAAAATCTTTAACTGAGTCTAAGGACGCCGCCAGATATTGCTCTGTATTGAGGTTAGTTTGGTCGATAATAAGCTGTAACGACGGGAGGTTCAGGTCAGTGTTGCGACTGGGCACAAACCCAGTTTGGTCAGCATGTATTAAGAATTAAATAGATTTCTGGAGGCGCGCAGCCAATATAGTCATGAGTATTTTCACAATGTATTTTAGCATGGCCAGAGGGCGGTAAGGGTCACACCTCTCAGCAGCCTTGCCAGGTTTGAGAATAGGTATATAATCAGTGTTCCTGCATGCTAGCCGGGAGTATGCCCTTGTCGTATGCATCTTCAAGGACATTTAATGATGTTGGGGCCAAGGTGGAACAATATGCTTTATAAAATTATGCAGGGGATGCCATTGTTCCCTGGTGTTTTGCTGGTGTGGAGGGAAGCAATTGCCTCTCCCAGTTCTTCCGTATTAATGGGCTGGTCTAGATAGTCCCTCTGGCCCACAGGAAGCTTCGGGAGTCTAGTCTACGAAAGAGCCTCGGCAATATCGTCAGGAGGTATTGGAATGTCACGTTTATATAATTGTCTATAAAAGATAGTGAAGATGTTGTTAATAGCAGTCTGGCACCGCCACAGGCCCACACTCGTCATATAGCATCATAGTCTGGGTTCTGGGGTGCTTGCGTTTACATAGCCAAGCTAAGAGTCTGCCTGATTTTTCTCCCTCTGTTTGTGTCCCATGCTTGCAGGCATCTAAAGCGGGTCTCAGCTAGTTCTTTTTCAGCCGACTGCAGACTAGGCCATGAGTCCTCCAGAGTGCTTATTTTGTTCTCTATTGCCTCTAGTTCTTCTTTTAGTTTGCTACAAATGCCCCCCCCCCCCCCCACACCAGCAATAACCTCCCCTCTTACCACCACTTTCAAGGCTACCCAAACCACACCCCAGCTAGCCATGCTGCCATTGTTTTCAATCAAGAAATTATTCAGAGCAACTCCTAATTTCTCCCTGAAATGGAGGTCCCTCAGGGCATCCATGGGCATGCGCCATGTCGGGATGATGGTTCAAGGGCTTCCCCATACTCCCAAGAAGCTACCAGGGGGGAATGATCAGATTGCGTGCGACCCATGTATTCCCTGCTGATGAATTCGCTCAGTTGTCCTACTCCAACAAAGAAATAGTCTATCCTGGTGTGCAGTTTGTGGGTGGACGAATAAAAGGGGTAGCCTTTGGTGCCTGGTTCAATTCCCTCCATACGTATGCTAAGACTAACTCAAGCAAAGCTGTGTTCAAGGCATAAGTGAGCTCCTCTGGGAGGCGGGGGGCTCAGAGGGGAGGGACAGGATCTGTCTAGCGTAATGTCTCATAGCAATTTAAGTCACCACCCCAAATAAGGAAGACGTCCCGCCTTGAAGCAATGCAGCTGCAAAATGTTTGAATGTGGGCAGGTATCATATGGTTAGGGTTTACAATGCATATCTACCTATGTCCCAGGTAGCCCCTCAAAATCAAGTATCGACCCTCCATGTCTCTGTCCAGTGAATGGTAGGCTTCCACTTAAATAGACTCCCATAGCAGTAGATGGATGTGATAGATTTTTGTGCAATTTTGATTAGCACATATTGTGCAGAACCACTCTTCCAAAGCGGGTGTCCTGGCCCGACAGTGTCTGAGCAGTAATGCTTTGAGAAAGTATGGAGTGAGGACCAAATTGCGGCATTGCAAATGTCCTGCACTAGTACACCTCTTTTTAGAGCCGAAGTAGTTGCCACTTGTGAGAAACCTAAAGGTGTCTCCCTATCTAGTCCCCAGGTATCTCATCTAGGTGGCCAGGACACGGCCATCGCTATTAGATCCAGTTCCTGGGGATGGACCAGTGAGGGAGGATCACCGGGATGGGGCGGTCCTTGGGGAGTGGGACACCGACGGGTGAGACGCAGTATCTCCCTTCTTTTTACACCTTTTCCCCATCCTACCACGTAGTACATTCAAAAACACTGCACGCCCTCCCGCCCCCGTTTCCAACACAAACACTTACACACAATACGTCCGACAATGGACTAACACACAAGCCGTTTACCCAACATGTGTCAATACCAAGGTCAGGCATGGTCAGGCAATTGAACAGAATCGCACACCCACGATGGCCCTTTCCCTTCCCCACAGGGATAAAAGGAGGAGCACAAAGGCACAGGACGAGCAAGGCAGACCGCAGAACGTGAACTCAGCACAGCGGTTTAAGAGTAGGAGAAAGACGGTGCATACCGAGGAGGGTGACAAGGAGTGAAGTGACCTTGCCCTTTCTGACCAAGGCCTGTGAATCCTCCACAGAAGGAATCAAAAGACTGCAAACAATAGCAAGCGAGTGGTGCAGCAGATGTGTATGGTAAACGAGACCCTACTCCGCTGATAACCAAGCTGGGGAGAGACTGGTCTCCGTGGTACCAACCTTGACTAGAAGGAGAAGAAAGCCAAGCGGTTCATCACAGCCGGTGTGTCAAGGGGAGAGTCAATAAGAAACCGAACTGTGCTGAACGAAAAGTAGCAAGCGGCTGATTGAACTCTGAAAGGCTTAAAGAGCTATTGATGTAAAAAGGGGAAAACCAGCAAAAGAGGTGTCTGACACCACGTGGGCGTTCACCCAGGAGAAACTGGGCGATTACCCGATTATTGAAACTACCAGAACCAGAAGGCATTGGGAAAGGAAAGAAGAGGGGTCAAAGTGGTCATACAGGGGTCTTGTAAAATCCTCTGTACAGTCGAAAGTCTTTGGGCAACAGATGAATTTGAAGCAAAGCAAAATTAATCCTGCTTGGTGAAATTAACGAATCAACAGTATGTTGACTAGGGTGAACCCTACCAAGGAATGTCCACACTGAATTGTTTGAAAAGACATTAAGACTCAGGAAAGTAAGAAAAGCCATAGTGAACCCGAAGGAAGGAGGCGGACGTCTTAAAGGGGTCCGAACCCGACCGAGGGAGATCCAGGGGTGAAAAGTAATCACCCAAAGTCCATTTGGAAAGAAACTTGTGTTTGTTGTTGAATACATCAGGCCCTCAAAGGCAAGCAACTCTTTATTGAAAAGAGACTTAACCATCGAAGAACCGATTGTTGAAAGCGGAACTGTTGGCTCGTGCTGAGATAGCTCGAGCGTGTGCTGTGCTCCAAAGTCCCACCTTGTCCTGGGCTGAAAACATGGGGAAGGGAGACCTCAATTATCACACCCTGACTTACTATTTTATGAACACTTATTTCTTTCTTAAAGAACATTATCCCACACTTCGTTTTGTATTTAGCGTAAGGATTTGCAATAGTTTTTTTCTTTTACAATAGGCCCTTTTTATTTGACAAGACGCCACTAGGACTGCCTTAATATTGTTTGATGGTCGAAAGCTTGCTTCCATCTTAGATTTAGGTTTAGATTAGGTGTTTTTCCACACTGCATTTCCAGTTTAATAAACACCCTTGAACTGTGATCACTTGTGTCTATCTTTACTGTTGCCACCATGAGTACCTTACACACTCCTCTGGTGGAATGGGCTCTTAGGTTCTCAGTAACATTCTTTCCAGCAATGGCGTAGCATTCCAAAATGCATAAAATAATCCATTGTGAGAGTGTTTGCTTGGTCACTGCTTAGCCTAATGTGTGACCAGTGTAGCCCATGAATAGTTGACCATCTTGTCTGATAGTTTTTACATTTCAAGAATGTCAGCTAGGAGCCCTTTTTGGGTAAAGCCTGTGTAGCCTCTCTTCATCTTTAGAAGGTTGAGGAGGGGGCTAGAAAGCTGGCAGTGTGATCTTCTGTGTCAAATGAAATTCAGACATCACCTTGGGAAGGAAGGAGGGACAACCCTTCAACTGTAGCTCCTCTTTGGAGAATACTGTGAAAGGTGGCTTGCTGGATAGAGCTTGTAGCTCAATAATGCCGCAAGCAGAAGTGACGGCCACTCAAAAGATGGTTTTCCAGGTTAAGAACCTGAATGGAGCAGGTCAAACGTCACAAAAAGTACTAAGTTCAAATCCCAGGACGGAACTAGAAAAGGGACCGGTGGTAATGTATTTGTCAGACCTTTCAATAATGTTATCACAATGGGCATCCTAAAGTAAGAGCCTTGTTCTGGCGTGCGTTTAAAAATAGATAACGCCGCCAAGTATCTCTTAATGGTAGCTACCTGCTGCCCCTGATGGGCTAGGTAAAGTAAATAAGACCGCACTGAAGGTGTATTGCAAAAGAAAATCTCGGGCGACTCATTACAAGTATGGCAGTTCAGGAAACAATTGGTGGTAATTCCTGCACCACCATACTAGGCGTATGGCCATGGATTACCAAAAAGGTTCCCCTATTATCACGTTATCCTTACAGGCCCAACCACAGGAGATCCTGTGAGAGTGAGACCTTGTTCGGAACGTGAAGGTCTGTCATCCGGCCTGAGAACTGTGACCCTTGAGGATCTGAGGGCCCACTGGAAGGACCTCATACGCAAGGAAAATGCAGGATGCCATGATGTCCACCAAACTCAAAGTCGAATGCCGGAAGATATTGGGCACTCTGAAATCTCATTAGCATCTGAAAGATATGCTGCGCCCTCAATTTGGGAGGCAAAGCCTTCACATAGAATGAACAGTCCATGAACACTCCAATAAATTGAAGCATTTGAGAAGGCGTCACTTGGGCCTTCTTGAAATTGAGGGAGAAGCCCAGTTTGTGGAGGGAGTGACAGGTGCTGTATAGATGTTCCACAGTGAACTTATTCCCCACTAGGCTCAAGCGTAGATTGGACAGACAAAAATGCAGATCCGAGGGAGCCAACAATTCTTTTGGCAAAGTCCTGGCCACAGCAAGAATTGAAGACGGTTTAAGCCACACTACTAAAGACTGTTAGTTGAAATGGAGAAGTGTCTCTTTCGTCGTATCCCGCTTGAGGAAGTCTGTGTGGTCCAATAGGTCAATTGGCTCCATGGAGCAGAACTTCAGAGTTTCTACAGTCTTGGCAATGATCTTTTGTAAAGACATAGGGACTTTCCCCATAGGCATGAAATCAAACTTCTCTAAGGTATCCAACAGACTGGTGCGCAATATAGTCAGACCCACATTCTGACTACAGAAGTAATTTCTCCACATCGCCAGAGTCAACAAGCCCTATGGCACTGGATCACCTTGTTAATTAGAGATTTGGCCTGTTTGGCAAGATGATGAGCTCTAGAAACCAGAACAAAATCCAAGAAGGTGTCAACTGAGAAGGTTGTAGGGGAACAGTCTCCACTAGTGAACCCGGAACTGAACCAGGAGGTGTGCAGATGCCGTCCAAAGCGATGCTTCTGCAGCATGACCAAGGGCAGTGGGACCTGGATCCATCATCAACCGAGGACTTTGTGAAAATGTACATCTTCTACCTAAATTCCTCCGACTGCCGCGAAACAGGGCATCTGGTTAAGAACTGTACCTTACATGGTGATTCTTTAGAAGTGTCCTCAATATACCTGGAGTGGGAGTGATGGCTTTTTTTGAAGGAGGAAGAAGTGAGCCACTTTAATGGATCGTTGGGTGAGTGGGAACTCTTGTGGTGCCTTTTCTTCTTTTACTCCTTTAAGTCGACATCCTAAGAATGAGGAGTTACTTTATTCAGTTTCATCAATTCTGGGCTTTGTTGGAGAAAGGTTCTAAAGATGGTAAATTTCCCATCCTTGTGGAGAGGGCTATAGTGTTTAGCATCCTTCTCCCCGAGGGCTTTAAAGTGCATGAATTGGCACACACTGCAATGAACGTGGTGCTCCTTATCCAAGGCAATAAAGACATAACTTGTGAGGATCTGACAGTCATCCATCACTCCCTTCGGTGGGATACTTCAGGAGAAGTTGGTCTTCCCCCAACTAACCCAGCACACTCAAGCTCGCCGGTTGCCTACATGACCATATATCTGGATTCCGAGCATCCAGAGGCACAGAAGCTCTCCTGAACACCTGTGAAGAACTGCTCGCGTCTCTTAACTAACTCACCCGGTGTTCTCATTGTACTTGAACTCTCCTCTGCTTTCGATACGGTCAACCACTCCAACCTCATAAAACTGCTCTATGATACCCTTGGTATCTCGGAGAGGGAACTGGACTGGCTGACCTCCTTCACTGACCGTCCCTCCCAGGTTATCCTGGGTTCTTACCCCTCTAACACATCTATCTCCACTTATCTAACCTTCTCCCTGGCTCTTTAACATTAATCTTGACCCGATTTGCTCACTTAATCCCCACTTTCTCCCCACACTTCCAATGTTATGCAGATGACACCCAACTCTTCTTCAAAATTACTTCTGAATTGCTTCCTACTTCCTCTACCATTCCTGACTGCCTATCTGCTATCCGGTCCTGGTGTGCCTCTAATGATCTCTGTCTCAATGCCAGCAAGACTGAGATCCTTCCTATTGTGACTCCTGCTCCTTTCCTCGCATCACTCTGGCCACCCTCTATGGGCTCTCCCATCTCTCCTTCCTCTGAAGTCAGAAAACGTTGGAGTCATCTTTGTCGCCTCTCTCCCTTTCCTTCCTCACATCCTGGACCTTGCCTCCTCAGAGGTATCCTCCCCTTTCCCCAGAAGCTCAATGTCTCTAGAGCTCTGGTAATCTCAAGGCTGGATTACTGCAACAGCCTCTTCCTTAATCTACCCTCTTCCTCTCTCCGCCCCTCCAGCTAATCCAGAATAGGGCTGTTAGGCCTCAAGCCCAGGAACTGTATCCCTCCAGCCCTAAAATCTCTCCACTGGCTCCCGATTGTTGCAAAGATCAAATTCAAATCCCTCTGCATTATCCATAAGGCTGTCTAGGGCTGGGGACCATGCTATCTACAACTTGCTCTCACCAAATACTCTCCAACCAGATCTCTCAGATCTTCCAGCTCCAACTCTGTGGGTCAAGCGCTTCTCCAAGCAGCGAGCGGGTGGCCGATCTCTTTCCTCGGCTGGCTCCCTCCTCTGGAACAGACTCACTTCCTTTCGGTCTTGAGCCGGATCTCCTCAAATGCTGCAAGCTCCTCAAGACTTTCCTCTTCTCCTCCTACTTCCCACTCTCCCTCCCGTGCTAAACCCCGCAGTCGCTGAGATTGGTGGCCTGGGTCATTGGAAGCCTGGGTCTGTGTCCTTCTGGGTCATTGGCTTCCGTCCAATCGCCTTCAGCCTCTGCCCTCCCCCTGCACTTGCCTTTGGACACCCAATGGCCTGTGCTGTCTCACAGGCTTGCATTTATTGTACTGGCAGGTGACCACTCTCCACCAAGTGGTCTCTGCAAGGCACTTACCTGTTGCCTTGCAACTGACTCTCTGGCACTTCAGTCTCTGTGAAAGCTCTAGCACTCCCCCACGTACCCTCCCCAGTCCCTTCTCTCTCTCTCTGCACTTGCACATTCCGAATGTTCAAGTGTTAGGGAGATTTATCATTATTGTGCTTCATCCCCCTCTCCTAGTGAGACCCCTAGCACTTTTTGCTGGACTTCTGGACCTCTTTCTTTTAATCCTCAATGAGTGGACCCTTTTCACACTCATTCATTCTTGTAGGCTCTGTCTTTTGGAACTCTATTCTTTGTAATCTACCTGTACTATGGAGCCTGTCTGCTCCATAGCTATTAAAAGGCCTCTGTGTTTTATTACTACAGCACACAGCTCCTTATGGGCAGTATTGCTGGGGACCTATAGGGTCCTCATTTAAGATTATGTTTCTACATCCTTAATTAACGACAGTTCTGATCGAGAGAAACTTAGTGTCTCTCCCAAAACCCTATTGACAGAGATTGGCACACCCCACATTCAGTGGCGTGCCAAAGGGATACTTCATATCACCTCTTCTCTCTGCTCCTGTGACTTTTTAGTCACATAGACAATCACATAGTTATGGCTTGTGGCAGTGGACGTGTTTTACCAGCTATTGTGTATTTTTTTAATATCACAGGCTATGCCCATAGCCTTGGTAGTGCACAATAGGGGCACCCAAGTACCAAAATCTTTTCGCCATTACTAGCGTGGTTGTTCTTTGTTAGCCCTTCCTCTACCATTGTGGGGTGTGTCTGGGTGTGGGTGTTTTGCTTTTAGTGAGAACCAGCAGGTATCCCTGCATAGACTCCAGAGTGTCTGAGCAGGCAGGAAGTGGGGGAGGAATCTTCCACCTCACTGCCCTTGGTCTGCCAGAGTGCATGAATAGGACCAGCTCCCACAGGGGGTCTCTGGCTGGACAGCCAAATGCCCCTTTCTGTAAAATGCTGAGAGAGATTGCAGAGGAGTGTGTGCCAGAACTGTATAAAAGGTGAGGCTTCTGGAGTGTAAAGCAAGTCGACCACAGGAAACATAAGTAACTGAAGACGAGGACCAGAAATGCCTGCAGACCCTTTGCAAGACCGTGAAGCGACCAATGCTGTCCTGACCCCACTTACATGACAGATGAGCTCCGAAGAGGACAACTTCTTCCCTTTGGCTGGTGGGAACAACCAGTCCCAAAACTAACTTTGAAACGAGCCATCGCCCAAGGTCCTAGTAGCTTCCAGAGCTGCAGAACCCCAATACCAGAAGGCCTACTGCCCATTTTGAGTGCATCATCGTGCAAAGGCTGAATCCGTTCACATCTGTGCTGAGCCAGTAAGGACACTCCAGAGATCCGATCCAACTGTCCCAGACCCCCTCACCAGAATTAGGGACGGCAGGAAGCGAAGACGATGAACCGGATGATCAGTGTCCTTTGTTGGTGCTGCTGAAAAGGCGCCAAAACCGCAGACTGAACCAAGAAGTTGCTGAAAGTCGTGCTAAAGGTCCCTCGAGACTGCTGCTGAGAGACACTGTCCATTGTCCTGCCTTTCGTCGCCAGAGTAAGGAATCTGGAGGTCGGGTCCAGAGCTGCCACGTTGCTGAGGAGCCAACACAAACTTTCTTCAAACCAAAGGTACTGTGGGGGCAAGGTATTGCTTACCTGATTCCAAGAAGTCGCTCCAGAGCTTTGGAGTGTACGTAGAGGTGTCCAGGGCAACCCCCTCTTACCTCAGACCCAAGCTGCTGCCTGTGTCCCCTTCTCAAGTCTGTTTTTAGGTCTCCTGTGTTACTTACTAACTTGCTGCTTCAATAACTTTAGACACTGGAAGAAATTGACAGCACCTCTTCGTTATTCGCTGTTTGTCAAGACTTCAAGCCCTCTCCGAAATTCCTTCAGCTAGGGTTGCGTTTTTGGACTTTAAAGACTAGGCAAAGAAACCGTCTCTAGAACTGGAACTAAGCTCATGTTGCACTAACCACTTCTTTTCCTCCCTTTAAATGACTTTTCTATAGGTGTTTGCAGAGTAAATGCATTACCGTATATGACCTGTTGAAAACCGCTTGAGTGCGCAATTACCGATAATACGATAACCTTGTCTTTTCCCTTTCTAACGTTGCTACAAATGTAACCGCGAACAAACACAAAAGTGAAAGTGCCCTTTGAAGGGAATAGCTTCTTACCTGTAACTCCATTTCTCCAGCATTGGTATCTTTCATGGATTCACATGCTTAGAATATTCCCCGTCGTCAGGCTGGGAATCCTCGGTAAGTTATATAGACATTTTCCATAGGAAAAATTGCGACACTTTTGTGTCCTATCTACGTGGTTTTGGGCCGCGCACGCCGGCGCCACTAGGACCTAGGGGTATATATAGCTCCGCCCCCGCGGCTCCCTCAGATTTCAGCCCCCAAAGGAGTATGGGGGGGATCTCTGGTTTGCATGCTCAGGGGAGGCCGGCGGGCGCATGTGAATCCATGAAAGATACCAATGCTGGAGAAATGGAGTTACAGGTAAGAAACTATTCCCTTCTCCAGCATTGGATCTTTCATGGATTCACATGCTTAGAATAGATTGTATAGCAGCATCCCCCAACATTGGAGGCGTGTATGCAAACCAACATCACAACAGCACCGTGCCCACTTACTATGGCAGCACATTACATTATAGCATGTTAACTGTAAAAGACAACACTTTAAAGCATAGTTGCCGAAGGATGCAACCCCACTTGGGGCTTACCTTATTGGAACAGGTGACGTAGTACTGCCCGCCCCATCTGTGTATCTTCAGCATGTTGCTGTGCGAGACAGTAATGTCGGGTAAACGTATGTGGTACCGACCAGAAAGCCGCCTGGCAGATATCCCCCAGCGGAATTCCAGACCACAAAACCGTCAACGACGATGTAGATCTCGTCGAATGGGCCCTTGGAAGCTTTTCTAGCGGCTTTCCGGCCTTGGAATGACAATAAGAAATGGCCGAAGACACCCATCTGGATGGTCCCTGTTTTGAAATCGCTTTACCCCTAGCCGCAGGACCATAAGCCACGAAGAGTCGTCTCGTGTCTCTGAAGCTTTGAGTGCGATGGAGATAACATTTCAAAGCTCTTTTCACGTCCAATGTATGGAGAGTCTTCTCTGCCACTGAAGACAGTGTTGGAAAGAATGTAGGCAACAGTATAGTTGCTTGTTTATGGAACATGGAAGGTACTTTAGGTATGAAATGCGGGTTAGTGGCCAGCACGACTTTATTACTGAAAAACCTCAAGTACGGAGGGTCGATCACTAGAGCTTGTATTTCCGACAGGCGACGAGCAGAAGTAATGGCCACCAGGAAAGCCAATTTCCAAGACAAACATTTTAATGATGTCGATGACATTGGTTCAAAAGGGGTTTCATCAGGGCCGCCAGGATCAGGTTCAGACTCCAGATCGGAGGAAACTTCTTCTTGGGAGGAAAGGTTCGAAACAACCCTTAAGGAAGTGTTTAACTAGGCGGTCACTAAACAGTGGAGTGGAATGTCTCTTCCGAGTAAATCTCGAGATGGCAGCTAGATGCACCTTATTAGATGAAACAGATAACCCGTTATTTGCCAGGAGCAACAAGTATGGTAGTAGTTGTTCCGGTGTGATCGCCCGCGGGACCAGACCTGGTTGACCTGCGCACCACATGTTTAACCTTTTCCATTTGTATGTGTATGAAGTGTTCGTGGAAGGTGCCCTTGTGGCCTACAAAATACGACGGCAATCCGCTGGAATTGCTAACGCGCCAAACTCGGCGAAATCAGGAGCCAGGCCGTCAGACTGAGGTTGTCCAGGTCATGATGCCAAACGGTCCCTTTCTCCTGAGACAGAAGGTTGGGGATCTTCTGGAACCTCATTGGTTCTGCCGCCGAGAGGTGAAGTAGCTCGGAGAACCACACTTGTCTGGCCCAATACGGGGCCACCAGGATCACCCAACAAGGATATCTGTGGATCCATTGCAGAGTCCGACGGATGAGAGGGAATGGGGGGGGGGAGGCATACAGAAACTTGCCCGCCACGGGAAGGAGAACGCGTCCCCTAGCGAGTCTTGTTGTGGCCACCTACTCGCGTATTGGGAGCATTTCTTGTTGTCTCTCGTCGCAAAGAGATCGAGGGCCGGATGACCCCATTCCGCGAAGACACGGTGCAGTTGCTGATCGTTCAGACAATTCATCTCTGTGCTGAGAGCGTTTGCTTGCACATTTTTTACTCCTGGTAAGTGGAACGCCAACAGATGTATGTCGTGTTGTAGGGCCCAATGCCAGATCTCCTGGGCTTCCGTCGACAGCCTCCTGGAGCGAGTTCCTCCCTGCCTCCGTAGATGAAACATGGTTGTCGTGTTGTCCGTCATGATTCTCACCACTGAGCCCATTATCTGTGGCAGAAAGGATTTTAGGGCCCAACGCACCGCCCTCAACTCTAGCAGGTTGATGTGGAGGGAGGACTCTTCCGATAACCAAAGACCCTGAACCTCTAAGGAGTCCAGATGAGCTCCCCACCCAGTTAAAGAAGCATCCGTAACCACTGTCTTCTGGAACGCAGGCTCCAGTAAGGGCATTCCCTTTGTTAGGTGTATGGAGATTCTCCACCATTGAAGCGCCTGCACGAGCTGGCCGTTGATGGTCAACTTGTCCGACCAGCGTCCTCGACTCTGTGCCCATCGATCTGCCAAGAATTCCTGAAGAGGCGACAGTTGTCTATCAAGGGTATGCAGGACGACATGGTCCCCAGCAGGGACATGTACCTTCGTACTGACACTCTGGTGTCGACCTCCCATTCCGATGCCTTTTGTTGCAGTCTGTGAATCCTTTCGAGGGATGACTTCACCAGTCCCGACTGTGTGTGGAACTCTGCCCCCAAAAAGACCAAGGTCCTTGAAGGCTTTAACGAGGACTTGTCGAAGTTCACTGCGAAGCCCAAATGTTGCAGGAGGGACAGGGTGGCATCTAGGCTTTCTTGTGCCCTTTCTGGAGACAGTCCCCTCACTAGCCAATCGTCCAAATAAGGGTACACATGGTGACCTTCCTTTCTTAACAAGGCTGCGATTGGAGCCAGACATTTGGTGAACGTCCTGGGGGACGATTTTAGGCCGAACGGGAGGACCTTGAACTGATAGTGGGTTCGTCCGACGAACCGCAGAAATCTTTTGTGCCGTCGACGCATCGGGATATGGAAGTATGCGTCCTGAAGGTCTAGCGACGACAAATAATCTCCGGGTTGTATCGATCGGATCACCTCCTGAAGCGTCAGCATTTTGAATTTTAAATTCTTGAGCAGTTTGTTGAGCGCTCGTAGATCCAGAATGGGACGCCATTTTCCATTTGGTTTCTTGACGACAAAGTACCGGGAGTACACTACCTGTCCTTTTTCTGCTACCGGAGCCAGTTCTATAGCCCCTTTCTGCAGCATAAGCGCCACCTCCTGCAGTAGTATTTGAAGGTGGGGCTGGGCCGAGAACACCGGTGGAATGTGTGGTGGCTTGCCCTTGAACTGTATAGAGTGGCCCAGATGAATCGTGTCCAAAACCCATCGGTCTGTTATGCGCTCCCACTCGTCGATGCGACGAGACACTCTACTCCCCAGGACGCCCCGAAGCATGTCATTGTTGGTTCTTGGTTTATCTTTCGTCGACGAAGGATAGGCACCCCGCCGTCTGGAGGTTTGGTCATCTCTGCATCTACGAGAAGATTTTGCCGCACGCCTGTAGCCTTGGGATGAGTAGGAGGGTCTGCTGAAACCTCGGACTCTAGATGACCCAAACCGGGAGTTACCAGAGGACCATCTGAAAGGACAAAAGGAACGAAAATTCCTACCACTCTGGAGGGCTCCGAGTGACCGTGCCGTGTCAGTATCCTCTTTTATGCCCTTCAAGGCCTGATCAACTTTTTCACTGAACAGTTGCTCCCCTTCACGCGGCATATCCAAGACTTTATATTGCACCTTCGGTCTGAACGTAGTGCACTTGAGCCAGGCTTGTCAACGTAGAACTACGCCATTATTGATTTGCTTAAAACCGGACTCGGCTAGGTCGACAGCAATTTTTATAGCATGGTTGGAGGCCTCCTCGCTTTCCCGCACTAGCAACATTGCAGACTTTCTATGTTCCTCGGGCAAATGGTCCAAGATAGGAGCCAGTCGGTGCCACATTTCCCTGTCATACCTAGACATAATCGCCAAGGAGTTGGCTGCTTTAACTGTAGTCGCGCCGACGGACAGCACCTTCTTGCCGAAAGCGTCCTGTCTCCTGGCCTCGTTGTCTGGAGCGGTCGTGCATTTATGTTGAGACCTGGCCTTTCTCGCCGCCGCCGCCGATACCACTGACTCCGGCGAAGGTTGAGACGTCAGGCACTTGGGAGTCGATTCCAGAGCCTTGAACTTCTTCTCCAAATGACCTTTCACTGCCGGTTCAGAGAACGGGTGCCGCATGGACTTCAGGCCCTCTTGCCACACATGATCCAAAATCGGGATGGCGAATATGGATTTCTTGCCCATATGATCAAAAAGAAACCAATCCTTTTTCTCCTCTTCAGGGACTAGGCCAAACTCCGAACACGCCTTACTCATCATGGCATGGAATGCACCCACGTCGTCAGGTGGCGATGGCTGTGTCAGGCTTCTCGGAGGTTCCATCTCCGCTTCAGAGTCCCAAGTTGGGTCCCTTGAGGGGGATAGTGAGATGTCTGAACCTGATCCCTCACGATCAGAGTCCTGTAGTTCTCCTTCTTCTTGCAGGGTAGGGCAATCTTCCGGCGCGTGGGAAACGGCCGTAATCCTGGTCGCCGAGCGAGGAGCCGGGCCCGGCTCGTCGACGAATGGCGTAGACTGTATCCGTGTCGGGGCCCCAGGCTGGGGTATTTGTGTGTCCAAACGCTGTAATAGTTTCTGTAGCATATTTAGCACCTCCAAGGACAGAACCGCCTGGGGGTTCAGTAATGACTAGGTAGTAGGGATGGAACCCACACCCAAGAGCGCCATTGCGCTGGTCGGCTGCAGACCCAGATCGGTTGAGCGCGCGACCGTGTCCGGTTGCCATCCCATCGACGGGACCACCGTCGACGATATGTTTCCTACCGCAGTCTGACATGTGGGAGGAGCCGCCGATGACGCAGGCGTCGACAAGCGGGTCGTCGGCGAAGCCAGTGGAGCAGGGCCTTGAGGTGTCCCCGCCGCTTTTGGGGCCGACTTGCTGGCTGCGGCCTCTCGACTCAAGGTAGACTTATGACGGTCTCCTGAGGAGGATTTAGATGGTTCTTTTCTCTCCTTTTTAGATGAGGAGGAAGAAGACAGCGCCTTGTGTGAAGAGGAGGAGGCCTTCGAATGTTTCTCCGAGGGTCGTTTTTCAGCCGACTCCGAGGTTCGTTTTTCGGCAGCACGTGCCTTCTTCGTCGGGGGTTCTGACTTACTTTTTGAGGCCATGGAGCCCACCTCCGATGCCGGGTACGCACCCGCTCCGTCATTGAGCCAATCAACCAGGCGTCTTTTTCGATCTTTGAGGGTTTTCTGGGAGAAACCCTGACAGGTTTCACAAGTGTCCGCCGTGTGGTGAGGATGAAGGCAGTAAATGCAGTCTATATGACCACCCTCCTCGTACACCTTCTTAAGGCCGCACGTAGCACACAGACGAAACAACGCCTTTCCAGACATTCTCTTGAGAAGAACAAACAGTCGCAGAAGTAGAAAGAACAACCTTACCAAATAGCAGATACGTGAGGTAATCCCACCACTTTGGAAGACGGATGAAATCGGAGGGAGCCGCGGGGGCGGAGCTATATATACCCCTACGTCCTAGTGACGCCGGCGTGCGCAGCCCAAAACGACGTAGATAGGACACAAAAGTGTCGGAATTTTTCCTATGGAAAATGTCTATATAACTTACCAAGGATTCCCAGCCTGACGACGGGGAATATTCTAAGCATGTGAATCTATGAAAGATCCAATGCTGGAGAAGTGTATTATCTAGTATTCCGAAGTGTTCTACCGTAAACGTATTTAAAGTAATGCTGGTGTAAATATGAAAGATTACCTTCTCTCCCTCCTTCAGAATTGGTTGGGAACGCCTGCATACGCAGGCGGGCCGGAAAAGCTGGCTGAAAAAGATAGCTGTCACTGTAAGAGTTTTAGAATGGGAAGGGTATACGTCACGCATGCGTCCCTCCGTGTGCCCGGGTCCAACCTTACCCTCACATCGCCAACGGTCCACACCCAGTTCCTGCGGTTCTGCCAAAGCAGAATTTAAGTACATGTGTACTGTAGGGGATGCCTGGGTGGGTGTTGTGAAGGACGGAGAGCCTGGACTAAGAGAACCTGAATCACCATATGATATGATATACCATAGGTTATTTATAACACGCTTAATACCCAGTGGTTTTTTAGCGCTGCCTTGGCTCTAGTAGAATGAGCCCGAAGTCTCTGCAAAGTCACAAGCCCTTTCAAGTCGTAAGCCTTGGAGATTCAGGAGACAACCCATCTGGCAATAGAAGCCTTTGCTGCTTTATTGCCAGGAGAAGGACCACCGTAGGTAACAAAGAGCTGATATGCTTTTCTAAATGGTTTGGTCCTTTCAAGGTAGAATTTTAAAGTTATTACTACATCTAGATTATGCAATTTCTCTTCTGCCGCAGACGCGTGTGGTCTAGGGAAGACATATTTCCTGGTTTAAGTGAAAATTGGAAACCACCTTAGGTAGAAAGGAGGGGACCGTACGCGAGACAACTTTGTCTTTATGGAACACAATATATGGTTCCATAGAAGAAAGAGCTTGGAGCTCCCCAATTCTTCTAGCCGAAGTAATGGCCGCTAAGAAGGGCGATTTCCAAGTTAGGAACTCCAAATCGCATTAAGCCATAGGCTCAAATGGGTTTTGCATTAGGGCTGCTAAAACCACGTTGAGTTCCCACTGAGGTGGGGGTTCACAAATAGGGGGATGTAAACGTAAAAAGTCCTCGAATTGCATTTTAATGGCCTCTTGGAAAGAGAAAAAAGACTTGTGTTCTCTATTCAGGTAAGCAACGATAGCTGATGAATAATGTTTGCACGTGTCTACCTTGACGATGGTAGAAACAAGATAAGACATGAAGGACATGACATTATCAATGGAGGCCTTTAGAAGGTTAAGGTTTTGTTCTAAGGCCCAGTGACAGAAACATAACCATTTACTACGATATTGCTTCTTAGTGGAAGCTTTCCTGGAGGCCGACATAATAGCAATGCTTTGTTCTGACAAATGCAAGTGGGAGAAGGCTAGCTTTTCAGGAACCACGCCTTCAAGTTGAGCAATTGAGGGGAGGGGTGAAGAACATGCTCCTTCTGTTGAGTCAAAAGATCTCTCGAAAGTGGAAGATCTAAGGGGGAATTCCCTGCTAACTCCAGAAGATCTGGAAACCAAAAATGGCGAGGCCAGAACGGGGCTATTATATTCATTGTCAGGTTGTGTGACATTTTGAATTTCAGCAACATTTTGTGAATAAATGGAAGAGGGGGTAAGGCATAAAGTGTTAGCTTCGACCAGTCCAGATGCAGAGCATCTCCTATGGATCGAGGACCCTGACCTTGCCTTGATGCAAACTGCGGACAAAGTGCGTTGTGTTGGTTGGCAAAGAGTTCTACTGATGGATGAAAAAAGCTAGTGTCGTCACAAAGCACCAAACTGACA
Organism: Ambystoma mexicanum; assembly: GCF_040938575.1. NCBI lineage: Eukaryota > Metazoa > Chordata > Amphibia > Caudata > Ambystomatidae > Ambystoma > Ambystoma mexicanum. Next base: position 774,331,730 of record NC_090921.1, on the reverse strand, counting down.
GTGCAGAAAAAATAAACTCTGGTCGTGGGGCAATGCTTGCTCTATATATATATATATATATATATATATATATATATATATATATATATATATATATATATATATATATATATATATATATATATATATATATATATATATACACATTGCATCTGCCACCATAGGTTTACAACAGCCTTGAGCGGCGCTGGTGTGGGGCAGCATGGCACTGCTGGTGGCTGAAAATGTTTCTGAAGACCACTGGCAATGGGAAGATATATCCAAAATGAGGAATCTGCAGGGGGATTAATCCATTAGAAAGCCTAGTTTACTTCTACCTCCTTTCAGCCTAATGCTATTCTTGAGAAGTGACAACAACTGTTAAGATGTCTCTTACAATGCTGCTTGCTCCCCAATGCATACAACTGGATATCGGGTTGTGTTTTTTGTTTTCTAAATTTGTTGCTCATATCTTGGCAGCATCCACTGTTTTGGAACCTGCTAGGAACCAGTGTAAAATGTAAATAATTTGCTTGTGTTTAGCTCCTCTCTAGTAATGTGCAAATGAATGTAAGACAAGTGCTGATAGCTACATGGGTAAAGCACTGGTCTCAGACTTGAGAGCAAAGTGCACATCGCAAGTTAAAATCCTGTGACAGGGCTTATTTAGACTTCAGTGTCTGGCATTAACTGTTATATAGAAAAAACATTATTATTATCTTCAGTTGCCCTTAAGAATAGAAGGAGGAGTAGAAAGGGTCAACATACAGAAAGTTCAGTTTGAAGTAAAAACTGGTAAAGTGGCAGTGAGCAACATTTGATGATTGACAGCGTTGCACAGTGATATGTAACTTAAGTGAATTTATATTTGTACTATGGTTGATCTTTCTCTTGAATTGAGCCTACACACCATTTGTATATATGGATGGCATTTATTAAATGCAAACATAGCGAGGAAGCAGCAGAGCACTGTTGAAAGGTAAATACGACGCTTAGAATAGCGACATGGTCATGGTAGTCTCCTAGGAGCACTTGCAGGCATGGTGAAGTTTAGGCTCCTTAAAGGTCCGTGGTACAGCCGGGTCATTAATTATTACCTGAACATTAACGTTGTTCTTAAAATTCAATAGTAAAAGTGAAGTGTAGCACATATATTGTTTTGATTGTTGCTACAGAAAGCTGCAGTGATGAGGAGTTTATATGTCATTATTTTGGATGTCATAGAATTTAATTATTTGTAGCATACATACAGTTCTGCTTGGTGTTGCTGAGGTTAAGTCTCAAGTTGTCCAGGTGCTCCAGAATCTGTTCAAGGGTCAGCTGGGCTAATTTACTGCTTGAACTACGCAAGCTAAGAAATAGAGCAAATGAGACAGTCAATCCAATTTCACATTATTTCCATAATAAATGTTTCTCTAACAGTAAAGTTCCATGAACAAAACACTTAATGACAAACATTTTACAAAATAAAATACATAGAAGTAACCTAAAAAATAATGGAACATCAATAATGAACAGAGACTAGCAATCTGTCAAAATTAGATGACTAATGCTAGTCAGGAAAACGTATGGAACTTTGAATGATACTGGAACACAAATCTGCGCTTCATGCTATGCCAAACCGAGAAGAAGAAGAAAGGTTTACGTACCCTTGTATAGCTTTGTACTGATGGGTATAAAAGTTCTGGTATCCCAGTCTGTCAGCTAAGAAACCAGAACCCTTTTCAAACACTAACTGAGCAGTGATGGGACACTGACGATCCAGGATGCAGCACATGCTTTTAAGTAATGGTGCTGTGGCCTAGTGTATGAATGTTGTTGCCCACCTTGGTAAGGTGTTTCGTTTGCATACCTCCCAAAACAGCTGGACTACGCATACTCTGTTACTGTGGGGCGGCGGACTGGCGATAGAGATTCTATAGACGAAAGAAAGCATCCATCAGAAGAATAAGTGTCTTATCACGGTAATGTGCTTTCTGATGGACATGGTGGATATGGTATTCCTCACACTGGTTCCTCAGGTCTTAAATATCCACGCAAAGACTGGATTGTGCAATTTTTCCCGGCCATTCGAGGGTTCTGTGCTGGCTGTCATTCTATCATTGATGCGTTTTAGACTTTCGAAGTGATGGCCCAGTACATAAGGAATAAGTTACCCACTTGTAACTCTTGTTCTCCAGCACTGGCATCTTTCATAGATTCACACACTGTTTGAATATTCCCTGTCAGGTTGGGAATCCTTGGTAACATTAAAGCAGTTTCATTTAAATTTGAAAAATTCCAGTCCCTTTAGTGTTCTCTTAAATACCTTTTGGATCATCTTGCCCCAAATCCATTAGTGTCCCTTAGTTCCTGCCCCTGGAGGCCATCTTCAGATTAAGATAGCACATGTGAAAGTGGCGAGATAAGCCAAGAAGAGCCACGTGTGAGTTAGGCGGGGGGTGGGCAGGGCTTGCATGTGAATCTATGAAAGATACTGATGCTGGAGAATAGGAGATAAGGGTAAGTAAAGTATACTTTCTCCAGCATTGGATCTTTTATAGATTCACATGCTGTTTGAATAAATTATAAAGCAGTATATGCACACAATGCAAATTAGCAGAGGAAAAAGCCTCACCTTCAAGAAAAGCAAATCTTATGCAAACAGATGTTGAACAGTCTGGCCAACCCTGGACTCCTCTGTGGAATCCCTGTCAACGCAGTAGAACCATCTGAAGGTGTGGACAGACCTCTACATAGCCGCCGAGCAGATATCCAACAGCGTGCCACCGGAGAGGAAGGCTGTGGTGGAAGAAACCTCACTTGTGGAGTGCGCTCTAGGCCAACCAGAAAGCAACCTATCAGTGTGCAACGTCAGTAGGAGATGCAAGCAGATAGCCAAAGGAAGATGGAGAACTTATACAGCCCTTTGCCCAAAGCAGGGGCGCCAAAATCCACAAACAAATGAGAAGACCTGCAGAACTGTTTGGCACAAGCAACATACTACATAAAGACCTGAATGACGTCTAAGGATTGCAGCAAGCGTTCTGCCCGAGTAGAAGGAGAGTTAAAAAAAAGTCTGGTAGGATCAAAGGTTCCTTAAGATGGAATGACAAAGGCACTTTGGGCATTAAAGTGTGAAAGTGGGGTTCGTCCGTAACATGACCTTGGATTATGGAACACACAAGGTATGTTGGCTTGCAAGATAAAACCTGGATCTCACCCATTTCTACTGGCATAGGAGATGGTGACCAAGATGCAGTCTTCCAGGAAAGAAACTCTTATGCTCACCTTGTGCAGGGGCTCAAAGAGAGGACCTATTTGTTTGGAAAGAGCAAAGTTCAACTTCCACAAAGGGGCTGGTGCAAGCACAGGCAAGAAGGCTCAGAAGAGACCCCTCAGGAATTGCTTAATAAGGTGAGGAGACCATAACGAAGGCTTGGAAGATGTGCAAGTAAACCTGGAAATCTCAGCTAGATGAACTTTAATAGAGGAATGTGCGAGACCACTGCGGGCCAAAGACAGAATGTATGGTAAAATACCCTGAGGCAGGAATCGTATCAACATGACTGGTAGCACACCAAATCCGGAAACGCTTTGATTCGTGATGATAACAAGAGACTGTGGAAGGCGGAACGTGTTTGAATTCTAGGGAAGGAGGAGCTAGGCCGTAAGACAGAGACCCGGGTCGGGATGAAGGACCATACCCTTGTCCTTGGAGAGGAGATTTTATTTATTTCTTTATTGAACATTTGTTAGGCGCCTATACAACACAATGGTGTTTACAGGTGCCACATAGCAAGAGGTATTGAGGGGGGAATAATGGGAGCAATTAACAACGGCAAAAACAGTAAATAAACAATCGTGGAGGGGCGGAGGCGGTAGCAAGGTATGGGTAAGTGCTGGTAGGGGCCCGGGAGGGAAGTGACAAGTGAGGAGGCCACAGACTAAGTGCTATGGTGGAGGAATCCCAAGGGTGAGATGCACAGCCACCAGGCAGAGGGCCCGCAAGGGCAGTGCAGAGGGGAGGTAAACGGGGGATACAGTGCTAGTGTCGACTGGGTAGAGGGCCTGATAACCTGTGAGATTCAGGAAGGACCAGGACGTAGAGACTCAGGAGTGCCGAGAACCAGAATTGTCTCGGTCAGACTGGAGCCAACAGAATAAGTTTGCACAATCTTGTCTGAAAGTTTAAAAGAACCTGATTATAAGTGGAAAAGGAGGGAATTCTTAGAGAAACCTTTTCATCCACAGAAACATAAAGGCATCGCCCAGGCTTCTGGGTTGGGGGAAACTGCTGGCAAATGCAGTGCATTTTCCGTGTTGGCAAAGAGGTCTATCTCCAGAACATCCCATGTCTGAAAGAGGTGTAGGAGTTGGTCGTGGAGGACTTCCTATTCGTGACAGGAACGCAATTTCCTGCTGAGGGAGTCAGTCACTGAATTATGGATGCCCAGAAGATGAAAGGAGTACAGGAATATTCTGTGTGCCAGTGCCCATTTCCAGAAGGACTGTGCTTCCGCTGAGAGGAGGGATGACCTTGTGCCGCCTTGCTTCCATATATACAAAAGATGGTGGTTGTTTTGGTGTGATGTGTGGCCTGGGGAACAGAAGCATTGCTGACCAACCAGTAGTCGAGATATGGGTTCAAGTAGAAACGTGTTCGATGGAGGTGATCCCTCTCCTGGAGCTAGGCATTTTGTGAAAATCCTTGGAGCTGACTTGAGGCAGCGGGGTAAGGCTTTAAACTGATAATGTAGGGCTACCACTGTAAACCGAAGAAACTTCAAGTGGCGACGATGGATAGGGACGCGTCTTTCAAGTCCAGCAATGAAAAGAAATCTTGTTGAAGTTGGCCGAGGATGTGTCTGGAATCTCGATTTGTTCAGTAGACTAAGATCTAGTATTGGTCTCCAACCGCCTGATTCTTTTTCCTACAAGGAAATACCTAGAGTAAATGCTCTGGGCATGAGGGACGTGGTTTATGGCACCCATGAAGAGGAGCGCATGGACTTTGCATCAAAGCGTTATAAGAGGTTTTCCCACCTTTGTGGTTAATGGAATGTTGGGCGCCTGTGGTGATGTTTGTCCACTCAATGAGGAAATGGAAAGACGTCCTACCACTGGGGCGTGGAAGTAGAGGGTGGTCTCCAAGACTGGGCATTTCATCTGTAGCTGTCTCTGTATGTAGATGTGTTAGCTATATACAAGTGCAATTGATAATTTGTTCTGTAGTCTCTGGTCGTTCTGGAAAACCAGGATATCCAAGAACAAAAGGACTGCCAGCATTGTTGCAGGGTACCCAAAGACTGGGCAGAGTCCGTTTTGATGGCCTGGAGGGTATCAACTTCCTTCCCGAAGAGATCCTAGCCATCAGCAGACATGTCCGCAATCTTTGCTTGTGTTTCCGGTCAGAAGTTGGTAGTCATTAGCCATTCCTGATGGTGCAGAACCACTCCTTTCCCCCATCTGTCGAAAACCGGTGCAAGTGAGGTCCACTGCAACTCAGATGGCAAGGTCGGAAGCATCCACAACTTCACGAATGAGCTTGAAAGTCTCCTCCTCTTTGTTGTTATGCAAGCTATCTAGAATGGAACCCAGCTTGTAGCATAATTTTATATCGAGCAATACAAAATTGCAATTAGTTAGCCACCTTAATGGTAGTACCCACCGTACATACAACATGCTTTCCAAAAGCGTCTAATTGCCTTCCTTCCTTGCCTGCTGGTACAGCACATGGAAAAGGGAGGTTGGCTGAGAGACCACAAAACCCTGACTGGGCTGGGTTCTCAGGCACATGGGAGCCCTATCTGGAGCCCTGAATTTTATTTTCAAACCTGCCCTCCTTTGAAGGAGATGTAAAAGGGTTCTTCAATGTTAGGAGGACATCCTCTCAAATGTTGTTGTAACCGTTTCCCATGTTTGTTACCTTCTTTCCTCTGTTTCGTAGGGAGTAAATCGAGTATTTTGCTCGCCTTGAGCATAATAGAAAGGAATGTCCCAATTTCATCAGGTAGGGAATTCAGGTGGGTCATCTCGATAAAAGGATTGTCACGTTCACCATCCGCCGGAATGAGGTAGTCGTACTCATCCATGGAAGTATGAGTTGAAACCCCATCCAGAGAAGCATCGTTCTCAGACTCAGTCTCCAAGAGTTCTTCAGGGAGACAAGGGGCCAACAGAGACGCAGCTGTGGTGTCTAGGTGGAGCAGGTAGATCCTATGGAGTGGCTGGGATCATCGGTATCCTGTACTGCAATTCCGCCACTAGAGTCTGCTGTGCAGACAAAATGTCCAGTGACCGAGAGTGTGCTTCTGGCTGACTGGGAGCAAGTATTGGTTGAGGGGCAGCAGACACACGAGCGGGCTGCATGATCGGAAGTGGCTGTGCTGGTGGAAACAGCAAAAGGGCTTCCTCCTTGTAGTCTGAGCACACACCTTCCGGGCCTTCCGAGGAGTGTAATTACTTCAGTGATAGGCTCCTTTCTATCGTGGCCGAATGAAATGTTTTTCTTCCCTCGAGAGATTGGATACACAAGCAGCAAATCGCCAGAGGCTGAAAAAAAAAAAAAAAAAACATTTGCACCCCCGGTGAACATCGGGGTGCGAATGGCTTTCACCCCCTACGGTGAGGGCACAGACACGGCTAGTAATGGTCCATAGTCCAAGATGAGTGTTAGGCAGAATCCAGTGCAGTTCCCTTAGGGAGCACTACAACAGATTAGGACTACAGGTGAGAGCAATAAATCCCCTTTGGTATCAGTCTGTACCACAAAGATTTAGTTGGTAGCTGTGGCTGAGCAGTCAGGCTTATCTCAAGAGGGAGATGAGCAGTATTCAGTGTTTAGGCTCACTAGAGTATTGAACAAGGAAACACTGACCAAAGCTTTGCATTTAAAAAAAAGTATATATATATTTATTTTATACACTTCTAATAAAACATATGTATCACAGTCATCAAGCAAGTTAAATTAAGTCAAAGGACAAATATACACACTCCCAAGTTGAATTGTAGACCAAGTGAACCAGAGTGAAAACTGAGCAAAACGGCACAGTGACAACTACACACAAGGGATTCTCTAACAATTCCTCACAAGGGAGGGAAAATACAAGTTATCTAGAAATAGTTTCTTATACACCCTAGCAACACTTCCCATCAGTTTGTGGACCAGTTCAGCAAGACAGTGCATCAGTATAGGCAAAATGGCATTTCACAATGTTTAAGAATGGGAAGGAAAGGGTAGTTAAAAGAAATGGGTGCACCAACACAGTTATCAGTGAGAACCAATCTAAAGAAAGCAGATCTAACAAATGTGACCGAAAAGTAGGACTGTGCCAGAGTCAGTGGTACAGGGCAAGGGCCCAGGAGCAAAATGTTCTCGTAGCTGCAGTCAAGTCTTTGGTTAACGAATTTGAAAAGGTGGTTGCATAAGTTGAAAAGACAATGTTAAGAGAGGGGGGGCGGCCAACCCAACAGGTAGGTAAATGATTTAAAACACCTTTAGTGCTACCGCGAAGAAAGGGCGGCCTGGCGGAACAATGTACCTTTAAATGAAGAAGTGGCTCCTGAGGTGGCGGTTGTTCCTGGTAGTTCCTGCAGTTTGGATGATCCAGCAGAGGAAGAGAGGCTCTCGTCGTGGAGGAAGGTTCGAGTTACTGCACTACCCAGGGATGAAACCAGCCGTGGTGCTGCCCGACAAATAAAAGTTACGCTCCTTTAAATCGCAGTCCTGGTGGACTGGTGCCTGGCTATTCAGCCTCCGAGTACAGGGTATGGGAGATTCGACCAAGGCAGGTCCGGGAAGGCGATTGGCAAACTGGTTGGCCCCACCAGCTCAAGGAAAGAAGGCTCTTGCAGGTGAAGATCTTCTCTCGTAGTGTGAAGAAAAGTGGTGAGACGCTGCAGCAGGGCTTCACCGGTGGTTCAGCCGTTGCAGATGTCTTTGGCTTCTCTCCTCTTCGGCTTCTTAGTTCCAGTGGCAACGTCTTGCTCTTCCAGTCCTCAGGACCATGCTTTTATGCAAAAAGATCCACATTCATACAGCCTAGCTGTCACTCACACAGTGGAGTGGTCATCTTGGCGGGAGACCCTCCAGCCTATCAGAATGGAGTGCGACACAGGTTGCTGAGGCAACCCTGTCCAGGGGTCCTACTCCCCCTCCCACACAATGGACCCACCCCAGACTCTGTGGCGCCGAAAGGAGGGCTTCTCGGTAGAAGCCCGCCAAAAGGACGAACAAAGGATCCCCGACCTGGGTTAGATGTTTAGAGAAAGACACGAGAAAGAAGTTATATTAAAGTTCTGGCAAATAAAACCTACCGGAGCAAAGTTAATATTAAAATGCACCACCGGTGTGTTAGAGGCTGTCAGAAAAAGTGGTAGCCTCGAACAATGGGAAAATCCCATAGGAAAATATTTGCGGTCGAATATTTATGGTAGTAACCACTGCCACCAGCCAGAAACTTTTGAGAGAGGGACTGTAGGGTACCCTCTCGAAAATGAACATAGGGGAAAAACTATTAACCCCTCCCAGTACCTCCATAGTAAGATGGGTTGTACTGGTTTAGTTCATAGGATTTGACTAGTGAAGTCAATGGGGACTTTACATACCCTGGGAAACAGTAGTCAGTCCCAGGGTATGGAGTCTATGTTTGGGGGTCGCTACGAACCCCTGTGTCACTGCACTGAGGGTGCTGTGTAACACATGTGAATAAAGATGGTTCCTATGGGGTTGAGAAAGATCCCATAGTCATTAAACACAAAAATAGCCTAGAACACACATAGCAAAAATGTCTAAGAGTGGGGCAAAGAATCTCACTCGTAGCAGGTAAAAAGAAACAAACCCTTTAAATCCAGCAAAGCTGCTGGGGGACTCTTTAGGTAAGGGAAATTAGCCATAAAATGAGAATTCTCCCTAACACTGAGGCCCTTGTGTACCGGCCATGTCCACCCCACACCTAGGGGGTGAAAGCCATAATGGAGACATCAGATTCTTAGACAAGATTTAACTGGATTCTCACAAGGGAAATGAGTGCCAGAGACTTACTAAACCAAATCTGCTCTTGTCATTTTTTAAATCAAAACGCAATGAAGTAGACACAAAAGCCAAGGCATAAATTAGTTTTGAAAAATTGATTAGCTGAGTTTGCTAATCAAAATGTACTTTATTAGCTAACAAACTGATTTGATTAGCAATTTTGTGCTGAAATTTTTAATGGCACAAGACGTTATTTATACCCAAGACTAAAACGAGCAACCAAACAGCATTATATAGAAATACTGTCATTATGCATCAAATTACATTTTTAGGAATGGATTTGAAGGACTGTTGGTTTGTAATTATTTGAAAAAGAAAACTTTCTTGCCTAGCACTCCCACACAGGCCTTTGGCACTTTTAAGAGTAGAGATGATCTGGGCTGCACTCTCACGGTTAGCTCCTTTGAACTTGCAGTGAGCAAAGCAAAGAGCATGTAGAGAGCCCAGAAGGCTTGAGAGGAAGGCAGGATGAGCTGTGCTTCCATTGAATACGGCAAATTAAATGGCTAGTTCTGCTACACAAGTGTCAATTTAATTAGCAAACCTACAGAATTGCATAGCAAATTGCTATACAACACTGCTTATTTAATGACTTGAAAGCACATACTCATTTTCTAAACGAAGGACAAAGTGGACAGGAGTTTTATTTGCTAATGAACAGAGCTTTGTCAGCAAACTATTTTGCCAATGTTTGTTCAATAGCACCAAGTTTTAAAGATTTTTAAAACACATTAATGTATCAATGTGTAATGATTTCCTGTGTGTTGATTCATAAACCCCCAAACTACACAAACTCACGCACCCTTGGTTCTCGGAAGAACTAGCCACTCTCCACCGAGCTAAGAGATCCTGTAAACACCTCTACTGAAAAACACCTCCCATACCAACCACTTAAACCTCGCCCCAGTGGCCAAAATGTTTAAAAAAAAAAAACTGTCTTTTTGCACAAAGCCAACTCCTACAACACTAGAATATCTAACACCAACGTTTCACCATTCTAAGAGAGCTAGAGAACCCGGCTAGTCCAACACGATTGCCCGGTCTGACAAAGTTTGGTGTACAACCATTCAGAATGCTGTTGCCAACCTAATTAATCTACTTCGAAGCAAAACCAATGCCAATAAAATCCAACTCGTCTCCAAAGCACCTGACGCCATTTCCCCCATCATCCCGTCCCCCCACTAACAAAAAACTTTTCTCCTTCTCCCAAGTCTCTGTGGATCAAGTTCTTAAAACTATCTCATCTCTCAAACCCTCTAAATGCAAGGGTGAATAGCCCGCCACACATTGTAAAAACGTGCGCACCTACCCTATTGTCAAGAATCAGGGATCTGGCCTTAACAATAGCATAACTAATAAAACTGAAAGAACCAAGAATACTGTATTGAGCCGTTACGGCTCCTTAAAAAATCCCCAACATCTTTTTTTTTAACTTTTCCGCATCAGGTTTTTGTCACAGGAATCACCTGAATGCTAGAACGCTGGCGGTTACCCTGGAAACGCTGGCGTCCCCTCCACGCACACTGTCACGTGGGGAGAGCTGGCCGGATCATGCGACTCTGGACATTTGTTTGTTTGTTTGTTTGTATAGCGCTCTTGACCCAGGGGTATATGTGCGCTTTGAACATCAGGTTACAGGCAACAGTAGAGAACAATAGTACAGCAGTAATGAGGCAAAAGTAAAGGTTGTCAAGCAGGCAGTTAGTGCATAGATGATAATAGGCAAAACATAATAAGAAACATTTGTACATTAGGTATGCATAGATTTAAGCCTCTTTCAGCTTGGCCGCAGCGCTTCTGATTAGTTTCACGATAGCTACGCTTGTGTCGTGTTCCGATTCTTCTACTCTTTGACCTCTGCCTCGTCCCTGGATTGCATCGTCCCTGGATTGCCTCTGGAATTGCCTTGCCTGATACCTGTGGTACTGTGTCCATTACGTTTTTGACCCCTCTTTTCGCTTCACGGACACCGCTTGTTTTTCCGATTTCAACTCACCTCTGTCCGCCTTGTTGCCGACTCGGATTTGCACATTGACAAGATTTTGCCTACGTTTGGTCCAAGGATTGCCTGCAAGTTACCAACCTCGTTCTGTGTACTGGACTCCCTTTCCACACGGATTAGAGACTGCCTGCTTAGGACCATCTATGCGTCCGCGGTCCGTCGGGTCCGGTGGCCAACTAGGACTAGAGACTCGTGTCAGCTCAGGATTAGGCGTCCTTGTTTCATCGGTTTAGGTTACTAGACTACTGTCGGAAACCTGTGGAATCATAATAGACTGCCGGACATTCTTTCAACATCGGAGCTCCCGATTGTCATCCCAGCATTGCATCCTCTGGTGCCGGTAAGACTTTCTCTGGGGTGTTCTGGTTTTCTATTTTTCTTTTTTGGAAACATATTAATTCCGTCTGTGTATTCTGTTATAGATCTGAAACCCTAATCTCAGAGACCCGAAGCTTCTGAAGTGTATGGTCAGAAGCCCCTTGCATGTCCATACAGGTCAGTTCTTTATAAATGGCTCACATATCGTGTCTGCATACCACACGCCTCTGACGACTGTTCTTTTTCATTACAGTTACTGTCTGCTCCTGCTGGTCCTATTATTGAGGGTCCTGATCTGGCGGTCCAACCTGCTTTGGTGTTCGTTTGGTGTCCTTCTTTGCGATAATAGACTCCTTTGGTTGTGTTTTATATCACCCAGGGGGGTACATTATATGAAGAACAAAATCAGAAGCCTAAAACATGGACGTCAGTGAAACCCTATTGGGTATCGTGCAATTGGATACTGATTTACGAACAGATATGGCTGCGGCACGCAACGTTGCATAGACGAACTCCAGACAGCTATACTCTCCGTGGGTCCTAGTACCCCCCCAGTTGCGATAGCATCGGGTACTGGGGCTCAGCCTTCTAGGCACGAACAAGGACCAGTGTATTTGAAGGCCCAGTTTCCTCTTGCTCCTCTGGAAAGATTTACTGTGGATCCAGACTTTTCTGAATCAATGCCGGCTGCATTTTTTGTGTCGATCCAACTCCTTTCCCGATTCAATCACTAAAGCAGCCTTTGTCCTCTCCCATTTGGGTGGCACTGCCGTTGCATGGGCCAACCCTTTGCTTGACGAGGGTAGTCATATGCTTTATGACTGTGACGCATTAATAAATGTGTTGAGTCGGGAATTTGACACCAAGTACAAGTCTGAAGCATCGGACCTTGAGTTATTGAGCCTTCGTCAAGGTGACTACACTTTGTTTACGTACCTGGCTAAGTTTAACCAGTTGGCGGCCGAAACTAACTTGCCAGGGGAAAAGGAAGTGTACCTGTTTTACAAGGGCCTATCAGCTCCTCTTAAGGACATTTTAGCTACAGTCCCTGTACTACCTATGGGTTTTCCCGAACTCCTTGATCTTGTCCTCCAGATCGATGCTAGAAAATCTGAACGAAGAGGGGAGAGGACGACTCTGGTCCCCATGCCCTTGCCTTCACAAACATCTGCACCAGGGAACAGCAAACCCATGCAGATGGGGGCAGTTCTAGGTCTGTCGTCCCCAGAGGAACGAGAGCAACATAGGAAAAACAATTTGCGTTTCTACTGTGGGTCTCCAGACCATGTGTTACGAACATGCATGAAGAAGCCCAAGAAACAGGGAAACTCAAAAGCCTGGCAATAGACAGGGTCCGATAACAGAGCCAGACGACTAAGGACCCTACATCTACTGTTGCTTTCACAATAACGACCCTACTTGAAATACTGTGATGCTGGAAATGCATCAGAGCGACAGGGCCTCTGAATCCTTGTCCTTTATTGCTTTATCATGTACGTTCTGTCTCGTTTTCCGCGCAGGAGTTCATGTGAGACTCCTAGCGGTGCGGCTCTTCCTGTATTTGGTTTGGTGAACAGACCCTTGGGATACCCTTATGGCACCCATGGGTGGGAGTACGACCTTGTACTCCTAGTGTGTTTTTGGGCACCTGTGTGTGGCCCACAAAGAGCAGGGTACGGGCTGGTGGCAGCTCTGTGCTGAATTGACAGGTGCCTTGAGCATCCTCTATTTTGGGATGCCCAGGCCCTGTCATTGGAATCAGTGGATTCCTGATAGGAAACAAGATGGCCCCTGTGGCCTCTTGCTTTCTATCGCCTGTTAACTTCTTTTCCCAAAGTCCCGGGAAGCCCCGACTGTCCCTTCCCCCTGACTGGTTGTTGGGTGGAAGTTCCATATATGGTAGTGTGGAGAAGTGCCAACCAGACTGGCTGGAGCCTTCTCAACGACTATGTTGTGGGTACGCCCGTGGGGTGGGACCAGGGTGAATGGAGTGTGTGACGAATACACATTCTGTGTTATGGGTGTCTAGTATCTGGTGTTTGACACAATGACTGAGATAGCCTTGCCCATATCTGATATGAATGCAGTGTGTAGTGCTGAATGGCAGGGTACTTGTCCGAATCCACATTCTGTGTTGTGAGTGTCTGGATGGAGAATAATGGCCTGAATGCACTATGCGCCTGATTGGTTGACTGACTGCCTGAATGCCCTTCTGAGTGATTGGTTGCCCGAGTGTGACCCAGCAGAATGAATGGGAGATCAACTAGTATATCTGGGGGCCTCTCACTGCTAGAAATCGATCAGAAGCTGAAGTTGATACTTGATGCTTACTCTCGAAGCCGAGCCGGAAGAAGGTGAACCGCTGGTCCCTTCTGTGTAATCTGAAAGCTGATGTGTCTTCAAGAAATGATCAAAGAGGACCTGGTAAGGAGACCTCTCCCCGAGCTATGAGGGACCATCGTGCACCAGCTGATCTTGGCCAAAGCTCCCTGGTAGACAGACCTACGAAAGGCTGCTGATCGGAGAAGGGGACCACCAAGGAGAACAAAGAAAAGCACTGGACAGCCGTCCTCCGTCGCCGACCGGAGCCGCTGTGCTCCCGTCTGCCTAAGAACATTTTGATCCAAGGACTCCCTTGTTGATCATCGTCAACCGCTTTCGTCCTGCCGGAGAAAGTCAAGGCCGCCGACGACCGAGGAGAATCTGCCGGTGGGTTTCCCGCCACCTGAAGACCTCAGAGACGCTGATAAAGCTACTGAAGACAGCCATGGTCACGTCCCGATCGCTGACGCCATACGCCGACGACTCCACGCCCTTGCTGGGCCAAAGTTCTTCACTAACTTTTTGCAGCAACAAACCATCGTCGTCGAGGTGCACCGCACGCCTCCCCTGTTGCAGAACGTTTTCGATCACTCGTCTACGAGCACCGCAAGGACTGAGGCTGCTGCCTCAACGACAACGTTCACCTTTTCTTCATCTCAGAAGTTCGACGACCCGTGACTCCCGCTTGAAAGGGAGTGCACTCAAGAAGGGCCCGTCGATTCCCCGACGAAGAACTCTACAGCGCAAGGTACATTGGATTCCAGAACTATAGAAGAAGATAAGACTCTAATAGACAATATATGGACTGGGCTTGTAGTGCATCTTCATTTACAGGTTGCCCAGGTAGGGGGGTCCTCATGCAGAACTGTGTCTGGTTGGTAGGGACTCAGTATTCTGCCAATTGTTTAACCAACTTGGCTTCTTCCCAATTCTATGGTTGATATAATTTTACTGTGTTGTAATTCGTATGCTATTTGAACTGACTACAGTTGATGTACTTTAATGGAATCAGAATAAGAGTGGTACCACCTAGAACTGTATATATTTACCATTTTAGAATTGTCGGAGCACAAAGTGTATTATCGTGATAGTGTATATAATATTGAACCTTATTTATATAAAGACTGTTTTAACTAATACAGTGTGTGGACATTCCTTTGTGGATGCTTGGGGACTGCACTTAAGAACCAGCCTGCATCACCTCCTGAGAAACTAGGCCTTGATTGGTCGACCATAGCTACCTTATAGTGAATCTTGGCTGGGGTCCTCTGTGCCTCTCCTCCGAGTACAGACGCCCCGCTCCAGTGCGTTTCTTTACAAATACCATCTGGTTCTTCTTGGATCATTAATGTTGTTCTTGACTCCGGTGCCAAAGGGAATTATATTGATGCCCAATACGCCCAGGAGATGGGCACACCTTTAGTTCCCAAAGCCCAGCCAGAACTCGTTAACGCAGTTGATGGTATGACTCTCTTGTCTGGTTTGGTCACGGAAAAGACCATACAAGTGATTATGACAACTTGTACTGGTCATATGGAAAACATCTGCTTCGATGTTATAGCAGTACCTTTGTTCAAGGTAAAAGTGGGGTTACCCTGGCCAGTTTTACATAACCCCAGTGTGGATTGGCAGTCTGGGCAGGAGTAATTCTATTCTGCTTATTGTGAAGACACTTCTTTATCTTCTGATAAGGCACCGACCAATCCGCGTCGTCCTTTACTCAAAACTGCCCCGACTATTGGCGCAATCACAGCGATCCCATTGCCTGAGGTTTATGATACGTGAAACACAGGTAGGAGCAAAGACTAAAGCAGTCCATTTTGTTTTGTGAATGCTACGTCAAGCACTTCCTTACATCCCTAAAGAGGACCATGTTTCTGTGGTGGGGGCACTAACTAGCATCCATCTTGACTATTGTAATAGTCAACTGCTGGGAATCACTTCCAAACAGCTTCAGCGGCTTCAGAGAGCTCAGAACACGGTTGTTAGATTGATTTTTAAACTACATAAATCTACTCATGTGTCTCCATACCACAGGGAGCTACATTGGCTCTCAATTGCTGACCGCATTAAATTTAAGACAGCCTGTATTATCTTCAAATGCGTAAACGGCATCGGTCCTCTGTATTGAAGAGAGCTAATTCAGCCATACCATCCTATGAGACAACTACGCTCCAGCGCTAGTCATCTTTTAATCATCCCTCACTCAACCTATACATCTAGAGGTGATAGACGATTTACTGTCTTTGGTCCCAGGCTGTGGAACTCTTAACCGCTACATCTTAGGACCATGAGTTGTCTCCTGCAATTTCGCCAAGCACTGAAAACTTTTCTCTTCAGGTAGATGACCCCCTTTTTTTGGGGGACCCTAAATTTAGTTACATCATCTACCTCTGCTGATACCATCTGCGCCAATACACGATTGAGTTTGTTATGTGCGCTCTACAAATGCAAAAAAGAATCAAATCAAATACGTTCCGAGACGTGTTCGATGCGAAAGGAGCAGAGGTACTGCCGCTGCATAGAGCCTATGATTGCCCTATCGGTTTCATCCCAGGAGCCAAAAAACCTTCAGGCCGCGTCTACTCTCTCACTGTGAAGGAAGACGCGCTTTTGAAGGAATACATAGAGAAATCACTAAAGTCCGGTTTCATTCGCCCTTCACGCTCGCCAGCTGTATCCCCATGTTCTTCGTACCAAAGAAAGGAGAGCTGAGGCCTTGTATTGATTACCGCAAATTGAATGCTGTCACAATAAGGAATCAGTACCCCATACCACTAATATCTGTTCTTCTCGATCAACTTGGCTCTTCAGATATTTTCACTAAGTTGGACCTTAGGGGAGCCTACAATCTGGTCAGAATACGCCAAGGGGATGCATGGAAAACGGCATTCAAGACAGGGTATGGCTTGTACGAGTATTGAGTAATGCCCTTTGGGCTGTGTAATGCCCAGCCACGTTCCAACATTTTATCAATGATGTTTTTCTTGATATGTTGTATCAATTCGTGGTAGTGTATCTTGACGATATTCTGATCTACTCACTGTCTCTTGAAACACATGTTCAACATGTGTCTTCTGTATTGCAACGACTATGTGAAAATCATTTATACGCGAAACTAGAAAAGTGTATATTTCACGCAACAAGCGTGGAATTCTTGGGCTATGTTATCACAAACAAGGGAATACGTATGAGCGATTCCAAGGTGAAGGCAGTGTTCGAATGGCCTGTTCCAAAAGGCCTAAAGTCCTTAGTCTTTTTTGGGGTTCTCACATTTTTATAGGCGTTTCATTAGGTCGTTTTCTCCAATTGTAGCCCCTCTAACTGCCTTGACTAGCAACAAGTCGCATTATGCTTGGAATGCCACCGCCCAAAAGGCTTTTACAATGGCCCCAGTGTTACAACACCCAGACCCTAGCCTACCTTTTGTGGTGGAGGCAGACGCCTCAGACGTAGCAGTAGGGGCCATACTGTCTCAGTCTTGCCGGTATACTGGGGAACTAAATCCAGTTGCATTCCACTCTCGTAAGCTCACTACCTATGAGAGGAATTACACGGTTACTAAAAAGGAGTTGCTAGCTCTTCGTGACGCATTCCTTGTTTGGCAGCGACATTTCTTGGGGACGGTCACACCGGTATAGGTGTATACGGACCATAGAAATCTCATGGCACTACAATCAGTAACGTGTAGCACGGCTCGTCATGCCTGTTGTCATGAATTCTTCTCTTCTTATCATTTTACCATCACCTATCGCCCGGGTTTTCAACATTCCAAAGCGGATGCACTCTCACACATTCATGGTTCCTTGGTGCAACGCTCAACCCAGGGCACGATCTTGCTTCCTCATCAGGTAGCTTGTGGTTGCGTTCTGCATCCTTCCTTGAAATATGCCTTACAGGAATGGGTCCAGTCACAAGGTGCTGAAATTATGGACTATAACATGGATATTGTTCAAGGGCTACCGTATGTACAAGGTCGGCTTTACTTACCAGACATCAGGGCATGCAACACAGCTCTCCAATGGAGCCACGGCTCCAAGTTCGCCGCACACCCTGGTCAGAGAAAGACGATGGACCTTCTTATGCGTTGGTTTGGTGGCCAAACATGAGCAAGGATGTCTGCACTTATCTTGTTCTTGTGAGATCTGTGCTCAATGGATGACTTTTCGCACTAAACCTGTGGGTCTTCTCCGCCCTTTACCAGTTCCTGATCTGCCTTGGACTATGATTTCCATGGACTTTGTTTTTGAGCTACCCACCATACATGGTTACGATACATTGTGGGTGGTAAAATGGCCCTGTTCATCCCTTGGGGTGGTCTACCCACAGCTCCTGTCTTGGCATAGTTATTTCTGCAGAATGTATTTCGATGCTTTGGTCTACCCAGTATCATTGTGTCAGACTTTACCTCACGATTTTGGAGGGCGCTTACTCTCTCTTTGGGGATAGACCGGTTCTCTAGTGCCTACCATCCCCAGACAGACCAGACGGAGCGCCTGAACGCGACGCTGGAACAATATCTCTGCTGTCTTATCCTGCAATTCCAAGATTCCTGGCTGTCTGTCTTAGTAATGGCGGAATTCGCCTATAACCACTCCATTCATTCATCTACTGGTTCTTCACCCTTTTTTGCACTCTATGGCCATCATCCTCGTTCTCATCCCATACTTCCAGTTCCTCCGCAGGACACTCCTGCTGCTTCTGCTCACGTTCAGGACCTCACGAAACTGCGGGATGGTATTGTTAGGGAGAATTCTCTCTTTAGGCTGAATTTCCTAACCTAGTGAGTCCCCCAGCAGCTTTGCTGGATTTCTGGAGTTTGTTTTTTTCTCCTGCCAAGAGTGAGACTCTTTTTCTCCCACTCTTGGACATGATTTATGGTGTTCCTTTGACTGTTAATGTGTTTTATGGGCTATGGGGTCCTTTACTCCATAGGGTCTCATGTGTTGTTACTATGTGTGTTACACAGCACCCTCCGTGCCGTAACAAAGGGGTGTCATAGTGACACCCCACCATAGACTCCATACCCTGGGACTGACTACTGTCTCCCAGGGCATGTAAAGTCACCATTGGCTTTACTAGTCCCAAATTATTAACAGAAACCAGTACCAACCATCATATTGTGGACATACTGGTCAGGGCAATTCGATTGCCCCGTGGTCTGTTAGACCGAGTTTTGGCTGGTGGCAGTGGATACTACTTTTTATATTCGACCGCAAATATTTCCCTATGGGATTTTCCCATTGTTCGTGTTAGGCAGAAACCTGTGCAGTTCCCTCTGGGACCACTGCAAAAGATTTAAGCCTACAGGTGTTTGGCAGTAAACTCACTTGGTAGCAGTCTGTACCACACAGATTCACTTGGTAGCTGTGGCTGAGCAGTCAGACTTCCCTCAAGAAGAAGAGTTAGGCAGTATACAGAGTATTCACAATAGGTCAAGAGAACATAATAGAACAAGTAAACACTGACCAGGGCTTGGTGTAAAAGAGATATAATTATTTATTTAAAACCACATCTAGAAAAACACACAGGCACTAATAGTAAGCAATTCAAAAACACGGTCACTAAAAGATATACACTCTCTTAAAAGAATATTAGACAAGTCTTAAGTAAAGCCCCACTTATTTTCAGACAGCGGTGAGCGCTTAGCATAGATGGCACTCTAATAGTTCGTTTTAAAAAGGGAGAGAAAAGCAGAGAACAAATTGAACAGATCCTAACACTTTTACAAGAACATAACAAGAGAGGAAGGCAAAGTAAAACCGTGAATTCGGAGTCAGTAGGCTGGATCCGCTTTAAGAGGATTGAAACGAAATGTGTCCAGGGTCACACGGTTGCAGTGCACAAAAAAGTCTTGTAATGGTTCAAAAAGGAGTTGGACCAAAGAAAGGGACCAGTTAGAGGGTCAAGGCGGCCAGCCCAGACCAGAAGGTTAAGGGGTTATTATTACCTTGTAGCAATCTTTAGAAAGGGAGGCCTGGCAGACACGGTACCTTAAAGTGGTGAGAACACTCCAGCGGGGGCAGTTGTTCCTGGCAGCGGATGCAAGTCGGTGCTTCGTCCAGGGGAAGAGAGGATCTCGTCGTGGAGGAAGACGGGAGTCCGTTGCACTGCCAGGGAAGAAACCAGCCGCAGAGTTTCTCAGGTACAAGGAGCGGTCCGTTGATTCGCGGTTCAGTGGTGAGTGGCTATCCGGCCGCCGGGGTGCTTGGCACGGGCAGTTCGACCACAAACCGGTCTGGGGTGCGAAGAAAAGAAGGTAAACTGGTTGTGCCCACCAGTCAGGGGAAGAAGCCTCTCCAGCCGGGAGATCTTCTCTGTGGTCGGGAAGTGGTGAGTCGTTTCTGCAGGGCTCCACCGGTGGTGTCGTCGTGGTAGGTCGGCTCAGCTTCTCCCTTGTTGGATTCTCAGATCCTGTGGCGACTTCTGAAGTTCCAGTCCCCAAAGCCCTGCTTTTATGCAGCATACCCACATTCACTCAGCCTAGCTGTCAATCAAACATGCTAAGTGGTGAGCCGGCCGGCTCACCACTTGGGCCAATCACACAAGAGTGCGACTTGAGTTACCAAGGTAACTCAGTCCGGGGTGCCTAAACCCCCTCCTACACCCCCTGTGGTACCCAGACAGAGTGGCACCACTTTTGGAGGCTTCTGTGGAGAAGCCCGCCAAAAAGTGGAACAAAGGGCTCGACTTGGGTTGGAGTCACAGAAGAGACCACAAACGCCATTTTAGAATCGAGTCTTGGCAAAAAATATCAACCGGAGAATTAATATTAATTAAATAAACCAGCGGTATGTTCGAGGCCAAGTCTGAGTACAAAGATCAAGACATAAATAGGCATTGCCTTTTGCACTATTAATGACAAATCCACACAACTTTATTTTCCCTCTGACTTTTTGAGGTTCAAGAATGTACATTTTCAATACAGATCAACCCACACAATCAAATGTAGCCAGTTCTCCTTTTGCCCTTTCCACTTTTTTTGTTCACCAATTCGTATTAACAGGAAGGAAATACATTTCCGGCATTAACTAACTGGCAAACCAAAAAGATTTGCTACACCAGCCTCAAGTATTAACCACAATAATTAAAGACATCCCATTACGTCTAAGTCACTACCGACTTTGGCAAGACAATTTGCTTCTAACTTTTATTCCAACACTTTGATCACACCAGGGCGGGTCCCAGACCCCTTGACAGACCATGATCGAATACTAAGTACTGATAAGTCATATTGAAGTGTACATTCAGTTCATTCATTATTTTCTGCTCATTTTCTCCTCTCAGAGACCATTGTGTGCATAAATATGTTACATTACAAGTGGTGCCTCAACCACGGCACAATTTCAACCAGTGGACTTCATAAGCCACACCCCATTGATAAGATGGGACATGAGCCCGCCAGCATATATCTTTTCACCCCCCACTACCACAGTAACCTAGCCTAAACTCCCACACAGACCTCGCACCCGAGCACGCTTCCGAGATAAAGCACTGCGTGGCTATAAACAGTATGACTTTGCAGGTAAGGCAAGAGATATGAGACAAAACACACAGCCCCACTCAAGAATAAATCACCATCCTTTTTGCATGTGACCACGTGTCTTCAACTTTAGCACCAATATAAACCATTACCTTATATCACATTCATTAGCACCCCCTTGGGGCATGGTTTATACCCAAGCACCCTCCCATTTCACCATCAAGCACAACCACAAAAAGGCTCACACTTACGCTAGCATCCTGCCAGGCCCACACAGTTTTCTCCTTTGTACCAATCACTAAACAGTATTATCATGTGTCCACCAACGAGTGGCCCAAAGTAAACTGATTTATCCTTTTCTCATCGCGTTTTCTCCCGCCTCACCCCATCTTCACTTCTCACTCTTTCACATGTTCAAAAAACGATGTACCATAAGGGATACATTACTCACCGTAATCGTATTTCTGATGCTTGTATCTGCTTAGATTCACATGCTGTGCATAGGCCGACATCTAGTGGAAGCTGCAGAGTATTACAGTTGTTTTTTAAACTCGAAAAGGGACGTCGATAGGGCGTGCCAGTAATACTATGTTAGGGAGAATTCTCATTTCATGGCTAATTTCCCTTACCTAGTGAGTCCCTCAGCAGCTTTGCTGGATCTCTGGAGTTGTTTCTTTCCACTTGGTAAGAGTGTGAGCTTTTTCCCACTCTTATTTGTATTTTGCTATGTGTTTTGACATGTTTTTATGATTGTGGGCTCTGGCGTACACCACTTCAGTAGCCCCCTGCTTTGTGTGTCACACAGCACCTTCTGTGCAGTCGCACAGGGTTGTCGTTCAGACCCCCCCCCACTCCATTTCTGAGGCGACTACCGTCCCCCAGAAAAGGGTAAAGTTACCATTAACTTTACTTAGTCAAATTTAACCACAGATCCAGTACACACCATCTTACATGGAGTGCTGGAAGGGTTACCTCTTAACTCTTTCTATCTGTACCTCCTAGAGCATTGTTTCGCTCTTTTAACATTTAGACGTGGCAGTGGTATCTATCCTAAATTTCTACTGCGGTTATCTTATATTTCCGTGATAATATTGTAGGCTATTGCGTTAGCCTCAGACTTAAATCCGCCTGACCAAAACCTTTTTCGTTTGGCTCCGGAGCGGTTTATTCGCCATTCCTTTTTGTTAAACTCCTTCTTGCGTTTTACTTTGCGTGGCAAACCAGATTTGACTCCTTTGTTCACTGTCTTTTGGCGGGCTTCTGCCAAGAAGCCCTCCTCTAGGTGTCTGGGTGTCTAGGTGGGCTGGATGGAAACCCAAGTCACACTTTGACCTGATTGGACAAGGTGGTTGTCTGGGCTGGACAACCCCCCTGCTGGGTGATTGACAGCCAGGCTGTGTGAATGGGGGTTTTGCGTATAAAAGGCAGGTCTCTTAGGCTGGAAGTCAGAGAGTCGTCACTGGAACTACAAGGAACCGACGAGAAGTGGAGGAGAGATCGACTGCTGCAACTACCCCGTTCCGGTGAAGCCCTGCTGCAGTCCTGAGGTATCTACCCTTCAACGACTAAGAGGGGATCCAGTCCGAAGTCTTCTTCCCTTGAGCCTTGTGGGGATAACCAGCTCATCTTCTTCAGCCAGAGGTCGCCTTCGTGGTCGAAATCGCTGCACACTGCTGTAGTGGTCCGGATAGCCTCCTGTTTTTAAGGAGCGCACGTTTTATTCATTGTCGCTGCTGCCGGCCTCATCCCTGTGTGGTGCGGGCCCCCTCATTGTCCTCCTTCGTGCTGAAGCTGCAGGAAAGCGTGGGTCTGCGGGAAACCAACAGGAACAACTGCCGTGGAACCAGCTTCATTCTTTGATAAAGGCACTGTGTCCCGTTTGAGCAATTTTGGGTGAAATCCCTATTTCTCTACTTTAAGGCTTGTCCTTACATTTCCCTCCTTGTTATAACTTTTGCTTCCCAACATTGACAATATCAAAGTATTCTTGGCAACGATGAATCTCAAACTGTCTGACTGTGTGATCCTCGACAACAGGCACCCGGTGTCACTTGACTTTTGCTCCGGCCCCTTGACTCTTGAATTCCTGTCTATGTGTGTTCTTCGATTCTGTCTGCCTAACCAACATATTGCCTTTGATTTCTGCCCCCAACTCTCTCTGGGTATTTCTGGTGCTAAGTGTGTTTTTACCCCAGTAACATTTCTTGCCGCGGATACGCATTTATCGAGTAGACTGAACTGTCAAAAAGTGATCACAATTGTATTCACGGTAGCGTGTTCTGTTTCATAACACCGGTCCATTCAAATACAGGGTACTTACCTCGAATAATACTGTACAAAGTGAATTGGTTAGTTGTAGTATATTTTACTTGTGATTTTTGAAGTAATAGAAGTGCCGTGTTAATAACAAATGGTTTAAAAATAAATGTACTTATATTTTTTACCTGAAACCTTGAGTCAGTGTTTGCTTGAGTCATAGTAATTGTGGTCCCTTTGGTTAATCTCTGCTACTGCTCATATGCTCTTGAGATAAGCCTGGCTGCTCCGCCACTGCTACCACTATAACCTAGTAGTACGGGCTTGTACCAAAGGTAAAACTTGTATTGCCACCTGTAGTCTTAATTGTGTGTAGTGGTCCCTAAGGGCACAGCACGGAATTCTGCCTAACACTATCCCTAGTGTGACATCCACTGTACCCATGATCCCTCACGCAGCGAGGTCCCTCAGATTGTTATTTTTCTGACATGAGGTAGCATGAGGTATAGCGCGAGTACAGTTGTATCCAAGCTGTTAGGGAGAATTCTCAGTTAAGGCTAATTTCCCAAACCTAGTGAGTCCCCCAGCAACTTTGCTGGATTTTTGGGGTTTATTTTTTTCTCCTGCTAAGAGTGAGACTCTCTTTCTCCCACTCTTAGGCATGATTTGAGACTGTCCTTTGACTATCTAATGTGTTTTATGGGCTATGGGGTCTTTTACTCCATAGGGCTTCATGTGTTTTTGGTATGTGTGTTACACAGCACCCTCAGTGCAGTAACACAGGGGTGTCCTAGTGACCCCCAAACATAGACTCCATACCCTGGGACTGACTACTGTCTCCCAGGGCATGTAAAGTTACCATTGGCTTTACTAGTCTCAAATTGTGAACAGAACCAGTACAAACCATCATATTGTGGAAGTACTGGTAGGGGTAATTCGATTGCCCCTGGGTCTGTTTTCCAAGCGGGCACTGTCCAGTCCCCCCCTTGTCGAGTTTCTGGCTGGTGGCAGTGGATACCACGCGGAATATTCCAGCGGAATATTTCCTATGGGAATTTCCCATTCATTTTAAACGCACCACTTTTTTGTGCAATGTTAAAGATACCGCCGGGTTATTTATTTAATATTTATTCCCCGGTTGGGTCTTTTTGCCAGGACTCGGTTTTAAAATGGCGTTTGTGTTCGTCTCTGAAACTCTAACCCAAGTCGAGCCCTTTGTTCCACTTTTTGGCGGGCTTCTCCACAGAAGCCCCCCAAATGGTGCCACTCTGTCTGGGGTCTGTGTGGGAGGGGGATTAGGCACCCTGGACTGAGTTGCCTTGGCAACTCAAGTCGCACTCTTGTGTGATTGGCCCAGTGGTGAGTCGCCCGGCTCACCACTTAGCATGTTTGAGTGACAGCTAGGCTGATGAATGGGGGGTTTGCTGCATAAAAGCAGGGCTTTGGGGACTGGAACTTCAGAAGTCGCCACAGGACCTAAAGAATCCGAAGAGAGGAGAAGCTGAGCCATCTACGACAACACCACCGGTGGAGCCCTGCTGTACGAACTCACCACTTCCCCGATGACAGAGGAGATCTTCTTCCAGGAGAGTCTTCTTCCCTTTGAGCTGGTGGGGCCAACCAGTTTGCCTTTTTCGCCTTCCTGGATCATCTCGTTCTCGAGTCACCCGTGCCAAGCACCCTGGCAGCCGGATAGCCACGCTTCACCACTACCGCGAATAAAAGGGTCGTACCTTTTAACCGGGTAACTCCGCGGCTGGTTTCATCCCTGGCAGTGCAACGACCTCCAGCTTTCCTCCACGTCGAGATCTTCTCTTCCCCTGGACGAAGCCCTGACTTGCACCCGCTGCCAGGAACAACTGCCACCACTGGAGCTTTCTCACCATTTCAGGTACTGTGTCCTGCCTGGTCTCCCTTGCAACAGATTGTCCAAGGTGTCCCGTAAATCCTTGACTCTCTATCCTGGGGTGACCTCGGATCTGCTAACATTACCTTTCAGACTTGATCCAACCTCTTTTGACTTTTCTGCAAAGACTGAGTGCATTTCCACTGTGTGATCTTGGGCACATTCCGCCTTGCTCTCTCCAAGAGTGGGCCTGGCCCATGACCTTTTTGCTCTACAGTAGACCCTGCCTTTCTTGACTTGCTGTGGTTTCTTAAAAGTGTTGGTATTGTGTGTTTTTCCTAATCTGCCCTTTCTCTCCCTTTTTAAACAAATTACTGGAGTGCCATCTACGGTTTCGCGCTCACCTCTGTTTTGCTAAATAAGTGGTGTCTCAACCTAGACTTGTCGAATAATTAATTAGGGAGGTGTATATACTGATAGTGACTGTTTGAACTTGCATGACATATTAGTGCCAGCATATTTTTATAAGTGTGTTTTTAAATAAATAATTATATACTTTTATACCAAAGCTCTGGTCAGTGTTTGCTTGTGCTACTGTGTTTTTAGCCCTATTGTGTATACTCTATATACTGCCTAACTCTTCTTGAGAGAAGTCTGGCTGCTCAGCCACAGCTACCAGGTAAATCTGGGTGGTGCAGACTGCTACCAATTGGGTTTACTGCCTACTCCCGTCTTAAACTTTTTGCAGTGGTCCCTAAGGGAACTGCACAGGTTTCTGCCTAACACAAGCAGATACATATCAGACAAGCTCATAAGCATCCATGCGCCTTCTCTCCGAGGGGAGGAAGGGTGGGTCGCATGTGAACCTAAGCAGATACAAGCATCAGAAATATGATTACGGTGAGTAATGTATCCCTTCTGAGGCTTGTGGAATCTGCTTAGATCACATGCTGTGCATAGATTAGCGAGCAGTGGAAGGAGGTGGGATGCGAGAAGGTTCATGAGCAAATAAATGTCTTAGAACCGTTTGTCCCACTTGTGTATCTGTCTTGAAATGAGTGTCAATGCAGTAGTGCTGAGTGAAAGTATGTATAGAGCTCCATATAGCTGCTTTGCAAATACTGTCTAAGAGGACATTTGCAATGAAAGCCAGAGTGGCTCTAGTACCTCTTGTGGAGTGGGCCCTTGGCGTAAAAGGCAGTGTTTTTTTTGTAAGGGAATAGCACAGTCGGATACATCGGACTATCCACCTAGAGATGGCATTTTTAGAGATGCAATCTCCTTCTCTGCCTGGCACTATGGAGACAAACAGTTGATCTGTTTTTCTTAGCGGTCTGGTCTTGTCTACGTAGTAGATGAACGCCCTCCTCACATCTGGAGTTTTACCTCAGCAGAGCTTTTGGGTTCCTAGAAGAAAGCCGGTAGCTCAATAGACTGGTTAACATGGAATTTAGAAATGAACTTGGGTGAAAACCTAGGGTGAGTCCGTAAAACCAGTTTGTTCTTATGTATAGTAAAGAAAGGATCCTGCACTGACAGAGCTTGGATTTCACCGACCCTTCTACTAAGAAGGCAGTTTTATAAGTCAGGTGTTTGAGACTAGACTTGTGCATGGGCTCAAAGGGTGGTCCCATGAGCTTAGCGAGTACCACATTAAGGTCCCAACCTGGCGGTGGGTTAGAAATTGGAGAGTGGAGTCTCTTTACCCCTTCCATAAATGCTTTGATGACTGGTACCTTCCACCATGAGACCTTGTTATGGAAGTGGTGTAGGCTGACAAAGCCGCCAGGTGTCATTTTAGGGAGTTGAACACTAACCCTGCATCTAGTAAGTGGAGCATATATGTTAGAATATTAGGCTATAGACCCTGGGCTGTGCAATGAATGTAGTGAGCCCCCCCCCCCCACTCTGCCAGTGAGGCGTCCGTTGTGACCACTGCTTGTATCTGTGGGTCGTAGAAGGTTTCCCTTTCGTCAGGTTTTCTCTCGTCCACCAGCAAAGATTTTGTACCAGTGTTGGCGAAATAACCACTAGATCGTCCCACTGACCGCTTGCCTGGGACCATTGTTTCGCCAACCACTCCTGTATGGGATGCAGGCGCGCGTGAGGAACCAGGTATATGCAAGATGCCATCATGCCAATTAAACACATTGCTTTGCGCACCCTTATCTGGTGGCTGGCCTGATAATGAGGTATTTGCTGTAACAAATTCTTTATTCTCTCCTCTGAGGTAAAGACCAATCCTTCCTCTGTGTCTATGATAGCTCCTAGGATATGTTTGGAAGTGCTTGGTACTAGGCTTGATTTATTCTCGTTGATTGAGAAGCCCAATTGAAAGAGGAGGTTGATAGTTGTATGGATGTTTTGTCAGCAAATCAGAGGTGATTCCCCTGTTATGAGCCAGTCGTCCAAGTAAGGGTACACTGGGATTGTCTACCAGCACAGGTGCGCTGCCACCACCGCCAGTACCTTGGTGAATACCCTTGGAGGCTATTCCGAAGGGCAGCACCTTGAATTGGTAGTGCTGGTTTGCTATCTTGAAACGCAAGAATCTGTGCGCTGGGAACATTGAAATATGAAAATAGGCATCTTTCATATCCAAAGTGCTTGAACGTAGTCGAGTATTCGACTAATCTGTCGAATGTCGACTGGGGCTTATGTGTTTTGTGGTGTGTGCTTTTGAAGTGCTCCCACTGCCGGGTGTAGTCCCCCACACCATGGCCACCGGCCTGTCCTACGGGGTCGGGGGCCGGTGCTTGGCTAGCTGAAGCTACTCCGGTGCCCTCACCGTCCGAAAGTGCGGCGTTGCTGCCATCGCTGAAGGCTCCTTCTACCTCCATGGCCTCGAGTTGCCTGGCGTAGTGGGCCCAGCGCCTAGTGGAACGGTCCTTCAATGTCTTAGGCTTGAAGAGCCTGCACGCTCGACAAGACGTTTCGACGTGGTCTCTCGGGAGACACAAGTCGCTAAATAAATGTTTGTCCACCCAGGGGAATTTACAGTTGCACTTAGGGCAAAACTTAAATGGAGTATATTCCATAATTCTGGGTAAAGGGAAGGGCAGCTGGGCGAACAAAGTATAGGAAGGGGAGAAGAACAAGTTACTCTCTTACCTGGTAACGTTCTTTCAATGGTATGGTCCGACGACGTATTCCATATCTATGACAGTAATCACCACAGCTGTGCTGCTTCAGAAAATCATTCAGCGTCTGCGTAGATTACGTCGATACACCGTCCTCGAGGACCTCCTCCGACGGCCAACATCACTGGATGTTATAAGTAGGACGCATGACGCCCATAGCCTCAGTTGTAGTTTTTTCCCAGAACGTGTGGCACCAATCTACTGCCAGTATGACCACAGAAAGCCTTGCGGAAACGTAAGCTGCAATCGCATAAGAAATTCTGTAGCGGGGAAGGCAGGGAGGGAGCGATATGGAATACATCGTCGGACCATCCCATCGAAAGAACGTTACCAGGTAAGAGAGTAACTTGTTCTTTGAGGGGATTGGGTCCTCCGACGTATTCCATATCTATGACAGACTCCCAAAGCAGTACCAACGTAAGGAGGTGGGAAAAGAATTTAGAATATACAAATTTAGAATGCCCAATCAAATTGCAGTGTAAAGGACCGCCTTGTCAAAGGCCAGATCTTGCCCACGGATAGAATCTAGAGAGTAGTGACGTACAAAAGTATGGACCGAAGCCCAGGTGGCTGCTTCACAGATGTTACAAATCGTAACACCATTCTGCAGGGCAGTAGAGGCAGCCATACCCCTAGTAGAATGGGCCCGTAAGCCTACCAGAGGGTCCTTACCGGCCAAGCAGTAACATTCAGAAATTGCCAAGATAATCCATCTAGACAAAGTCTGCTTAGTAACAGCTTGTCCCAAACGCCTTCCAGCGTAACCAATAAAGGGGTGATTGTCCACTCTGACCCGGGACATGCGTGAAATGTAGAAACTTAAAGCTCTGAGCCTCTCCTCGTCCTTACCAGGATGCGGAGGAGGATAAAAAGCCGGAAGAATAAGCTTCTGGCGTAAATGAAATTCCGACACCACTTTCGGAAGAAAGGAAAGACGAACTCTAAGGACAACCCTGTCCTTATGAAAAACAATGAAGGGTGGCTTAACTGTAAGTGCCTGTAACTCACTCACTCTGCGAGCGGAAGTGACCGCAACTAAAAATACAGTTTTAAGGGTCAACAGTCTCAAAGGACAAGAATGTAAAGGCTCAAATGGAGCACCCATTAGAAACTTGACAACAAGGTTCAGATCCCAACCGGGCACCTGGAAAGGTGATGGAGGGATCACATTAGTGAGCCCTTTCAGAAACTGAGAAATTAAAGGGATTTAAAAATAAGAACACCCCTCAGATGAGCGCTTAAATATAGAGAGCGCCGCCAGGTAACTTTTAATGGTACCCACTTGCAGGCCCCTGTGGGCCAAAGAAAGCAAAAAAGACAGAACCACAGGAATGTCACATGAAAAAGGATCCACATTCTTAGTCGCAGAACATTCTCCAACTGCAACGGCACAGGGACTTTGTTGCCAGCCGTCTGGCCGAAATCAACACCTCCATCACGTCTTCAGGGAGGTCCCAATCCTTCTACCTCAACCTTTCAGAAGCCAAGCGTGAAGGTTGAGGGATCTGACCTCTGGATGGAGAACCTGACCCCCCTTCTCGTGAGAGCAGATCGTCTCAGTAGGGAAGACGATGTGGAGGGCAGATGGACAAGTCGAGGAGGTCCGGGTACCACGTCCACGGGCCCATGCAAGAGCAATGAGGATCATCCAGGAACCGAACCTCCGTAACCTCAGCAGCACTTGCAGGATGACGGGGACTGGAGGAATCGCGTACAGCAGTGGGAAGGACCACTCCACCACGAACGCGTCTCCTAAGGCTCCTCTTGGAGGAAATTCCCACGAGCAGACAGTTGACACTGTAGGCAAAGAGATCCACTTGAGGGATCCCCCAAAGGGCGAAGACCTCCAGGAGAATCTCCTGAGACAACTCCCACTTGTGAGAAATCGCGCTCTGCCTGCTCAGAGCGTCCGCCGTCTCGTTTTCGTCTCCGACCAGTTGAACTGCTGAGATCAAAATTTACTGCTGAATGGCCCATAACCAGAGCTGCATCGCCTCCCTGCGCAGAGGAAGTGACCCTGCCCCCAACCCCCTTTTGTTGAGGTAGTGCATGGCCACTGTGTTGTCCGTCAGAATCAGGACATTCTTTCCTCGCACAGTCGGCAGAAAAGCCTTCAAGGCAAGCCCGACGGCCCTCTGCTCCAGCAGATTGATATGGAGTCTGGACTCCGATGGAGACCAACGACCGCTGACTGTCCGCTCGTTGGCATGAGCTCCCCATCCCGTGAGGGGCGCGTCCGTCACGATTCTCACCTCCGGCCAGGGTAGCCAAAATGGAGTCCCCCTCATCAGATTGCCTTCGACGGCCCACCACAGAAGGTCCTGGGCGACCGAGGGCGGCACCTGAACGGGGTCCGACATCCTGCCGGAGGGCTGTGACCACTGCATCTTGAGAGC
Organism: Ambystoma mexicanum; assembly: GCF_040938575.1. Lineage (NCBI taxonomy): Eukaryota > Metazoa > Chordata > Amphibia > Caudata > Ambystomatidae > Ambystoma > Ambystoma mexicanum. The sequence continues at coordinate 774,300,972 of NC_090921.1, read as the reverse complement.
CCATTGCAGAGATCTCATCCGCAACCTGGCCTCTTGCACCAGAAGAATGCAGGATGCCATGAGGCTGAGCAACCCCAAGAACTCGAACGCTGGGACTCTGGGCACGTTGAAACTTGTGCACCATCTACTGACTGTGGTGAGCCCTCACCTGGGGAGGAAAACACTGCCCCAGGGACGTGTCGAGCACTGCCCCGATGTACTGGAGCCGCCGAGTTGGCGTCAAATGGGACTTCTTTAAGTTGAGGGAGAAGCCCAGCTTGTGAAGGGAGTGGCAGGTGACGGACAGATGATCCAGGACTTGCTCAGGAGAGCGTGCCCTGATCAACCAATCGTCCAGGTAGGGTAGACGTGAATCCCCCCTTTCCTGAGAAAGGCTGCCACCACCACCATGAGCTTGGTAAAGACCTTCGGTCGGAGGTCAATCAGAACGGCAGGACCCGAAACTGAAAGTGCGATTCGCCAACCGCAAACCTCAGGTACTTCTTGTGCTTGGGATGGATCGGCACATGAAAAGAAGCGTCCTTGAGGTGTAGAGACACCAACCAGTCTTGAAGTTGAAGGGCCTAGAGGACTTGAGAAAGAGTAACCATCTTGAACTTGTCCTTCCTGAGGAGCTTGTTCAAACCGCGCAAGTCCATGATGGGTCTCAATCCCCCGTCTTTCTTCGAAATCAAAAAAGGGAAATACCATCCCTTGTTCCTCTCCGCTACAGGCACCAGTTCTATGGCGCCTTTCTCCAGCACGGATTGTATTTCCTGCGCAAGGAGCGGATCCGGACTCTTCAAAGAGATTCTCTGGTGGATTGTCATGAGGCCTCTGCCAGAAAGGAAGACCGTAGCCATGGGCTATGATCTCCAGAACCCACACATCTGAAGTAATGGCTCGCCATTCTACAAGATGCTGCACCAGCCTTCCCCCAACATATGGAATGGCAGCACTGGGTCAGTTGGTGGACCCTGGTCGAGGATATCAGTCAGGTCATCCTGCTGAAAATGCCCAGGGGGGGCAGACCCCCGCAGGTAATCCGTGACCCTCAACATCAGGCGCCGGTATGAGGACTCGGCATGCGTGCCAGGCTCAGGCCTACCAAACTACACCTCTGGAGAGGTGTCCAGATCACGGGCGTCGTGCAACGACTGACACAGGTCCTCAAGTTGGCTATGCCCAGAAACAATATCATCAGGAACCTCTGCAGGAACCACACCTTCCTCAGATCCCTCATCCACCTAGAAATATAATCCAGAGGCTGGAAGGAGGGCACAGAAAAAGGAACAAAGACATGTTTAGCCTTGGCCAGAGCCTTTCTGGGGGGTGCCACCGTGCCACGGGGCACCTCCGACAAAGCCGCATCGAAAGGCGTCCAGGGCATCGACGGAATCTGCGTCGAGCGCGGCGCCGACAGCATCTACATAGGCCTCAAGGGCAGAGCCCTGAGCGTGTCTCCCGACAGCCTGGGCGCCGATGGCGTCGACGTCTTCCTCGGAGGCGGAGCCTTGAGAGAGTCTGCCGACGACCTCGGCGCCGATGTCTTCCTCGAAGACTTCACAGGTTCTTGTGGTCTCGAGGGCGTCGAGGACCGGGACCTGGAAAGGGCATGCCTAGAGCGACCATCCTTGTCCGCAGCGAAGGCGTACGAGCAGCGCCTCTAGAACGGTCACGGCCGGTGTCTTTTGATGGCGCGGACGGACCAGAACCCTGCAATTAGAAAATCGCCAACATCTCCTTTCGGAAGGAATCCCATTCCTCAGGATTGGAATGCTTGTTGGGACAAGCAACCCGCCGACGGGCAGAGTCCTCGGACGAGGAAGGCAACCTGTGACGGCACTTCCTAGAGTGCCTCAAAGAGGCAGAGGAATGCCGGGACCGAATCTCAGACCGAGAACCCCCGGACTCACGACGACGATGCAGAGTCGCCCCTCGAATCATCAGTCGAAAGACCAGTGGAACGCGACTTCCGGGGCTTGGCCACCTTACCGACCGACCGCTTCTTCTTACGCTCCCGCAAGGCTTTCGATGTGAGCGATTGGCAGTCGACAGTCATCCGTATCGTGGTCCTCCCCGAGGCACCACAGGCAAGCGGTGTGCGTGTCCGTCAGCGACATCTTGGACCCGCACACCCGACACTTCTTAAACCCGGAACGCGGGGTGGAAGAAGCCGAAGACATCATACAATAGCAAGGAAGAAAACAGGTTCTAAGAACCGAAAGAACAGGATTCAGTAGAATCGAGGCGCGCCGAGATCTCCGAAGCGAACACGTTCGCGGAAAAAACAGAACTGAGGCTATGGGCGTCGTGCGTCCTACTTATAACATCCGGTGACGTTGGCTCGACGGAGGCCCTCGAGGACAGCGTATCAATGTCATCGACGCAGGACGCAGAAGCCGAAAGATTTTCCGAAGCAGCACAGCTGTGGTGATAACTGTCATAGATATGAAATACGACGGAGGACCCAATCCCCTCGAAAGTGATTTTTGGGTTTAGGGGTGTTTGACTGTATGAAAAGTGACAGCAGCAAACTGACCGAAAAAACAGCCCGCATGCGGCCCCTTTTCATTTGGTCAAACACCACCACCCACACCCCCCAACCGTCCTTCGCCACCTGATCCGCTTCAACCCTGCAGCGTCGGATCAGTCCCTCTAACGTGGGTCGGATCCGATGCTGCAGGGTCCTTTTGTTTCCTTTTTTTTGTCCCCCGCCTCCGAAATAGAGGAAGCAGGGGACACCCCCACAGGCCCCCATGCTAATAACCCAGGCTAATACATACCGAACATGGGGAGTGAGGGACACCCCCCGCTCCATATGTTCGGTATGTATTAACCAATTTGAATATTCGGTCGTATGGTAAAGGTCAAATTCGGTCAAATGTATTCAGTCAAATATACTAATACCGATTTTTGGGGAGAAAAAGTGTTGGTTAGTGTTATCCTAGTAGAGCTTCAGGTTCTAGAGGCAGCTTTGCAGTACAGTAAGTCTTTCAAAGTCGAAAAAGCAACTCTAGCTAAACAGCAGTTCGTAGCGGCTTAGTCTTGCAAAGCAGAATACATCAAAGGGTCCTGTGGATACTTTCTAGTCTCTAATAAGAAAGGAAGATACAAGAAGGCTTAACTAACGTTGGAGACGCTGTAAAGGACTCGCTGAAAGGACACAAGCAGCGGCATGAGTCGGCGGTAAGTGGTGGTTGCCCTGGACACCTTTATGTGCACTCCAATGCTTTGGAGAGACTTTATGCAATCAGGTAAGCCTTTGGATAGGAGAACATTTTTTGTGCTGGATGCTCTACGATGTTGCACCTCAGGACTCGACCTCCGGATTCCTTGGTCTGATGACTGAAGGCAGGACAAAGGACAGGTTTTCTCAGCAACAGTCGCAAGGGAGGACCTGTGGCACGACATTCAGCAACTTCTTGACTCACTCTGTGGTTTTGGTGCCTTTCTGCACCACCAATAAAGGAATCCGATCCGCCTGGTCAATATTATTCACCTCCTGCAGTCCTGCACTCTGATTTGTGGTCTGGGCGAGTTGGATAGGATCTCTAGAGAGTCCTGAAGGGCTAAGCAAAGATTTGGACGGATTCAGCCTTTCCACGATGATGCACTCGAAATGGGCAGCAGGCCTCCGGGAACTGGGGTTCTGCAGCTCTGGAAACTTACAGGACCCTGGGAGATGGCTCAAATCAAAGTTAGTTTTGGGACGGGTTGTTTCCACCAGCCAAAGGGAAGGAGTCGTCCTCTTCGGAGCTCCTCTGTTGCTTAGAAAACAGGGTAATGATAGCAGTGGTCGCTTCACAGTGTTGCAAAGGGTCTGCAGGTGTCTCTGGCCATCTCCTTCAGTTACTTCATCTTCCAGTGTTCGACTTCCTTTACACTCCAGAAGCTTCACCTTTTATATAGTTCCAGCAAACACTGTTCTGCATTCTCTCTCCGCAATTTACAGAAAGGGGTGTTTGGCTGCCCAATCAGGAGAGCCAGACCCCCAGTGTAAGCTGGTCCCATTCAGGCACTCTGGAAGAAAGGACAGGGGGGTGGAAAACTCCTCCCCTACTTCCTGCCTGACCAGACACCCTGGAGCCTAAGAGGGGTCACCCAAGGGTTCCTGCCAAAGGCAAAACACAAACACTGACTCCCCCTCCCTCCCAGAATGGTAGAAGAAGGGCTAACAAAGAACAACCACGATAGTAATGGTGAGAAAAGAAGGGAGGCCCCAAGTTGGTACTTGGGTGCCTCTATTGTGTACTACCGGGGTTATGGACACAGCATGCGTATAACAATTACACAATAGTTGGTAGAACACGTCCACTGCCACCAGCCATAACAAGGAGACCGTTTATGTGACCAAAACGTCACATGAGCAGAGAGAAGGGGGATTCTAGGTATCCCTTTGGCACTCCACAAAGGTGGTGTGTGCCAATCTCTCAGACCATAATGTTTTTGGAGATACACAAACTGTAGTTACTTGGGGATAAGAAAAAGAATCTCAAAGGAGGACCCTAAGGGTCCCCAGCAACACTGGCCACAAGGAGCTGTGTGCTGAAATAGTAAAATACAGATACTTTTAAGAGCTATCGAACAGACTGGCTCCATAGTACAGGTAGAATACAAAGAGTTAAAAAAGACAGAGCCTATACAAATGAATGAGTAGAAAAAGGCTCCACTCATTCAGGATTTAAGAAAAAGGTCCAGAGGTCCAGCAAAAAGTGCTGGGGGTCTAACAAAGAGAGGGGATGAAGCATAAAAATGATGAATCTCCCTAACAACCAGCAAAGAGCCTGTACTAGAGCTAGCGAAACAACCACTAAATCGTCCCCGTGACTGCTTGCCTCAGACCATTGTTTTTCTAACCACTCCTGCATTGGGCGCATGTGCATCCACACGTGTGGAACTAGGTAAATGCATGAGGCCATCATCCCGAGCAGGCGCATTGTCTTACGTACAGTGATTTGGCGACTGGCTAGATAGTGAGGTATTTGCAACAGCATGTTCTGAACTCTTTTGTTTGAGGGGAAGACCAGCCCCTCCTTTGCATTTGCGATTGCTTCCAGGAATTCTTTTGTTTGACTGGGTACGACACTCGATTTTGTTCTCGTTGATGGAGAATCTGAATTGGAACAGAAGGTTGATTGTTCTTTGGGTGTTTTCTTTGTAAATTTGAGGGGAATCCACTGTTATTTGCAAGTCCAGATAAGGGTACACTGGGATTGACTCTCTGCTTAGGTGTGCCTCTACCACCGCTAGTACCTCAGTGAATACCCTCGGAGCCGAGGCTATGCCAAAGGGGAGCACCTTGAATTGGTAGTGTATTCCCGCTATTTTGAAGCAAAGATTATCTGTGCGCTGGGAACCTTGCAATATGAAAGTATGCATCTTTCATATCCAATGTTGCCATGTAATCCCCCTGTTTTAAGAGTGTTAATTACTTACTGAAGCGTAGTCATGCAAAACCGTTGTGGCTTGGCATACGTGTTCGCTGGGCGCAGGTCTAGTACTGGGCGCATTAAGTCTTTCTTTGGCACAAGGAAGTACGTTGAACAGATACCCTTGTTTACCTGGTTTGACTGGGACAATTTCTATGGCTTCCTTTTCCAGCAGTGTTTTGACTTCCTCTAGCAGAATGCGCTTGTCCTCTTTCTCTGTTTTGGCGGGTGGTTGGATGGTCTTTGTAGAAGTTCTATACAATAACCGCCCGCTAAGGTGGATAACACCCACTTGTCTGAGGTGATCCCCTCCCATTCGTGGATGAATTGTGAGATAAGACTTAAGCATGGGAGGAGACTTTGAGCGGGCACCATTGTTTTGTTGGTGTGGTACATATGGAGGAGGAGAATCTTCCTCTACTTCCGGACCTTTTGTAGCCTCTTTGAAAGCTGGAGGACTGTCCCTGAAAGGGGCCCCATGAAAGTGACTGGCTACCCTGGCTGTAACCGGAGGATCGCTGTGAGCCCTGCCCACGGAAGAACCTTCTGGTATTAAAGGCCTCTCTTTGGACAAAGGGATTGTTGGAAAGCTGCCAGAGAGACTTAAGGGTATCATTCTTATTTGGCACTCTTGAGAGCGTCCTCAACTGCCTTACTGAAAAAAGGGCATTGGGCTCAATGGCCATATGTAATAGCGTGGCCTGCGTGCCCAATTTAAAACATTATGCCTGGCTAAGGCAGTCTGGGTTTATGTGCACTCGGCTATGATGGCGCCTGCCTGGTCTGAGGCATCAAAGTTGTTTTTTAAGATGCAGTTGGCCACTTGCTTGCCCTTCGCTACTGTATTTAGAAGATGTGATTTTAGTTTTTGGTTTTATCTTTGCACTGGTTGTATCGCAAACGTTAATAAAAACAGTTTTTAAAAAAAAGAAAAAAGAAGATGCGATTTTAGAGGCTCTGGAACAGCTTCAATTTCTTTATCAAGCTCGTCCCATTTTTGGCAGTTATGACTAGCCAAAAGGGAAGTGGTGTTGGATATTCTAGTTTGGTAGGCAGCTGAGGAAGCCACCTTTCTGCCAAAGGTGTAGAATTTGTTGCTTTCTTTATCGGGCAGGGCCTCCACAGAGGCTAGGGGTGTGGCTGCTCGCTTTCTTGTTGTGGTAACTAAGGAGTCTGGTTTGAGCGGACCCCTGATGTATAGAGGGTTGGTGGGAGCCGGACTGAACAGCTTTTCAATACGGGGTTTGGCGGTCCTGATAACGTTGGGTGTAAGGAGGGAGGGCTGTATGCGCCTATGGACAGATAAACTGTGTAGCAGATTTCTTGTCGCCAAGGATATCCTCTACGAAATCCTAATCGACCTGTGCCTCCTGGTGTCAATTTTAAAATGCTGGGCGGCCTTGAGAATAAGCTCATTATATTGGAGCTGGCTATCAATTGTTGAATCAGCCACTGGCTGATCCTGGTTATCTGAGGATTGGATGATGTAGATGTCCTCATCATCGTCATAATACAGATCGTGGTCATTCTGGTCTCCCTGGGAACTGAGGTCCTGACCACCTGAGGGGTCCACAAGCTAGATGTCTTGAGAGGGGTCAAGAGCCAATGAAGTGGAGCGGGCCTGGCTGAGAGGTGTCTAGACGAGACACCTTGGCTGGTGGTTCGTCCCTGGTTGCCCCTAGTCCCTGAGTGAAGGCCTGGGGATTTCTAAATTCATCAGGGTGCCTGCTGATATAATCTACAAAACAGGACATCCTTTGCATGATCTTATCAAAGCTTTCTAGGGTCCACTCAGTTGATAGTGTGTAGGAGTGTCCTGAAAGGTTGTGGGCTTACTGTGACATAGTATATTAGAGAGTGGGTCCGGGGAAGTAGTATAGCTACTGTCGCCAGAGGTAGAGGCCTGGGAAGGCATGGGCATCGAAGACCTGGGTGTTTCCGACATTTAAGGCCGTAGAAGGGTGGATGGGTAGTGTTTAATGAGCTCTCATTTTGGACGTGTTAGAACAGGGTCATCGAAACTCCTTACGACGAACGTCCTTCGGCGCAGGAAAGAAGCGCCTTTGAGGCACTGTGTCTGAAACAGGCCTTGATGGTGCCTGTTTGAGACCTGTCAAGCTGCGACCGCGATGGCCCAGAGGACAGGGATCATTTAGAGAACCTCTCCTTAGACATCGCAAAGAAAGAACTGGTTGACGACTTTGCCGACGTTGAGCCGTGGGGTGTGCTCTCGATGTGGCGTGCGGTGTCGGGGCCTTTGCCACCGGGTGACGTCTCCGTCACAGGACGCTGGCCTGCTTGTTGGAGTTGGGGGCACGCACATGGGGATCCTTAGGAGCGCGATAGCTCTCTGCATCACTAAGGATGCCAATGTTGCCTTCACTGGATTTCCCCGCCATTTTTATGGAGGCTTCGACCTGCATGGCATGGGCAGCCCTGCACATACTTTTGTGTTTTTGGCTCCAAAGGTTTGCAGGACCTGCAAGCCTTTTCGGGGTAGTCCCTCAGCAGACAGTGATTGCACACTTTGTGCGTGTCCTTCCAGGGGAATTTCCTATTACTGGATGGTCAAATTTTAAACAGAGTTTCTCCATGGCGAAAGGGAAAGGCAGCACAGCGATGGAAAGGAATATAGGGGGTCAGAAAAGGCTTTCTCTAGCAACGAAATTGTAAGAAACCTCTCACCGGTCGCTCTACTGTGAGGGGCTGAAGCCCAGTGAGACCTAGGAAGGCTACAGTCATTGATCGTCGAGGCGGATGTAGTCGCTGACTATGTTGCCACCAGTTGAAAGAGACCAAAGCAGTTGGTAGTGAGGCAAGCGATGGGCAGTTGATGAAAGGATAGGAAGAAAGTCTAAAGTTAAAATTTGTCTAGCAAAAGACGTTAGTCTGAGGAACTATGCAAATTATCAACCGACCACGATGGTGTAAAAAATCAATCTGAGGGACCTCGGTGCGTGAAGAAACATGGGTACAGTAGACGTCAGACTAGGGATAGTATTACTGACACGCTCAGTCGACGCCCCTTTTTTGAGTTCCAAAAACAAATCATGTAATACTCAGTGACTACCACGGCCTATCCATAGCTGATCTAAGCAGATCCACAAGTCTCAGAGATATATATATATAGCTATAACAAAAGGTTATTCTAGTTTGCCTCACACGTGCCAGCTGGATTTGCAATTCTCCATGTATTAGTAGCCTGTGGTGAATCTAGTGAGATCATCACTAAAACCGAGTATGAGCCGGCCAGGGGAAGGCAGCCGCTACATGATCCTGACCCTGGGGGCGGTATTATAAGTGAGGATCAAATGGGAGCAGACTCATATCAAGGGGAACTGGTGACCTCTTCAACTCATGATTCCCCTATTCTCCTCGGAGCATTGATGGCATATTGTAAAGCAGAGAAAACCAATGTAACTGCCATGTACTTAACATCTCCTAACTCTGATAACATCCAGTTCAACAATCAAATAGAAATGTATAGAGATAAAAGACTCAAACACATTATGGTCTTCAGGATAGATAATGTCTGTGGGTTCTGAGAGTTAATGAGGATCAAAGATGCCACTGAAAGGAATAGGCAGTCTAGTTGTTTGAAGGCAAGGCACCTGAGCGGGACATTTAAAACTGAAAATGGACCATAACTGTGGAGAAGAAAAGGAGTAGCAGAAGTCGTCAGGAATGACACTGAAGCGGTTGGAGCTGCAGTAGGAGTACGAACGCCAGCAGAAGCAGACGTGGGAAGAGAAGGCATGCGGAAGCAGAGTCATGGTCAGCAGCAGGGAGAGAAGCCCAGCTGCGTTGGAGACATGCTCCTGACCCAACGTGAGATCCCTGGAGGGCGCAGAGGCTCAAGAGAGGGGCCGCGCAGGTGCTGGCAGGTACAGAAAAGCTGTCAATCGGATGACTGATCCGCCAAGGGTTCCCCCGCAGCAGCAGGGAGCAACACGGAGACGCCAAACAAAGCCGGGGAGTTGACCTGCAACAGAAGGTAACCCTGGGGCGCTCTGAGTGGAACTTTTGCTAAAATTAGACTATTTTACATACAGAGCAAGTAGAATAAGAAAGCAAAAAGGGGAGCAATTCTCCATTCATGGAAAGTCGACTTGGGGAAAGCTATAACCCACATTGCCAACAGCACAGAAACTATAACCAAGAGATAAAATGGCAACAAGGGCACAATTCTCCTTTCCTGAGACACCAGTTTGGGAAGCTCTGTAACCCATATTGCCACGAACAGAAGAGATCAACTGCAGTAGTAGGAGTTTCTCTTCCTGGCAGGAGAGAAAAACAGGAAAGGGACCACTTGTAGTTAGTCCTGGCAGGTGAGTAGACCAGGAAAGAAACATTGATTTGAAGACATTGGGTTGTGATAAAAAAGGTGTTGTGGAAAGACATTGGTAACGTTATCATTTTGACAAACTGCTGCATCACCAAAGGTGGTTGCTGTGCTATCCTGACAAAAGCATTCCATTGGAAGAATAATTGTGATATGCTAATATCTGCTTTGAATCTTGAGAAAAACATTTTGTGGAGAAAACAATTGCATTGGTTTATGAACTATTGTTTTGTGAAAGAGACATTTGCCTTACCAGGAAGGATACTGTGGAAGAAAACACTTGCTTTGAAAGAGACATTTACTTTATCAAGTGGAAGGACACAGGGGATGGAGAAGACATTTTGTGTTTAACCGAACAGAACTTAGTTGAATCAGAACTTTTCCAAGGGTATTCCTGAATTGATGCAGGTGAAGGGAACATATCTTTGGTCACAAGGAGTACCTTCTAAAAACTGCAAGTTTCAACTTTTGCACTGTTTTGTTAAACTGAAGACAGCCACATATGCCAATTACACTTTTGTTGTATGTATTAGTGTGAGAATCAGAGACTTTTGGACACTAAGCCATCTTTCTTTAGTTTTAGTTTGCTAGGTAGGGATAAAAGGCGTTTATCCCACTCCTTTTATTTTTATTAAATGGCAAACATTGAGAAAAGCCTCCAAAAGTGGTGCCACTCTGTCTGGGTACCACAGGGGGTGTGGGAGGATGGTTGCACCCCGGCAACCAGGATACCACGGGTTTTCCACTACCGTGAATAAAAGGGTCTTACCTTTTAACCTGAGAACTCTGTGGCTTGTTTCTTCCCTGGCAGTGCAACGACCTTCAGCTTTCCTCCACATCGAGACCATCTCTGGACGACACCGTGACTTGCACCTGCTGCCAGGAACAACTGCCCCCGCTGGAGGATCCTCTCCACTTTGAAGGTACTGTGTCCGCCTGGCCTCCCTCGCAACGGTCTGTGTGGGGTGACTCTTAAAGCCTCCACTTACCACTTGGGTTGGCCCTAAGCTGGCTAAATGAACGTTTCTGAGCTGACTTAATTCTTTTCTGAACTCCCTGCAAGACTTAGCTGTGTGATCTTGGGCGCATTGGTGCTCTGTTCTCTCTAAGAGGGAGCCTGGCCTATGAAATTTTTACTCACAAGTAGACTTGACTTTCCTGCCTTGCTGGGTGCTTCTAAAGTATTGTTTTGTGCGCTTTTCCTAATTTCTGCCCTTTCCCTCCCTTTTTCTTAACTTATTGGAGTGCCATCTTCAGTTAAGCGCTCACCTCTGTCTGGAAATAAGTGGTGTTAACTAAGACTTGTCTAATAAGGAATAAGGGATGTACCTCTAGTAATAGTGACTGTGTGTTGAATTTATTTACCTCTTTTTGTGCTAGTGTAATTCACAAGTGTGTCTTTAAATAAATAATTATATACTTTTACACCAAAGCTCTGGTCGGTGTTTGCTTGTACTACTGTGTCTTTGTACCTATTGTGTATACTCTGCATACTGCCTAACTCATCTTGAGAGAAGTCTGACTGCTCAGCCACAGCTACCAGGTAAATCTGGGTGGTACAGACTGCTACCAATTGGGTTTACTGCCAACCACCTGTAGTCCTAAATCTTTTGCAGTGGTCCTTAAGGGAACTGCACAGGATTCTGCCTAACAATAATCAAGGTGGGGAGGAGCGATAGCCGCTGTGCTACTGTCCTTGGCTCCTACATCAAAGCGGTGTCAGAAAAGGCAGCACCGCCGGTGAGTCAGAGAGACTGATACCAAACCAGCTTGTGTTTTCAACCAAGGTTGCAAGCAGCAACATTGTATAAAGATAACAGTGTGTGAGGCATTTGCAAAGAGTGACGCAGATATAATTGGAAACCAAAAGGAGTAGTTGAACTTTATAATTGATCTTTTGGAGGACAAGAAAAGATACCGTAAACAGAGTGGTCCGGCGCCATGTGGGTGCTCATTTGAAAGTCTCTGTTAGGTATCCAACTGATGCTGAGAAATAGGAATATTGAGACTGGAGTGGTCATGCAACGGGACAAGCTAAACCCTGTGCACATTTGAAAGTCTTGGATAGTTTAAAGTACATCACAACTGGTCCGAGCCCAGCTGAGGGAGACTAATTGAGTGAATGAAAGGGATCCGAGCCCGGCTGAAGGGGATCCAGGGTGAACCGTGAGTCACCCGAGAAAGAATTATCTGAACATAGTGTGAAAGGGATCTGAGCCCAGCTGAGGGGGATCCAGGGTAAACACTCAAATTGAATACTGGAAAAGGAAAATAACGTTTTTGTGTTGATTTTGTATATCAGGCCCTCTGAGTCAAGAGACTTGCAAGAAATAAAGACGCTTGGACACAGGTGGTCTTGAACTGTGAAAATAGAACTGTATCCTTGTGCCACAGAAGCCAGAGTGTGTGCTTTGCTCGCGTGAACCGCCTTGCCCCGGCTGAAAACATGGGGAAGGGAGGACAATGGCCCAAACATCCTGACTTATCATTTTGTGAAAACTTCTTTATTTTTCATGATCACTCCACATTATCTGTAAATTAGTATTAAGAATTGGCAATATGTTTTTTTTTTTTACTATAGGCCCTTTTAATTTGACAAGACTCCACTAGGACTGCATTATTATTATTTGATGATCGTAGATTGCTCCCATCTGTAGATTTAGGTTTAGATGGGTGTTTATCAAACCATTGTGAGAGCTCAATTAACACCCTTGAACAGTGGTCACTTGTGTCCGTCTGACTGTTGATATCATGCCTTCCTTACAGAAGGCAGTGGTTCCACACTATGTACGCCTTTCCACAGGAACCTCCGATTGCACTTACGGCAACATTTAAACGGAGTACATTCCATAATGAAACGTGGACAAAGGGGCAGCAAGACTAAGTCAGTAGGGGCAGGCATTCTCTAGACAGAAATGATCAGCCCCCCCAACCCCACTCTCCCAACCGGTAGGCTGAATCCAGGTGTAGGCGAAAGCCCGTTGTCAGAACGGACGTCTGTTTCGGTGTCTTAAAATCAACTGTCCAGATGCTTCCGAAGGTCAGCTGTCGAGAATGTGCGATCGTTAATCAGTATATTAAATTAAATGGAATCAACTCCAAAGTAGCTTTACTATGGGACTCTGCAATAATACAACTATCCACAATGGTGGAAAAAAAAGAATCTGAGGGACCTCGAAGCGTGAGGGATCAGGGTACGTCACACTAGTGATAGTATTAAAGGACATGGCCTGTCGACGGCCCTTTGCGAACTTCGCAAAAACTTAATGTGCAATACTCCACAGCTTCCAAAAGATGTCGGCCTATTCCCGTAATTCTTGATATCTTTTCCAATCATTATTTTCAATGTTTATATTTCTCTCAATGCCCCTTTTCTAGAGGTGTTCTACTCTTGGGTTTATCAGGCTTGCCCAACCTTGATATGCAATCGTTATTTCCAATGCTTGTATTTCTTTCAAGCCCCCTTTCATAGGGTTTTTCTACTCTCGGGTTTCACAGGCTCCCGGAACCTTGATATGCGTTCAAATTGTTATTTACAATATTCGCACCTTGTAGCAGTAGGTTTTTTGTCGGATTTCTGAGGTTCCCAAAACCTTGACGACTTTCCCCATGGCTACACATGTCTGCAACCACAGTCCGATGTGCGATGAGCTTGGGGATCCAAGCTCCCTCGTACGGTCTTGTCTCGGCCCCTATTGCCGGCGGAGTGTCTGGGAGTGTTTTCTGTGGAGACTTGCAGCATTACTACAGTTGACAGTCTTTCCTCAGTATTGCTTTCTGTAAGGCATGCCTAACTCTTCAAAATCTACACCCCAGTTGCAGAACGTCGCAGAGCGTCTGGGAGTGTTTCCCGTGTGACACAGAGACCAGGATTACATTGAGACGCCAAGAATAATAAGGCGTAATACTTTTTTTAAACCCTTCACAGCATAATGCTTTGAATTCAATTTAAACAGTGACGAAAGAGGAGTGCAAGAGCTGGTTTAAGAAAAGATTATTGCTGGCTATGGCGTTATTACTGAGAACAAGATAACAAGCTAGGAGCCAGGATGGCGGTAACCGCCTATGACTTGAAATCAGCCATCTCTTTTACCTGCTTTTACTCCTGATCCTCCTGCCACACGGCTGCTATGAGTAAGGGTTAATGACATAAAAGATGCATCAATGTGGCAAGAAGACTCGATTGGTATTCAATGGCCCTCGGAAACCGTAAAGACTAAAAAGTCTACAAGAAAGCAATCTGATTCTTTTTTCCCCCCAGCACAAATGATCAAGAATGTAAGCCGAAAGACAAGGAAATACTTCCAACAGAGTCCCCAATGAGGAGGGACGACTTATTGATGAGACAAGATGTCAACAATCCAACCAACGATTTAACCGATGCAGAGATTCTGGAAACTTCTCACCTGTGGTACTTCAGGAAGTCCTCACAGGAAATGAAACCCCAGCATGAGAAAAGCGACGCTTGTGAGTAGTATACTTATTCTTTGCAAAAGTTAATAAGGAAAGAGGTAAACTCAGATGTTAATCTGGCGCTATGCAGAAGAACATGGAAATGACCTCCAAGATCCATTTACTGCGTATTTCTTTTTCAACTGATCCAATTGCCGCCTCTGCAAAGGATTATGTAACCCGACTTTCTTTCATCCACCTCTTCACTTCAAGATGACATTTCATTTACCAGAAACTCTTAGAGGAGCATCTAACCCGTTGAACTCCACGGCTTTTCAAACACACTAACATTATGTCAGCTCTAACGGTATCCTTGGCTCTATTCATAAAACTGTATGAATCTATCAATGAAAATATCAAAGACGAAGCGACTTTATTAGTGAGGATACATTCAAAACGAGATGCAGTAGAAATGCATAAAGCAGTGAACAATTCCACTCCACCACAAATGTAACCCCCCAGGTTTCCCCTTGGGAGAAATCCCCTGGAGGAGAACACGTTGCACTTCTTATTAGCACTGGAAGCAAACAGATATAAACGTGGAAAATCTCCAGAAGGGCTTTCTAGCACAGATTCTACTTGCATGTGCCCGGCCAGAACATAAGCCGCAAAGATGGCCTATACAGGAACCATGCCGAAACACCCATTCTTTTGTTGTGATACTGCATTGTAACTGCCATCTGCCAAGATCATAACTCTTCTCGTGAACCATAGGAAGGGAAACAATGAGTGCCAGTCTGATTGCATGTAGCTGCACAGGTTGATGTGAAACCTGGACCCTGCCTCGGACCACGGTCTGCTCAGCACAATATTGTTCAGATGAGAACCCCAGACCTTTAAGGAGGTGCCTGTGACCACTGTGGCCAAGCTGGCAAAAGGTCTCCCACCTGCCAATAAACTCTTATCGGGCTCACTACAGAAGATACTGTGACACTTTTCAGGATCACCAAAATGCCAGAAACACAGCCTGAAAACTGCTACCATTGAGATTGAAGAAGAAACTGCAAAAATCTAATCTGCAGGCGGGCCTCCTGCACCAAAAACATGCAGTATGCCCTGAGGTCTAACAGGCAAAAGAGGTCTGGTGTAGGCAGATCATGTTTTGTCATCTGCATGATATTTTCGACCCAGGTTTGGTAATCAACATTTTGGAGTCACCGTCGGCGCACTGCTTAAACCCCAAGGTCGTTTAGGTACTGGGCACAACCATGTTTTTTTTAGTTATATAAGAAACAGGCTTTACCAGCATGCACCTAAGGGTCTGCGCTGTGGGGCTATGCAAATATAGGGAAGGTGGTTATACTTGAACATAAGTTTCTAAAGAAAATGGTTATGATTCCCAACAGTGCTCCTGGAACTAGATGTTACTCCTGTTGGAGACCTGGTTGCCCTCAAGCCTGCTTTATATTGGTTAAGGCTCTGGAAGACATAGGTTTTAGAGAAATATCGGGATGCACGGACTCATTTAATGTAATTGGATGGAGTAAAAAGTTCAAAATGGGTCTCACATGTGAATAATGTTCTAGCCGATTTAGGGGAAAGGATTATGGGAACGCCTGGAGGGCAGAACTTAATTGGCTTCCAGGAGGTTAAAAAAAGATGCACAAATAAGAGCAAGGGAGAAATGATAAATCTAGCATGGGCACTCGCCAAAAGACGAATAGTAATGGGCTGGAAGGTGACAGTAGAGCCAAACATAGAAACGTGGTGGAAAGACCTACAGTGATGGACCATTGCAGAAACAGCGGTCTGACAGGAAGCATTGCGCACCGGCAGAAGAGAGCTCCACGGACATACTGACATGGAATTCGATACTACAAGACATGTTTGTCTCCCCTGATGACGAACCTCCACGAGTCAAAATCCTGGATTAATCCGTACAACAAGAGAAGGACATGACACTGGAACCACGTCGCCACCAGACAGATGCTGACCTGAAAAACACCCAGAGCGGGGAAAAACCAGACGACAAATAAACCTGTGACAGTTGAAGTAGCTTGCCCAAGTTAGGACAAGTTTCACTAACGTTGGGTTAGAGGGCATTTGGGGGGTAAACGTTGGAGGACGTTAGAACATGCAGTATGGTTATGTTGGGATGATTCACTAAACTGTAAACTAATTAACATGTTTAAAAAAAAAATAAGAGCAAGGGAGCAGCTTGAGGTAAAATCAGCGTCCCAAAAAACAGGCCGAGAATATCTTGTGTGTCTGATGACGCCCAGTTCCAACATTTACCTTGATAAAATAGCCCCGGATTCATAAGATCATTATATCGTAGTGCATTGTAAACTATGTAATATATGTAATTAATATGATTGTTATTTACTGGTATTGTTTACATTTTTGTGATGTAACCTCCTTGCCTGTATGTCTGTCCTTGCAACTGTTGTACAAATTGCGCCCTGATGCCCCCGGGCCTGATGGTCTGCGCGTTATAAATAAACAAATACAAATACAAATAAATGTATGTCTGAGGCTGGGGATATTTCAAAACGCATCCTTTCCCAAAACATGGTCGGACATGGGGTCAGAGGCGTGCCCTCTAGACTGACACATTATATGTTGATTTACCCCATGACCCTAGACTTGATACTTACCTCAAACCGGTCCTGAGGGAAGCTGGGATCAATTGTACAATTGAGGTCGTGGAATTTTTAAGACAACCCACAAGGCCCACTATTGTCTTTGCAACAGCGCGATATATATATCCACAGGTCATGGTTGCAAAGAATGCGGGCCCTGAAACAGTGTACAGCACAACAAAAGGTGCCAATTGACGATGCAACCTAATGGGCACACTCTGTCATCCTGGGTGTTGTGTTATCTTAATGTCAAAAGCTTATTTCTTGCAAGGCTGCGAGCAAAGCTCTCCTCACAAGAATGAGTATGCAATCTGCAATTATGATGAGGCCACTTGGGAGTGCCACTATGTGCTCACTATAGTAAGAATAAACTTGCGCTCCAACGTGCCCATTTATTTTGGTTTCTCTTTTTTAATTTTAATATCTGTATTTTTTTTTAAAGACACCTGTACCAAGGACAAACCTTGGTGCACGGATATCCAGCAAGCTTTAGCAAATAAAATTATCATACTCCAAAATAAAATCCAGCAAAAAAAAGAAGTACTCAAAATTCAGGATTTGCCTAAAATGCCTCACACCAATAACCCACTGGCGCACAGCAATACCTTCCACTTCTCCACTTCAATACCTTCCACTTCTGGAAGTAGAAAAAGTTATCCTGTCGCTTAAACCATCAAATTGTAAAGGTGACATTTGCCCAGCACAGTTAATAAAAGACGCTGCCAGAGAATTATCTCCCTTTATCACTAAATTGATTAACGCCTCCTTCGCCTCAGGCACCATCCCTGCCAACCTTAAACAGTCCTGGGTACTCCCCCTCCTTAAAAAACAGACATTAGATCCCCTCATCCCTACTAATTACCGCCCTATTACTACGGTACCGTTTCTTCTTAAGATTCTGGACAAAGCCGCATACAACCAAATTCAAAAGCACCTAGAATTACATAACCTATTAGGAGAAAGGCAATCGGGCTTCCGTCCCCTACACGGAACAGAAACTGCCCTCATTAACTTGAAATCTCAAATTGATGAGCTGAGAGACAAAGGGAGAACAGTACTCCTACTACTCCTGGACCTCTCAGCTGCCTTTGATTTGGTGGATCACAAAGTCCTCTGCAGTCACCTGGTCTCCGCCGCCCATTTCTCCTCGGAAGCCATTGGATGGATCAAGTCATTCTTGAGCGAGAGAACGATGAGTCTTCTCCCCCTCAGCAGCGGCAGATCCCACCCCTATCTCATGTGGTGTTCCCCAGGGCTCTTGTGTATCTCCAACTTTATACAATATCTTCACCAAGCCCCTGTTTGATGATCTGGACCATCTTGGTATCACCTACAATAATTATGCAGATGATACACAGATCCTCCTCCCGTTTTTTGGGGATCATGCTAAAGACACGGAATTGGTGAACAAGGTATACCTTATCATCCAGGCATGGATGGCCACTCACAGCCTTTGTCTAAACGATAAAACAGAGTTGATTATCCTGGGTACCCAAGCCAATATCAAAAAACTAGGACAGGAATTCTCCTCATTCAACATAGATGGGAACATCATCCAAGTATCCAAGGATGTAAAAAGCCTGGGATTCTATCTTGATTCTACCCTATCACTTGATAAACAGCTAAAATCCCTTGCCTCCTCCACGGCCTACACGTGCAAACTGATAAGAGCCGGTAAACCGTTCCTTTCCAATAAGGGTTGCCTAATCCTGGCCAGAGCCTTAATTCTCTCCAGAATTGATTATTGTAATGCTCTATACTCTGGAGCTAATAAAAAAATAACCCAAAAACTACAAACATTACAAAATAATGCCCTGAGAGCAGCACTAGGCATTAATAAAAGATCCCATATCTCTTCCGCCAGACGCCATCACAACTGGCTGACCACGGAGACCAAAATAAAACTCAAGATGCTATCCCTGACCCACAAAGCCCTCAATAACTCTGCCCCTAGTTACCTGACTGACAAATTCCACAGGAGAACATCTCTTAGACCAACCAGAGTTGTCAATTCTAACTGCTTGACAATACCGAACTTTAGACTCACTACTATTGGAGGAAATAGCTTCCCGTTAAAGGCTGCTAAAACTTGGAACTCACTACCACAAGACCTTAGAGCGGACCTGCCCTACCTTTGTTTCAGGAAAAAAAGTCATTCAATTCCTTACCTCGACTGACCTCAATTGACCAGTGTTACCTACCTCCTCTACTGGTATTAATCACTAGACCTTCACTCTATACAGCTGTAATTCTGATTGACCTACTTGAACCTGTATATTTTGTAATTATTTGTATGACCTTATTGTATTTTCTAGTGTACATTTTGCTATGATGTAACCTGTAAGTTTCGCATTTTCTTGCTACTGCGCCCTGCTACCCCTGGGTCTGGCGCGCACAAAAAGTGAATAAAACAAACAAACACATTTGTTTCAAAAACTCCCTTTTATGTACAGTCTGTCCTATGAACCTTGGGAAAAATGTCCTCTTTTACGGAGGTTTTTTTAAATGTCATTTGTATTTTTGCTTAATCTGTAACAAAAACAATCTCTATGAAGTTTGGTAAAAGTAAATGGCACTGAAGGTCTTTTTATGTTAATTGTATTTTAGCATAATCGGCAAGAAAATATTTTGCCCGTTTGTCTTATGAAATTTGTGAAATGTACTTAAAGGTTTTTATGCCGAATAAAAGTGTGTTTGAAAACTTCTCAGAAACACAGAAAAAGGAACTGCAGTGACAGTGCGTGGGACGCCTCAAACAGGCCGTCTGATGCCACTTCTGGAGTGGAAGTGCAGGAGCATCGAGGGACCTCAAAAGGTGGAGGCACACTAAGGCCCCCAGCCCCCTGGAAAAAACTTCTATGAAATAAGTAACACTAACCAATATACACAAGATGAGTAATCTGTACGAGGATGCACTCCGTTTTAACAAATGAATGTACATTTTGATCAATGTTCCTACCACATATTCCTTATCTTTGATATTACATCTCCAGTTGGTTCTGCCTGGTGCCAGGACATCGAGGCCAGTATATATGAAGCCACTGTGCCCATGACCTCCGTTCCACCTTTTTCCCCATACACTCAGAACAGATGAGGTGTGAGCCATCTACTAAGAAGGTCACACTGGGAGGGTGGAGGCGAATCTGTGCCAGAAATAATCATAAAAAAGAACATAACTGAGTGATAAGTAATTTGCTGATGTAATGGATTCCTTTTTTCCAGCTAGCACTGGGGATATAATACAAAAGATGGGTAATCTGTAGGAGTGGGCAAGCTACTAGAAATTCTGATTTAGTTCTTATAAACTGTCACAGACCTCCTGATATGCACAAAAAATGCGACTTGGAAGATCGTTTAAGGTTTTATTTACACAAGTGCAAAGGCTCAACACAAACTCAAAGTGAATACATTTCTTAGCGATCGCAAAGCTAAGTCCCTCACCTTAGGGTGACTAGCCCTCCCATCCAAGGGAGGCATCAGTTCTTGTAGATTTGCTAGATGCAAGCTTTCCTAGGTCCTGTAGCCACAGATGTCTAATTTCTCAACTTGGGTCCAGAGCCGAATCTGCTTTTTTCTGGCACTCCTATAGAGCTTTACTCTGCACCTCTTACAGCAACTTCAAGTATAGCTTGAGTTGGAGGAAGGAGATGCATTGTAGACCCTAAGGCCCTTCACCAATGCTTAGCTCAAGCACCTTACCTCCAAACTGACAGGAATCTATGCCCCTGCCTTCATCCTCTTCCCACCATCTGGTTGTGTCTAGGGACGAACAGGCCGTCCGGAAAGCTCATGCTCTTACTGATTTCCACACCTTCTCCCTCCAGCTGTCGGAACCTTCTCCTTGGATTCAGTAGCCCCTACTGTTAAACCTTTCCCTCATCTCTGACCACAATCTTGCAGTACCAACACATCTTCCAGTTCTTTAACACCGCCACCTGTCTTCACATCTCCTTCAAGTAACAATTCATCTTTCAAATTACCACCTCTTCCAAATGTCACCATCTTGCAATACAACTACCAACTCCAGTCCATCAGATCCACTTGATGTTACATCCTCCTCCACTTTTCTACTAACTCATACTGCTGTTACCACTTCTTCCAACCCTCTACCACCTCTTTCTAGCTCCTTCTCCCTATCTAGCCTCCTACAGTATTGTACCATGATCCATACTCCTCCAGATGATAGCCACAATCTGCTGCAGCAGCCCGTACTCAGAAACAGGGGCTGGCTGTATTTATACTGTGTTCCCGCCTCCTCTTGGTTGACCGGGACAATAGATACAATGCCCACTTGGAGCAAGACTCAATCGGCAGAAAACACCACCAATCTAACTTTGCTTTCTGCATCAGTTTCCCAGTGTAAAGGAAGCCACAGCCTTGAAAGATTGCGTTTGTGGAAACATGGAATTCATTGCAAGTCCTGTGGACAGCTACAAGTGTTTCCGCTGAAGTTCTGTGTGAGCTGTAAATTGGATCTAGGCCACATTACCTTCACTCTGGGACATGAGAGGGCATCCCCTTAAAGGCAAAGCAATTATTTTCCAAAATGAATATTTGGACCCGCTAGGGAGAGCTTTGTTCCCCCTTACATGGGGAGAGTGGGACTTGGGACTGGCCTGCAGTGAGGACATAGGCTTGTTCACATTCAGGTGCTGGAGAGCCCGACAAAGCAACTAAGGGTTCATCCTTCTACCACCAATGGACGCAACATCCACTGATTTGGGGTGATGCCAGGCCCTTTGGGTCACCTTGCTGCCAGTTGTCAGATACAGGCAGAGGACGTCTTCACAGTACGCATACAGGGTTCACACTGCAGTCTCCTTTTAACCAGAGGAAATAACTGCAGCACACGCAGGGAGTTAAGCAAGAAGTTGACTAAACACAGATGACTCCCACAAGAAGCTAGTACAGGATTAAAGAGGCTCTGTCTTCAAAACATCTCAAACTGCAAAAGGAAAGCAGCTTTAGGAAGATATGCAGGGAGCAGGCATAGGCAACTAAACTGAGCTGGGAACTTGATATCCAGAGGCCCACCAATCAATCCATAATCTTGCAACGAGCTAGGGGTCGAGAAAGCAGCAGCCACTGAGGTGGACTGATAACCCTGCCTTTCTGACATTCTAGCATGCTACAGCTTATCGAATCGAAACGCTCTGAAGCAGTTGTAAAAGGACATTACCACAATACAAATAATCCAATAAATTAAACACACATAATGGAGAAGAACAAGTTACTTCTTACCTTGTAACGTTCTTTCGACGGGTTGTTCCTCCGACGTATTCCTTATCTTTGATAATACGTTTCCAGCTTGCTGGCCTCGGATTTTTTTTCTGTAGAGGGCGCTGCGCGTCGACGTCTGCCGGGTCGATGTCCCTCGACGGCCACCGTATCGGCGCCGACGTCATCATGCCCATAAATAGCCACGCGCTGCGTCCGTTGCTCAGTTCCGTTTTGTAGCATAAGAAAAGTCATGCCTGAATTGGTTATTGACCTTGAAGGAGTGTAAGCTGCAACCACAAGGGAAGTATCACTGCGGGGATGGATGGGAGGGGCGATAAGGAATACGTCGGAGGAACATCCCGTCGAAAGAACGTTACAAGGTAAGAAGTAACTTGTTCTTCGAAGGGATTGTGTCCTCCGACGTATTCCTTATCTTTGATAGACTCCCATAGCAGTGGCATGTAATTGGAGGTGGGAGTGAGAATGTTATGTATCCCTTTAGGGATGGACCAAATGTAATACGGCCTTGCCAAATCTGGTCTCTTGAGTAGTGGAGGAATCCAGATTGTAAAATTTTGTGAATGTATGTGCGGACGACCATGTGGCAGCCGCACATATGTCTCGGACCGGTACCCCTCTTTGGCGAGCCGAAGAGGCTGCGATACCCCTGGTTGAATGAGCCCTGAGATTTTGGGGTGGCTCTTTCCCTGCCAGTTTGCAACATTCCAGAATGGCCAAAATAATCCACCTGGAGTAGTCCCAACTTGTGACCCGAGTATCCTACAAACAGTTGGTCTGCTTGCCTGATCCTAGCCATTCTGCTGATGTAAAAGCTGAGAGCTCGCCTTGGGTCCAGCCTATGTAGCCTTTCCTCCTCTTTCCCCGGATGGGGAGGAGGGTAGAACGAAGGTAAGGTAATTTTCTGAGTAATATGAAATTCAGAAACCACCTTTGGGAGGAAATTAGGCTTCACCTGTAGGACAACTTTGTCCTTGTGGAAGATTCTATGTGGGTTTTACAGGAGAGAGCTTGTCGCTCGCTCACCCTCCTAGCAGATGTTTGTGCTACCAATAGGACAGTTTTAAGCGTGAGAAATCTCAGCGCACAAGAGTGAAGTGGTTCGAATGGAGTGCCCATTAGGAAGTTTAAGACTAATTTTAAGTCCCATAAGGGAACCTGGAATGGTTTTGGAGGATAAACATTAGTTAATCCCTTGAGAAATTGTGCCACTAGAGGAAGTTTGAAATACGATGGTTCCTCCACAGTGCGCTTGAAGATCGAAAGCGCTGCGAGATAGCCTTTTACAGTGCCAACTTGAAGGCCTGAGTTTGCCAAGTATAGTATAAACGATAACATTGTTGGTGTACCACATGAAAAAGGGTCGATATTCTCTTCCCTACACCAGCTGCAAAATTTGTTCCAACGGCAGCGGTATAAAGACTTTGCTGCTGGCCTTCTGGCCGAAAGCAACACCTCCATGACGTCATCAGGGAGATCCCAATCCTTGTACCTCACCCTTTCAGAAGCCAAGCGTGAAGGTTGAGGGTTCTGGTGTCTGGATGGAGAACCTGACCTCCCTTCTGCGAGAGACGATTCTCTTTGAGTGGAAGACGGATTGGAGGACAGATGGACATATCTAGAAGGTCCGGGTACCACGTTCTCCTGCCCCAATCCGGGGCAATTAGGACCATGGTTTTCCGGAATCTTCTCAACCTCCTGATCATTTGAGGAATAACAGGAACTGGTGGGAACGCGTAAAGGAGTGGAAACTCCCAGTCCACTACGAACGTGTCTCCTAGAGCTCCTCTCGGGGGAAATTCCCTTGAACAGAACAGATCGCACTTCCGGTTGGTGCTTGTGGCGAACAGATCCACCTGAGGGGTTCCCCAAAGGGCGAAGATCTCTTGAAGGACTTCCTGAGCTGGCTCCCACTCGTGGGAGACTGTGCTCTGCCTGCTCAGAGTGTCCGCTGTCAAGTTCTTCTCTCCAGCTAGGTGAACTGCCGATAGAGAGATTCCTTCTTGGATTGCCCAAAACCAGAGCTGCATCGCCTCTCTGCACAGTGGCAGTGATCCTACGCCTCCTCTTTTGTTGAGGTAGTGCATGGCCACCGTGTTGTCCGTCATTATCAGGACATTTCTCCCCTGTACTGATGGCAGGAAAGCTTCCAGCGCTAGTCTGATCGCTCTCAGTTCCAATAGGTTGATGTGTAGTCTGGACTCCGATGGAGACCAACGACCGCTGATGGTCAAATCGTTGCCATGGGCTCCCCACCCCATGAGTGAGGCGTCTGTGACTACTGTCATCTCCGGCCATGGTTGCCAAAACAGTTCTCCTTTCAAGATGTTCTCTGGATAGGCCCACCATTGAAGGTCGCAGGCTACCTTGTCCGGAATCCGGAGGAGATCTGTCATTCTCCCTGAGAATTGCGACCACTGACTTCTCAGTGCCCACTGAAGAGATCTCATTCTCAGGCGAGCCTATGGCACAAGGAAGATGCCGGATGCCATGAGGCCTAGCAACCTCAAAAAGTCGAAGGCTGGGAGACGTTGGGCATTTTGAAACTTGGTGACCATCTGTAGAATATCTTGAGCCCTCACCTCTGGTGGCAAGGCTTTTCCCACGGAAGTGTCCAGGACCGCTCCAATGAACTGGAGTCTCTGTGATGGTATCATCTGCGACTTCTTTAAATTGAGGGAGAAGCCTAATTTGTGAAGGAAGTGGCAGACATAATCTAGCTGGGCCTGTTTCGAAGATACAGCCCTGATCAGCCAATCATCCAGGTAGGGGTAGACGTGGATCCCTTCCCTCCTTAGACTCGCTGCCACTACCGACATCAGCTTGGTGAAGACCCTCGGGGCGGAGGTCAGCCCAAATGGCAGAACTCGAAATTGATAATGAGAGTCGCCAATTGCGAACCTCAGGTATTTCCGGTGTTTGAGATGGATTGGCACATGGAAATAAGCATCCTGAAGGTCCAGAGATACAAGCCAGTCCTGGAGCTGGAGGGCCTGAAGGATCGGAGAGACGGTTACCATCTTGAACTTGTCCTTCCTGAGGAACCTGTTCAATTCTCGTAAGTCCAGGATGGGTCTCAGTCCTCCGTCCTTCTTTGGTATGAGAAAGTAGGGGGAGTACCAGCCCTTGTTCCTGTCCGCGACAGGTACCGGTTCTATGGCACCTTTCTCTAGCAGGTCTATAATTTCCTGCAAGAGGAGCGGATCTGGAACTTTTAGAGAGCTGTTCCCCGGTGGATGACTCTGAGGGATGTGTAGAAAGGGTAGGCAGTAACACTGGACAACTGTCTCCAAAGCCCAAGCATCTGACGTTATAGCCTGCCATTCCGTCAGATGGTGAGTTAACCTGCCCCCTACAGGTGTACTGTGTGGAAAGGCCTCAGAGTGGTTTGGGGGCGGCTGATGCAGATGCCGAGGGTAAAGAGGCACCTGCTGCGGCCTTAGTACTTTTGACCCGTCCACCTCGGGTGGATCTCCTTTGGCCTCTTTGAGCCGGCTGTCCTCTGCCTTTCCCGAATGCGGAATAATAGCGAAAGGACTTTCCTCTCCCAGAGGTTCCTGAGGGGCGAAAAGGAGTTTGGCGGATAGCAGCTCCTAAAGATTTTGCTGCTGCTTTAGAAGTCTGCAACTTTTCCAGACTGTCATCAGCCTTTTTCCCGAATAGTGAAGAGCCGTCAAAGGGCATATTCAAAAGTCTGGCCTGTACATCTGGAGCAAAGCCAGACTTTCGCAACCACGCATGCCTCTGGATTGTTGTACTTGCCGCCATGGCCCTGCTGATACTGTCAGCGGAATCGATGCCAGTTTGAAGTGATTCGCTCATGGCATCTTTGCCATCTTTAATTATGTTAAGGAAGGCTTCCTTTTCCTCTCCTTTGGGTATCCAGTCAGCCGCTGATGAAGCACACTCCCATAGTGTGTGACTGAACCTGGCGAGCGTACTGGTGGCGTTGATGGACTTCAACGCCATACTACAAGCAGAGAAGACTTTCTTCGCCATAGAATCGTACCTCTTGTCATCTCTATCCTGTGGGACAGTAGGGTAAGCGGTCCTACTGCAAGATGAAATTGCTGCTTGAACCACCAGCCTCTGGAGTCGGGTGTTTTGATAAGTATTCAGGGTCAGCAGCCGCTACTCTATACTTGGCTGACAATCTTTTATTGACCGCAGGGATAACTTCAGGAGTTTCCCAATTAGATGTAATTTTCCTTTGTAAGGCTGCATGGAAGGGGACCCAGGGTCCTCCTGTGGACCTTTATCTAATATGTCTGTTAGGTCATCCTGTTGAAAAACAGGTGAAGGCGCAGACCAACCCATAAATTCAATAATTCTTGCCATAAGGATTCTATAGGGTGTTTCCGCATGTTCCCCTGGGTCTGGTTTAACAAATTCCACTTCTGGGGAAGTGTTCAGCCCACTTGCCTCATGTAGTGACTCCTGTAGGTCCTTCAGCCTTCTTTCCTCAGAGGTGAAATCCTCTGAAATAGGCAGTGTGGTCCTCTGTAACCCAAATGTTTCCTGGTCATTATTGGGCGAGAAAACATTGATGTTGTCGACGCCGATGTGACAGGGTTCGAAGGCGCCGAGAACGGCGTCGAAAAAACTGGAAGGGGTCTCGAAGAACTCGAGAGGATCGGGATCCTACTCGAGGACATCGACGACGGTCTCGGCGTCGTGCCGTAGGCCCTTGGAATCACCGTTGGCTGTGGAGTGGCCTTGGTCTTCTCTTTCATCGGCGTCGACGATGGCGTCGAGTCGATCGACCGATGCGTCGAGGAACCCTTCGACAACGGCGTTGATGGCGCCGATCCGTGCGTCGAAGGAATCTTCGACGACGGCGAAGATGGTGCCTTCTTACCCGATGGCTCGCGGCGCTCTCGGGAGGAATGTTTCGCCGGGTGCTGCGACTCGTGGTGTTTTGATTTTTTGGGTTTTTCACCCGGGGTATCACCCTCTGCTGTCTTCGAGGGGGTCGAGGCTGCGTTCTCGAAGACGCTTAACATTTTCTTTCTGAATTCCTCCCACTCAGCTTGAGAGCTGTGTTTTGTGGGACAGGAGACCCTTTCTGGGGACACAGAAGACGACGAGGAAGGGGATCTTCGACGTCTCTTTTTTGAGTGTCTTGATCTCGACGAATGGTGGGAGCTACTTCGAGATCTAGAATGGGAATGTTTGACGGCGAGGAGACGAATGCCTCGACTCAGCCGAAGAAACCTTCGAGGAGGTTTTGATTGACTTACCTTTCTCGAGCTTCCCCTTGCGCTCCTTCAAGGGTTTCGCCGTCATGGACATGCAGTCCTCACACTCCGAACAATGGTGCTCGGATTTCAAGCACCACAAGCAGATCCTGTGTGGATCCGTTATCGAAATTTTTTTACCGCAGTCTCGACAATTCTTGAAGCCGGATCGCGGCGTCGTCGTTTCCGATGAAGATGCCATTGAGAACGAGTAGGTTTATTATTCGAGTAGATATATAGTTATCCTGACTGAACTGAGCAACGACGTTCCGAGGCCCCACCAAGCGCGGAAAAACTGAACTGAGCAACGGATGCAGCGCGTGGCTATTTATGGGCATGATGACGTTGGCGCCAATACGGTGGCCGTCGAGGGACATCGACTCGGCGGATCGTCGACGCGCAGCGCCCTCTACAGAAAAAATTTCCGAGGCCAGAAAGCTGGAAACTTATTATCAAAGGTAAGGAATACGTCGGAGGACACAATCCCCTCGAAACCTGATTTCTGTGGTTCAGGTGTACATTGGAAAGATAAAAAGGGTTCTTCTACAAAATTCCATGCCACAGTGAGGGATGCTCTAAATAATTGAACAAACAGATAATCCTTTGCTGAAGAACAATACTCAAAATGTCAACTGTAAAAATTGTAGGTCACCATATTAACTTCCAAATTACATTTAGCTAATAAACATTTTGCTTTTTAAAAAAAAATAAACTTTATAGGTTGCTGGACATTGCATCAGAGGACAAAAAAACGGCAAGAATTCAAGACATTCTTAAATATGTTATTGTTCCCTTTGGTTGACCCAGTTTGAGGTTTAGTGCAAATGAACAATACTATAGATGCATGCATGACTTCTGATAGGGATAGGGGGAGAGTAGGTGGGCTAATCCCTTTCCGGTAAATCCTCCACACCAACAGCACTCTGCTGTCTCGAAAGTAAATGGTTACGAAATAGTGGCCAAATGTCTACTGGTTTACATTTCGTAGGCTGCAAAAAGGTACAGTGTTTTTCCTGGTCTGAGGCCCATGTGATGGCCCGGAGCCATTGTACCACGGTTGGGCAGGTGGAGCGTAACCATAGTAACAATATACATCTAATTGCAAGCAACAGGAGGAGGCTCGCTAGTTTGTGAAAACCACGTTGCAGCTGTTCAAACCTGTGGAATATTTAATGGCGTAGGTTCAATGGTGCAGCCAAATATTTCAGTCATATTAACACATCTCCACCCAGAACACCGCCAGTTCAGGACAGCCTCACACCATGTGGAGATATCCCGAATTGTCCGAAAGGCATCTGGGGCAGTGTGCAGAGAAAAAAGTAGTAGTCTAGCAGGGGTGTAGTGGAACCTCTGCAGTACCTTGAATTGTATTAGGCGAAACCTGGAATTAAAGGAAACGATCTGTGTATTTATGCACATAGCCTCCCACATCTGGCCAGTAATTTCCACTGCCAAGTCCCTGGCCCAGGCTTCATGGAGTTTCGTGAGAGGTCTATTACCTCGGACCTGCAGTGCATCATATAGTCTGGCCACACCGCTTCGTGCAGAGGTGCCCCCTATAACAACTTAGAGCACCAGATCATCAGGAGGTAGTGTGGGGAATTCCGCCCAGACTGCTTTAGCTGCCAGGCGGAGTCCTGCATATTGTAGCCAGTGTGTGGAGAGTCTCTGTATGGGACCAGGTACATCTTGGAGCGTGATGAAGGACCCCATATTATAAACATCTCTTATGACTGTGAAGCAATCCCCCTTCCCATTTTTTTGCGGCTGTCTTGCTTATTTTGAGTGTCAGTTCCATAGTGGTAAGCTTTCATTAAAGGGGTGTGGATTTCCCAGCATTAGCCATATTTTGCCCCACACCAGTGCTGTCGCTGCAATGAGATTACTAGTTGCTGGGTCTTTCCATACCATAGGCAATATTAGTGAACGCACGTCCTGTGTGCCTGTGCTTCTACCCAGTATTTCTCAAAGTCTGGGGCGGCAAGTCCACCCTGTATGTATGGTCTTGTCAGTATATCCCATTTTAGCCTGACCGCTCCTGCATGCCACAAAAAGTTATTAATCGCTTCCTTCAATGTCTCAAAGAACGCGGCGCCTGGCCACATTGGTATATTCAGAAAGTAGTACAAAAGCTTTGGGAGGGTAATCATTTTTAGTAGCACTATACGGACAGCTATTGTAAACAAGAGCTTCGCCCAGGTGAGGAGTCTGGTTTGTGAGTTGGGGTATGTATACCCCGTAATTACAAGCATAAAGCGATGTTGGGTGTCTTGCCACAACAATCCCAACGTATTTGATTTCAAGGGCTGCCCAGGCAATCCCATTAAGTCCAACGGGGGACCAGTAGCGTCAGTGAGCAGGAATAGTTCAGATTTAGCACAGTTGACCTGTAGCCCAGATAGAAACCCGAAGGAAGTGAATTCTTGCAAAATTGGGGCCAGATTTAATGTGGGATCGCGTACAAATGGAAGTGCATCATCTGCATATAACAATATCATTTCTGGTTCCCTTAGGAGGCTGATCCCCCTTTGAGCATGCCTATGCTGGATCGCATCCGCAAGGGGTTCCATCACTATGGCGAATACTAAAGGAGACAGTGGGTAGCCCTGTCGGGTCTCACTGCAGATGTCAATGGGAGTCGAGAGTGATCCATTTTTACTTATTCTGGCCATTGGTGACGTGTATACGATTTGTACCTAATATATGAAGTGAGGTCCAAAGTTGCATTTATGTAGTACTGCCCACATAAATTGCATAGATAACGAGTCAAAGGCCTTCTGTATATCAAGAGCAGCAGCGACAGCTTGTGCTCCAGGGTCTAACTGAGCCAGGACATTGAAGAGGCGTCTAATGTTTAGTGCCATGGATCGGGCAGGGACAAAGCTTGATTGGTCTGGGTGAACGATGTGTCTCATGTAAGGGGCTAATCTAAGGGCAAGAACTTAGGTGAATATTTTAGCATCCGAGTTTATTAGGAAGAGGGGGCGGTAAGACTCGCATAGCTTGGCTGCCTTGTCTGGTTTTAACAGAACTGTGATCAATGCCTCACGAAGTGTAGGGGGAAGTGTTTTAAATGTGCAGGATTCTTCCCAAAGGGCGGTCAGGCCGGGGACGGGGGGGGGGGGGGGGGTTAAGGCGAGTTTTAAAGTGCTTAAAGAAGTCCATAGTGAGGCCTTCCGGCCCGGGGGTCTTCCCAGGTGAGAGGGACTCTCTTCTGAGGTGATTGGTCCGTCGAGAATTTCAGGAGTCGCGTCAGTTAGCATTGACAATGGCAGATTCTTTAAATAGTCATCTATCTCAGAGGGGGTTGCTATGTCAGTATCTGCATATAGTGTAGCGTAAAATATGTTGAACACCATGGTCACTTCCGGGAGGTGGAGCCAGAGTCCCGTTCACGTCTCGCACGGAATGGAATAGGATAGCTTCCCGCTGCTTGTCGCTTCATCCTTTCCAGTAGTCTGCCCGGGCGCTCACCGTACCCATATTGTTTTGCCAACACAGGTCCATCAAGGAACTTCAGTACTCTATCCGATACTGGACGAAATCAGTCTAGTTCAGACTTAATATCCCTCAGGGTGACATCACCCAGAGCGGACGCATACTGCTCCTCCAGTCGCCGTAGATTAGTTTTGCTAGTGTGGATATCACTCTGTATTGTCTTGAGGAGTCTCGATTCTGCGGCCAGGGCCATACCCCGCACATAGACCTTAAAGGCCCCCATAGTGTTGCCCATGTGTTGACCGAGCCAGTGTTTACTTCAAAGTATTCATCTACACATTTCCCCATTTCGACTACAAATATGGGGTGTATCAATGCCTGCGGTTTAAATCACCACATCCTTCTGATACCCAGTACGTCCCTCAGTTTCAGTGTCAATGTGATAGGTAAGTAGTCAGAGAAGGTTCTGGCTAGTATGGCAGTCTCACCAAGGTGGGTTACGAGAATGCCGGATAACCACAACATGTCTATCCGAGAGTGAGAGTCGTAGACTGTAGAGTAATACGTGTATTTACGTGCTGACGGGTTTAGCATCCTTCAGGCGTCTCCCATCTCTAGGTCATCTAGACCATCCTGCAGCGACTGGGCAGCTCTAGTCAGTTGTCGAGGCCTACTGCCGGATCTGTCAAGGTTTATGGACACTATTGTATTAAAATCCCCTCCGCATAGAACTGGTATTAGGGGGTATAATGCGAGTAATTCTAACATTTCAGAGTAAAATTCAGGGTCATCTATATTTGGCCCATAGACGTACAGTAAGATAATTTCTTGACCCTTCAGCATTCCCCGCAATAGTACGTAACGACCAAGTGGATCTAAGTGTGCCCGTTTGTGAACATATGGTATGGATTTATGAATAAGAATCATAACTCCCCTGCTTTGGGTCGAGTATGTAGTGAAATAACGTAGTGTGCCCCAATTTCTGGCGAATTTCTCACATCCTGCAGCCAGTCCATGTGTTACCTGAAGAAACCAGACATGTGTTCCATTCTTTTCAATATATAATTGTAGGCGGCGCATTTTAGACGGATAGCCCAACCGTTGCACATTCCAACACATGAATTGCAGGGGTTCAACCAGCATCAAACCTGTTCTTAAAGAGGCCCATGCGCCCCAGAGGGACCAGTTCCAGATAATGTACGGGAGCCATAATTATACAATGGTGCTCCCTGTCAACTAACACCAGTATGTCAAGCATTTTCTGTTTAAACATCCGCAACTGCCCTACCTACCCCCATCCCTCCCCCAATCAGAGGAATGATAGCCCCAATCCCAACTACCCAACAACAATTGCAACTCCGCATGGAGGACTGTTTGCCGACTTCGACCCCCGACATCTGCAAAGCCCATCTTCACATTAATCGGTTACGGGCGCATCATTCCCAAGTACACAGAACTTAGTGACAGATTTCCATCAATAGTATCAGGGGAAATGCAAGCGGAAACACAGGTGATTGTTACCCACCAACAGAGACCTGCAGAGCTCTGTCAGCAGTGGGGGGGGGGGGGGGGGGAATCTGGAAGTATATGGTTGCGGGACAGCCTGGAAGTGTTCATCCAAGAATTTCATGGCCTCTTTGGGAATAGTGAAGAAATGCACCTTATTTCCATGCTCAATTCTCAGCTTAGCCTGGTAGAGCATGGTGTATCGCACATTGAGATAGATCACCGAGTCTCTTTTTCATGGCTGTGAATGTTTTGCACTCCTGCTGAACAGTGACTGAGAAGTCGGGATACAAGTGTATTTGGAGTCCAGGAGTAGCTCGCCCTTGCTGCCCGCAGTAGCGTGTCCCTGTCTCTGTAGTTAAATATTCGGGCTATAAATGGGCCGGGTGGAGCGCCAGGCTTGGGGGTGAGAGTGCAGTGGACCCACTCTACTGCATATTGTAGCAACAATTTTGGGGAGTCCAATAGGGAGCGCAAGGTGCGTTCGATGTATTCCTCCATTGACCCCACAATGTTTCCTTCTGGTAAAGCTATTATCCTTAGGTTATTACGCTGTGATAGGGATTCAAGGTCTTTGTTTTTTTTTACCAATGGATAGTACCTGTTTCGACAGTGAGGTGACATCGGCCCTGAGGGCAGCAACTTCATCTTCGGTTGTGCCCATTCTTGTCTCCACTTCCATTATGCGGGCTTCAGTTTTGTCCATTCACGATTTTATTGAGCTGATGGTGCCGCTCATGTCGTCCAACTTGGTGTGGATGGCGGTAAATCCCTCATGCATATATTCCATCATCCTATGGAGCTTGCTGGGTTCACCTGTTTCTGACCCACCGCCTGTTGCGCACTCCTCTGCATTGACACTCTGTCACCTTGGGTGTGGCTTTGGTGTACATATTTATCAAACTTTGTTTCTTTCCTGCACCTTTGATCATTGTCTCCCAGGTGGACGGTATGATATGTAAGCCTCAGAGGATAATGTGCCCAGTGTGCGGTGGTATTGGTCAAGCAGCAGCCGGGTCTGCAAAGGAGGCGGGAACTGCCAGTGTGTAGATCATCTGCCGAGGCCAGCAGTAGGGTTTGTTTGGACACCTTGTGTGACAGGTGTAGGGAATGACCCAATTGCCACCACCGGACTTCGAATAGTAGGGCTAGCGCAGTGTTCAATAATTATGTTGCTCCAACGGATTCGTAGTACCCACCGGGGGTGTTCAGACTTCACTCTCAAGTGAAACTTCTCGTTAGGAGGTTTGTAGGGATAGCTAGTGTGATCACGCCTTTCAGTGCAGTAGCGGGTTCAGAGCAGCTCCTACCGCCTGTCAGCTCCAGCACCCCCTGTTCCGGGGCAGTGCAAAGTGCTAGAGTCTGGCGACAAGCTCTAGTGTCACGCTCCGACTGCTGCGGGCTCTGATGGAAGTGAGTGTGCTGGATGGTCGGTGTCCTCAGGTGTCCACAGCCTCTGTTGGGTAAGTAGTCCCTTGTAGAGCACAAAGAGGGATTTGTCAGGAGCGCCTGGTAGAATATTGCGCATTCATCATGCTACGCCGCAGCCGCTGGTATAGCCCGGGTCAACGCCCAAGTGTATGGCAGCAATCTCGATGCGGCTGAGGGTCAGGTGCTGTTACCTGTGTTCAAGAATTTCCCCTTCTTGTCCAGCCAGGATGTGGAGGTGCCCCTCACTCTTGTGGCAGATCACTGCTATTGCTGCTGCATTTGTGCCCCCAATGAGTATGTCCAGCGCTAACTCGGTAGTCTGACAAGAGCCAGGGTTACTGTCCTGTAGTTAGGGCCCTGCAGTTCAGTTGGTGAGCTCCGCCTTCTCCCCTCCCGGTCCCCCGAAGATGGTGCGGGCCAGATAGCCGCCACACGGAACCCGGCCAACAGCAATGTCCACGCCGTAAGCGCACCCTGCACCCTATGTCTTGGGTGCCGGGGGCAGGCGGACGGCAGTCCAGCAAGTTGTGGGAGACCGTTCTCAGAGCCGCATGCAGGGTTATCATGTGTAGCTGGATGCTAGACATCAGAGGTTTATTCTCCCGTTAACCTGCCTGTTACAGGATGAAGTCGTCAGTGGGGATGGGGGATTCACTGCAGTATTCAGCTGTCTGTCGCAGGGTGGGTGGAGCGCATTGCAGATCAAGCTCAGTAACAAGTCTGTGGGCGCACCCAGCACTATGGAGGATATCAAGGAAGGCTGGCAACGTGTGGCTTTGTTTCTTGCAGCTCGCGGGTCCCGCCACAACAGGGGGTTGGGGGGTTTGACAAAGAGCACCAGTGCTCTCGTACAGCCTCCCGTCCGTGGACTGCTACTGTCGTCCTCCCCCAACCGCCACCTGGCTTCAGCGGCTCTGCACCGTTCTGGGCTGCACCAGGTAGGGTGTATGGGCGGAGGGGCAAGCCAACTGACCTGCCGGTCCGCTAGTAAGGACGTATAAAGGTTGTGTGTCCCTCAATGCAGGTGCCCTGTCTGTTAGGTGCACAATGACTGCGCCCTGAAAGCAGCCTCCGCGCAGCACAGATCAGCGCTGGCAGCCTTACGGCGTGGAGGAGGAGGGTTCCAGTTCCGTCTGTGTGCTCAAGGCCCGCCAGCGTCCAGCCAGCTCCCTGAGAAGCCGACTGCTGCGATTTCAGGGTAGATGTGCAGCACAGCTGTTACGCTCTCAAGGCAAGTAGTTTTCCCAACATAACGCACCCCTATATATAGTATCACGGGCGTGCTCCGATTCCGGGTGTCAGAGCTCCTCTCTCAGGTGGCCATCTTGGTTGCGCACAACAACGCCCCACAATAAACATTTTCTAAACAATCCCTTTAAATGGCAAGGCAAACATTTACTAAACCACTAAAAGAATCATTTTGTTGTAACCTGGCAGGTGGGGACACATTTCCTGAAGCCCATCCCCTATTTACACCAACTGTGTGCATAATTACACACAACTGCCATAATGCTTTCCTCCCCTCTACGCACAATTTCTCATGAAGCATACCGTAATGGTTGGACTTATTTTTGTGAAGTTATGTTCGCTGTAGGTAAAAGTTATTTCCAAAAAAACATTGCAGGTGTAAATGGGCCCTCTTTCGAGAAAAGGGTTCGAACAGCACTTCGTGGCAATTGTGTGTTGTAAACCCAAAACGCAAACGTTTTTCAGTGAGGCTTCAACAACTCACCTCTGTCGTTTACGTGGTAGGCTGTTATTCTTGATCAGCAAGGGCTTGATGTGCTCTGCCAAGACATCATCGTGTTTGATGCACCAGTGACGAAGAATGCTTGTGGTGAACTGATCATCTGGGTGGCATGGTCGGCTCAGAACCATCTTTACCATCTCCTCACTTGGCCTGGGAACAGAACATATGCATCAAAATAGAAACAAAGCAAACTCAGAATCAGGAACATGAACATCGATATTATGACTCCATTAAAAAAAATAATATTAAAATGCTTTGGCTTACAGCAAAACCTTGTGAAAATTGTGAAAGTAAAATTACGTTCCAATTAATTCCATTTGTTTATTTATGTACTTGTAGCGCGACGAAAGCCTGCAGGCATCAGGGCGCGTGAGCATGAAACAGAGACAACCTATGGCAAAACTCATTCTTATTTTCTAGGGAGTTATTCTAGTCATTAACTAAACTGAGACTGAGGCTTATTTAAACAGGTAAGTTTTCAGGTGTCCCCTGAACATCTGGCAATTTTTTTCTAACCGTAGGGTTAGGGGCAACTTATTCCAACATTGCGCTTCCTGCACTGGGAAGGATTTCCCCATACCTGTTACTCAATTGAAGCGTAACACATTCTACCGGCCTTGGTCTTTTGATCCAAGGTGTCTAGATGGAATATATCTAGAGAACTGGTTCTTCAGATACCTGGGAGCTGAGCCATATAGACATCTATGAACGATTGTCATTGACTTGAAAGTAATTCTTTCCTCTATTTTTTTTGCATCGTGACTTTCTATGTATTTTTGGAGATGATTTGTCGCTACATTGTCCAATATTTTTAAGATAAAATTTGAGTTTGTAATAGGACGTAAGTTAGTAGGATCCTTCTGGTTTAAGCCTGCCTTTTTAATCAATGGCGTAATAGTCACTTCCTTGATACGCTTTGGTACCAGGCCATCCTGAAAAGATGCATTCACAATTCTGGTGAGAACTGGCGTAAATAGGTCTTTATTCTTCAAAATAATTTGGGCCGGTAAGTTATTTTCTGCACATGTCGTCGGTCTCATTTTGGTCAATACTAAGGACAACTCTTTCTCCGAGATTGGGAGAAAGCTAAAGTTTGTCAAGTCATCAGATCTGCTTTTCACTGTAACTTGTGGTAGTACTGATCCAGGTTTTTCTCTGGATAGGATTATATTTTCTCTTGCCTTTTGTATTTTTGCCGAAAAGGCATTCTGTACTAGATCGCAGTCTTCCTTCGTAGGATTAAAGGCAGAGTAATGGCCTTGGGTTTATCCATGCATTTGAGAATTTCAAATATTCTACTAGTAGCCTTCAGGGCAGCTGCTAGCTCTGTTAAAATAGTTGCTCTTTGCTTCTCTTATCTCTTCACTATATTTTAAGTTTATTTGTTTCCATTTCTCTTTATTATCTGTTGTAGAATTCAGGATCCACGTCGTTTCCAAACTGCGTTTATCGAGTTTGAGTTTATTCAAATCTCCATGGAACCATTTCTGGTTCTTATCAATTTTCCTAACAAATTTATGGTTAGCATGCACACATTAAAACTCATCGACAAACCAATCAGCATTTCAATGAGAGGTGTTTTTCTAGCGGTCTCCATACATTATAAGCTACATGGGACAACTCAATTAATGCTTTTAGGTGTTGAGGCGAAAAAAGCCACACAGAGCAGCTGGCTAGATCTATAGAGACAATTTTGACAGATTCATAGCCAAAAAGAGGAGTACGCTAATAGACTTCCTAAATCGTAAAACATCTCAGACTATTCTTTAGCCCGTGCACAGGGGCTTTAATATGTGCATCGTCTAACCAGCAACACTAGCATTAATCAGATGGAAGCAAAAGAAAAAAGGAAGAACAAATGATTTACCGCCGGTAATGTTCCTTTCTTGCGGATTTTCCTCCCACATATTCCTCATTTTAGATACTTCCCAAACCTTTTTTAACAGTCCATTCACAGGCCCCGGAAGTGACTATAACCGGTCTACGTATACACCAGGCCTTCTGACCTCAGTTCACCACCCCCCCCCGTGTTTAGTAGCGGAGGAAACGTGAACAAACCAAGTTCATTGCCGTTTACTCCTCTTTGAATCACTGTGGGGTGTGCGGAGGGGTGGTTGAGAGGGAGACGAGAAATCTGCGGGAGGAGAATCCATCAGAAGGAACATTAGCAGGGATAAGTAATTTGTTACTCTAATGGATTTCATCCTCCCACAGACTCATCTTAAACATGCTCCAATAGCTGTATTATAGACCTAGAGAAGGTTATGGCACAAGGAAGAGTCCACATAAATTAAGAACCTATGAAGGACCACCCTAGTAAAGTGAGCATCCCGCTTAGTCAGAGTCCAACATATGATGGGAGTCGACTGTGTAGATGGTTAGTTCTATAATACTTGAATTGTATCCTTGGGTGTACAATGCAAGAGATTGTTTATATTTCATACTTTTTTTATACACATTGAGGAAAAATATCAATCGAGGAAGCAAATCCTAACCCTTGAGAAATCTACCAATAGCAATTAAAATATTTAATTAAAACATGCACAAAAAAATAAAATACAACTAAAGTCCAAGTAGCCCCCTGGCAGGTGTCTAGAGATGGAATTTTCCCTCCGTAAGGCCGAATTGGCTGCCACAGCATTCAAAGGCATCTCTTTCCCTACCAGCTTGTAGCATTTGGCAATGCAAATGATTATCCATCGAGAAGAACAAATTACTTACCACTCTGTAATGTTCTTTCTGATGGATTAGTCCTTCCTTCTACTGATTCCGCGTCTTCAATATTCTATCTCTAGTGCCAGATGTCTTTTGAAATGTTTTCATCACCACGTTGGGCTGAAAATCTGCACCATAGTGATCCTCATGCTGGACATGTCGGAACCAGTATATATAGGGCTGCTGTGCTCAAGGACCTCAGTTCCACTCTTTTCCCTAGATCTCAGCAGCTGATGTACCACATAACAGAGCTTTCTACCAAGAGAGGAAGTTGTGGGGGCTGGGGGGGGTGCGTAGATGGGGGGGGAGCAGGGGTTTGAGGGGGCGATGAGTAATCTGGGGAAGCACTAAACTGTTAGAAAGAACACTATCAAGAGATCATTTGTTTTACAAATGGATTAATTCCTCCCACAGA
The DNA here is from genome assembly GCF_040938575.1 of Ambystoma mexicanum. Taxonomy (NCBI): domain Eukaryota; kingdom Metazoa; phylum Chordata; class Amphibia; order Caudata; family Ambystomatidae; genus Ambystoma; species Ambystoma mexicanum. The sequence continues at coordinate 774,262,455 of NC_090921.1, read as the reverse complement.
CTCCACATCTTCGAAAGACTCCCATAGCAATTCATATATCTGGAGAAGGGAGGAGAATTAGAAGACACCACCTACATCAGAAAACTCTGATGGACTGCTTGGCCAAAGTGAGGGTCCTACCCAGATAAGGAATTGTGAGGGGTCAGAAATGTGGGGCGGACAACTTTGCGAAGATTTTTCAATCTATGCCATTTTATTAAAACAAAAAGGTTGGAGAAACGCCTCACTAACCCTACCCTGAGAAGGATTTCCCTGCCTAAAATAATCTAAAGGAAACGCTCTACCAGGTTTCCTTCCCTCACACTTGTACATACAACAACTTAACAAGGTAATATATGGCAAATCAAACATAACAAATTAACCAGTTAGATTCATAATCTGAGAACGGTCTCTCCTTCTAACCTGGGTGAATCCCTCTTCCCAGATTCAAGCAGGATTCTAACAGTTACAAAAGGATAAGGAAACCCTGTCTTCCAAACTTCCAACTGAGTGCTATTGGTTCCAACTTGACAACAAAAGTTCCAAGACAGTTCTGTTGGTTTCAACTTGAATTCAATCAATAGTTTAACAAGGTTTTCCTCTTTTCACTTGTGAGAAAGAGCTTAAAATAACTACTTCTCACAAACCAAGAATACTTCTTTAGTTCCTTAAGATCAACACAATTGTCTCTGTTAGGATAACTCTGCAACAGTTCACAAAGCACTTTTAACAATTGTAGATAATTTTGCAGCAGTTCACACAACACTTGATACATTAGTGTTAATTTGTCAGGATTATTATGTAACAGTTACAAAAAACATCTTATTGGTTCTTTGTCAGCAAAGCGGGTTGAGAGCAGCTTGACTGCGTAGCATGCATTTTGAGATCCCCTTCAGGTAAGAGCATCCTGGGCCTAGGTGCCCCATAATTGTTTTATTGGGCTTTTTCTGTGCCGCTTCGAGCACATTCTGCTCCCTCTCCCCCACCCCTTACAGCCACTTCCTCGTCCCGCCTCCTTGCCCGCCCACACCCGTCCAGATTGGTTGGCAGAGCCTAGTCTTCTGGACTACACAGCCGCCTCACTGTCCGCTTGCTTTTTTGTCAGCAAAGAGGGTTGAGAGCAGCTTCACTGCGTGACCTGCATTTTGAGATCCTCCTGTAGGAAAGAGCAGCCTGGGGCTCGGTGCCCCATAATTGTTTTATTGGGCTTGTTCTGTGGCGCTTCGAGCGCATTGTGCTCCCTTCTCCCCCACCCCTTGCAGACACTTCCTCGTTCCCTCCCGCCTCCCAGCCCGTCCACACCCGCCTTGATTGGGCGTCGTCATGGTCATAGCAGACCATCCTTGGGCAGCCCTCTGCCCGGCAGCCCCTGTGGCTAAGAGCCCCAGGGCAAACGGTGGCTCCCACTTGGCGGCTTCAGCCAGTGTCTTCAGGTGTCAGCAGGGGAAGCCAGTGACCAGCCGACACCCAGCAGCTAGCTAGAAAGGTAGGAGTGGCCCGTGTAAGGTATAGACCCTCCTCTACCCTGCAATCCTGTCCTCATAGCTATCTCTCAAACTTGGTGCGTTTTTCTCCTGTTTGAAAATTGCACTGTGCAAGTATTTAAATTGGCATTGTGAAACCTAAGCCTTTTGCCCTACTAATCAGGACTCTCAAACTTAGGCGTTTTTTCTCCCGTTTGAAAATTGCTTTGTAAAACCTAGACCTTTTCCCCCCACTATTCAGGACTCAAACTTAGGTGTGTTTTTCTCCTGTTTGAAAACTGCATTGTGAAACCATGGCCTTTTCCCCCACTATTCAGGATTCTCAAACTTCGGTGTTTCCTCCTGTTTGAAAATAGCATTGTGATAGTATTTAAATCAAAGCGCCAGTCGTCTTGCCCTACTGTCAACTTGTCTGCTTTGTCCGTCTCGTCTGCTTGCACCCTGCCCTGTGTCCTTCCCTAGTGTTCTCCCCTTCTCACTCCCTTCCTCGTCTCTCCTCTTCCTACCTACTCTATGGTGCTCTTTGTCTCTCCCATCTTTTCTAACTGCTTCTCTATCAACTATCCTGCTCTCCTCTCTAAAACTGGTAGGAAGAAGTTTAAAAAGGACATCCTGGTCTCTAACCCAGGCCTCCCTATCGCGGACACCTATACCAGTGGGGCCTCCTCCAGGCAAACTTTCACCGACATCCTCTGTCGTTCCCTCGCCAGGCCTATGGCCTCTTCATATGGTCACTGTGCCCTCTCCCTTCTCATCCTCTCCCATTAATGGTGACACCCGGTGGGAGACCCTCCTGGCCTCCTTCCACTCCTCTAAAGTCATCAATAATGTCTACTTAAATGGCAACGTCTTGGCCCAAGGCCCTCAAGCCAACCTTCTCCTCTGTGATATACGCTTCCCGCGCCTCATCAATTTCCTTTCTTCTACTGCTGTCCCCTCTCCCACCTCCATGGCTTCCTCGCCTCCACCTGCTGCCTCCTCATTGGCTACCTTGCCCTCTCTTTACTCTTCCACGGCTCCCCACACCCCCGGGCTGCTTCTACACCTCCGCAGGGTGTACCTCTGATTTGTACACCTCCCCAGAAGTCTTTCAAGGATGGCAACCTTCTCCACATTGCCACTCTAAACTCTCGCTCTGCTGTCAAACACTCCTCTGACATCTGCCGCCTCCTGGAGGAGCTTGTCCTCGGTCTCACCAAGACATGGTTCACTGCCAGCTCTGTCATACGCTTTGACACTCTCCTCCCTGATGGCTACAAGATCCTCTCCGCTACCAGATCCAACCATTCCGGAGGGGGTGTAGCCCTTCTCTTCCCTGAGTGGATTCCTGCCTCTGTCATGCCTACGCAGGCCTACTCCTCGTTCGAATGCCTCGTCTGCAGGCTCTCTCTCTCCTGCCCATTCCCTTACTGTGGCTACCATCTATCGGCCACCTGGTCAGATCTCTGCCTTCCTCTCTGAATGGACAGACCTCTCCTCTTCCCTCCTGGTCTCAACCACACCACAATTCCTTCTTGGAGACTTCAACATCCACCTGGATGCTTCCTGCCCTTCCACTGGACTCTTTCTTGACCTCTGCGACTCTCTCTCACTCTCTATTCTTCCCTCTGGCCCAACTCACTCTGCAGGGCACACTCTTGATGCTAAGATCTCTTCAGACCTCCACCTTTCTCCCTCTCACCACTCCTCTCTCCTGGAGTGATCACTTTCTCCTTTCCTCCCATCTCACCCTCTCATCCCCCCAACCCCTGCTAAGCCAACTGCAGCACTGCCACCTACCTTCGGTTATCCGACCCATGAAGCGTGTGTCAGTTGAAGCTTTCGCCGCCACTTTCTCATCCCCACCTCCCCCTTTGGCTGACTCAGCCCTTTCTATTCTCCACTCTGCTATATCTGACACTCTTGATGTACTAGCCATTGTCATGAGGATCTGCTTGAAGCCCAAAGCCAAGTGCAACTCGTGGTACGACTCAGACCTCTTCACCCTTAAACGCAAGCGCAGGGTGGCTGAGAGGAAATGGTGTGCTTCCTGCTCATCCTCTGACAAACTGCCCTGTTGCCTGCTCCAAAGGCAATACCGGCTCTCTGTCCGGACCAAGAAGAAAGCCCACATCCAAGCCTGCGTCTCCGCGGCATCTAACAACTCGCCCGAACTCTGCGAGGAGCTGGCCAATCTTGCTGCAGTCTCTACCTCCCCTGTTCCCTCCCAGGCCCTCTGCACAGCACTGGCTTCTCATTTCATCTCTAAAACCCATGACATCCTGGCCTCCCTCTCCTCCTCTCCCCCTCCTCCTGCTACTCCCTGCTCTTCCTCTGGCCCTTCTGCAGCCACCTCTCCTCCCTCCTTCTCTGCCTTTCCCCTGTTCTCCCCAGACAAGGTTTCTAAACAAGTCCGATCTATGAAAGTCTTGTCAAAACAGGTTCACCCCTGTTCCTCCAAAACCATCAAGAACCACATTGACACCCAGGGTCCTGCTCTAGCTGACTTTTGCAACTACTCCTTTGCCACTGGAGTCTTCCCCTCCCCCTGAAGCACTCCCTTGTGCACCCTCTTCTTAAGAAACCCTCTGCCGACCCTTCCTGCCCGGCAAACTATCGTCCTATTTCCATCGCTCCTTGTTAGGCAGAATCCTGTGCAGTTCCCTTAGGGAGCACTTATGACTACAGGTGAGAGCAATAAATCCCCTTGGTATCAGTCTGTACCACAAAGATTTAGTTGGTAGCCGTGGCTGAGCAGTCAGACTTATCTCAAGAGGGAGATGAGCAGTATTCAGGGTTTACACAATAGGCCTACAGTACTATGGCACAAGGAAACTCTGACCAAAGCTTTGTAATAAAAAAGTAGATATATATTTATTTTATACCCTTCTAGTAAAACACATTTATCACAGTCATCAAGCAAGTTAAAACAAGTCAAAGAAAAATATACACACTCCGTAGTTAAATTGTAGACCAAGTGAACCAGAGTGAAAACTGAGCAAAATGGCACACACTAGCAATTTCTGACAAGGGAGGGAAAGCACAAGTTATACAGAAATATCTTCTACTACTTAAATGAAAAATGAGCAAAATGGCATTTCACAAGGTTAAAAGAGGGAAGGAAAGGTTGGTTATAAGAAGTAGGTGCACCAACACAGTTCTAGTTGAGAAGCAATCTAGAGAAGGTAGTTCTAACAAATTTATTCAGAGACAGTAGGCATGTGCCAGAGTCAGTGGTACAGGGCAAGCGCCCAGGAGCAAAATGTTCTTGCAGCTGCAGTCAAGTCTTTGATTAACGATTTTGAAAAGGTGGATGCAGAAGGTAAAAGACAATGTTAAGAGAGAGGGGAGGCCAACCCAACAGGTAGGTAAAGGATTTAAAACACATTTAGCTCAACCGCGAAGAAAGGGCGGCCTGGCGGAACAATGTACCTTTAAAATTAAGAAGTGGCTCCTGCAGTGGCAGTTGTTCCTGGTAGTTCCTGCAGTTCGGGGGATCCAGCAGAGGCAGAGAGGCTCTTGTCGTGGAGGAAGGTTTGAGTCACTGCACTGCCCGGGGATGAAACCAGCCGTGGTGCTGCCCGACGAATAAAAGGTATGCTCCTTTAAATCGCGGTCCGGGTGGACTGGTGCCTGGTTATCCGGCCTCCGAGTACAGGGTACTGGCGATTCAACCAAGGCAGGTCCGGGAATGCGATTGGCAAACTGGTTGGCCCCACCAGCTCAAGGGAAGAAGGCTTGTGCAGATGAAGATCTTCTCTCGTCGTGTCGAGAAAAGTGGTGAGACGCTGCAGCAGGGCTTCACCGGTGGTTCAGTCGTCGTAGATGTCTTTGGCTTCTCTCCTCTTCGGCACCTTAGTTCCAGTGGCGACGTCTTGCTCTTCCAGTCCTCAGGACCCTGCTTTTATGCACAAAGAACCCCATTCATACAGCCTAGCTGTCACTCACACAGTGGAGTGGTCATCTTGGCGGGAGACCCTACAGCCTATCGGGATAGAGTGCGACATGGGTTGCTGAGGCAACCCTGTCCAGGGGTCCTACTCCCCATCCCACACAATGGACCCGCCCCACACTCAGTGGTGCCGAAAGGAGGGCTTCTTGGCAAAAGTCAGCCAAACGGATGAACAAAGGATCCCCGACCTGGGTTAGGAGTTTAGAGAAAGACACGAGAAAGAAGTTATATTAAAGTTCTGGCAAATAAAACCTACCGGAGTAAAGTTAATATTAAAATGCACCGGCGGTATGTTAGAGGCTGTCAGAAAATGTGGTAGCCTCGAACAATGGGAAAATCCCATAGGAAAATATTTGCTGTCGAATATTTACGGTAGTAACCACTGCCACCAGCCATAAACTTTTGAGAGAGGGACTGTACGGTACCCTCTCGAAAATGAACATAAGAGAAAAACTATTAACCCTTTCCAGTACCTCCATAGTAAGATGGGTTGTACTGGTTTAGTTCATAAAATTGACTAGTAAAGTCAATTCGGACTTTACATGCCCTGGGAGACAGTAGTCAGTCCCAGGGTATGGAGTCTATGTTTGGGGGTCGCTACGACACCCGTGTCACTGCACGGAGAGTGCTGTGTAACACGTGAATAAAGATGGTTCCTATGGAGATGAGAAAAACCCCATAGACATTAAACACAAAAATAGCCTAGAACACACATAGCAAAAATGTCAGAGTGGGAAAAAAAGAGTCTCACTCTTAGCAGGAAGAAAAAACAAACCCTTGAAATCCAGCAAAGCTGCTGGGGGACTCTATAGGTAAGGGAAATTAGCCATAAAATGAGAATTCTCCCCAACACTCCTTTCCTGGGCAAACTCCTGGAAAAGCTGGCCATCTCTCAGCTGAACCTTCACACTGAATCTGTTGGTTGTCTCCATGACCATCAGTATGGCTTCAGAGCTGCCAGAAGCACGGAAACTGCTCTCCTGAACATCCGTGAAGACCTGCCCTCCAACCTCGACTCCAACACCCCATGTGTCCTTATCTTACTTGATCTCTCTTCTGCCTTTGACACGGTCAACCTTGCCATCCTGCTCAACCGTCTGTGATAACCTGGGCATCCCTGATCAGGCCCTGGCTTGGCTGACGACCTTCCTCTACGACCGACCCTCCCAGGTCAAACTTGGGTCCTTCCTCTCCTCTTTCTCTACCTGTGGTGCTCCCCAGGGGTCTAACCTCTCTCCCTGGCTGTTCAACCAATACCTGGCCCTTCTTGCCCACCGCACTGCCACTATCTGACCCAACTGTCAGTGCTATATGGATGACACGCAACTTATTTACAGGCTCCCTTACGCCACTTCTCCTTCTCTCATCTTTGACTGTCTTTCTGCTATACAGGAGTGGTGTGCCGCCCATGATCTCTGCCTTTAATGCCAGTAAGACCGAGATTCTCATCGACACACCGGCTTCCTCCTTTCCCGTCACTCTCTGGCCAGCCTTCATTGGCCCTCTTCCCGCACCCACCTGTGAGGCAAAAAACCTCGGGGTCTCTACACTTTCCTTCTGTCCTCACATCTCTGGCGTCTCCAAGGAGGAGGTATTCTTCCTTTTCTCTCCTTCCCCCAGACGCTCACTTTCTCCAGAGCTCTGGCTCTCTCTAGGCTGGACTATTGCAACATCCTCTTTCTCAATCTGCCTGCCTCTACTCTCCGCCCTCCACAACTCATCCAAAACAGGACTGCGAGACTTGTCCTTGGCCTCAAGCCCAGGGATCTTATCTCTCCAGGTCTGAAATCTCTGCACTGGCTCCGAGTGGCGGCAAGGATTAAGTTCAAAACCCTCTGCATTGTCCACAAGGCCATCTAGGGTCTGGGACCTTACTACCTTCAACACGCGCTTCCTAAATATCTTCACTTATCCACCTCCAACTCCCACAGGGTCAGTCGCTTCTCCAAGCAGCGAGTTGGGGTAGATCTTTTTATTCTGCTGGGGCCTCCCAGCCTCTCTGAAACTTGAGGAAAACCATCTCCGGAAGCACCTCAAGACCTTCCTCTTTGCTTCTGCCCTTTCTCCTCCTCTCCCCTGCTGATTCTCCTGGCTGAATCTGAACCTGCACTGGTTACCTGGCTACCCTCTGATCTCTGGCCCAGGTCCCCTCCCCGCCAGTTCAACACCTGCACTGATCCCCACCACCCCCAGAAACCCTCGCACTCGGGGACTGTTCTGTAACCCCACAGCCCCCAAATAGCACTTAACACCTGACACCTGATATCTGCACTTACTGTCATGATGCCTGCCCCCAGGAAGCCAGATCAGGCCCAGCAACCCCAGAAGCAGGCATCATGCCATTCAGAGCATGCCCAAAAACCCCAGTTAAGGGCTGTTTGGGTCCAGTCCTGGCGCCTATGGCGCCAGGCTCATAAGGTTAAAGTCAGTCCTGGCGCCATGCTCATTTCAGAAAACTTACCTAATGCAGACCATGCTGCATACTCACCTGGTGCAGACCATGCTGCACGAAGCCACAAGCCAAATGGGGCTTAGGAGGGACTATTTACTTAAGGGACTACTTTTTTCTCGGGTGGGGGATGTGGAAGAATACTTACCTGGGACTTCTTCCTAAGCTATTTAAACTACGCCCGGACAGCCACACGTGCTTCGCGTTATTCTGCATCCAGCAGCATAACGCTCACCGTGCCTGCAGCAGCTTCCAGTCTTCTGCCACGCCCGTTTCAAGCCCGGAGCTTCTGGAAATAAGAGGAAAGAAGGAGAAGAGGTTAGAACAGGAGCATCACAGTAATCCTTACCTGAATCCTTGATCCATCACGCACTCGAGCTGGAAGCAAGAAGTCACACGTGCATCGCATCGCATCTCGCGGCGCCGCGCTGAACTCACCGGCCTTCGCTGCATCTCCGCATTCCATCGCGATCTTCAGCATCTCCCGGCCGCTCGCCTACACCTAGGGAAACAAGAACAACAAGGTGAGCTAAGGGAAAACAAAAGGACAAGTAAGCAAGCTACCCCCAAAGACTTACCGGATTACCACGGGGGATACTCACCTCATCTCGGGTCGGCGCAGTTAACTCTGCATCACCGCCGCACCCCGGCCCCTAAGGGGAAACCACTGGACATTACAAGCTACCCCCCCCCAAAGACTTACCAGATTTACCGCAGGGGGGAACTCACCTCATATCGGGTCGGAGCAGTTAACTCTGCATCATCGCCGTACCCCGGCCCCTAAGGGGAAAACCACTATAGACTTACCTGACTCTCACCAACTGCCCTTTGGACTCTCCGTGGTGGTTAAGTTGGCAACCTACAAGGAATCGGACATTTGAACTCTTACAAACTATTGGATCCTAGAGTCAATACTGGAACTCACCAATTCCTCCACGCCAGTGAAGTAACTGGTCATCTACGCATCCCTGCGCTCGATGCAGGATGGAGAGCCCACCTTTCTAAACCATCAGGTGAGAACAAGAGGGAACATCGGGAGTGGTCAGTGGGCAGACAACGGGAGTGGAAGGTGGGTTAACGCTCGAATTACGGGAGGTTAATTCCCTTTCTCCTTTGCAGAAAGATATTCATACGAGCCGACAAACGAAGTAAGTGGGGGTGTCCAGTCAGTCGTCTCGGCTCTACATGGCACCAGGCCGGTCCAGATCGACGTCCCCGTGGGAACCAGGTGAGCGTAACAGAACGCAATGCCTACCCACAAATACCCACCTGGGCGTCATGGAGACCTCGGAAACGGATCAGTTGGCCCAATTATTAGGGGAATTAAGGGCCGAAGTGCATTCCGCCCGTCAAGAAACTAATGCTCTCAGGAGAGAACTATAGTATCTAAAGAACGAACCGATGATTTGGCCAGACAACTATTGCAAAGCCATACCAGGACTTGGGGCAAGTCCAGCTCCTGTACCACTGAGTAACCCGGTGCAGATAAATCTACCTGGAGCCGTTCCCTTGGCTCCGCCTGAACGCTTTGCCGGAGACCCAAAAAGGTTTGCTATATTCATGAATCAATGCCGCTTGCACTTTCTATGTAGACCTGGAGCCTTCCCGAACGATCAGGCCAAGGTGGCCTTTGTACTGTCATATCTCAGCGGCAGTGCGGCGGATTGGTCCATTCCACTAGTCAATCAGGATGACCCGATTCTTCGAGATTTCCAGGGTTTTCGAACAAGCATGGAAAGACTGTTCGCCCGACACTCCCAAGGACAGGCTTTGGATAACAAACTTTTATCCTTACGGCAAGGCAATCAGGACCTTTTATCTTACATTGCAACCTTTAACAGATTAGTAGTGGAAACCGAATGGCCTGAAGCCAAGCGAATCACATTATTCCATCGAGGGCTTCGAGGAGAATTCAAAGATGTTTTAGCCCAAATAGTGAGCCCACCTCAGGACTGTGCTGAATATATAGATTTAGTGGTCCAGTTGGATCACAGACTTCAAACCAGAAAGGCTGACTGAACAAAGTTTGAGAATAGGGTGTTGATTAAAACCCACGTAAGCTCCAAGGGAGTAGATGCCCCAGAACCTATGCAACTTGGGGGGGTTAGAGGACCCCTAACGCAGAAGGAAAGAGAAAGAAGACGACAACTGCAATTATGTCTTTATTGCGGAGCTACCGGTCATTTCCTTCGGAACTGCCCAGTAAAACCACCCAAGAAAACTATAGGAGCAGCAGACGAAAGCCATTTAGAACCTGACTCGGGAAACGATCAAGCCCAGCAAGTGTAGAGGTCAGCTTGCCGAGCCTAAAGGAGGACACTCTGACCTCGCATTTCACCATACCCATGGTCCTTGTAGATCCAGAGCAACCATCACGCATGCACGCGGTAAAGGCATACGTTGATAGTGGAGCCATAGGTAACTATTTGGACTGTGAATTGGCTTCCAGGATGAATCTATCTCTCACCCGAAAGACCACAGCCGATGTCACCACAGTGGATGGAACGGAAATTGTCTCTGGGTCCGTAACTCATTCCACTGCAGAAATGACATTGCTGGGTCAAGATGGGCACAGAGAGGTTATTGTGTTTGATTTGATCAAGGCCCCACAGTTCCAACTAATACTGGGAATACCTTGGTTAGAAAAACATAATCCCTGCATTGATTGGCGAGAGAAGAGACTAACCTTCCCAGAATGTGCTCACACCTGCTACCCTAAGAAAACTCAAAACTCAGTCCTGGCCCCAGTAATCCCAGCTGCCACGCAATTACCTGCTGAATACCAAGACTTTCAGGATGTCTTCCAAAAGGAACAGGCAAACACTTTACCACCTCACAGATCGTATGATTGTCAAATAGATCTTGTACCGGGAGCACAACCACCTTGCAGCAGAATCTATGCCCTTACGGAACCCGAAAACCTTCACTTGCGTCAGTACCTTGCTAATGGTTTCATTCGCCCGTCCAAATCCCCTGCATCTTCAGCTTTGTTCTTCGTACCAAAAAAGGAAGGCGACCTTAGAACATGCATAGACTACCGCGCTCTGAATCAGATAACCATCAAGAATCGATACCCATTGCCTTTGATACCTGAACTACTAGACCAGGTGAAGGACGCTTGTATATACACTAAACTAGACCTTCGGGGGGCATATCATCTGGTACGTGTCAAAGAGGGCGATGAATGGAAGACTGCTTTTCGCACCAAGTACGGATTATTTGAGTACCAGGTGATGCCTTTCGGACTATGCAATGCACCAGCAGCCTTCCAATTCTTCATGAACGATGTCCTCCAAAGAGCTCATCGATGTTTGTGTGGTCGTTTACATCGACGATATCTTAGTATACTCCTTATTGGAATCTGATCATGTAAAACACGTCCGAGCAGTCCTAGAGAAGTTATGCCAGCATAAACTATATGCTAAACTGGAAAAGTGTGTCTTTCACACTACGGAAGTGGAATTCCTTGGATTTATTCTGACCCCGAGAGGAATCAGGATGGATACACGTAAGGTGGACGCAATTCTTAATTGGCCTTCGCCAACTTCAGTCAAAGGCGTCCAAAGCATACTTGGCTTTGCCAATTTCTACCGCAGGTTTATCCCGGACTTCTCACACATTGTGCATCCCATTACAACGCTATTGCGAAAAAATAAACGCTTTGTGTGGACAGAGGAAGCCGAAAACGCCTTCCAAGTGTTAAAAGCAAAATTCACATCTGCCCCTGTATTAAGACACCCGCGCCCTGAGCTTCCATACATAGCAGAAACGGATACATCCAGTTCAGTCATGGGAGCAGTGCTCTCCCAAAGGGATCCCGAAACCAACCAGCTTCATCCAGTGGCATTCTGGTCAAGGAAGTTTTCGGCTCCCGGATTAAACTATGCCATTACCGACAAGGAGCTATTAGCCATCAAGTCCGCCTTCAAGGCTTGGCGGCACTATCTGCTGGGTGCCAAACATACCATCACGGTTGTCACCGATCACCGCAACTTGCAATACCTAAAGACAGCTAAGGCCCAATCTTCGCGCCAACTCCGTTGGGCATTATTCTTCGCCGAGTTTGATTTTGTAATAACCTATCGACCAGGTTGTAAAAATGGTAAAGCAGACGCCTTGTCCCGAATTGGAATGGGAGAAACAGAAATAGCCTTAGAACCAGTACCCATAATTCCCGAACAAAGGATCCTTGGCCTGACGTCCATACATTCACTGGAGGACATTCAAGAAAAGATCCACCAGCTCTTTGATTCAGTTTCCTTACAGGACTGGGCCAAGAAAGTTCCAGAATATTCTGTCACCGATGATTTATCTTATTACCAAGGCCGGCTATTTCTGCCACAAAAGGAACTACAATAACTTGTCATTTCCCGGTACCATGACACCTTACTGGAAGGACATCCTGGTATTGCAAAAACTGAAGCCAAAATTAAGAAACAATTCTGGTGGCCCACCTGGCGCAAAGACATTAAATTGTTTGTCATGTCTTGTGGCATTTGCGCCCAAAATAAAAGTCAAAAGAAAAGACCCGCTGGACTATTACAACCTTTGGATATCCCACCCACTCCTTGGCATACCTTGTCATTAGACTTTATAACAGATCTACCCCCGTGCAATGGCTTTAACACCATTTTAGTTATTGTAGACCTTTTTTCCAAAATGGCTCACTTTATTCCTTTAAAAGGGATACCTTCAGCTTTAGTCCTGGCCAAAGAGTTCCTTGAAAACATTGTTCGCCTACAAGGCTTTCCATCCGTGTTGATTTCGGACCGGGGCAATCAATTCATTTCGCATTTCTGGAGAAAATGTTGCCAATTGGCGCAGATAGATGTTAGGCTTTCCTCCAGTCACCACCCTCAGACCGACGGTCAAACAGAGAGGACCAACCAGACTCTTGAGCAGTACTTGCGTTGTATGCTACATCAGTCTGAGGGTACTTGGAAAGACATTCTTTGGATTGCCGAGTATGCGTACAATAATTCCGTACACTCGGGAAGCGGACAAAGTCCTTTTTTTACCATCTATGGACACCATCCTCGAACCTTGATTCGCCCCAACACTTGGAGATGCCTGCGGTGGACCCTCTCCACACTGTTATTACACAAGCCTTTAAGGAAGCAACTGCACATTTGCGAAAGGCTAAGGAAAAATACAAGAAAGATGCGGATCTGCACAGGAGTGAAGCACCGCAATACCAGATAGGGGACCAAGTATGGTTGGCCACTAAGCACATCCCACTCAAGGGAACACTGACCTTTAACCCTAGGTATTTAGGACCTTACTCCATCAAGGCCATCATTAACCCGGTGGCTGTCAAGTTGGACCTACCTGCTCATATGCGGATTCATCCCGTTTTTCACGTATCCCTTTTGAAGCCAGTACAACCAGGAACAAGACTAACCAAACCTCCGGACCCCATCCTCATAGACGGAGAGCCCGAATTTGAGGTTAAGAGCATCTTGGACTCAAAAAAAGTGAGATCAAAAATCTTTTATCTAATCGACTGGAAAGGCTACGGTCCTCAGGAAAGGTCTTGGGAACCTAGTGACCACGTGCATGCACCTCAATTAGTGAAGAGGTTCCACCGAGAATTTACTAACAAACCAAGGCCAGGGGGAAGAACGACTTTAGGAGGGGCCTTGAGGGGGAGTGCTGTCATGATGCCTGCCCCCGGGAAGCCAGACCAGGCCCAGCAACCCCGGAAGCAGGCATCATGCCTTTCGGAGCATGCCCAAAAACCCCAGTTAGGGGCTGTTTGGGTGCAGTCCTGGCGCCTCTGGCGCCAGGCTCATAAGGATAAAGTCAGTCCTGGGGCCATGGGCGCCAGGCTCATTTCAGAAAACTTACCTAATGCAGACCATGCTGCATACTCACATGGTGCAGACCATGCTGCACAAAGCCACAAGCCAAATGGGGCTTAAGAGGGACTATTTACTTAAGGGACTACTTTTTTCTCGGGTGGGGATGTGGAAGAATACTTACCTGGGACTTCTTGCTAGGCTATTTAAACCACGCCTGGACAGCCACACGTGCTTCGCGTTATTCTGCATCCAGCAGCGTAACGCTCACCGTGCCTGCAGCAGCTTCCAGTCTTCTGCCACGCCCGTTTCAAGCCCGGAGCTTCTAGAAATAAGAGGAAAGAAGGAGAAGAGGTTAGAACAGGAGCATCACAGTAATCCTTACCTGAATCCTTGATCCATCACGCAGTCGAGCTGGAAGCAAGAAGTCACACGTGCGTCGCCTCGCATCTCGCGGCGCCGCGCTGAACTCACCGGCCTTCGCTGCATCTCCGCATTCCATCGCGATCTTCAGCATCTCCCGGCCGCTCGCCTACACCTAGGGAAACAAGAACAAGGTGAGCTAAGGGAAAACAAAAGGACAAGTAAGCAAGCTACCGCCAAAGACTTACCGGATTACCACAGGGGATACTCACCTCATCTCGGGTCGGCGCAGTTAACTCTGCATCACCGCCGCACCCCGGCCCCTAAGGGGAAAACCACTATAGACTTACCTGACTCTCACCAACTGCCCTTTGGACTCTCCGTGGTGGTTAAGTTGGCAACCTACAAGGAATCGGAAAGAATCAGACATTTGAACTCTTACAAACTATTGGATCCTACAGTCAATACTGGAACTCACCAATTCCTCCACGCCAGTGAAGTAACTGGTCATCTACGCACCCCTGCGCTCGATGCAGGATGGAGAGCCCACCTTTCTAAACCATCAGGTGAGAACAAGAGGGAACATCGGGAGTGGTCAGTGGGCAGACAACGGGAGTGGAAGGTGGGTTAACGCTCGAATTACGGGAGGTTAATTCCCTTTCTCCTTTGCAGACACAATAACTGATAATGGCAGGAAAGTTAGGAAGCCTGGGAATAGGCTTGGTTGACACCGGTAAGACCAGTGTACATTTATATAATAAACCTGGGTTAGAGGTACAGCAGTTAGGCTGAGATGCGCTAAGGTTATACCTAGATTAGAACTGAATAATTTGGCTAGAAGTGCTGAGCGACACCTGCATTTGAGCTATCACAATGTGGCTAAGGAGCACTCAATAACACCTGGGTTTAAATAACACAAAGTGGTTAAAATACACTACATAGCACCTAGATTTGAGGTGGGATGATATAGCTAAAATGCCCAGAGTAACACCTAGATTTGAAATAAGGAGGCAGTGTTGCTAAAAATGCATTGAGTAACACCTAAATTAGAGGTACAACAGTGTGGCTAAGAGGCAATGCGGAACACCTGGGTTTGAAGTAAGGCAGTTTGGCTAAAATACATAGAACAACATTCTAGATTCGAAATATGGCAATTTGGCTGAAATGCATTGAGTAACACCTAGATTCGAGAAAGGGCAATATGGCTAAAGTACACTGAATAACATCTAGATTTGAAATAAGGCAACATGGCTAGAATGCTTTCAATAATACCTCGATTTGAGATAAGGCAGTTTGTCTGGAGTGCACTGAGTAATGTCTGCCTTAGAGTGCTACAGTTTGACTAGAGTACTCTAATATGATATCTAACTTTGAGATTACACAGTTGGGCGGGATACAATAGTGCAGCAACCTGATGTGAAAAGGCACGTTGCCGTGGAGTCTAGGGCATGTGGCATAGAGCTGTTGGGTAACTAGACACAATAAGGCATAGTCAGCCAGGTGCTTGACATATTTTGGCTAAGCAGCAGCGAGGTGGGCCATAGGTTCTAGTGACTCAGTGGGGTTGGGTGCTATAGGCCGTAGCAGTGGTTGTGAGAGCTATAGGCTGCAGTCCACCGGGCAGGACCTAGGTTAGAGAGGCACATATGGCAAAGGTATGATAGACTAGATATTGGGTACACAGAGTCTTGCATGCATTAGGTTACAATTGCGCAGTGACTAGCGTCAGGGAGCATAATTGGCTTGAGTAACATGCGGCTCAGATCAGAGTAATGCATTGAGTAAGTATTGACAGTTATATTTATGGATGACTTGGTGCACAAGCCAGTTACAAAATGTACAGGTGTGCGTGTTGAAGACGCAAGGTATCGGTGGTCACACGAGTTCAGTGTGGAATCAGTGGCAGTAGCTGGAGGTGCCAGAATGGCGGCAGAGGCATAAAAGGTTACCTTAGTAGTAGTCGAGCGTAGGGCCAGGGGGTCTGGCAGAGGGGACGGCAGAGGCGGCAAGAACAGTGGGCCGGCTATGCCTGCCGGCATCCAACCCCTTGATGAGGGGCGCGGCAGCCAATTGGGATGAGGTAGAAGGCTGCAAGGTGCCTGACTAGGCAATAGAGATTTCCGGGATCAGGCGTGCGGCCATCATTGGCAGGCTGGGTACCTCATGTACCTTAATGGCGGACGCAATGGTCCGCTACAACAATTTCATGCTGTGGTGGTCTGCGGTGATAATATATTGTCCGTGATGTTACAGATTAATTAAAGAAAATGCACAGAGCTTGTTTGCTCTTTTCAAATTGTTTTGGTCCCATTCTCTTTTTGCTTTGGCAATAGTTGTTTATTCAAATAATTGCCCTCTCCTGTTGTTGGCCTGTAATCTGACCCACATGCACATTTTCACACCATTCTGGTTGATGGTGCAGTTCTTATTTTGCCACTTGCTCCTTTTAAAGTCAGCTTGGTATAATAAAGAATGATTGCTCTGCTTTGTATTAGTTTGGTATTCAAAAACACAATTTCTTTTCCCTTTTACTCTGCTTCTAGGATTGTTGTGCTTACGACACCTAGAACTGGTCAGCGGGCGGATTCTCTTAGTGAACTCAACAGGTCCGGCATGCAGGTCCTTTCGCATTGTGGTCTCCAGGTCCTCTGCTTCTGTTTCCTTTGCGGTTCGACAACCTCTGCTTCCTGGCTCCCCGCAACTCGGGTACACTGACAAAGGAGCTCTCCTTGCTCCTACGGCTCTCTGGTGCTCACCTGTCACCAGAGCCCTGCTGAAACTGGGGAAAGCTTTTAAACTGTCCACTTTCCGCTGCGCGGCCCCTGCAGCTGCGATCGTCAGGGGGAAAGCCGTCCTCAATGCTTTCCGCGGCAATTCAGGTCTTGTAGAGAGGAGACCCTCTCAGGACAGGCATCCGTTCGCCTCACAACGGTGGTCCCGGTGTCTATTCTAACTGCTGTTTCTGCTGCCACATGGAGGTTACACAACTACTCTGCCTCCTGCTGCTACTCTCCTTGTCTCTAGCCTGCATTTGAGGTAGCCTTTTATACTTCCCATTCTCCCTCATTTATGGGTCATTATTAGTAATAGGCTGTCACTTGCAGTCTTGTGCCGCTGCAGCCCTCTTCTTCGTCCCATTACTTTGTGAATTGAGGGATTTGGAGTCCACAATGGAAAGATTAAGGAAAACATCAATATCCAGGGCATTTCTTTCCTTATTTTGATTCCTTAAAGGAATATTACGAGGATAAAATGAAGGATTTGGCTTTACCACAGAATTATGATTTTAAGAGTTTAAGTCGTTAATATTTATGGACTCCTCTTTAACATTCCTCTGATAATTATGGGAAATTTAATCTCTTAAATGTATGTTACCTCAAAATGGATTTTCCTCTTCCCAAGGCATAAGTGGTTATGATTGTTTTTATCCACATTAAGATAGTTAGCTTGGGAAGATAACAGTTCTCTCTGACAGCAAGCCATTACATATTTTGGTATCGCTGACATGTCTTTCCTTGAGGAAGAAAAATACTGCATCTCATCCAACAGAGTCCTCCTGGTCCCCTTCTCCTTCCAGGTGATCCTCCTGGCTAATACTACCCCCAGGGTCATGATCAGGAAGCGTCTGCCTTTCCCTGGCCACCCGGAAGGAAACTTTAGGTAGGGTCTCTATGAGGACTCTGCAGAATTCATCACAGAATTCAGGCAGTAACATTTGACAAAAGCAAGCAATGAAGCACATACGAATGCTTAGCAGATGTCCAAAGTGAGGACCCTTCTCTGCAGAGCAAAGGTGACAGCCAGGGCTCTAGTGGAATGTGTCCCGAGGACCTCTGGCACATCCTTCCCGGCCAGATCGTAGCATTCAGAGATGCAGAGGATGAACCACCTTAACGGGTTCTGTTTAGTCACAGCCCCATCAGCACCACCTTATCTGTCTTTTATGGGTAGACCAAACAAATTCTGCCCATCTAAACAGCACACTTAAACAGCAGGTACTGAAAACGACAACGGAGTGTCATTTAGATGCAAGAGCCAGGCATAAATGTGAAGTTTTATGCAAGTTAGAGATGGGTATCAAAGATCATGGAAACAGCAAGATTAAAACATTAACACTTCCATAGCGTTTCGAAATGTGTAGAAGCACATAGAAATTCATTGGTCACAGCATGTAAATACAGGACTAGCTCAAAAAGGCAGCGACTGTATAAGATAATTACAAAGCATGTAGAACTTTGAAATAGCAGTTAGAAGAATATTGACTTTATAACATGTGGATACATATTGGATAATTGTGTAATGAGAACAGAATACATTGTGAAGGAGAAAGGCCCATTATATCAAAACAGAATGCAGTAAGAAAATGCTTTGTTCCTTTTAAATGATTTCAGCTCTCAGCCCGAAGGCATGCAAGGTTGCAACAGCTAGGCAAAAACACAAAACATAAGCTTTAAATCAAAACATAGCAGGGCATGAGATGGGCCTTACACACGAAGATAGCAGACTCTTGCAAAACAGAAAAAGTAATTTGTTCTTCCAATGATTCCACATCTTAAATATGCTCCTATAGCAGTACACTGTTTCCAGGAGGAAGGAAGAAAAGAGAAAACTCCCAGGCTGATTCAGATCAAAGCATTCTGTAAGACTGCCCTGTCAAAGCAGACATTCTGGCCTGACAGAATATCCAGACAATAGTGCTTTGCAAATGTAAAACAATCCAGAATGTCATTGCATGCCATAGTGTAGCATTTAGAGACTGCCAACACAATCCATCCAGAAAGTGTCTTTTTTTGACACACCTTAACCTAGGTCCGGCATAGTCAACAAATCGCGAATCTTCAGTTCTAAAGTGGCCGGTCCTGGAAATGTAGAAGCTTAGGACCCTTTTGGGTCAAGTCTATGTAACCTCTCCTCCTCCCTGAAAGGGTGAGCAGGGGAATAGAATTTTGGCAAATACATTTTATGAGCAAGATGAAATTCCGACACTACATTGGGGAGAAAGGATGGATGCACTCTTAGCATCACCTTGTCCCTTGGAAAACATAGTGGAAGGTGGTTTACAAGAAAGTCCTTGCAACTCGCTCACCCTACGAGCAGAGATTGTTGCCACTAAAAAAATAGTTTTCCATGTAAGTAACCTAAGCGGATAGGAGTCCTTCGGTTCGCAAAGAGCTCCCATCAAGAAAGCCAGGACCGGATTTAGGTCCAAAGCCGGCACCACAATGGAGGTTCGGGAGGGTGGGGTATATTCACCAGGTGTTTTAGGAATTGTACTACTATAGGCACAGTAAAATAGGAACCTTGCTTGGGCGTGCTTTTAAAAATGGAAAGTGCCAAGTATCATTTGACCGTGTGTACCTGCAACTCTTGCTAGGCTAGGTGTAGAAGAAAGGAGAATTGAATAACTAAGGGTCTAAGTCTATTGGCCCTGCACCACCTGCAAACTTATTTGAATCGGTAGTGGTATACAGCCTTTGCTGCTGGCCTCCATTATGTCTTCCGGAGGACCCCAGTCTCTGTATCTCAACATCTCAGTAACCAAGCATGATGGCAGATGGCTATGTCTAGAAATTGTGAGTTACTCACAGTAGTGACTAAAGTACTCTTAGTCCATAGTCCCTTTTCCTCCATACCACATGGGCGTCCCTTCCCAGGGACAGGAGACAGAACCTTTTTCACCAGAAAAAACCTTCTTCTACTTTAAATTTAGAGGCGTGCAGCCCTGGGAGCTTGCAGTACCCTCTCTCCGCCCCCCAGTGTCACTCCTAAATCCCCATTGACGCGTCGACTATATTTAACATTGCGTAATGACACCAGTATTATTAGGGGGTAGGATGGTGGGATGCATGGAGGAAAGGGGACTATGGACTAAGAGTAAGTTAGTCACTACAGTGAGAAATTTATAGTTACTCTCAAGTCCCGTCCCCTTTCCTTCATACTGCATGGGCGATTACAACTGAATGTAGCTCCAGCGTGGAGAGGAGACCCTCCGTCAGCAAATAAGTCCCTTAGAACCGCCTGTCCGAAGGCCGCATCTGATTTAGAGCCGACATCTAATGCTTACAGAAAGCCGAAGGGGTGACCCAGGTAGCCGCCCTGCTTATGACTTGCCATGGGACCGGTCGCTGGAAGGCGATGGCCGTGGCCTTGGCTCTGATCGCGTCAGTGTGCATGTTGGCTGGCAGTGGCTTGTGCTGCCCCTTGTAGGCCTCTCTGATGGCCGCAACCATCCACCGTGCAATAGAGGCCTTGGATGCCTGATAACAGGGTCTGGAGCCCCCAAAGGTGACAAAAAGTGCGTCCGACTTGCGTAAGCCCTTGGTCCTGTCCAGATAAAATTTCTGAGCATGTCTGACATCCAGACAGTGCAAGACTCTCTGAGCCTTGTCCTTAGGGTCAGCAAAGAATGTAGGCAAGACTATTTCCTCTTTCAGATGAAAGGCGGAGGGTACCTTTGGTAGGAATGCCGGCTGAGTCCGCAGGACCACCTTGTCCCTGTGAAAAGTGGTGTAGGGTTCTGAGGCCACCAGAGCCTGGATCTCGCTGACTCTGCGAGCGGAGGCAAGTCTCACCAGCAAAGCAGTCTTAATGGTGACCAGCCTGATGTCCGCGGATGCCATTGGCTCGAATGGTTTGTGCGCCAAGCCACCCAGTACCACGCTGAGGTCCCACACAGGGTATGGCCTCTTGATGGGCGGGTAGAGCCTGGACAATCCCGCCAGATATTTCTTGACAATCTGGTTGGAGGAGAAAACCACCTCCTCTGAATTTCTGTAGGCCCCTATGGCTGCCAAGTAGGTGCGACATGTGTCCACTTGAACGCCTGAGTGCGTGAGGTGCACCGAGAAGGAGAGCAATTCGTCCAGCGTTCACGTAACAGAGCCAATCTCCTTAGAGTCTTCCCAGTGACAGAACTCCATTTGCTCTTATATTGGCTTCTGATAGCCTTATTCCTGGCGCCCTGAATGATCTCCAGGTGAGCCTGTGATAAGCTCAGGTGCTTGAGCGTGATCTGCTCAGGAACCACGCTGCAAGGGCTAACTTCTGAGGCATGGGGTGGAGGACCATGCCCCCCCCCCCTGCTGCGACAGTAGAGGTGCCGAGCCCAGCGGAAGGTGAATGGGAGGCCTGTCCGTAAGGCTGAGCAGTTTAGAGAACCACAGTCTCGCTGGCCACCATGGAGCTATCAAGATGATGCTGAGGTGACAAGCCTCCATCTTGCTGGAGTACACTGGGGATCAGTGGTGTGGGAGGAAAGGCATATGCTGTATGCCTTCCCATTGAATCTGCAATGCGTCTCCCAGGGAGCCGGGGCCCAGCCCCTGCCAGGACACGAACTGATGGCACTTCCTGTTCTTCCAGGAGGCAAATAGATCCACCTGAGAGTGACCCCCAGTGTTGAAGACCACCTGCAGCACCTGGTCGCTCAATTGCATGTCTGCTTCCAAGTTGGCTTCCCCCGGGAGGTGGATGGCCATGAGGTAGATGTTTTCCAGGGCCCTTACCCACATGCTGACCACTAGGCTGCACAGTGGAGGGGACCTGGTACCCCCCCTGCTTTTTGACATATTACATGCTGGTGGAGTTATCGGTCTGGATAAGTACGTTTGTACCCCCAATGAGAGGGAGGAAGGCTGAGAGATAGCCAAATGGCCCTTCGCTCCAGCCAGTTGATATGTGACTCCTGCTCCTGTAGGGTCCAGACTCTCTGGATGGTGTGGCTGTCCAGAGTGGCCCCCCAGCCCTCTAGGGAGGAGTCCGCAGTGATGATGGCCTGCGGGGACAGGTGCCTGAAGGGCCTGCCTGTCCACAGGTTGCAGTCCCTGGACCACCAGGGGAGGAGGGAGCAGAGGGATGTATCACTAGGCGGTACCCCTGGGATACTACAGAGAGGATCTAGGGGACCGTAAGTCTGGCGCCAGAAATGCGTGTGAGGCAAGCCTGCCACCCACTGGGGACACGTGGAATCAAAGGAACACATCATGCCTTTTTTACGTCAGAGATTGCTGCTGAGAAGGGGGGACTGTAAGAAGCCCCTGCTCCCCCCTCTTTTTGTTGCTTGCGCTGGTGCTGACTCGGCAAGCTGTCAGGTTGTCCCGACCTCCGTTCCTGGAATCCCAGGAACCCACCAAACGCCTGCCCCTTGTTGGAGCATTGATGCGAACGGGTGTACACCTTGGGCGTGGCCTTCGTTAGGATAAAGAGTTTGCAGTCTGCGAGCTGTTCTTCTTATCTAATTCCTCATCAGTGGTCGAGTGGAAGAGGTCACTACCCTCGAATGGAAGGTACAATATGCGATCCTGGATGTTGGGGTTAAACTTAGTAGCCCGAAGCCAGGCCGTCCTTCTCATGTCCGTGGCGATGCAGAAGGCCCGGCAAAAGGTATCGATGTGGGTTACTGTGTACTCCATGATGTCCTGCGCTACCAGCTTGGCTTCTCCTAGACCCGCATTGAAGCGTGCCTGGCTCTGCACCGGAAGTTCCGGAAGGAAGTCTGCTATTTCCCGCCACAACCTCTGGTTAGCGGCTGCCAGCATGGCATCTGCGTTGGCCTGACGCAGGTGTAGGGAGGCGTTTGAGTACAGCTTCTTCCCGTACGCCTTCAAGATCTTCTCCTTGCCTAGCAGCGCCGACGACGAGGTGGTCGCGGATGACTGAGGCTTAGAGTAGAGTGACGCTGCAGCGAACTCCGAAGAATGCGGCTGGGGGTGCGTTGAATACAAGAGTGTATCCCCTTCCATCTGTCTTTACTTGGCATCGAGGTGCCGATTGACAGGTTGGGCCGAGAGTGGCTTGAGCCACCCCTTCTTAGCCAGGGCCACAACTTCTGCCAAGACCCCCTCCTCGGGCTGCTCAACCTCCGGTTGAGGAAGGCCCAAATATTCTGCCAAACCTGCAAGCCTGTCATGGAAGGCCTTCGACGACGACGGCGTGTCAGCGTCGTACTCCTTGTCTGTGTCCACCAGGGTGTCCGGGTGGAGGAGTGCTGGGTGCCGTGGGCTGCGGTGTGGAGACCAGAGGCTGCTGTGGAGGCTGGTGTGGAACTGCCTGTACTGTGGGAGGCAGGAGAGCCAGAATCGGAGGAGCCGTCAGGGCCAGCGGGGGCTGCGCTAGGGCCTATGGTGCCGGTGCCATGGGAGGAATGACTGTGGGCGCTGGTGGAGTGACCAGAGGGAGAAAGTCCCTGACAGCATCTCGTTTGTATCAGCACTAGCAACCTTTTGAAGAACCTGTCTTCGGAGGCAGAAGCAGAGGCAGGGGATGTTGGAGTAGCTGGGGGCTGCTGGGGCCGGAGCGCACTCTGTCTAGGTAGCAGGGGAAACCTGCCCAGCGCTGCCGCTGGATAAACTGTAGGTCACATACCTAGTTGACACCAGTCCCACCTTGAAACTCATTCACCCGCCTGCTCTGTCCCTAGGAGTAGCATCTGACGAGCGGCCATGTTTTTTGGCACAGGGCCATCTGGTCGAGCTGCGGCCCAAAGTCGTGGTGACTGGCTCCCTGGGTCTGGCCTCCTCCAGAACTCTTGGTTGTGGAGCATGAGACCTACTCGGTACCTCAGGTCTGGGCCTGGAAGGCGTGTTGCCCTCTGCATTGTTGCCGGTAGTGCTTCGTGCAGGCGCCCCCTCGGACTTTGAGCCGGTACTAGGGCGTAGCCCCTTGGGTGTACACCAGGTAAAAGATCCTTGCGGTCCCCCAGCACTGATTCCGGAAGGATCTGACGACCCCTCGGCCGTGAGCTGGATTAGCCTCAGTGCGTGTGCTGGTAGTAGAACCCGAGAGGTTCCTCCCGCTTGGGCGTTTCCTTGGGAAGGAGTCGTGCTTACGGGGTGTGATGGAAAAAAGCGGCCCAACCTTGTGCTTCAATCTCTGCTTAACTAAGTTCTTCAAGTCCTCTGGAGGTGACCTTTCGAAGAGCTCTCTCTACCTAGTTAGCCTGTTCTTCAGTGCGCGTGGAGTCAGTGTGTCGCATGCAGTACAACCTTGCCAGCCGTGGTCAGGGCCAAGGGAGCAAAGGCAAAAAGAGCCCTGGCGGTCAGACGTAGGGAAGAGCCCTTCACAGGCTGGACACCTGCTGAAGCCCGCTGAAGGCGATATGCGCCAGGGAAGAGCGTGACACTGGAGAACAGAGTACCTGAATGACAGAGAAGACACAAAGATAGAAGAAGAGTTCAGGGAAGAGCGTGTGGTATTACATGGCCGAAGCCAAACCCAAGAGCGCTGGTGAAATCGGCCCGTTCCCGTCGATGTGGAAAAGGGGAATGAGGAGTAGCACTGGGGGCGGCGTTAGGGTAGCGCATGCTCCCAGGTCCGCACCCCCGCGCCTCTAATTTAAAGGGGTAGAGGTTTTTTCTGGTGAAAAAGTATCTGTCTCCCGTCCCTTGGCAGGGACACCCATGCAGTATGGAGGAAAGGGGACGGGACGTAAGAGTAGATCCGGGTACCATGTCGTCATTGGCACAGTCCAGGGCGATCAGGATCATGGTGGTTCTGAACCGTCTCAACCTCCTGATGACAAGAGGGATGACAGAAATTGGTGGGAACGGATAAAGAAGTGGACATGTCCAATCCACGACAAGCACATCCCCAGTGCTCCTCTCAGGGGATACTTACTGGAGAAAAACAGCTTGTACTTCCTATTGGAAGTGGGTGCTAACAGATCCATTTGAGGGGTTGCCTAGGGGGTGAAGATCTACGCAACGAGTTTCTGGCACAGCTCCCATTCGAGAGAGACAGAGCCCTGCCTTCTCCGGATGTCTGCCATTGTGGTGTTCTTCCCAGCTAAGTGGACGACCAACAAGGAGATCCTATTTTCTAACACCCACAACCAGAGCTGCACTGCCTCTCAGCAGTGGTAGTGGCCCTACTCCCTCTCTTTTGTTTAGCTAGCACATAACCATTGTGTTGTCCGTCATGTTCAGGGCAGTTTTCCACTGTATCAAAGGCATAAAGGCCATCAGCGCCAGTCTGATAGCCCTCAGCTATAACAGGTTTATGTGGAGTTTCCCCATCTGATGCGGACTACAACCCGCTCTCTAGCTCAGGTTCATGCGCCCCAGCCATTCAGGGAAGCATTGTAACCACGGTTGCTAAAATGGTTTTCTGCCTCCAAAAATTCTCTCTGCGGTCCCACCACAAAAGATCCTATGAGGCCTTGCTCAGGACGTGAATGAGCTGCGTCATGCTGCCTGAGAATGTGACCACTAAGATCAGAGGATCCACTGGCGTGACTTCATGCTCTGCTGGGCCTCAGGCACCAGGAAGATACAACTGTAGAAAAGCCAGGGCGGCAGTGCAGGGACGTTTGGGAATCTGGAGACCACCTGCTAGATGTGTAAAACCCTGTCCTCAGGAGGAAAAGCCTTTGCCAAGGAGGAGTCCAGGACCACCACGCTGAACTGGAGTTGGGAAGAAGCCTGGTTTATGAGGTGAGAAGTGGGGTTGAAATGCTTTTGGACTTGGTCCAAAGTCCTTATCAACTAGTCATCCAGATAGGGGACAACGTGGATACCCTTCTCCTTATACTGGCTGTAAGTATCAACAGTAACTGGCTGAAGACAGGTAAGCAAGAGGGGCAGAGTACGAATGCCAATGCCTGAAACTGATGGCGCAAACCGCCAATTACGAACGTTTGGTACTGTGTTTTATGTGCACATGGCAGTAGGCACCTTGCAGGTCGAATGACGCCAACCAATCCTGGAATCCTAGGGCCTGGAGGATCTGTAACAGTGTTACCTTGACTGTGGTCCTTCCTGAGAAACTTGCTCAGGCATCTCAGGCACAAGATGGGTTGCAGTCCCTCATCCTTTTTTGGCTTCTTTTGGCACCAGGAAGTAGTGGGACCACAACCCGATGTTCCTTTCCGTTTGAAGCACAAGTTCTATTGCACATTTCCCTACTATCTCCTGTTGGAAAAACAGATCGGATTCCGAAAAGGGAGGAATGCAGGGTGGCTATTGGGCGTTTGATGAAGGGAAGGTATTACCCCTTGGGTGACCACCTGTCTCGCCCATGCTTCTGAAGTAATATCGTGCCATTCTGCCAAATGTTGCATCAGACGCTCCCAGACAGGAGTGATGTGGTTCTGGTGCTGCTGTTTTACTAAACGGGACAAAGAAAGACGAGGCTTGTGCAGATATTCTCCCCTCAGCACATTTCTGTTGCCCCCGTCTCACAGGGGCACGCCCCATTCTTCTATGGCTGAAGAAGCTGTAAAAACAAAAGCGTCTACCCCTCCAACTATGCTTTACAGATGGGTTGGTTGCAGTCCGATTACAGTACCTAAAAATGTTGCTGCTGCTTTCGAGGCCTGCAGTTTCTCCAGGTTATCGTCAGTTTTGTACCCAGAAATGTTTACATTGAAAGGCATGTCGATCAGTGTTGCCTGCATTTCTTAAAGCCAAACTTCCTAAGCCAAGAGAATCTTTGCGCTACTGAGTTTATGCCCATCGCCCTATCAATGCATTCAGAGGCGACCAACGGTGACTGTAGTGCCTAAAATAATGCTTCTTTACCATCAGGCACAATGTTGGAAAAACCATTCCTCATCTCCCCCTCTGGGATGTACTGTCCCACTTCTGAAATTAAATCCCATAAGGCACGAGTGTATCTCTTTGGGGCACATGACTCCTTGATAGCTTTAAGAGACTTGCTTTCTGGTACAAAAACCTTACTTGAAAGGTCATCATATTTTTTATCATCCGTATACGGTGGTAAGGAAGGGTAGGCTCTAGACCTAGTACAGGACGTTGCAGCCTGGACCACTAGACTCTAAAAGGCTGGGGTGCCTTGATAAGAAGCCAGTGTCTGTTTCTACAGGCGTATATTTCTTCACCAGGTCATCATGAACTGCTGGTGCCAAGCAAGGCTTTTTCCATAGCTCGAGTAATGGGTTCTTGAGGGCAACGTGAAATGGGAGGACTGGCTCCTTTGCCCAAAATATTGGTTAGGTCGTATTCCATGACATCCTTCACTAGTGAACCCCACCCAAGGGCTCCTGAAACCTTTCACAATATATGCTATTATTCTGCCAGTGCAAAAACATTGTCATACAGGATGTGCCCACCCGATCTACCAAAAGTCTGCTAGTGTAACAACCCTTTTCATACTGCCCTTGTCAATAGATGCAAGTATTTCTACCTAAGGACACACAATTATGTTTTGTCCACAATACAGGTAACAATGTCTAACCACTTAAAATAAAAAAATAAATAAAGCATGCAGGTGCTGGCCTTGGCAATAACGGCGAGTGTAATTTTAACAACACTCACAGGGATTGTGTCTACTGAGTGCAGTTTATAGCACCCTGTATGGGATTGCTATCAGCTGTTGGTGCTTACACTCTAGTTTCTGCGTGGATGCTTTTCTCCACATCACCATATATAAAAACACGGAGCTACACTGCGTCGATAGAGTACAGCTTACGGCACTCGGCAGTGTCCAAGCTAAGCTTGAACTCTGAACTCATACAATTTCTAGGAAATCGCGTGCGTGCTAACCGGATCTCTTGTGTGCATGGTCTCAGTGTATGCCCGGTGTAGCAAAATAGTAGGTATCCCTGCTACTGATCCTTCTGTGTAAGGGGAGGCTTTAACGAATGCAAATGGGGAGGCCAATGCCAAACGGGGTCAGTTGCTGGGGCCAGACCGTGAATCAACTCCTAAGCTTCGTAAGAAGGACTTACATAAAACAACTGCTTCTATTCTTTCTACAACAAAATCTTCCCAACTTGCAGAAAAGGAATCAGACTCCTATGATATGATAGGTTATTTATAATGCGCTTAATACCCATAGGTTTCTAAGCACGGACCTGGGGGATCAAACCCATGTTGCTCTGTGTCGTCTTGCTTCCAAGGGGAGCACGTTGCCACTGAGCTATACACCCGAGCCAAAAGTAATGCCTTCTTTTCAAACTAAACCCTGATTTAACGACTTGACAAGCCAGATTCTCATCTCCTGCTTGTGCCGAATCCACAGCCATTAGCAACATAGGACATTCCAGATGCGGAAATGTTAAATGACCTTCAAGCTGAGAATGATCGGTTCACCTGGAAGCTTTGGGAGCTCCCTGGAGCACTCTCCAGACCTCTTTTGTGAGACTCAGAAATCTATTCAGTCATCCTCTTTGATCTCTTCTCCTCTCCCTCCATCTGGGTCGGAGGTTCTTCCTCCCACAATCTCGGGCCTGAATTTTGTGCTAAATTTCTTGGTCAGATTTTTACAAAGACATCAACGCAAACCTTAGTGAACAAAAGACTTTAATCACTACTATGATTTCAAAAACTCCCCAATTGGCTTCATAACGCTACCTTCTCACAGCTAGAAGCTATTCCTAGGTTGAGTCCCGCGCTGATGCCCTTGGATGCGCCTCTTGAGGTTCCTAGAGATGTAAGTGGGGAGGAATAACAGGAAGAGCCTACTCCGATTCCTTCTGTGGTGCGGACTCAAACGGAGATGTCTACTGACTCTCAGACATTTTCCGCTTAGGATACTCCGGCGTTGTTGTCGATAATTTAAACTATTCCATTTTTTGTCAGAGGTGTAAAAAGCATGGTGGTGTGAAAACGGTTTTATTTCAGGAAAAAAAGTAAAACCACTAAATCCCTATGAGTTTCTAACAACTGTGGCTCTAGGACATTTTTGTAAAACATCACCCTCCCAGTACTTGCTCCCAAGAAGACGACAAGCCGACCAAGGAAAAATGCATCAGAAAAAGTTGGAGACTCCTGCCTTGCTGCAACACTTATCTCAAGAAGATCCCCCAAACAGCAATGAGGTGTTAAGGATTTCCAAGTCTGACTGCAGTAGACAATCCTGTACCAACACAGAGGACTTGCTATTTAACATCTCAACGTATTCAACTATGGAGCGCCTGCCAATCCCCCCTTTTACCTTTGAGCGAATGGGGCTCCCTGGTCAATCTGCCATTCAGGGGCTTTACATCCGGTGTGGGACTACCAAGTTTAACTAGAAAGACTACTTTGTGTAAATCCCCCTCAAAGTCGGAGGGTGCAGTCTTTACAACACTCGCGTAAAGACGTATGGCCCGCCAGGGAAATCTGCCTGTAGAAAGAGGGGTCCTTATGAACGAATCGCAGAGAGTTGTCCCCCTTCACCCAGGCATAATCAATCTAATTTCCTATTGTTGGAAAGACTTACGATACTTTCAGGAATCATTATCCTGAAAAGATCAAATGTGTTCACTTTATTTGGGTCACTTGAATGTCTGGGGGCAATAGTTTCTGGTGACATCAATCCAGTTGAACTTTGTAATGACTCTGGGCTAGACAGGGTGGTTTTACACTTTAGATCAAGAGTGGCGTTTCAGCTTCTACTGGATGTAGTTTCTCAATTACTACTTTTACATTCTGACCCAACGGAAACTGACAGCTCTCCTCACTCCATGGATGCTGTCTAATTGAAGGTGGTCCATGGGGACCTTCAACAATCAACAGCTTGGCACACATTATTGAAAATGACCTGCTCTATTGACAACTCCCAACATAGACAGGTAGAAATGGGTAATGCGGATTTCAAACCCGCCCTCTAAAAATGAAGATTGGGCTTGCCTAACTGAGGTCCTGCACTCGGAAAATAGATAGCAAATAATCCCGGCAAGAAGTAATTGTGCTATACTACTAGCATCCTGGAATACGTGCGGTTTCTCCCATTTGTTTCAGTGGGGAATTTTGATTTTCTTCAGTACGACATCTTTGCCTTTCTAGAAGTGTGGCTTTCACTGGCACCTCTTGTAGATGGCTACTCACTCCTTCTCAATTCGGCAGAGGATGGGTCTAGAGGGTGACCTTCTTCTAATCTATTGGGAGAGTGGAATGGGACTGCATCCTGTTGGGCCCAACCTAACCCATTTATTCAAGCCATTGAGATTTGCTGAGATGAACTAATTTCCTAATTCGGGGTTCTCTCTCTTTTTGAATGTTTATTGGAATTTAAGTATTTTTGGTGGCAGGCCTCCCTAGACACCATTGAGGGACTCCTGGACCAGTGGGAAGAGACTTGTAACTCCCACAGCTTTTTAATATGTGGTGATTTAAATGCTACTTGCTTTGATGTTGACTCTTTTCCTTTAGTGCATGTAGGAGATGCCACAGCCGAAAGAGAGGGAGGGCCTGGTTAGCCCTTATACAGACCTGGGGTCTCCACAAACTGAATGGGAATGTCAGTGAAGACATACCTGCCTAAAACACTCCCAGATAGCGTACTTCGTTTACATTTTTGCATCCGATGCAATTTTTCAAAAATGTACACCTTTCTGTAAGCGATACCCCGGCAAGTGACCATCTTATTTCACATATCGAATGGGCCATTATGGGCTCGCAGCTTGCAGGGGTATATTGTGTCCCAATACTTGAGGTCAATTGTGCGTGCAATAGAATAATATGGAATGTTAGAACCACCAAGAAGTTTAATGATCATCTTGAGTATGTCATAGGTGGTACTGATTTAACACTTACCTTTCCCTCAAGGAGCTACTTGGATGTTTTGGTGGACTTCTTTAATCATTCCAGTAACAAACAGAAACTTCACTCTAACCATAAGCATTGATTTGACAAGGAAATTCAAAAGCAAAAGAGATGGCTGCGGGCTAGCTTGAGAAAGCTGGGCCCTTGTCGATTTAAACAGAATTACTTACAATGTAGAACCCTTAAACAAAGTTATAAAAATTGGATGCATCAATATAAAAGCATGCTAATTCAAAGAGAAAGTGAAAATATGCTAAGGGCTTTAGACTAAGAATTTGTGAGCGTTGGAAAATTATAAATTGTAACTATCTTACAGGCTGCATCAATTATCAATCCAATATCAGAGACGCTGTTGGTAGAGCATTTTCAGCAGACATACTCCATGGGAACGACGACTGTCTATCCTCATATTATCTCGTCATCTCCGAACTGGACTCTACCATCTGAGGTGGATGACATTCTTGGTCTCAATCGCAAGAGCAAGAACTCTTGTGCACCAATGCCCTCCTCTTGGAAAACATCTACAGTTGTGCCAATCTTCAAGAAGGGTGATCGAAGAAATTCATGCAACTACTGACCCATAGCCCTAATGGATGTCCCTCGAAAGATATTCTCTTCTCTGGTGTGGACTGAATTGTATAAATGGGCAAAGAATAATGCAAAATGTGTTCCTTTTCAATCTGGCTTTATGAAGGGTGCAGGAACTGCCCTTCTGGTTTCATGGTTAATCTTCTTAAGAAAAGAGCCCCTGGCAAATGTGTGGCACTGTAGGTTGACTTTGCTCTAGCTTTCGACTGTATCAACAGATCTCTCCTGTGGAACAAGATGCTAAAGTGGGGCAGTCCTCCTAACTTGGTTGACATTGTCCAATCACTCCACGAAGACACCACTATACTTGTCAGATTAAATAAAGGAGCCCTGTCATTGTTAGTGCCCACAGGGTGTGTGTTGAAACAGGGGCGCGCCTTGTACAAAGCTAGATCCTGTCCACCTCACTTAAATTCTGTTCTGGTGAGCTGGTTGTTATATGCAAGTGATCTGGACCTTTTTGACCAGACTTCGACTGGACCTAAACGCCAGCTTAATAAACTGCAACTCTACGTAAAAAATAATGATCTAACTCTAAACACGGACAAAACCAAGATTCTGATCCCGAGACAGTCAACGAAAGAAAAGTTAAGATCTCATTTATTTGGCACTTAAATTGTGTAACCTTAGAAGTGGTCTCGTCTTTCATCTACCTACGTTTTTTCATTGTCAAAGGAGCTAGCAATGCAATGATTATTGCACTAAAGCAGAAGACGGTAAAGCTAACTTCTCAAGCTTTTTTGAATACTACAAATTTTGTCAGCTTCTCTCGTTTATCTATCCTGCAGTTTTACAAGCTGAAAGTTGTCCCGATCCTAATGTATGGGGCAGAAACTTTCCTCTCCGGCTCCACTATACCTTGGGAGTCTCTGGAGGGGCTATTCTGGAGAAGGGTTTGCCATTTACAAAGTGCTGTTCCAGCTTTGATTCTGCGATTTCAATAGGGCTTACTTTCCCTGAGAGCAATGGTAAACTGGAAAACTTGTTTAGGAAATTCTTTATGGTGGAAGGGGGCTTTTTTGTGCAGTGCTTAATTACCTTCTTTTTAATCAGAAGGACCCGATTGTGCTGCCGTAATATACCAACCTCCATTGAGGCTTCTACTGATATGCTTATTGTTAACCCCTGTGGCAATTAAGAAAAAGTTTGGCTTGACGACTGGATAACTACTAAAAGAGAATGTAAAAGTTATTCTCATATGTTAGTGCAGAGGAAAAGGCTCTTAATATTGTGCCTTATTATCTAAAGAAATTACCGAATGCCCCTTGGAAGGATCATTTCCTTAGAATGCGTCTTAATTTATTTCCCACGCATGAAGTATTAAGGGCCCATTTAAAAATAGGAAGACACTGTAGAATGTATTGTTTTGGTAACAATCAATGAGATTGAAACTCTCAATCACTTAGTGGTTGAATGTTGCGCCTTGACAGAACTCAGAAAGCAGCAGTTCGAGCACCTACTATACATTTGTTAGACCCCAGAAAAATGGTGGAATATGCTTCAGCGTTTCCCTTAAACACACAATTTACATTTTTATTAGCGTTCTTTCTGGGATGCTAGCAAGTGATAATATAGTAACCATTGAGTGTTGAATATCTGTTTTTGTCAAACTAATGATTAACCGTTTGTAGCACGCCACACCACACAATACACCACCACACTCCTTCCACCCAAACGGCCAATGAAAAAGAAAAACAAAGTCCACTGAATATAAGACATGCTTCCTAATAAACCAACTAACAGTGCCCTATAGTTTACCAACCCACGCAACAACCATCAGAATGCAACACACATATGGCAGGATGATCCCTGCCTAAACTTCTCAACTGTTACTGAACCGCAGGCACCAAAGAGGGAGGTAGCCTAAAGAGACCCACAAGAATGAGAGACCCCAATCCCCACTACTACAGAAAAGAGTGCACAGACAGACGTCCAATTACATCACTGAAACCTACCACCCGAAGGTCACTACTCCTTACATCAGGCCTACACAAACACACACAGAAGAACCCGTAGGTCACTCACCTACACTTAACGCACAGTCAACACTAAGAACCCACAGGGCACAACCAAAATGTCAGCCCATCTCTGCACACCAGACCAAAACAAACCTTAAAGAAATGCACCTTCAGAGGTCGATCACAAATCCATAAAAGATACTGCTGAAAGGGCCAAAAGGACCCTGCATCGTATAGCCCGTGCCCCTCCCAGTCACAGGCACAACTAGACACAACGTGCCACTAGGATTACCGCCTACTCAATCGAGTCACGGATACATCATAACCACTATCGCACACCCACCATAGCTTGCTCACAGGTGATTTGTTTATTTTTGGTTAGTTAGCACCAAAGAAAACATCATTGTGCACACGGATTCCCGAGAACGCTTGCACGCAACAAACTCGCCGGACCCGGCCAACGATCGGCTATCCAGCCCCCCTGGCGCCCTTATCTGGGAGGACCAGCTTACAGCAATTGAAGTCCACCCTTTAACTCAATTGGCCTTGAAAAAGACTTAGGTTGAAACGCGCGTCGGCTGTGTAGCGAGTTACCATGTCAAAAACTTGTCATTCATTTCTACAATGATGTTTTCTTTGGTGCTAACTAACCAAAAATAAACAAATTCAACAAGCGACCATTGGGCCACCATACCCTACCAGCGCCCAACTGATCCAGAGTTTGTCATCCCCACAACTCTTAAATAATTTAGTGGTTGCATGTTCTTTGGGAGAATTTTTTTTTTCTGCGACTCATAATAGCGCATATAAATAATATAAAGTTTGCATGTTCTTTCGGGTGCAAATGATTTTTCTGTGACTCGGAAATAGCACAGGTGCTTATATCCTAGTAGTCTAGTTAAGGCCAATGATTTAACTGTTACTCTGGCGGTATACTGGAGAAGTGGTGGCGATAGTGGTTATGATGTATCCGTGACTCGATTGAGTAGGCGGTAATCCTAGTGGGTCTCTTTAGGCTACCTCCCTCTTTCGTCTGTAGGGGATGTTCTGTGCGATTGTGAAGGATGTTTTCTCATCCTTCTTTATTGCGTTAGTTTTGCATCACCACTGTAGGCTGGGTTATGCCTAGTAGTGCCCTACCATCCTTTGTAGAGCCAATAATTTTTGTGGTGGCATCTCTTTGTGAGTATCCCTAGTACTACGGTTTTGAATGGTGTGCTACATTATAGGCTGTTTGCACGTTTAGTTATGCTTTAGTGGGTCAAGTAACACGTTTTGATAATGTTAGGTTCTTCACTTCATTCACTTTGTTTTCCTTAGGAAAGGAGGAGTGTAGTGGCCACCTGTTGTGTGTTATGTTCGGTGGTCAATGGATGTGTGGGAGGTTGCGTGGACACCTGTGAGCAACCTACGGTGAGTGTGCCTGTCAATCACTACTGCCTCAAGCTTGGAATGTAGGTGTGTGTAGTGCCAGTGTTCTAACAGTGACCATTGACAGGTGATACTGGGGAGACCAGCATTGGTGGTGGATTCCGGCTTCTGGGATGATACCATCATGCTAGTGTTAGTACAGTTTTTCTGAAGTCCAACTAAGGAGTAAAACCATTCAACTGAGACAGTACAAGACTCCACTCTTACTATAAGGCTGTACCAACCGAGTATATGATGGCGTAGACAGAGCAGCCAGACTTATTTTAGGATGGAGAGAGGGCTGTAGAATCAGTAAAAAGAAATAGTACACATATGGTCCAAAGAAACACTAAAACACTATGGGCCTCATTCCGAGTATGGCGGTAAGGGATAGTGGCCACCGGTAACGAGACCAGTGGCGGTATTCCCTTACCGCCATACTCCGAGTTCCCTCTGCGCCCTCGCCC
Organism: Ambystoma mexicanum; assembly: GCF_040938575.1. NCBI lineage: Eukaryota > Metazoa > Chordata > Amphibia > Caudata > Ambystomatidae > Ambystoma > Ambystoma mexicanum. Next base: position 774,227,544 of record NC_090921.1, on the reverse strand, counting down.
TTAACGCCTGCTTTGAGCAGGTGTTAAAGTCGAGGGCGCAAAGGGGCCTGCAAGCCAATAACGGTGACCGTAATGAACGGTCACCGTTATTTGCATCTTCCCCATTCCCATTGGGCCCTATGGGGGCTCATTTGGGAATGGGGAAGAGCCTTGGTGAATGGGGAATCACCGCCCCGCCAACCTTGGAATGGGGCGGTGATTCCGCCATCCACCAAGGCGCTGCCGGTCCGGGTACGGCGTCAACCAAGGCGTTAATAGCGCTGTTAGGGAGAATTCTCTGTTTAGGCTGAATTTCCCTACCTAGTGAGTCCCCCAGCAGCTTTGCTGGATTTCTGGGGTTTCTTTTTTTCTCCTGCCAAGAGTGAGACTCTTTTACCCTCCCTCTTGGACATGTTGAAGTGTGTTTTCTTGGTTAAACCTTGTGTTGAATGGGCTATGGGGTCTTTTACTCCATAGGGCCTCATGTATTTTTGTGATGTGGGTTACACAGCACCCTCTGTGCCGTGACCCAGGGGTGTCCTAGGGACTCCCCAACATAGACTCCATACCCTGGGACTGACTACTGTCTCCCAGGGCATGTAAAGTCACCAAAGACTTTGCTAGTCTTGAATCCTGAACAGAACCAGTACAAACCATCATATTGTGGACGTACTGGCTGGGGCAATTCGATTGCCCCAGGGTCTGTTAGTCGAGGGGGCACGTCTCCGTCCCCCCTGATCGAGTTTTGGCTGGTGGCAGTGGAAACTACTTTTTATATTCGACCGCGAATATTTCCCTATGGGATTTCCCATTGTTTTAGGCTAACACATTTAATTATTTATTTACGGTAGCCTTAAACATACCGCCGGTTTATATACTTATTATTATAACTCCGGTTGGGACTTTTTGCCAAAACTTGATTCTAAAATGGCGTTGGCGTTCGCCTCTGTAACTCTGACCCAAAGTGGAGCCCTTTGTTCCACTTTTGGCGGGCTTCTCCACAGAAGCCCTCCAAAGTGGTGCCACTCTGTCTGGGGTACTTAGGAGGGGTGGAGGGGGATTTAGGCACCCTGGACTGAGTTACCTTGGTAACTCAAGTCGCACTCCGTCCTGATTGGCCCAAGTGGTGAGCCGGCCGGCTCACCACTTAGCATGTTTGAGTGACAGCTAGGCTGGGTGAATGGGGGTTTGCTGCATAAAAGCAGGGCTTTGGGGACTGGAACTTCAGAAGTCGCCACAGGACCAAGAATCCGACGAGGGAAGAGCTGAGCCGACCTGCTTCGACGACACCACCCGGTGGAGCCCTGCTGAACCGTCTCACCACTTTTCCCGACGACCGAGGAGAACTCTTAGCGGAGTGGCTCCTTCCCTTGACTGGTGGGGACAACCAGTTTTCGCCTTCTTTTCGCTTCTCGAGGTACCTCGTGGCCGCCTTGCCAGTGCCAAGCACCCCGGCAACCGGAACCCCACCACTTTTGCCCCAACCACGAAAGTCGGTACAACCCTTTAACCGGAGGCCTCCGCGGCTGGTTTCTTCCCGGGCAGTGCAACGACCTTCTTCTTCTGCTCTTCAGCGAGAACTTCTTCTCCCCTGACCGACTTCGAGCCTTGCTGCCACTGCCTGGAACAACTGCCACCGCTGGAGGATCCTATCCGCTTAAGGTACCGTGTTCCGCCTGGCTTCCCTTGCTACCGACTGTACGGGGTAGATTTAGCCCCCGGCTTTCGACCCTGGGAGTGCCTGGGACACCCTGGCTAAACTTTCTAAGCCACTCAAACCTCTTTCTAACTCTTTGCAAGACTTTGAATCCCTAATAACAGTGTGATCTTGGGCACATTTTCGCTCCGGCTACTCTAAGAGTGGGCCCTGCCTAGTGACTTTTGCTCACCTGTGACTTTGTGCTTCTTTGAGCCTATTGCAAGTGTTCTGGATCTTAGAGTGGTGTGTTTAACCCATTTCTGTTTCTCTTTACCCCTTTCCCTAACCTACTAGAGTGTCATCTAACGTTAAGCGCTCACCTCTGTTTTAATTATGTGGTATTAACTTAGAGTTGTCTAGATAGGAGTAAGGGTTGAAACTGCTTTCATCATAACTGTGTTTGAAGTGTTTTTACTATATTTTGCTAGAGTGATTTCAACTTATGTGTGTTTAATAAATAAATAACTCTATACTTTTGAAACCAAGCTCTGGTCAGTGTTTGCTTGTGCTATTGTGTCCGGGTACATATTGTGTATACTTTGCATACTGCCTAACTCTCCTTGAGGGAAGTCTGACTGCTCAGCCACAGCTACCAGGTAAATCTGGGTGGTGCAGACTGCTACCAAGTGGGTTTACTGCCATACCTGTAGTCTTAAATCTTTTGCAGTGTTCCCCAAGGGAACTGCACAGGTTTCTGCCTAACAAGCGCCATTGGTTAGCGCCGTACTCGGAATGAGGCCCTATGTATTGTACAAAATAAAGGGTTTATTTAAATACAAGTAGACTAAGGCAAATCCTGGGTAAATAAGTACCATCACAGATCATAAAAACACAACACTATGCTTTAACCCCTTAAGTGCCAAGGACGAGCTATCTCGTCCTTAGCACTACGTTTTCAGTGCCAAGGATGAGATAGCTCGTCCTTTTTGGCACAAATCTGAAATCCAACCCTCGGGCTATGTGAGGAGGTTGTTCCTCCTCATGGCCCGGGGGTTGGATTTCCTTCAGTTTCACGTCAGTGTGTGTAATTTGCACTGACCATGGGGGCAGATGGGCCCACCAATGAGCCCATCTGCTTCTAGGGAAGGTGCAAACAAAACAAAAAAGGGTTTTTTCTGTTGGTGTTTTGGGGTGGTGGGGGGTAGGTACACTGGACACCAGGGATTATGAATGAAATGGGGCAGGCCCGAAACCCTCCCCACACAAAATGGAGGGTGGGCATGCCAAGTAGCCCTCCCTGGAGCAGATTGGTATGGTAGGCTGCGAATCTGCCCCTATGAAGGAATACGTTTGTTGTAACTGGGGGTGGGGGATCACTAAACCACCATGGGTAGGTTATTTGAAAGAGGGTGGCTCTCTCCCCGACCCCAAATGGATGGACAATGCCATTTAGCCCTTCTTAGGAGCAGAATGCCCCTAGGAAGGGGCAGTGTGTTTTTCATATGGGGTGGGAGTCACTAGACCTCCAAGGATGAATTATTTGAAAGGGGGGGGTGGCCCTCTCCCCCCACCCCAAATGGATGGGGAATGTCATGTAGCCCTTCCTAGGGCATGTTGCCCCTAGGAATGGGCAGTGTGATTTTCATGGGGGGTGGGAGTTAGACCACCAGGTATGGCTTGTAGGAAAGCAGTGTGGGTGGCACTATGCCACTCCTGCCCCAAATTGATAGGGCATGTAATGTAGCCCTCCCTGGGGGCAGACTGGAAGTGTAATCTGACAATCTGCCCCTAGGAAGGGGTACATGTGTTTTACTGGGGTTGGGGGGTCACTAAATCACCAAGGATGAGTGTGGCCAGGAATAGAAGGGTGCTGGCTGCTTTGCAATGAAGCCAAGTGCATTGCTGGGTGTGGATCGCTGGATCTGCGCCTAGCAATGGCACTGCACATTAGTGTGGTGCTTACTTCCTGTGCACAGTATTCGGACAGGGGAAGTGAGCACCACGTTGCGACTCTCCCCTGTTCAGTAGTGCAAGCTGAAGATGGGAGCATGGCAGTGTGGGTTGGTTTTTGCTGGACTGACACTGATAATAAATGTGTTTTTTTCCATTTACAGGTCTAATACAGTTCAGGCTTCTCCTTTGTTATGCAAGTATTGAATTTGTGTTTTTTCAACATTGTATATTATGCAGGGGGGTGGATTGTTTGTGGGGTGGGTGGGACTGGGGCAGGATTGTTGGTGGTGTGAGCGGGAGAGGGCGCTTGGGGGATTCATTGTGGTGGGCTGGGACACTTGCAGGGTCAGGCCACAAATTGCCCCCCATACCACAGTGCTGTTCCTCTGGGAGGGCAATTTGTGGCACTAGGCCATCTGGACAATATTTTGTTTGTGGTGGGGGTTGCCTTATGCCCATTGGCCTTATTCTAATTTCCTATCAGTTTGCAGTTTACCCTTCCTTGGTGGCAGAGGACTGGTGTGTCCCATGTATCTGGCCCAAGGAATGAAAAGGTTTGCAGATAGAAGCCTGAAAGTTTGGATGTGTTATTGGTGGGCTGAGTACAGATTGTAATTTCTCTATGTTTCCATTGCAGTTGTGGCCATTCAAAAGCTTTTGCTGACTTAAGCAAGTAGTAGAAATGTGTTTTTGTTATTATGCATTGTAATTGGGGGGGGGGGTGGATCGTTAGTGTGGTGGGTGGAACTGTGTCTGCAGTGTCAGTGGTATGGGTGGATCGGAGGTAATGTGTCGAATGATGGGTGTGCCCTGAATAAATGATGTTGGCTGCTTTGTATGAAAAAGAAAACTTTAGTAAACATAATGACTACCACTTTATGAAACATGTTTGCAGTAGTAATGCAGATGTTCATTTCTTCTGAGCATGCAATGCACACTTAGGGCCTAATCACAAGTTGGGCTGTATCCTGGCTGTAATACAGCCCGACTGTAATAGCCCTAGCACTGACCGGTCCGGTCCGGTGTTATTACCGCTGGATCACGGGTTGGCTGTTAACGGTAAATCCCCATTGGATTCAACGGGAAGTTTTCAGCACTAATTATGCGGGCTAATACAGCCGGCGGTAATTGTGATGCCGGAAATGCATCTGAGGGACAGGGCCTCTGAATCCTTGTCCTTTTTCTGTTTTTACCGTGTGTTCTGTCATGTTTTCTGCCCAGGAGTCCATGAGGGACTCCTGGCAGTGCAGCTCTCTTTTGGTTTGGTGAACAGACCCATGGGATACCCTTATGGCACCCATGGGTAGGGGTACAACCCTGTGCCCCTAGTGTATGTTTTTGGGCACCTGTGGGTGGCCCACAGAGCAGGGTATGGGCTGGTGGCAGCTCCATGCTGAATTTGACAGGTGCTCTGGGTGTCCTCCATTTTGGGATACCCAGGCCCTGCCATTGGAATCAGTTGATTCCTGATAGGAAACAAGATGGCCCCTGTGGCCTCTTGCTTTCTATTGCCTGTTATCTTGTTTTTCCCAAAGTCCTGGGAAGCCCTGACTCTGTCCCTTCCCCCTGACTGGCTGTTGGGTGGAAGTTCCATATATGTTGTTGTTGTGAAGGCCCAGCTAGACTGACTGGAGCCTTCCCAGTGACTGTATGTTGTGGGTACCTCCTGTGGGTGGGACCTGGGTGAATGGAGTGTGTGACCAATATACACTCCTTGTTGTGGTTGTCTGGTTTCTGGCATGAGAGACAAAGACTGAGACAGCCCTGCCCGAAACTGCCCTGAATGCAGTGTGTAGTGTTGAATGGCTGGGTACTTGTCCCAATCCACATTCCTTGTTGTGAGTGTCTGAAAGGGAGGAGTGTGGCCTGAATGCACTGTGTGCCTGATTGGCTGACTGACTGCATGAATGCCCTTCTGTGTGATTGGCTGCTGTGTGTGTGCCAGCAGTGTGGATGAGAGACAGAATAGTATATCTGGGGACCTCTCACCACTGGAAATTGTTCAGAAGCATTCAGAAGCTGAGTCTCCACTCAAGAGTAACTGGATTTGCTGATCCTCGACGTCCAACTGGAAGAAGAAGACTTGCTGTGGCATTTGCTTCGACAGAAACTGAAGGTTGTCGACATCGTCGAGGACTGACCCGAGAGAGGACCTGGCTAGGCGCCCTCTTCCCGTGCTCCGAGGGACTATCGAGCACCGCTGAATCTTCGCCGAAGCGCCCTGGAAGTCAGACCCTCGAAAGGCTGCCGACCCGAGACGGGACCGCCGAGGAGATCGAAGTGAAGCACCCGGACCTCGACGCTGTCGAAGTCCATTGCCGTCGACCAGGGTTCGCAGGTCTGTGTAACCGCTGGAGGCCCGTCGAAGTTGTGTTGCCCAGCCGTGGGAACCACTTGACGCCGTGCCGCCGACGACCGGAGCCGTCCGCTCCTTGCCTAAGAACATTTGACTCGAAGGACTCCCTCGTCCGCACCGTCGACCGCTTTTGCCCTGCCGGAGAAAGTCGAGGACGACCAACGCGCCGAGGAGAATCCGCCGGTGGGTTTCCCGCCACCTCACGATCCCAAAGACTCGAGCGACTCGACGCCCTTGCTGGGCTCCCGTCTCTACAATCTTTGCGGTCCAGAACTATTGTCATCGAGGTGCCCCGCACACCTCCGCCTTGCAGGACGCCGACGCCCCGACGCCGACGAGCACCGCTCGGACGAAGCTGCCGCCTCTTCGACATCGTTCTACCTCGTTTGTCGACGGACGTTCGACGCCCCGTGCCTCCCGCTTGAAAGGGAAGGCATTCAAGAAGGGCCGTCGATTCCCCGTCGCCGAACCCCGAGGTCTTCGACGTTTCTCGACGCCTCTCGACGATCCGTGACTCCTGCTTAAAAGGGGGTCATTCAAGAAGGATCTGTCGACGCCTCTTCGAAGAACTCGACTCCACCAGGTACATTGGGGGGGTAAAAACATTGTAGGAGAGAATAAGACTGTTGAACAATATATGGACTGGGCTTGTGTCATATCCCTTTATTTTACAGGTTGCCCAGGTGGGGGGATCTCCACACAGAACTGTGTCCAGTAGCTAGGGCCAGTATTCTGCCTATTGTTTCAACCATCTTTTATCTCTCCTCTCTCTATTGCTGGTTTCCTTCTTATTGATCTGTGTGCCATTTTTACAGTATTGTGAATGCACTTTAATGAGGTCTAATATTAGTGGTACCACTTTAGAATTGTAGATATTTATCATTATTGGTTTTCCTGAGCACAAAGTGCGTTGTTGTGATAAGTGTACATAACCCTTGAATATTAATTATATAAAGACTGTGTTTTCAGTAATACAGTGTGTGGACATTCCTTTGTGGGGGGCTTGGGGATACACTGTACTTAAGAACCAGCCTGCATCACCTCCTGAGAAGCTAGGCCTTGATTGCTCGTCCATCGCTACCGTATTAGAGAATCTTGGCTGGGGTCCTCTGTGCCTCTCCTCTACCATATAGAGAGCGGAAGTACAGACCCCCCCACCGGTCTTTACAGTAATACAGCCGAAAACAGGGGATTTTCACCTCCAGAGAAGGAACAAGTTACTTACCTGTAACTGTTGTTCTCCAGCATGGGTCTGGCATGGATTCACATGCTCATGAATATTCCCCGTCGTCAGGCTGGGAATCCTCGGTAAAGAAAAAACCAGTATCAGTTTCGTTTCTGATCTGTCTTTCGTAGTAATAACCAATCACTGGTCTCTGCGTCATACTGACCACAGCCAATGACTGCCCTCTACCTAAGCCCTGCCTCTGGCAGCCATCTTCAGATTTGGAAGCACGTGAAGTGGCAGTATGACCAAGTGAAGAGCCGCAGAGGGGTAGGCGGGAGGGTTCGCATGTGAATCCATGCCAGACCCATGCTGGAGAACAACAGTTACAGGTAAGTAACTTGTTCCTTCTCCAGCATGGGGTCTGGCATGGATTCACATGCTCATGAATAAAGAATACATAGCAGTACACACATGCACAACCACGGGAGGTGGCAAAGGCTCAACATTAAGCATCTTACCTCCTCACCAGGCTCACCTCAGGCGAACAGGTTGCGCAGCACTGCTTGGCCGACCCTGGACTCCTCCCTGGAATCCCGATCGACGCAGTAGAATTTCGTGAAGGTGTGCGTGGACCTCCACGTAGCAGCCCTGCATATGTCCAGCAGGGGCACACCAGAAAGGAACGCCGTGGTAGTTGCGATCGCTCTGGTGGAATGGGCTCTCGGACGGCCAGCCGATGACAGTACATGATACAGCCGGAGAGCCAACTGGAAATGGAGGCCTTCGAGAGTGCCTTCCCCTGATTGACAGGTCCAAAATTCACAAAGAGTTGTGACGTCTTCCGAAAACACTTCGTGCAGTCCACGTAGAACTTTAGCGCTCTAGCCACATCCAGCGAGTGCAAAGTCCTCTCAGCCGGCGACGAAGGCGACGGGAAGAACACAGGCAACACCAAGGGTTCGTTGAGGTGGAAGTCCGACGGCACCTTGGGCATGAAGGAGGGGTGCGTCCTGAGCACTACCCTCGTGTCGTGAAAAGTCAAGTATGGGGCCTTGCAGGAAAGGGCCTGGATCTCTCCCACTCGTCGTGCGGAGGTGATGGCCACAAGAAACGCTGTTTTCCACGACAGAAACTTCAACGGGGCCGAGTGCAGAGGCTCGAACGGAGGTCCCATGAGCTTGGTCAGCACCACGTTGAGCTCCCACGCCGGGGCCGGAGCCTTCACCGGCGGGAACGATCTGAACAGTCCCTTCATGAACTCTTTCACCAGACGATGAGACCACAAGGACGTCCGCCCCGTGGTTCTGGTGTATTAACAGAATGAAGTCTGTTGGGGGCCTTTCTGAGAATGCTACCACTTGGTTGAGAGCATTTCTTGAGGGTCGTCAGTCACGGGTACATTGGGGAGACAGCTCTTCTGGGCCACAAACCATTACTTGTGGCGTGCCCCAGGGGGCTTGTCTATCTCCATTGCTGTTTAATATATACATCTTCCCTCTCTGCTACGACTTAGGTCTCTTACAGACCTTCTTTTGTAACTACGCAGATGATTTCCAACTGGTTCTTAACATCACTGGAGATTATGACTTAGATCAAGGCGCAATAAACATAGTCTACCAATCGATAAAACAATGGATGTCCACCAATTGGTTATGCCTGAACGCTATGAAGACAGAGCTTATGATTTTTGGCTCACGACAGGCACAAACTAAGCTGGGACAAGAGTACGTGGGTTTCACTATCGATGGTAGTTTTATCAATAAGGTTCGGAAAGTGAAAACTTTGGGTACATATATGAATAGCGAAGTCGACTGCCAAGCCCATGTCGCAGCTATTACTATCAGTACCAATTACTACCTTAAAGTGCTTAGGCAAATCGCTCCTCTAGTCTCGGTCGAGAATCGCACGAAACTTGTGAGAGCCGTTATTTTGCCTCGCATTGATTATTGCAATGCACTCTTGGGTGGAGCAAGCAATGCAGACATCCAAGAGTTACAAAAAATCCAAAATAAGGCTATTCGCGTCATTTTCAAAATGAAGTACTCCGAACCCACATCGATAGCTAGAAAAAAATTACACTGGCTCCCGGTAAAAAATAGAATCCAATTTAAATTGATGACCACATGCCACAAATGTATCTTTGGCAGCGCTCCGGCATACCTCAAAGATATCATTGGCATTTACCAGCCGAAGAGAAATCTTAGGTCAGCAGACGCCAATCTCCTTATACAACATCGAGTGAAACGCACCCGAGGTACGGGTAGAGCCTTCCACCTCCAAGGAGCTAAAGCATGGAATGCTCTGCCAACATTCTTGCGTAAAACTTCAGACCTCCTTACTTTCCGTAAACAACTAAAAACCTATCTCTTTCTTTTAGAGTAATTCCGTGGTAGTTCTTGCTACAGTATTCTTGCTCTCGGCGTCTGGATGCCTACGGGCTTTGACGCGGTACAAATATATTAACATAACATAACAACATAACATCGAGAGATCGCAGCAAGATGAATCTTGATGGACGCGTGTGCCAGTCCAGCTTTGGCCAGCGTCAGCAGGTACGGCAGTACTTGGGGAGCCGTAATCCGTAGAGGGTTAATCTTCTGTGCGTGGCACCAGACAGAGAACCTCTTCCATTTGTGTCTGTAGCATTTCAGAGTCGAGGACCCCCTGGCCTTTGCAAGAACCTCTCTGCAGTCGGCCGGTATGTCGTATCCTCCAAACTCTAGCGCTGCAGGAGCCAGGCCTGCAAGTTCAGCGATTTCGGGTCGTGGTGGAGGATGGCACCTCCTTCCCTGGAGAGTAGATCCGCGTCCACCGGCAGCTTGATTGACGGGGACGCTGACAAGTCCAGAAGGTCCGGGAACCATATCTGCCTCGGCCACGCAGGTGCGACGAGGATCATCCTGCACTGTGACCTCTTGAGCTGGTTGATGAGCCGGATCAGCAGTGGCAAGGGAGGGAACGCGTAGAGGAACAGGCCCTCCCAGGGGAACGAGAAAGCATCGCCCATGCTCCTCGCCTGGGGAAACCTGCTGGCGAACCTCCGGCACTTGGAGTTCGTCGCCGTCGCCAACACGTCGATCTGGGGTGTGCCCCACCGTCGGAAGAGGCGATCCACTAGATCCTGCCGTAGTTCCCACTCGTGGCACGAGCGCAGCTCCCTGCTGAGTGAGTCAGCGATGGTGTTTTTTATCCCTGCCAGATGAAACGGCACCAGAAATATCCTTTGGGCGACAGCCCAATGCCACAGGTCCTGCGCCTCCTTGGACAGTGCTGGGGACCTGTTTCCTGATGTAAAACATGGTGGTGGTGTTGTCGGTGAAAATCCTCACCATCTTGCCCTTGAGGGACGGAAGGAAGGACCTGAGGGCCCAAAACACTGCACGGAGCTCCAGGACGTTGATATGTAGTAATTTCTCCGTCGGGAGCCAAAGGCCTCTTGCGTGCAGATTTTCGGTGTGCGCTCCCCACCCTTCCAGGGAGGCATCCGTGGTCACTGTCTCCTGGTGGGCTGGGGTCTGGAAGTCCATGCCCGCCATCAGATGCGCGCGGGTGCCCCACCACCGGATCGCTCGTCGGAAACTCTCGTCGAGTGTGATCCTTTCCTCGAAGCTGCCCGTCGTTTGGATCCAGCGCGCGTCCAGGAACTCCTGCAACGGGCGCATCCGGAGCCTGCACAGGGGAATGAGGTAGATGCAGGAAGACATCATTCCGAGGAGGGACTTGATGGACCTCACCTTGGCCGCGTCGGCCACCAACATCCGTTGTACCTTGCCCAGGATGGCCCTGGTCCTCTCCTCCGACGGGGAGGCCAGAAGGGACACTGTCGAGCCTCGCTCCCAGAAACAGTGCGTCTTGCGCGGGTACCAGGTGGGATTTGGCGTAGTTCACGGAGAATCCCAGGTCCGTGAGAAGCTGGACGGTCCTTGCCGTGTGGTCCACGGCGAGCTCCCTCGTCTTGGCTCGGATGAGCCAGTCGTCCAGGTAGGGGTAGTCGTGGATCCCCTCTCGGCGCAGCTGCGCCGCCACCGGTGCAAGGCACTTGGTGAAAACCCTGGGTGCCGACCATAGTCCGAAGGGGAGGGCTTTGAACTGGTAGTGACGCCCTTGGACCACAAACCTGAGAAATTTTCGGTGCCCCCTTAGGATGGGAATATGGAAGTAGGCATCCTCCAAATCCAACGACGACAGGAAGTCTCCTTCCTCCAGCTGACCCAGGACGTGCTGGAGGGTGACCATCCGGAACTTCTGAGCCTTGATGAACTTGTTCAGACGTCGCAGGTCTAGGATGGGGCGCCATCCTCCCGTCTTCTTCTTCACGAGGAAGTATCTCGAGTAGACTCCGGAGCCCCGAAGCCTCTTTGGGACGAGTTCGATGGCGCCCTTCCTGAGCATCGCCTTTACCTCCAGGAGAAGCTGCGGGACGTGAAGCTCTTTCCTGGCCACGGGGGGGACGCGCGGGCACCTTCTTTGAAACTCGAGCGCGTGGCCCCGGGCTAAGGCGTCCAACACCCAACGGTCGGTGGAGATGGACTCCCACACGCTGACGAAGCTCGCCAGCCGGCCTCCCACCGGGGTGCTTCGGTGGGGGCCCGACCCCACGGCCGGTTCAATCCTGTTTCGACGAGGCTTTGCCGCCTTGACCTCCTTGGCGACGACGGCGGAGTCCGCCCGACTTGCCTCGTCCCCTATAGGCCTCCTGAGACGACGAGCGGGCCGCTTGACGATAGGTGGAGAAACCGCCGCCGGAACCTTTGGAGGCGCCCTTGCCTCCGCTGCTCCGAAAGGGCGGCCGTCGTTGTTGCAGAACCCCAAGGGCCCGGGCCGTCTCCGTGTCCGCTTTAATGGCCTGAAGGGAATCGTCCACTGTTTTCCCAAACAGGTTGTTCCCATCGAACGGCATGTCCAGGACTCTGTACGTCTTGACGGAAGTCCGTAGCCTTGAGCCATCCACGCCGCCTAAGGCACATGCCGTTGCCCAACTGGCGAAATCCCGTATCGGCGATGTCCGTCGCAATAGTGATGGCGTGGTCCGACGCCACCTCACCTTCCTGTAGGATCTCCAGGGCATCCGCCCTCTTGTCGTCCGGTAGGAAGTCCAGCAGAGGAGCCAGTTTGTACCATAGCTCCCTGTCGTAGCGGGCCACGATAGCCAAGGCGTTGGCCACCTTAATCGTCGTCGCTGCAGACGAGATGACCCTGCGTCCCATAGAGTCCAATTTCTTTCCCTCGCCGTCCGGCGGGGAAGTCGATGTGGAGGCCGCACCCCCCCCGCTTTCTTCCTGGCCGCCGCGGAGACGACGGAGTCCGGGGTAGGCTGCGACCGGAGGCACAGGGGGGCCGCGTCCGGGACCCGGTACTTCTTTTCGTACCGGTCTCTTCTCGCTGGCGTCGTGGAAGGGTTCTTGAGGAGGGCGAGGCCCTCATCCCAAATGTCGTCCAGTAGAGGCACCGCGAGGACCGTCTTCCTCTTGGCCTCGCGCCGTTGATAAAGGAATCCTTCCTTTTTCTTCTCCTCAGGGCAGAGTTGGAAAAGATCGGATGCCCTGGCGATCATGGAGTGGAACGATCCAATCTCGTTGGGCGGAGAAGCCCTGGTGGGAGGTGAGGACGGAAGATCCTCGTCGTAGACCTTGTCGTCCGTACCCGTCGCGGCCGTGTCAGTCCCCGTATCATCCCCTCAAGTCGTGGACGGGGAGGAGGGCTGGACGGGGTGCGACGGCGGAAAAGGAGGTGGAGGGTGAATCCTTCTTTTCTTGGGAGGAGGAACGCCAGAAGGTCCCGGTTCTGGGTCCCCCGACGGGAGTGGTTCCTCCGCTGGCAACGGTAGTCTCGTCCTTATCTCCGTGCATAAGGACTGTATAGCCAACAAAATGGCCGCCGAGTTGTCTTGCGGCGCTGGCAGAGGGGAATCCGACGGGCGATCAGGGGCCCCGTCGGCGCCCTCGGCGATGTCGTGGCTTAAGACCTCGATCAGCTCTTCCTCCGAGGTTGAAGCCGAGTCTACGACGACACCCTGCCCCCCTTTTTCTTCTCTGCCGGAGATTTCACGGGGGTCCTATCGATGGGCATAAAAGAGGACTCCCTCCGAGGTGGCAGGGAGACTGAGCCCCGAGGTCGCCACCACTGGCGTAGCCTCCACAGTCTGAGCCAGGGCCGCCGCGACAGTCTCGATACAGGCCTTGGCCGGATGGATTAAGGCCTTCACCACCTTAGGTGCGCTCACCGCCTTATCCTTGAGGGGGGGGGCACTGCCTCGCTCCCCCTCCGATGGGCCTTCGAGCTCGACCGGGGCCTCTCCAGGAGCTTCGCCGGGTGCTCGGCCTTCCTCTTACCCGACCCAGAGCGTTGGCTCGTGGTTGATGGTACCGGGGAGGGTGCGCCCTGCCTGGCGCCCGTAGAGCCCGACCGTTCGGTGCTCCCGGTGCCAGCGGACTCGCGGTGCTTGGCCTTGTGTTGGACCCCAGTCGCGTCCTCAAAGGTCTTAGAAGACCGCTCGGATTTCTTCCTCTTCTTCTCGCCGGACGGGCTCTTCCCTTCCAGCCAGTTGGCGAGACGTTGATGGCGGTCCTTCATGGTCCGCTCCGACATGTTGCCGCAAAACGCACAGTCCTTCTCCACGTGCGTCTTGTCCTCATGTAAGCAGTAAAGACAAAAGGTGTGTTCGTCCTCCTTAAAGACGTTCTGCAGCTGGCATCCAGGGCAGACCCTGAACAGCTTTCTGGGCGTCGAGCTTCCCTTCTCCTGGGCCATGTCCGGGACGGGCCTGAGAAAACTTCTGGAGTCCTCCAAAAGCGTAGCTCGACGAAATCTTCACCCTTGAGGGGCGCAGACGAATCCGACACGGGTCTGAAGATGGCTGCCAGAGGCGGGGCTTAGGTAGAGGGCAGTCATTGGCTGTGGTCAGTATGACGCAGAGACCAGTGATTGGTTATTACTACGAAAGAGATCAGAAACGAAACTGATGCTGGTTTTTTCTTTACCGAGGATTCCCAGCCTGACGACGGGGAATATTCATGAGCATGTGAATCCATGCCAGACCCCATGCTGGAGAAAGGCTGGAGGTAAAACAGACCATTTAAAGCCCAATCTCGTGATAAGGCTAGCCCTTAAATGCGGCTGTAATACCGTTACCACTTCATTTAAGGGCTACAGCCCAACTCGTGATGAGGCCCTCAGTATGGAGCTCTTTCCTTTTATTAGAATGGTCAGCATTTGTGTCGACTGTCTCCACATCCAGCAGTGGTCCCAGAGAGCCCCGGCAGGGTCCCCATCCTTTCCCAGGGGGCAAAGCTGTAAGGCCGGCCACCCAGAGGTCCAGGACAGTTGGGGGTGATGTCGCTGGCCTTGGGCACCCGTCTCCCACGTGGGTCAATAGTCTCCCAAGTTCCGCAATGGTCCCCGGGAGCCCCAGCAGGGTCCCCCTTCCCTTCTCCGAGTGAAGAGCTGTAACGCAGCCTAGCCAGAGCTTCAGGATGGTCGGGGTTATGGTCCCGCCCTAGGCCGCCTGTTTCCCTTGTAGGACGACAGTCCCAAAGTGCAGCAGCGGTCCCAGGGACCCCCGGCAGGATGCCCATTCCTCCCTGGAGGGAAAACTTGCAACGCAGGCCAGGCAGAACTTCAGGATGGTTGAGAGTGATGTCCCCGGACTTTGGTACCTGTCTCCCATGTTGGTCGACTATCCTCCAAGTCCAGCGGCGGTCCCAATGAGCCCCAGCAGCGACCCCATCCTTTCACGGAGGGAAAGCTGTAATGCATTCCACCCAGAGGTCCAGGACAGTGGGGGTGTCCCTGGACTTGGGCGCCTGTCTGACATGTGGGGCGACCATCCCCAAGTTAAGGGGCAGTCGCAGGGTGGCCTGGCAGGGTCCCCATCCCTTCTCCGAGTGTAGAGCTGTAACGCAACCTAGCCAGAGCTTCAGGATGGTCGGGGGTTATGGTCCTGCCCTTGGTCCCCTGCTTCCCTTGTTGGACGACAGTCTCCAAGTGCAGCAGAGGTCACAGGGACCCAGCAGGGTACCCATCCATCCATGGAGGGAAAACATGTAACGCAGGCTAGCCAGAACTTCAGGATGGTTGGGGGTGATGGCCCCGGGCTTGGGAGTCTGTCTCCCTTGTTGGTTGACCGTCCCCAAGTGCAGCAGCGTTACAGCGTCTCGCTCCGAGGAGGGGTGTGGACCCTGCCGGTGCTCCCTCGAAATGCTGCTGAACTTCAGGCGGTTGACCGACATGGGAGAGAGGCGCCCAAGGCCAGGGACAGCATCCTCACCCGTCCTGGAGAGTGGCCGAAGCTCTCACAATGAAACTGTCCAAAATTGTATCAATTTGTGATGATTAGCACACATTCTGTCACGGTGCCTATATTGACAGAGCATACAATACACATTTGCTATGGAGCTCATTTCCTCTGTCAGAAAAGTCACCCTGCCAAAATGTGTGCAAAGTATTGAACAGTTTGATTGATTGGGTTTGGACTGTAGTGGGAAGGTAAGAGGCAGGTTGGACTGGTGTGATCCGCTGTTGGAGGATGTGTGGAATATCTTGGGGCACTGTGTAAAGTGCATGGTGGTAAGGAGTGGTGTGTGTGGTGTAAAGAAGGTAAGTCAATGGCTTCTGGGAGAATGTGTATTGTACAGTGCTTTAAGCAATGCTAGGCATGGAGACTTCATTGAGCCTTAGTCTTCCTTTCTGGCTGAGTCTCACTCCCATTTACCTTCCCCGATACCTTGGTATCACAGTGCAGTACGTGCAATGCTCCTTACCACTGTGCAGTACAAACGGTGGGTCACAGGAACAGAAACCTTCACTTATTACAATTGTGCCAGCACAACTGTGCCATTGACACAAGGTGACAATGTGTCCTTCACCTCTTTCCCTGAGAAGTATGTGCCAATTACGGAATGACCTACTTTTCTCTCACATGTGAAGTACATGTGAGATTGGCCGAAGTGTGCGTCTGGGATTGTTGCAAGAGACATGTGTTGAAGCACTTGCTGTGCTAATTGATAAACTGTACGTCTGGCCCTATTCATGTTCGTTTTTCATGTTTCCATTTCCTAGTGAGGATGAGGGTTATATGGATTGTCGGGCACTCTTTCATCCGAAGGGCTGCAGCACATTTCAGAGGGCCAAGCACATCTGGGTCTCGGAGGGATGATCTGTCGTTGCACTGGTTTGGTGTTGGGGAATGCACCTTCACTACCTCAGAGGAGTCATCTGTGATGCACAGGCAAAAGGAGATGTTCCCACCCGTCTTGTCCTCATAGGGGTGCATCTGGGAGGAAATGATATGGCTTCTATAGGACAGAGGGGTACGGGAGCTACTGATGGCCGAACTGCAGTGAATTTCATTAAGGTTCCCAAACACTGTGTTGGCTTGGTCGCAAATGATTCCTATGAGGGAACTGAGAACTCCTGGGAAAGAAAAGGCCATCAACTCCTCAGTGAGGAAACTGAATGGAAGCTGGCAAGACTGACCAAGGACAATGACAGAATTCGGACAATTCACCATGGCTTTATCAAAGGTGAACTGATGTTTCACCAAGACAGAGTGCACCTTTCTAAGAGAGGCATGGACGTTTTCATTGCGGACATTATGAACTTTGCCTAGACATTATGTTGGGGGGCGGGGAGGAAGATTTTCCCAATAATTGATGGACTTACTGGCTCGTGTGGCATGGTAATAAAATGGTGACTAAATCTGTCGACAGTGAGACTGACTTCCTAGCAATTGCGTAGTACTTTCTTTTGGTAGAATGTCAATGATTTCAATAGGTCAGTGCTGCCTATTTCTTTGCAAAAGCATCATCACATTTAGCAGCATAATTTCTCTTGCTGGCCCTTGCAGTCGTCCTGTCCTTGTGACCTCCCACCCCCCCCCATACACGACCCTATGTGAATGAGCAGGGGATTTGTGGAAAGTGTGCCAGCAATTGTCTTGAAGGGCCTGCCATGTACTTTCCTCATCTCCACTGTCTTCGTCCAGATCACCTCTGCCTTTTCACCTCACCCAATTACTAAAACATTACAAGGTTGCTTCTCACCTCTTTTTCCCATGCACATTCACCCCACGGGGGAGTGTTATGCTCACCTGGTATCCACGGGGACGCCACCCACCCCTGGTTGGATGATTTGCACTCTCTAACCCTCTGCCTGTCCCTTGGTAATGCCTCTGGTTAAAGATGAGTCTGCAATATAGGAGTGCTGGATTCAATACCAGATTGTCTTTGTTTTCCCACCTCCTTTGGCCTCAACTCCTTCCTCCCCCCCTTGGGCCTTCTCCTCACCTTAATATTGTAAAAGGTGGATTCTCCGTCCTGCTCCTTGTGGCAGGGGCGCGTAGATGTGGGGTTGAGCAGCGACCAAGTTCCTTCACTGGTGCAAGCCCCCCTGTGGGAATCCAGGCCTGCTGCGATTCTGCAGGTTTGCTGCTGTACAGTCTTTATATGCAGTTCTTATGTTCCTCTTAGTTCGAATAATAATGTCTTGCTTCTTTCCTTTCCTTACTGACCAGGAGATGACTACCCAGGTAAGAATTGTGTGGCTTTCTTCATTCGGGAGGAAACATGAGTAAACGCTTACTAATGCTGCCTTTCTTTCTCTTCTTTCCAGGTTATGGTATTCCAGGATGCATGCAGTGCCGGATGATGGAGTTTGTACCTTCGGTTGAGTCGAACTGAAGTCAGCGATGGATCGAAGACAGGATACTGTTCCACGTAAGTTGCGTAGTGTTTTTTCTCTCTCTGCAGGTCCTTGGTTGCAGGTAAACTGGCATCAAAGAACTGGACACGGTGAGCGTCACGCTGCCCACAGCAGAATAACGCAAAGCATGTTCTGCTGTTTGGGTGTGGTTTAAATAGTCCCAGGCCTGCCACACCCAATGTAGTGCAGGCAAAGTAGTCCCAGGCCTGCCACACCCAAAAGACTACACCGCATAGCTCAGTTCCTTGTAACTGAGCTATATGTGCGCCTCCATGTTGGCTGCCCCCCCACCCCAAGATAAATAGTCCCAAGTAAACAGTCCCATTCTAATGTTGGTCTTCATGATGGTTGTGAGCCTGGCGCCAAAGGTGCCAGGATTGACTCCAAGAGAATGTTGGATGAGGATTCAAGGCCTTTGACCTGGCCCTAACTGAAAGGCTGACTTGCCAGTGAGGGCCAGGGGCAAGGGTCATGACAGGGAGGGTTCAACGCACGGTGGCTGTCTTTGAATTGGTAGTGCGGGCTCCATCCTCGTTCCACACTTGTATTTGTGTAATGTATATCTGAAAATGATATCTTGCTTAGATTTCTTTTTCTCTTTGTTGAAGGTGCAGGTGTGTTGTAGCAGTGTAACCACTTGTAAGTAAGCAGTGAGCTGGTCTTTTGCATTTCAATTGAGTGTTAGCAAATTAGTACTCGTTTTATTTGGTGTCCTGAGAGTACATCACATTGCAGAGGGCTGCTACAGTTTGTGAGCAGAGTCTGGACATTTTGGTGTAATTGTGTGGTCTTGGTCTGTGGCATTCAATACCACTTACTCTTCTAGTTTCCATACTTTGAGAAGCAAAGATACTTATTGTTTCAGTCTTTATCTGTTCTTTAGGCAGTAAAGGGTTACATCGCGACAGTAGCCATGGCTTCTTGTCAGATGTCAAGTGAGGAGGCTTTGGCCTTGCTGATGCAGTCTGACTCGGAGCAAGGCACAGAAGCGGATGTGGAATCTGAAACAATCTGCTTCTGAAGGTGAGTAGGCAGTTTATTCGGGTAGTGTGTTTTCGGTTGAGGCTTGTTCCATCTCCTCATCTGAAGAGGAAAAGAATGAAGGAGAACATGCAACTCTTCTGACACTTCCCACACGCATGTTACCGGCAAGGTCCATAGTCCCCTTTCCTCCATACTGTATGGGCGTCCCTCGCATGGGACGGGAAACAGAACCTGTTAGGCAGAATCCTGTGCAGTGCCCTTAGGGACCACTACACACGATTAAGACTACAGGTGGCAATACAAGTTTTACCTTTGGTACAAGCCTGTACTACTAAGTTATAGTGGTAGCAGTAGCAGAGCAGCCAGGCTTATCTCAAGAGTATATGAGCAGAGATTACACCAAGGGACCACAATTACTGTGACTCAAGCAAACACTGACTCAAGGTTTCAGGTAAAAAATATAAGTAGATTTATTTCTAAACCATCAGTTATAAACACAACACCTCCATTAAACTTTAAACAAAACCTCACGTTAAATATACCACAACTAACCAATTCACTTTGTAGAGTAAGTCTCAAGGTAAGCACCCTGTGTTTGAATGAACCGGTGTTATGAACAAAACACGATACCGCAGATACGGTTGCAATCACTTTTTGACAGTTCGGTCTACTAAATAAACGGGTATCCGTGACATGAAATGCTACCGGGGCAAAAACACACTTAGCACCCGAGAAACCCAGAGGGAGTTGGAGGCAAAAATCACAGGCAATATTTAGGTTAGGCAGACAGTATCGAGAAACACTCAGAAATAGGAGTTCAAAAGTCAAAGGGTCGGAGCCAGGTTTAGATGACACCAGAGGCCTGTGCCAAAGTTCACACCGTTAGACAGTTCATGATTCCGTATAGCCCAAGAGTACTTGAATATTGTCAATGTTCGGAAGCAAAAGTTATAAGGAGGAGGGAAGACAAGGACGAGCCTTGAAGATGAAGAAAAGGGGTTCACCCAGTTTCCTCGAGTAGAACACATTACCTTATTTCCACAATGCAGCTGGAGCCCTGGCAGTTGTTCCTGTTGGTTTCCCGCAGACCCACGATTCCTGGAGCTTCGTTGTGAAGGAGGACGCCTGAAGGGGGTCTGCACCACACAGGGATGAAGCCGGCGACAGCGACAACGAAAAGGTGTGCTCCTTAAAAACAGGAGAGGCTCAGCAGGTGGCTATCCGGACCACTACAGCAGTGTGCAGCGATTTCGACCACGGCGGAGATCTCTGGCTGAAGATGATGAGCTGGTTATCCCACCCAGGCTCAAGGGAAGAAGACTCCAGGCTGGATCTTCTCTTAGTCGTCGAAGGGTAGATAGCTCAGGACTGCAGCAGGGCTTCACCGGGATGGGGTAGTTGCAGCAGCCGTCGTTCTCTCTGCTTCTCTTCGGTTCCTTGCAGTTCCAGAGGCGACTGACTTCTAGCCCAAGAGACCTGCCTTTTATGCGCAAAACCCCCATTCACACAGCCTGGCTGTCAATCATGCAGCGGGCGGGAGGGTGTCCAGCCGGGACAACCACCTCAGCCAATCATGGCAAAGTGCGACTTGGGTTTCCTAGGATACCCTGTGCAGGGGGTGACTACACCTCTCCCTCACATTCAGCCCACCTAGACACCCAGGCGCCTTGAGGAGGGCTTCTCTGAAGAAGCCTGCCAAAAAGACGGTGAACAAAGAAGGCGAACCTAGTTTGCCGCGCAAAGTAAAACACAAGAAGGACTTTAACAAAAAGAAAAGGCGAATAAACCCAACCGGAGCCAAAAGAAAGATGATTTGGTCAAGCAGGTTTATGTTCGAGGCTAATATAATAGCCACGAACAGTACCACATTTATCGAATATAATCGCGGTAGAAAAGTTAGGGTAGATACCACTGCAACCAGCCAATTCTAAATGTTAAAAGTGCGAAACAAGGCTCAGGGAGGTACAGGGGTGCAGATTAGCCCTTTCCAGTAGTCCATGTAAGATGGGGTGTACTGGGTCTGTGGTAAAAATGACTATGTAAAGTAAATGGCAACTTAACCTTTCTCTGGGGGACAGTAGTCAGCCCCAGCGAAATGGAGTCAGGGGGGGAAGTCTTAAAGACAACCCTGGGTTACTACACTAAAGGTGCGGTGTAACCCATACAAGAACAGGGGCACTTGGAGTGGTGTGCTCCAGTGCCCAAGATCACACAATGAGTAAAAACACATACGCCAAAACACATGCAAGAGTGGGAAAAAAAGACGTACACTCTTACCAGGTGGAAAAAATAAACTCCAGAAATCCAGCAAAGCTGCTGGGGGACTCACTAGGTGAAGGAAGAAATCTCCCTAACAGAACCCTTTTCACCAGAAACAATCTTCTTCCCCCTTAAATTTAGAGGGGCGCAGGGGCACGGCGCTGGGAGCATGCGCTCGCCTGACTGCGCCCACCGAGGCCACTCCTCAGTCCCCATTGACGCATCGACAATGATCAGCATTGCCTAATGACACCAGTATTATTGGGGGCGAAGGATGGTGGGATGTATAGAGGAAACGGGGACTATGGACTAAGAGTACATTAGTCACTACGGTGAGTAACTTATAATTACTGTTCCGTCCCCTTTCCTCCATACTGTATGGGCGATTACAACTGAATGTAGCCCCAGGGTGGCGAGGAGCCCCTCCTTTAAGAAAACAGGTTTCTTAGAACCGCCTGCCTGAACGCCACATCTGACATAGAGGCGGCGTCCAAACAGTAGTGTTTACAGAAAGTAGGAGGGGTGGCTCAGGTAGCCTCCCTGCTGAGGACCTGCCACGGCACATGCCATTAGAACGCAATGGCCTTGGCTCTGACCGCATGGGAATGCAAGTTGGCTGGCACTGGTCTGTGTTGCCCCTCCTAGGCCTCCTTGATGGCCGCGACCATCCATTTTGCTATGGAGGCCTAATAACAGGGCGTTGACCCACCAAAGGTGATAAACAAGGCGTCCGACTTGCAGAAGTCCTTGGTCCTGTCCAGGTAGTATTTCAGCGCACGTCTGACATCCAGACGGTGCAAGACCCTCTGAGGCTCGCCCTTGGGGTTGGCGAAGAAAGTGGGTAAGACTATTTCCTTGTTGAGATGGAAGGAGGAGGTGTTCACCCTGGGTAGGAAAGCAGGGTGCGTCCGCAGGACGCCCTTGTCCTTGTGAAAAGTGGTGTAGGGTTCTGATGCCACCAGAGCCTGGATCTCGCTGACTCTGCGAGCCGAGATGAGGCCCACAAGCAGATCTATCTTTATGGTGACCAGTCTGTTGTCCGCGGACGCCATAGGCTCAAAAGGTTTGTGCTCCAAGGCACCCTACACAACATTAAGGTCCCACACAGGGTGTGGCTTCTTTATAGGCAGGTAAAGCATGTGGAGGCCCGCCAGATGTCGCTTGACCACCGAGTTGGAGGAGGAGAAGAGGCCCTCTTCCGAATTCCTGTAAGCCCCTATGGCTGCTAGATCGGTGTGGAATGAATCCACCTGCACACCGGAGTGGGCGAGGTGTGCTGAAAAGGAGAGCACGTCACCCAAGGTGTACTTAAGGGGGTCGATCTCCCTAGAGTCGGCCCAATGACAGAATCTAGACCATTTACTCCTTTATTGGCTCCTAGTAGCCATGCCTCCAGATTAGCCTGAGATAGGCTGAAGTGTTTCAGCGTGACCTGCTCAGGAACCATACTGCGAGGGCTAGTTTGTGAGGAGCAGGGTGGAGTACCCTGCCCCCCTGCTGGGCCAAGAGAGGAGGTGGGCCCAGCGGTACGTGAATGGGTGGTCTGTCCGATAGGCTAAGAAGCTCAGAGAACCACGGTCTGGCCGGCCACCAGGGAGAAATTAAAATGATGCTAAGGTGCCGGGATTCCTTTTTTTTTTGCAGATCACCCTGTGGACCAGGGGTGTGGGCGGGAAGGTGTATGCCGCCATGTCGTTCCATCGTATCTGGAATGCGTCGCCCAGGGAGCCGGAGCCCTGCCCCTGCCAGGAGGTGAACTGTTGGGATTTCTTGCTGTCCCATGAGGCAAAAAGATCCACCTGGGGATTCCCCCACCTTAGGAAGATATCCTTCAGTACCAGGTCGTTCAATTGCCACTTGTAATTGTCCGCCCCCAGTCTGCTGAGCCGGTCTGATTCCAGGTTGGATTCCCCTGGGAGGTGGACCGCCATGAGGCAGCTGTCTTTCTCCCGAGCCCATGCCAACTGCTAGGTTGCACAGCGGAGGGAATCTGGTGCCCCCATGCTTGTTGACATGCTGGTGGAGTTGTCTGTCTGGATAAGAACTGTCTTGCCCTCGATAAGAGGGAGAAAGGCTTTGAGAGCCAACCATATCGCTTTCAAGTCTAGCCAATTGATATGGGACTCCTGCTCCTGCTGAGTCCAGACTCCACAGACGCTGTGGTTGTCCAGGGTGGCTCCCTAGCCCTCTAGGGAAGAGTCTGTAGTAACTGTAACCTGAGGGGTCGGCTGTCAGAAGGGCTTGGGCTGGCTCAGGTTGGAGTCTGTGGACCACCATTGGAGGTCCAAGAGGAGAAAGGGAGGAATGCCTACTCGCTCATCTTGGGAGCCCTTCTCCTGATTCCATGGGGCTGCAAAGTGCAGCGGTAATCTCCGCATCCTGAGTTTTGTGTGGGGCACGGCCAAAAGGACCGCTGCCATAGGACCCAGTAGGTGTTGGTACCACCAGGACGAAGTGTCAGGCCTGGAGAGGAAATGAGCTGTCGCTCTCTTGATGGCCGCAATCTTGTCCTCAGAGGGAAAGACTCATGTAGCTTGTGTCCCAGATGAGGCCCAAGAAGGTCAGACTCTGCGTGGGCTGCAGCTGAGACCTCTTGAGATTGATAGTGAACCCCAGGTCGTGGAGTGTGTTCATCAGTACGGAGGCAGTATGCTGAACCGCTTCTGGAGAGGTGGCCCCGATGAGCCAGTCATCCAGGTAAGGGTAGACGTGGTGGCCCTGGGAGGGCTGCCACTGCATTCATTAACCTGGTAAATACCCTGGGCGCCAAGTTGAGGCCGAAGGGTAGCACCTTGTATTAGAAATGGAAGCCCATGATGTTGAAGCGCAGTAAGGAACGATGCGGCTGCCAAATCGGGACGTGTAGATAAGCGTCATTCAGATCCAGGGAGCACATCCAGTCTCCCCTGTCCAGTGTTTCCGCAATAATAGCTGGCGTAACCATCTTGAATTTTTGCAGTGGGAGGGAGAGATTGACGGAGGGAGGGAGAGATTGAGGGTGGAAAGGTCCAACACAACTCTCAAGCCAGCCTGTTTCTTATTCTGTATGGCGAAAATCTTGGAATAGAAGCCCAATCCTCGCTGGGAGGCTGGGACTTCTTCCACTGTCTGGCTCTCGACAAGCAACCGGATCTCCGCCAGCACAGTTGTTGTTACAATCTGTGGTAGAGGAGGGAGGAGAAAAGCTACCGGTAGGTGGTATCCCGTGGAGACTACGGAGAGGATCCAGGGGTCTGAAAAATTCTGGTGCCAAAATTGCACATGAAAGGCAAGCCTGCCCCCCCACCGCCCCTCCTCCTGGAGACACGTGGACACGAAGGGGCGTGTCATGCCTTCTTTCCCTCTGAGGCTGTTGCGGAGGAGGGGGATTGGAAAAAACCCTTGCCCCGCCCCCTGTTGCTGTTTCCTCTGATGCTGACTCTGAGAACTGTCAGGTTGTCTGGGCCTCAGTTCTTGGAAGCCTCAGAACCTGCCAAACGCCCTCCCCTTGTTGGAGCGTTGCTGCGACTGGGTGTAGGCCTTGGCCTTCGTAAGAATAGATTAAGTCTTTGTGGTTTGCGAACTGTTCTTTTTATCTAATTCCTCATCCGTGGTGTAGTGGAAGAGGTCTCTCAGGACCTTCGAAGGGAAGGTCCAATAAGCGTTCCTGGACATCAGGATTAAACTTAGTAGCCCAGAGCCAGACCATCCTTCTCATGTCCGTGGCGATGCAGATGGCCCAGTCAGAGGTATCGATGTGGGCCACAGTGGACTCCATTATGTCCTGCGCTACCAGCCTGGATTCTCCTAATCCCGCCTTGAAGGGCGCTTGGCTCTGTGCCTGAAGTTCTGGGAGGAAGTCTGTAATTTTCCGCCAGAGCCTTTGGTTAGCGGCTGCCAGCATGGCATCTGCGTTGGCTTGACGCAGGTTCAAGGAGGCGGAGTACAGCTTTTTCCCATACGCCTCCAAGATATTCTCGTCCTTGCCTAGCAGTGTCAAGGACGAGAATATCTTGGAATGGAATAGAATGACGCTGCAGCTATCACGGAAAAGTGCGGTGGAGGATGCGCCCGAAAGCAAGAGTGTGCCCCCCTCCATCTGCCTGTACTTGGTGTCTAGGTGCCGATTGACAGGCTGGGCCGAGTGTGGCTTGAGCCACCCCTTCTTGGCCAGGGCAACTACGTTTTTCTGCATCGAGATCCCTGTTTTGGCAGGTGGTCTTAGGGTGAGGACTTCTGCTAAGACCTCCCCCTCGGGCTGCTCTGCCTCAGGCTGAGGAAGACACAAATACTCTGTCAAACCTGCAAGACGTTCGTGGAAGACACAGGCTGAAGATGGTGTGTCGGGGTCCTCCTCCTCGTCATTGTCCACCAAGGTGCTCGGCGGGTCCAGAGCTGGTGGAGGAGTGCTAGGCGCCGTGGGCTGCGGAGTGGAGACTGGAGTCGGTGGCTGCTGCGGAGGCTGGTATGGAACCGTCGGGCCTGTGGGAGGCAAGGAAGCCGGAATCGGAGGAGCCGGCTGGGGCAGCGGCGGTTGCGCTGGGGCCGAAGCCGGAATCTGAGGAGCCGGCTGGGGCAGCGGCGGCTGCGCTGGGGACTATGTCACCGGAGCCATAGGAGGAATGACTTTGGGTGCCGGTGGGGTGACCTGGGGGAGCATGTCCCTGATGGCATTCCGGAGGATGGCCCCCATCTGAGGAGTTCGCATCAGCCCTAAGAACCTCTCGAAGAACCCGTCTTTGGAGGCTGTAGAGGTGGCAGGTGATACTGAGAGTGGCTAAGGGCAACTGGGGCTGTGGCTTACTCTGCCTGGGGTGCATGGGAAACCTGCCCTGCACTGCTGATGGGTAAACTGTAGGCCACGCACCTGGTTGACACCAGTCCCACCTTGTGACTCTTTCCTCCACCCGGTCCGCAAGATGGGGTATCGGACGAGCTGTCATTTTGTCTGGCACGGTGGCCATTTTGTCGAGCTGCGTGCCATGTGCCGAAGTCGTGGTGCCTGGCTCGCTGGAACCAGCCCCGTCCAAGATGTTGGGTGTTGGAACAAAAGGCCTATCCCGCACCTCAGGCGGTGACCCGGAAAGCGTATTGCCCTCGGCAGAGCTGTCGGTAATGCTGCATGAAGGTGCCCCTTCAGACATGATGCCAGAACTAGGGCGTTGCCCCTCGGGAGGAACCCCGGTAAAAGAACCTTGCGGTTTCTCAGCACTGAACCCGGAAGGATCCGGAGACCCCTCTCCTTGAGGCCGGTAGCTGGACTAGCCCCGGTACGTGTGCTGGTGCTAGTACCCAACAGGTTCCTCTCAGTCGGGCGCTTCCTTGGGAAGGAGTCGCCTTTACGGGGTGCAATCGTGAATAGAGGCCTTTCCTTCGGCCTCGAGCGATGTTTGACGAAGTCCTTTAGGTCCTCCGGAGGTGACTTGTGGAAGAGCGCCCTCCACCTAGCTAGCCTGTTCTTCAGTGCCCGTGGAGTCAGTGCATCGCACGCGGAACAACCTTCCCAGCCGTGGCAGGGGCCAAGGTAGCAGAGGAAAAGCGAATGGGGGTGTGATGTAGGGAAGAGCCCCTCGCAGGCTGGACACCTGCTGAAGTAGACATGCACCGGGGAGGAGCGTGGTGCCGGAGGACCAAGTACCTAATTGAAAAGAAAAAGACAAAGATAGAAGAATTTCCGGGGAAGAGCGCGTGGTATTACATGGCCTAAGCCAAACCCAAGAGCGCTGGTCAATTCGGGCCGTTCCCGTCAACGCAGAAAAGGGGACTGGGGAGTGACGTCGGTGGGCAGAGTCAGGCGAGCGCATGTGCCCAGGGCCGCGTCTCTAAATTTATAATAATAAATCCTGCACCCATGAAGGCACAACCATACAGAAAATGTAAGTTGTGTACAAAACAAGGAAAGAGGAGGGATACTCTGATGTACTGCCCCCAATGCCATTGCCTGCCAGGGAGATCGACTGATTTCCTGGAATGCCGATCATTCCTAGAAAGGGACCATAGGCAGGCTCTCAATTTGTGCATGCCTTACAAAGGAACGCCACATCTGCTCCCTGCACTGGAGGCGTGCCTTCAATACAAGCGCAACATTTTCTGACTCACTTCACTTTAGCGTGCCTTGACAAGCATTGTTAGCCCTGCTCCCTTCACTTGAGGCCTGCTGTGGAGAGGCCTGCTGTGGAAAGGCACAGCACTACGGCACCTGTCACTTGAGGCCTGCCTTAGAAAAACTTCATTCCAGCTCCCTCCACTCGAGGCGTGCCTTAGACAAGAAGGAAACACCATTCAGTTTCCCTCCACTTGAGGTGTATCGTAGAAAGGGATGTTACTCCAGCTCCCTACACTCGAGGTGTGCCTTGGAGAAGAAGGGAACACCATTCTGGTTCACTCCCCTTGGGCGTGCCTTGGCAAGGCATGCTAGTGCAGCGCCCTCCACTTGAGGCCTGCCTTAGAAAGAAATGCGTACATTGTAAAGGAACGCAATTTCGGCTCCTTCCACCTAAGGCTTACCTTATAAAGAAACGTCAGTCCAGCTCCCTCCACTGGAGGCATGCTTTGGACAAGAAGGGAACAGCATTCTGGTTCACTCCCCTTTGGCGTGACTTGGCAAGCAATGCTAGTCGTGCTCCCTCCACTCGAGGCGTGCCTTGCAAAGGATTCCTCAGATTCAGATTCCTTCAACTTGAGGCGTGCCTTGGCAAGCAATGGTAGTCCAGCTCCCTCCACATAAGGCATCCTTTAGAAAGAAATGCCAGTCCTGCTCCCTCTACTCGAGGGGTGTGTTGAACAAGACAGGAACACTATTCCAGTTCCCTCCACTCACGGCGTGTCTTTCAAAATGTGTCAACGCCACCTTGGCCCCCTCTCTTCAGGGCTAAGGGGCTAAGTGTCATGAAAATGTTACCTGGACCCCATCTATATGGCAGCAGTGTCTTGTAGAACTCGTTCCACCCTGCCATTTTTTTTCTTTTATTTTTACTAAAGTAATGGTCATGTTTTGTGTGACTGAAATGTCTTCTGTTGAAATTACCTGGAGATGATTGGTGTGTGAGTGAGTTAAAGCTACATTGTACATGCAGATGTGATTTCTGTGAATGCACTGTGCCATCACTGCAGAAATGATTAGCATGTTAGTGGATGTGTATTTAGTGTGTGTGTGTGGTTGCAGATATGAATGGTTTCAACATGACTGGCGAATGATGGTATACTTTCTATGGGCGTACTTGAAGTTGGTGTGAAAGACAGCCTGGAGGCCAGGTTCCCATGTGAGGAGATGTCCACTAGCTGAGAGTGTGCAGATACGGTTGGTGCCACATGACATTTGAATGCAGACAAAGTTGATGTGCATGTACGTGAAGTTAACATAACAAGTTGGTGTGACA
Organism: Ambystoma mexicanum; assembly: GCF_040938575.1. Lineage (NCBI taxonomy): Eukaryota > Metazoa > Chordata > Amphibia > Caudata > Ambystomatidae > Ambystoma > Ambystoma mexicanum. The sequence continues at coordinate 774,199,150 of NC_090921.1, read as the reverse complement.
GATATCGCCTGGAGACAAGTTTGCAATCTGAGCGGCTGTCCACTTGCTATAAGTGTGCACATACGGTTGCTGTGGAGCAAGTGATTTGGTAGAGGTGTGACTGCTGAAATGGATGCCTACTGACTGCAGACACGAAAGGTGTATGAATGGCCAGTAAAACGGTTGGTGCCTTGACGCAGCTTTACTGCTCACAGGAACTTTGTTCCTTGTGCTGAATCCAACCCTGCGTGTTCAGTTGCACTGTGAACTTTATGTATGAGGAGAGTGAGCAAAGGTGCCCGTGAATGGGCTTGAAGAGGAAAACCAGGGTGGCAGTGGGTAGTACACAGTGATTCTTGTATTCCCAGAGCACTTGGCATACAGATTTACCCATTTTTACCCAGGTGAGGACCACCCACGCATACAAGAGGTCTGGCTTTCATTGGGACATAAGTGGAAACCTGGGAAGTTAGGACAAGTGTTGTTGGCGGCATGCTTGGGTGGTTTCCCAGTGGCAAATGACTGAAAATTGTTATTTTGCAAAATTTCGGACTTTGCCAGGGCTTGTGGGTAATAAAATCTAGGGCGATTGGTGCAAGTCAGACCTCTGGATTCACATGGGCGTCTTCTTTTCAGAAAGGCATGGTGTTCCCTGGTTTCCTTTGTGGGTGCAACACCCCAGGCCCAAATCTGTAGATTGTCCACAAGAGCAAAATCCTGCAAAATCTGCTCTCTCGAAAAACTTGGGGTTACCAGTGGTTTAGCCTTTGCCCTTTGCGTCAAGGTATGTGTAACCACACATGTGAGGTACTGTTTTCGTCGGGACACCTGTGGAATGCGGGAAGGTAGGACATGTGTTTTTGGCCACATGTTTCTGTGGTTTGGAGGTGGGAAATGTCTGAAAATTGTTTTTTCTTCCCCTAAATTTCGTACTTTGCCAGGGCTTGTGGGTAATAAATTTTAAGGCGATTCGCGCAAGTCAGACCTCTGCTCATTCCCACAGGTGTCTTCTTTTCAGAAATGCATGGGGTTGCCTGTTTTCCTTGGTGGCTGCGACACCTCCAAGCCCAAATCTGTGTGTTGTCCACAAAGCCAAATCCAGTCTTCCCCAGGGCATTTGATGTACCAGTGGTTTGGCCTTCTCTCTTTGCGGCCAGGTAGGTGCACACCCACATGTGAGGTACCGTTTTCATAGGGACAGCTGTGGGAATTTGGGAAGTTAGGACATTTGTTGTTTTCTCTTGGTTTTCAAAACGTTTTCATACATTTGCTACACAACACTTTAATTTCCTAAATGTGACCTACAGCTAGTTGCTGCTTTAGGCACTGTATGCTTTTGTAACCTGCACAAGTCACCTACCTTTCAGAAGGTCTGCCTGTGCTCTTTCAAAAAATGTATGCTTGCCATTCCTCACCACATTTGTTTTCCTCATTTACACATGCTAAGTACGACTGTTTTGGCCACCAGCATAGAAATCCTGTGTACCATGGCTCTGTTTTTGACTTGTAGTATTGCTTGTTTTGTGAAACATTACGAAACATTTGTGATTTCCTAACTGGAAGAGTTGGGGGAATGTAGCAGGGCATTGATTTTCTCAATATTCACAGAATCCATTACCTTACAGGTCCAACCCATGTCCAGCACATACCTTTTTTATCTGTCATTTTTCCAATTTGTCCCCACACTATGGGAATTTTCCCTACATAGTTGTTGCCTGGCCTGCGTAAATCACCCCTTCCTAAACTTCGAATTTTGTCTACTTTTCAAAAATGTATGCCTTTGTCTTCCCATTCAGCTTTCCAACCCTCCTCTTCCATTCTGTCCACGCATGTCCTATTGGAAAAAAAGGGGAAAATCGCCTACCTCTCCCAAAACTGATGGTAACCTTATAAAAATATGTTTTCTTGGTTCCACTCAACCTGTTCTTGAATGCCTGTAAAATTGTGAATTCAGCACAGCAAACCATTTGTTCTTAACTATTACAAGGAAAAAAACACAGGTTTCTTTTTACATCATTTTATTGCCATGTTCTGAAAAAACACATTTTGCTCCCTTTTTGGTTATTTTCGCTCACCCCTTATTCAGCAAACTAGGATTCCTTGATGGCATTATGACCGCCTTCCTTCGGGAAGAAAAAAGGCCAAATTTGGCTGAGATATCACATGTAACAAAAAAGTTAAAGAATTGAATGGCGACATACCGAAATCACCAAAAAAGGGCTTGGGAGAACCATTGGCAGTTAAAGGGTTAAAGTACACAGACCAAAGCATAGACCTGGTTCAGAACACTAACAATATTTCTAGGTAAGTCGGACCTCATACACATTTAGTATACGCCACACCTATTGATGGGGAGTAAAAGCCATAACTTACTTTTAGATTGCTTTGTGTAATACAAGGGTGGGAGTCCCCGTCAATTATGCAGTGATACTCCACAAAGAAATCACAATCAACCAACCCTGTTAACACAATACTTTTCTGAATAGTGGAACACTCATTCAAGGAACAGTATGTACCTATGACTACATTTATGGTAACACACAGTTATACTAGGTGAGTAAAGCCTTTCTGTGTAATATACAATTACAGTTGCTCTTCAGATCAGTGGAACACAGTCTAAGATGAGCAAAAACTCTTAACTCTAATTTAGGATACACTAGGCAGACCAAGGTCAGCTACAGCTAAAAAACACTTTTCAAGAATGGCATACAGCTGTTCTGGGCAGGTAAAACCTAATGTTGTAATATACTATTACAGTTGCTTTTCAGATTAGTGGAACACAGACTGAGGTAAGCAATAACTAACTTATTTTAGGATGGTACATATCTAATTCAAGGTAAGTAAAACCTATATACTTTTAAAAGGAGCTATCAGCAACTTAAAGGTATGTAGACTGTTTTAGCATCTGCATAAAACAGACCAGGGAAAGCAAAACCCAATGTAACACTTTATGAATTACTCAATGTTATTCTAGGTAGGTAAAACCTAAGGCGGACTGATTCTAAACAGGCTATAGAGCAAGTTAGGGGAAGCAAGACCCAGTTGGGGCATTTGCACACCTTTTCTCTGAAAGAAATAGTTAGTGAAGCCAACAGTATTTCCTTTAGTAAAGAGGCACAACCAATTCACAGGTGAGTAAATTAACCTTATATATACTTTTCAGAATGGCACAACATACATTAAGGTAAGTAAGAACTTTAACTATTCACTCTCAGAGTTAGTTACCAACTAATTATTTTATAAGTACTTTTCAATACTTGTTATACTTTTCAAAACAGAATCCTTTACTTATCCAGTCGTTCCATATTCTATTGCATGAGTTCACTCAGATGCAGAAGAGGGACCCTAGTGGTCTAGGTGCCAGCTGTAGGCAGGGTGAGATAGGGTTATGTTGCTGGCAGAAATCAGAGGTCCTGTGGAAGACTGTTCAATTAAGTAAGTAGTTCACGTTAAAGTTAGAGTCCAGGGACTTCTGAGAAGACACCCTAGGAGGATTCCAGCAGTGGGCCTGGGTGAACTGGATGAGAGGACTCCCAATCAGAGGAAACACCCCCAAAAGCTTTACATAAATCACACAGCTTTAAGGTAAGTAAATACCTGAGCTAACAGTACCTCCACACAGAAGAAAAGTTGCAGCAGGAAGACTTCAGGATCTGCAGCCAAAAACCTGGTCGATGGATTCCTTTGTCATGAAGACGGAAGACAGGATTTTGGAAGGGATTTTGAAGGCGGGATCTACTGAGAAGGCTCCAGGCAAGAGTTTCTTTTGCGGCTTGATGCAGCTCTGTGGTTTTGGCACTCTTTTCAGGCGCCAAAAGAAGACGGACTTTAGCCGATTCTCGTTGTGTGCAAGGTCCAGCACTCGGATGGGGGACTTTCCAATCGTGTACCTGGAGTTTTAGCAGGATGCCACCAAAGTTTCAGCTTGATTCGAAATTCAGAAGACCGTGCACCGCACAATTAACCGAGGTCCCAGGGTATTGCAGCTCCGCAAGGTCGCAGCACGGCGTGGGATGGCTCAAAATGCAGGCCTTGAGTCTAGTGGATCTTGCCAGGCTCTGGGTTAGGGTCGTCCATTTCGGGATACCCAGGTCAATTGGAAGGAAGGGTTTACAGCAGGCTCCAGTTACACAGCAGGCTCATCTTGCTAGAAACCGCTACGGTCTTCGTTTCTTCATCTTCCTCTTTGGTTTTGTTTCCAGTGGTGGAATTGTCAGCAGCTTCTAGGTTCTAAGTTTTTATCAGGAACTACAGCACAACCTCTGCTTTCTCTACCCACATTTTACAGAAAGGCGCGGTCTGGCTGGCCAATCAGGACAGCCAGCCCGCCGTTGGGAGTTGTTCCCTTTCAGGCAAGGTGGAAGACAAAGGACTGCAGAGTTTTGGACACCTCCCTCGCTTCCTGCCTTTCCAGACATTCTGGAGCCTGGGCGGGGTATCTAAAGGATTCCCGCTGAAGACAAAACAGCCACTGAGGTCGTTCCCGCCTAGAATGGCAGGGGAAGACCAAAGAAACAGCAAGCACACAAATGGCAAAAGAAGGAGCCCACCATTTTAGAAAAATTGTGGCCCTTCTGTGCATTAGCAAGGCTGAATTAACAGCCTGCGAGTAATAAAGACTAAAGGTCATAGAGGTAAAACCACTGGCACCAGCTATTCATGTAAAACTCACAATTGTAACAAAATGTTACCAGGTGAGTAAGAAAGGGGATACATTGTATCCCCCCAGCACTCCAGCTCACTATATAAAATGTAAAGGGAGATGAAAATCCCTATTTTCTACTTGGGAACTGTAGTTCACCCAAGTACATGAAATAGAAATGAACAGGGGAGCCCATAAGGGCAACCCAGCCGAAGCCCAAAAGTTGCAGGAAACTATAACTTCAATCATACACTATGGAGAAACATAGAAAGGTCACCCATAAAAAGAGTAAAAGACAGAGGGGAAAAGATTTCCCTTCACCTAGGGACAAGTTAACAGTTACCTAGTCAAAGCAAATAGTTCTGGGTTTGACAAAGGTCAGAAGATTTATCATTGATATGAAAATCTTACCTAACAGCTAGTACCCTGCGTGGTACATGAAAGGAAGATTGCAATAAATAACTCACTTGCCACTTACATGGAGTTCGTCATCGCTGGCCTGGCAAACTTTGCCTTCCAGCTCGTAACTCAAGACAACACATTCCCTGGGAAAGAGATTTCCATGTCCTAGGCACATATTCAAAGTAACCAAAAAGCCATTATATACTAAGTATTCCAACTGCACTTCACTGTAAGGTGAGTTGTGCAATTGCAACAACTCAATAATTCATGAAGAGAGACAGTCTTTCAGTACTTAGAGTCATAGGACTAGCCAGTTATCCATAAGAATAAGCAGAATAGGCAAGGGAAGTAAAGCAGACGACTTTACTTACCTTAAAAAAGTCAGGAAAGGGTTCATAACAAGCAATAAGAATGGAGGTGTCATAGAAATCTATGGAGGGAAAGGAGTAAAAAGAAAATCTTTCCTAACAATCGAACACAACTAACATTTTACAACCGTTTTTCTTAGTTTTGCTCCAACACAGATTACAAGAACAAATTACTTACGTCTCGGTAATGTTCTTTCTGATGAACCTTCCTTCCACGGATTCCTCATCTTATCTCCCAGCACAGCAGCTCCTCAGAAACCTTTCAGCTGCTACAGGGTGCAGCGAGACACTGCCAAACGCCTCTACCACCCTGCAGCAGACAGGATGTCGGTTGTGCGGCGCCCCGTGACCTCAATTCCACCCTTTTCCTCTAGAACTTCGATGCTTAGGGACCACAGAACCAAGGTGTACTAGCTATCCACCAGGAGAGCCAGGTAGGGAGGGCGACGAGGAATTCACGGGAGGGAAATCCATAAGAAAGAACATTATCAAGGGCAATAAATGTGTTCTAATGGATTCCTTCCGCCTACAGATTCCTCATCTGTGATAGACTCCTAAAAAAAGTACGCAGAACTGGAGGATGGAGGAAAGAAAAGACATCTCCCAGAGCAGAAAACTCTGGAGGACGGACCTACCAAAACGGGTATCCAGGATTGAAGGGGACTCCAAGCATTAATGCTTAGAAAACATATGCAGAAACGCTCATGATGCTGCCTGGTAGATGTCCAGGACAGAGACTGCCCACTGCAGTGCAGGGCAGAGGTGGCGGCCACTCCTCTGGTAGAATGAGCTCCGAGACCCTCAGGCAAATCCTTAACAGCCAGATCATAGCATTCGGATATGCAGAGAATGATCCACCTTGATGGGACTTGTTTGGTTACAGCCCTGCCAGCATGTGCCCCAGTGTCAGTACAGTCCTAGTGGAGTCTAGTCAAATAAAAAGGGCCCCAGTGTCATCAATCTTGTGTGGCCTCTCTCATCGGAGGGACGTAGTATTGGAGGGCCCGTACCGGGTCCTGCCGATGCATCCGTTCCTCTGCCTTGGAAGGCTGAGGGCAAAAAAAAAAAAACACAGAAAGATGGATCCTTTGAGAGAGATGAAAAGCTGAGACAACCTTTGTAAGAAAGGAGGGTACCACTCAATGTCACCATCTCTTTGGAGAAAACCAAAGGGAGGTTTAACGGATAACGTCTGGAGCTCACTCACCCATGTCGCGGAAGTAATGGCGACCAGGAAAATTACCTTAAGGGTGAGCAACTGAATAGAACAGGTATGGTGGCGCTCAAATGGAGCTCCCATGTGGAATGTCAAAACCAAATTCTAATCCAACGCCAGAACCACACTCTGGCACAGAGGTGGTTACACAAACCCTGAGAGAACTGCATAACAGTGGGGATTGTGAAGAACACTCCCTGTTACAGGGTTTGTTTAAAAACAAAATAGCACAGAGGAATCCCTTAACAGTGCAAATATGCAGGCCCGCTTGGGCCAAGGACAGGAACAATCCCAAACAGGTGATAACTGACAAGATAAAGGGTCCAAATGCCTCTCTCAACACCAATTTGAAAATGTAGCCCACCTGCAGGCATAAATACTCTGCTTCGGGTCTCTGAGCAGATATGGGAACATCAAGGACGTTGGCGAACAAGTCCCACTCATCGCATCTCAGCCTCTCATTAGCCAAGCATGAAGGTTCAGGCCGGTCAAGCTCAGGTGGATGAGTCAGCCATCTGGTTAAGCAAGTTGACCCTCCTCAGGAAGCACCGAGGAGGGCAGATGGACAGGTCCAACAACTCCAGGTACCATGTCCTTCAAGCCCAGTCTGGAGCAATCAGATTCAACCTCCTGAGAACTAGCGGAATGATGGGGATCGGTGGGAATGCATAGTGGAGATTGAATGTTCATTTGGCCATCAGTGCATCTGACGGATTCCATGGCGAGGAAACTCCTTGGAGCATAACAACTTGCACTTCCTGTACATACTGAAAGCGATGCGATCTACTTGGCGAGTTCTCCAGAATTTACAACATCTCCTCCAGAACATCCTGGCAGAGCCCCCACTCATGGGAGGCCTAGGTTTGTCTGCTCAAGGCATCCACTATGACATTCTCTCTTACGGCAAGATAGGCAGCCATCAGAGACAATGTTTTCCAGAGCCCAGAACTAGTGAGGCATTGCTTCTCTGCATAGCTGCTAGGATCCTACACCACCTCACCTGTTGAGGTAGTGCATGGCCACTGTGTTGTGCATCATGATCAGCACGGCCTTGCCCTTCAGAGAGGGGAGGAAAGCGACCAGGGCCAGCCCGATTGCTCCCAACTCCAGTAAGCTCATACGTTCCTGAGACTCTGAGGGAGACCAGTCAGTCTGTCAGTTCCCACAGGTGAGCACCCCAGCCTGTCAGAGATGCATCAGTAACCAATCGTTGTTAGGGGAGTTTTCCTCCTCCTCCAGGTAGTAAGACTTTAGTAAGCTATTCCAGTGGTTTGCAGAATCCCCCCTCGCCAACTCCTTAGTATCAGTCTGTACTAGCTCAGGACCTTGGTAGCGTGGCAGAGCAGTCAGGCTTATCTTAAGAGTAAGATGTGAGCTGTAGGCAAGTACCCTGAATCTTTGCTAGACAGGCACAACAAACAAGCACTTACACTTATATTTATATAAAACATATCTATTTATTATATTTACACTAGAATCCTTTAAATACTTCAGACATTTACGGTGGAATACTAGATAATACACTTCAAAGGGCACTTTAACTTTTGTGTTTGTTCGCGGTTACATTTGTAACCAGGTTAGAAAGGGGAAAAGACAAGGTTATCTTATTAACAGTAATTGCGCACTCATGTAGCTTTCAACAAGTCACACGGTAATGTATTCACTCTGTAAACACATATAGGAAAGTCACTTAAAGGGAGGAAAATAAGTGGGCAGTACAACATGAGCTTAGTTCAAGGTTATAGGAGACGGTTTCTTTGACTGGCAAGTCTTAAGTCCAAAAACGCGAACCTAGCTTAAGGCAGTTCGGAGAGGGCTTGAAGTCTTGACAAACAGCGAACAATGAGTTCCTGTGGATTTCTTCCAGTGTGAAGCAGCAAGTTAGCAATGAACAAACGAGACCTAAAAACGGACTTGAGAATGGGACACAAGCAGCAGCTTGGGTTAGAGGTAAGAGGGGGTTGCCTTGGACACCTCTACGTGCACTCCAATGCTCTGGAGCGACGTCCTGCAATCAGGTAAGCAAAACCCCTTTCCCCACAGTACCTTTGGTTTGAAGAAAGTGTTGGTGTTGGCTCCTCCGCAATGTGGCAGCTCTGGACCAGACCTCTAGATTCCTTGGTCTGGTGATGGAAGGCAGGACAATGGACGGTGTCTCTCAGCAGCAGTCTCGAGGGAGGACCCGTAGCACGACTTTCACCAACTTCTTGGTTCACTCTGTGGTTTTGGCGCCTTTTCAGCAGCACCAACACAGGACACGGATCGCCCGAGCAATCGTCTTTGCTTCCTGCAGTCCCACACTCGTCAGGAGGGCTGGGCGACTTGGATCGGATCTCTGGAGTGTCCTTAAGGTTTCAGAAAAGATTTGGACGGATTAGGCCTTTCCACGACATAGCACTCAAAATGGGTAGCAGGTCTCCTGGTATTGGGGTTCCGCAGCTCTAGAAGCTCCTAGGACCTTTGGCTTGTTTCAAAGTTCGTTTTGGGACTGGTTGTTCCCACCAGCCAAAGGGAAGGAGTCGTCCTCTTCAGAGCTCCACTGTCACTTAGAAAACGGGGTCAGGACAGCAGTGGCCGCTTCATGTCTTGCAAAGAGCCTGCAAGCGTCTCTGGTCGTCTTGTTCTTCGGTTACCTCGGTTTCCTGTGGTCGACCTGCTTTACACTCCAGAAGCCTCACCTTTTATACAGTTCCAGCACACACTCCTCTGCAATCTCTCTTAGCATTTTACAAAAAAGGGGCGTTTGGCTGTCCAATCACGACAGACAGGCCGTCGATGGGAGCTGGACCTATTCAGGCACTCTGGCAGACAAAGGGCAGCGGGGTGGAAGACTCCTCCCCACTTCCTACCTGCCCAGAGACACTGGAGCCTAGGCGGGGATACCTACTGTTACCCGCCAAAGGCAAAAACACACACACACACACAAACACCTCCCCCTCCCAGAATGGTATAAGAAGAGCTAACAAAGAACAACCATGCTAGTAATGGCGAAAAAAGAAGTCAGTCCCCAAGTTGGTACTTGGGTGCCTCTATTGTGCACTACTGAGGCTTCGCCGGAGCCTCCCACCAGAGAGACCATGCCACCTTGGCCACTGAGCGATAGAAAGCAGCTTTAGGGTGCTTATAAGAATTTGCTTACATGATGTTGCATCCCTCTGGGAAATTCCTGATGAGGGTTTCATGCTAACTGATTATGATCCTCTTCATTGTCCAATATGGATGTAATCAACCAAAAATAATGCTGTCTTGACCCTGGGATGTATCTCGAATACTTCAGTAAGGAAGGCATGGCATCAAAGTAAGACAGACACAAGTGATCATAGTTCAAGGGTGTTTATTAAACTGTAAAGTGGGTGAGAAAAACGCCTAATCTAAATCTAAGATGGGAGCAAGCTACGACCATCAAATAACAATAGTACAGTCCTAGTGGAGTCTATTCGAATAAAAAGGGCCTATACTAAAACACCTATTGCCAATCCTTACTGCTTTGCTACAAAAGAGTGTGGGATAATATTCACAAGAAAAGAAAGAGGTGTTCACAAAATAATAAGTCAGTAAGTTATGCCCGGGGTCTCCCTTACCCACATTTTTAGCACGAGACAAGGCAGGACTATCTAGCACAGCACACTTCTGCGCTTCTACAGCACAAGCTTACAGTTCCCTTTCTCAGTATCAGGGCCTTCTCTGCCCAAGTCTCTTCTCATGCAAAGTCTCTTGCTTCAGCAGGCCTGATACACCAAAACAACAAAACCAAAGTTGCTTCTGTTAACCTTTACGTCGGTGATTATCCTTCACCCTGGGATCCCCTAGGTTCTTCTGACTCACTGGTTGTGCTGAACTCGTTTACGGTTCCTTTGCCGCTGGAGTCAAGGATGGTACCACAATGGCAACCACGTCTCCCCACCCTGGCTATCAGTGAGGGATGGTGCAATGTACCACTGACATCCGTCACACCATTTGCCAGCTGCGATTCCCGGTCTTATGTTGTTTTCAGAGGTTTCGCAGGTCTGGGTTGAAAAGGGCAACTCCCTCCTCGACGTCCTTTCAGGTGTCGCCGCCTTTCTCCTGTTTGAACTGCCGTCCTGGAATGGCTGCTTCCTCGTGCATTCAGCCTTGCTCGGAGTGTGCTCTTGTGCTCCACCTTTTATCCCTATGGGGAAGGGAAAGGGTAGTCGTGTGTCTAGTTGTCAGTAATTGCCTAACCCATGTGTTGGGACATGTCAGGTAAACGGCTCGGGTATGAGTCCATTGTCGTTCACGCTCCGAGAAAGTGTTTGTGTTGGGGAGGGGGGAATAGTTTCTACGTATACTACTAGGCAGGATGGGAAAAGGTGTCGCAAGGAAGGGGATACTGCGTCTCAACCTTCAGTGTCCCACTTCCACTCCCAGAGAACCCCCCATCCAGGTGATCCTCCCACACTGGTCTACCCCAGGAACTTGATCCAATAGCGAGGGCCGTGTCCTGGCCATCTGGATGACAGATCCCCGGGGACTAGCGGGTGAGACACCTTCAGGTATCTCACACTCCGTCAAAGCTTTCATCGACAATGATGGCCGAAACCTAAATTCAACATTTTATTTTTTCATTCATTTGAAGGTTCAATACAGTATACCGAAAGAAGAGTCATCAACCCTTATAAGCGTCGATGAGTTGAGCGGATACACTCTGCGACTGACCCAAGCTCTTTGGCATACCGGTATCCGATTTCAAGGGAACCCTTCCAGACCTAGAGGGCACAGTGGAACCTGTCTCAAACTTAAACGTCTGAGCCATAAGCAGCCAGCTCTCTGGCTTTGGGAAAAACCTCCAATATCTGCAGTCAGAGTTGCTCACAATGCTGAGCTGAGGAGGAGTTAGTGGGAAACCTTAACTTTTGCCCTTCAGGTGAGAAGGCAGATGCATTGTCCTTTGTGATGTGACATCTTTTCTTCTTCTTTGAGGATGACCAGGAGGAAGATGGGATTCACTCCTCGAATGAGACCATGTTCTATGATTTTTGTGCCTTTTCCTGCACTCTCAGGAGATTGGTCTCAGTCCACAGCCTGCTCTGTGGCATCAGAACTCCTACCTTGTGAAGACTTCCGTTTGGAATAGGTACTGCCCTAGGACTTTGAAGCAGATTGGCCTAACACCAATGTTCTTTTTCTCTCAGGGCTTTCGGCATAATCTATTGGCATGATCCATACACCCAGACTTCATGCTCTGCTCCCAAATATAACTAAATAATTCTGTGGTCAGCTGCTGGCATCTTAAAGTTGTACTCAGCACAACATTTGAAGCCTGAGGTATTTTGGAATGGACATGATTAAGTTAAAGCGATTTATTCTCTATTTTTTTTTTTTAATTAAAATGCATTTGGTTTACATCTTAAACCTTACATTTATCGTTTACATTCAATCTACACATTTATTCTCTAATAGAAAACACTGGAGATAGCGTACCGTGAAGCATGTTAAGCAAGCAGAAGAAAAAAAAGAACAAGCACACCGGGCACAGGGTGAGTTATATATGAGATAACCGAAGGCACATCAGGAGTTGAGGAGCAGGTGCATCAAGGATCATTGAAAACTTGGGTCGTACTAAACCCCATGCTATGGTAAAAGTTTGTTTTTTCCATGCACAAGCAACAAGCAGTTTGACTGTTCACAACAACGGAAGCAGGTTCTCTGGGTGGTTAACAGGTGGGGGAAAAGGGTCATAGTTCAGTTAATGCTTACTTTTCCCTCCTCAGCTGCAGCAACAAACACGATAGTGCTTCAGGATGTTCTAAGGAAAAAGAAAAAAAAACAGGAAATGAAACACCTCAGACTAAAGAGTACTTGTGGTGAACACACACAACAGTGCGACAGACAACCCTGTTTGAAAAACTGAATGGGCTACAGGTAACAAAGGAATAGCTACTCTGTATTTCTTATTTCAACACCCCACTTCTGTTACAATAATACAGATACATGCTTCATCCCTAGACCCTCACTCCCTCCCTCCCCAACTGTGTCCTATACAATGAGATCATGTTGCGACATGTCAGACATGCTACTAAAATACCTGGTCTGCTTCTCTCAAAAAGCCCAGTGCTATGAGAGACCCTTTCCCCTCCACTCTGAAATCCGATAGTACAGGACACCCATTTAATTTCCTTGAGAATCCATTCTGTACTGCGAGACCATATCAACCTCCCATTACCAGCTTGAAAATAAATACTCAAAGTTTGTCTCACTCCACCAAGGCACAAGGTTCTAGGTAGCCATACTCTGATCTAAACCCCTCATATTATAACCCGGTTCTTATCAAATCCATATTTGTGTTCTAATGTACCCATTTTCAATCCTTATATTCCTGGTGTCATCAGCGACCATCTCATACTGAAGGCATAGTATAAGCATTGCCTTGCTCGGTCTACCACTGAGGCAGGACAGGCCTCATTACGAGTTTGGTGGTATCTGGGAGGTAAATCCGCCGAGATAAAACCAAACTGTATTACTGTTACCGCCACTCTGTCTGGCAGTATTACCACCGAATTACAAGTGGCGGTGTAAATCCCCCATTTTTATTTAGTCAATAGGACTCAATGAGGCATTTTCAGTGCAATTACCGGCACAGTAATTCTGTCGTAAATGGGAACAAAGTCAGTGATTAACCTCCAGCTCTTAGCTGTAGGTGAATCCTGCAACTTTCTGCCCAACTCATGGTTGGGCGGGGCAGTAATGCAGCGGTATACAGTAGTACTGCAGCATTTAACCCGCACCGCCCAACCCGAAATTAAACAGTCTTCTGCCTACTTCTACTAAGGTACAGCAGTAGCACTGCCACTTACCTTTAAACTTCAAGTGCTGTAGGATTGGAATAATTGTCTCCAAGGGAATGTTGTGTGCCAGAAAGAGTTGCCATGTGCAGTACTGCTCAAATGTCTCCCAGTCCAGGCTCTGAACTAGAAAGGGGGTGAAAAGAAACCCACAACTAGTCACTAGGAACTAAATCAGAAAATACAAGTGAAGCCAGCCAAATATACCAGCGATGAATGCACTTTACATACACAGTAAAGAGCATTTAACTGATGCCTTCTGTGGCCATGATAGATGGATATATGGGTATCACAGGCATCAATCTAGCAAGCTCTTTGCTTCTTTTTACAAATATACTCAGCAGTGCAAAAGATGAGAAAAGCACTGGTGACCCCTTGTTGTCAAAGGAAGGATTAGGGCAGATGCTTTGACTCTAGATCAAAGCATTTTTGTAATGGGTTTCAGAAAGCACACACTTTCACTGTAAGGTATCATGGCATTGAAAAAAATTCAAGTCTGAATGAAAGACAAGCATTGTAAAGTAAACCACTACACCTCGCCTAAAAAGCATAACCACCACACTGGACATAACTACCGACCATAGAGGCTTATGCAAAACTACTTAAAAGGGGGTGCAGCTCAGAAGCTGTACGTCCCCTGGACAGCTTAAAAAAAATACTTAAAACACACTTATTTAATTAAAATGTGAACACCATTTTAGTGCTGTGTGGGAGATTAATGGTTTCCAAAATTCATTTAAAACAACATTTTTGATGTGTGAGGGTGCAGGGCACATTTGAAGAACAATGAAATGTGATTGATATGACAAATGCAAGCATGCCAAAACACAATTTAGATTTGACTGGAATCTGGTGGGTGCTGGCCAGTACCCCGACTGCATACTGTGTAGTCAGAGGTTTCCATGTCATTTCATTGCGGGGTGTTTTTTCGCAGGGTTTTTTACCATGATTTTTTTTAACGAAAAAACCCATCGAATTTTAGAATTTTTTTTTAGGGGAGCTTCCCTCCTCAAACACCCTATTTTTGTTCATTTGTATTTATTCCCAAACACCCACGCCCCGTATTTATAATTTACTTAGCCACCCTAAAAAATTCGATGGGTTGTTTCTAAAACAATTTGCGAGAAAAAACCTGCAAAAAAACATCCCGCGATGAACTGATGTCCTACCAATCAGAGTGGTCGGTTGAATCTTTCATACAACTGCATCATCAATAAAACCTTGTTTTTCTTAAATATATTATATATTATGTGATGAAGTCTGGTGAAATCAGAAAATAACATGTGTAGACTCTGCTACTATGGCAATAACACCCGATCCGGTGAGCTAGATCGGGTGGTAACGGCTCAGGGCCCAAATTATAGACCTGAGCACAGTGAGGGCCTTATGAGGGACCACGGCCCAGTTAACACATTATGTGTTATTGCCATTAGCACCCCAGGTCTCCAATCCCGGAGCCCAGGGTGCTGATAGTAATGTATTTTCTTTGAATGAACGGGCCGCTGCACAAATGGCTGCTGTGAAGACAGAAGGTGCGGCTCCATGAGGAGCCCCTCTTCCCTTTCCACAGCAGCCTAGGACGGATGCTGGAGCCGCAGTTGCTGCTGCCAAAAGAATATATGGAGTGGAGTAGGGGTTTGGGGAGGGGACGAAAAGATGACCGGAGGGCATAGATGGTAAGGGAAGCAGCCATCAGGCTGCTCGGAACACGGGCTGGGATTGTGGGATTCAGCACGCGATCCGAGCAGCGTGATTGGTTGACTCCCCCGCCCCGGATGCCAATTACAATTAATGAGAAGTTCCAGCACGTTCCCCGCTACAGAACACATTACCCCATGTAAGGTCCTTTTTACGGATTTCCTCCCACAGATTCCCCATCTTGGATATATTCAGCAGTGTCAGCGGAATCACAGAAACATGTTCTCCATGGGCTTTGATCCGACTGTAGTGTTTCAGTTTTTTGAAGCACCTGCTCCTCTCCTCTAGATGGGAAATCTGGTAGCCAATATATATTTGATACCATGCCCCGAGACCCCTGTTTTACTGTATTTCCACATACTCAGCTGCTTGGGCGAACTGGAAAGGAAACAATTGGCCATTTCAATTATAGGGCTGGATGGGAAGGCAATGAGGAATCTGTGGGAGGAGAAAACTCAGAAAGAATATTAACAAAAGTAAATACAAGTTGGGCAATCTCCAGGAGGATACAATTTATTAGAACAGACTACCATAGCAGTTCTTTAATGATTGGTGTCGGGAGAGCAAAAAATAACCATCTGTCACACCATAATATTCTGCAAGACAGCTCTATCAAAAACGGCATCATAAACAAAAAAGGGAACCAAGCAGTAGTGCTTGGCAAAAGTATATAATGAAGCCCACATCGCTGCCTGGCAAACATCCAGAGCTGTCACCGCTGTCTTTAGAGCAGTAGCCTGCTGCATGAATGGGCTCCAAGACCTTTAGGTGCTTCGTTTTCTGGGTAAGGAGTAGCATTCTGAGATAGAGCGCATTAAACAGAATTCCTATTTTGAGAATTCTAGGGCCACTTTCTAAGGTTCCTAAACGTCTTGATCTTCCCCCCCTTATTGCTTTGCATCACTGACGTATTTATGGTGGCCATTGGGATTTAGTTATAGTAGGTATAGTAAGTATATCTTAGTTATACAACTTCAGCTAAGAAGTATAAAGAGGCTGTAATTAAATTTAAGAAAGATACATATGACCTACGGATTGCTGTGGCACAGCATGAGTCCAAAGAAATCTTCAAGGTTTTGAAGGGATTGGAGAAACCGCTGAACATTCTTCAGGAAAATATCTGCAAAGATTCTGAATAGTGTGCCCACATCCAGGAGGCCATGGTGGAGAAAGTAGAAACAAATCTAAACCACCATTCAGAAAGTAAAAGTCCTGAAAGTACATACTACTATCTCCAATGAGGAAGAAGTAAAGTGAGAAGTCAAGATCAAAGATCATCTGGGGGTCCCAGTCTTTAATTTTAGGAGCATTACGGAGGGTGAACTAAGAATCATCTTGCTCAAACTCAAACCATCTTCAAATAAAGGGGATATCCTTCCAGCAACAGCTATTAAGGCATGTTCAGAACTATTGATCTGCACTATCACTAAAATTGTTCATGCCTCCCTGAAGGAAGGCTATGTTCCTACACAATTGAAGGGAGCTTGGATTAACCCCCTGCTAAAAAAACAAGGTCTTGATTCCATGATCCCCACTAATTATAGGCCCATTTTTCCTGCTAAAAATGCTTGATAGGGTGGCCTATGAACAAGTACTGGAACACTTAAAGAGCCACACGATTCGGAAAACTGGCAGTCTGGTTTTCAAGCAGATTTCAGTACGGAATCAGTGCTGTTAGATTTAAAGTCCAATATGCTGATAAAGATAAACGAAGGCCAAACTATGATGCTGATGACCTTGGATCTGTCGGCCGCATTTGATTTAGTAGATTATCCATTACTTTTAAATAGATTGCAAGAAGTGGCCAATTTCAGTGATCAAGCTGTGTCCTGGAAGATATCTTTTTTGGGAAATAAAACCATGAGGGTGTGCAGTAACACAGCAGAAGCACAGCCAGTCCCTTTTAGATTTGGAGTCCCGCAGGGCGCTTGTTTATCGACAGTTTTATATATCTTTACTACACCACTATTTCAGATGCTAGAGGAAAAGAAGACCTGCTTCTCAAATTACGCAGATGGCACCCAATGTCTCATTTCTTTGACAGGATACTACGAGGAAGACAGCAAATAGGTTAAAGAGATCAGATCTATGACTTCATTCAGGACTGGAGATATATATATATATATATATATATATGAATGAGCAGGTTGGCTCTGAACCATGACAAAACTGAATTGATGATCATAGGCTCTAAGCCTAGATTGAATAAGCTGAGTGGCGAATATAAAAGTTTCTGAGTTGCAGAACATGAAATTCCAACGAAAGAAGACAAAAACACAGGGAGTCTTATTTGATCAGATCCTTTGCATGAAAGCGCAAGTTAATAATTTGATTTCGTCCTCTGCAAATTATATCACACTTGTCTCACATGACTGCCCATTTTTGTTCCAAAAAATGGGGAGTCAGTAGCTCGAGCAATGATTGCATCTAACAAACTTTTGCAGCAGCCAGCTGGTGGGTATTAGAAAGGGAGAAGGGGCTAGATTACAGGTAGTACAAAACAGCACCATTAGAGATAATGGGGCTGAGGAAATTTTAGTATGTATCCAAGACTCGGAGACGCCGAGTTTCAGCTACTCACCATAACTTATAAATGTTTGGCAGGACAATAAACAACCTGCATGGCGCTTAGACTAAAAAAAAAAGGAAAATAGGAGTCTGAGATCAAATGATCAAAAACTTTTCTCCAAGAGCTAATCTGGCTATGGTTAAAAAGAGCGCTTTTTGGGTGGCAGCACCCATAAATTGGAATGCTATGCCCTCTGAGCTCAGAAGCTGCACGTCCCCTGAACAGCTTTAAGAAAAAAAACTTAAAACACACATTTAATTTAGATAACTGCGGCTGCAGTAATACCAACACCCTCCAGGTCTGAGTACTTTTTCTTTTTGTCTATAACCATCTTCTAGGGATTCTAGGTCCTGGTGCCTGTGTGCCTACGGGCCACTTTGGTAGCGCCCTACAAATAAATCAAGTAAAGGATCTTTTCTGAAGTCCTCCTGCCATTGCAAACCTTTTTGCCCTACTTAAAAGTATATGGCACTGGATCCCCCATAAGGTTACAAGCATTTTTGCCTTATGGGGATATCACAATATATTGGTTTTAGGGGGTATCCTAGTGGCAGCTGTAATTATTTTTTGTTTCACAAGGTGTGCAAACCATTTTACCAAATTGGTAGCCTAAAGTACCATTTTGGTAGCCAGTGGGCTACCAATGTATTTTCTGAAGTCCTGCTCTTGGCCATTATGTATCTTTAAAGCCTCGTTTGTTCATGGAAACCACGAGGCAGTCCTAAAATGGCAGTTCTGATCACATTAGCTCTTTGTGAGCCCACGTGTCAGTATCCATATATGTCCTAACTAGTTTAGAACAGTCTACGTCTGAGCTCTCACTCTCACCTCCAATTGGGGTGGTGAGGCAGAGTGAATGTCTAGATAGTCAACCAGAATGGCTGCCTACTTGACTCCTTCCTTCATGGCCTCCTTAGCAATTCCTGCAGCTTTGGGATTTTAAAGCCCTCATCTGGCTGTACTGGCTACATGTAGTGGCTGTGGCACATCCTGGTAAGGGGTTTTCTGCCTTTGGAAATCTAGCCGACTCCACTTTGATGCTGCATCAAGTCTTCCTTTCAAGAACTCTCTCTATGCCATTTTATCACGTCTGTGGTGTTTTCCACCCGGGTCTACTGCTTTGCAGTGAGGAGCTGCTGTCATCTGTAAGGTTACTGGGAAACTGCAATTTCATCTGCTCCTTGTGCCACGCTAGGTCGCCCCACCTCTGTCCTCATCGTGGGACAGTCTTCTGTAGTTGTGCCTTTTGACCAACAAGTCGCCTGAACCAAACTTCTTCCCAGAGTATTCCTCACCAGTCAAAATATAGTCATAGGCGCCCCTGTGCGAGAACGAACACAGCTAAATGACTGTTGTTTGGGAAGGTACCCACTCGAGCAGTCAAACTTTAGCGCACTGTAGCTTTCACAGAAGGGAAATATCCATTTGCAAATCAGTATTTTTCCCGCCTACACGGGGCGCCCAGCACAGAAATGCTATGTCAATTCTCTTCTGAACAAGAGTACCAACAAAGAGGCACATTTCCACCTCACTGATGAGGCCCAACAAGGCTGAAACATGTGTCTGGGGTTGCTGTTGGTACTCTTGTTCAGAAGAGAATTGCCATAGCATTTTGGTGCTTGACTGCCCATGTGGACGGGACAAAGACTGATATGCAAATGACTATTTCCCTTCTGTGAAAGGAACAGTGAGCTAAAGATGGACTCTAACACCTTGCCAAATGTTCCTCTCCAGGCCTTCCAGGGCTGCTACCAGCGTTGTCCGGGTTTAGGGGATGTTTTCGTTGGTGCAGGTTCCTCAGTCCTCGATTCCACTTCCGAGTACTGGGACTAACTTGTTTGAAGGACGATTCCTTTTCTTTTAGCCGTTCAGGGTCGTTATTGGTTCAGAGCACAAGTGACTTGATTCTGCTTCTGGTGCAGTTTCCTCGCTCCTGTTGCAGCCATCTCAGTCACTGATTCCACTTCTGAACAGTGGGACTAACCTGTGTGAAGGACGACTGGTTTTCTTTTAGCCGATCAAGGTCATTATTGGTTCAGGGCACAAGTGACTGGATTCTGCTTCTCTGTTCCTGGAGCGGCTGGGTCTCCACAGGATTGTTTCTCGGTCACCGCTGGTGTCCCTTGAGGTAGACTGCTTTCCTCTGGGTACCTATGGGGAGAAACTGGGGCTTCCCTTGCTTTTCATAACTGCAAGTCATCTGACCGACTTAGTCCCGTTTCCTACCGAGCACATTTCTCTGCACTGGTACTCCAAGGTACTTACCTGGATTGGGACATTTTTCCCCCGTGATTTAGAAAGGAATTTCAAATCTATGTATTACACTCCTGCCTAGACACAATCTTGTTAGGGAGAATTCTCAGAAATGTGCTTATTCCTCTCTTTCTTAGAGACCCCAAGCACTTTTGTTGGACTTTTTAATTTTTAACCTGGAGAGAGACCTTTTCCCCGACTCTCTCATGTATTTTACTGTGATTTAAACTCTATCTTTCTTTTGGTTATGTAGTCTGACAAACTCCATAGGCATCATCTTTTTACATAGTGACACATAGCACCTTCAGTGCAGTGGCACAGGGAAGGCTGTTGGTTGTTGTTCCACTGTGTACCCTGCCCCTGGGAATAGTTAGATCCTCTCTGGGAATTTTGGCCGCGTGGGCGACAAAAATTACTATTCCCTCTCTGGTTAGGGGGTTTATTGGTTAACTGGCCAAGGGACTTGAGTGTTTCGTATTCGTCCTTGGCATTTTTCAGTGCGTCTTCGACCGCCTTACCAAACAGATCGGTTTCCACCAGTTTGTCCAACAATGATGCCTGGGTTTCTGCCTTAAAACCAGACTGCCGTAACCACGCATGTCTCTTGATAACAGTGCCTTCCGCTATCGATCTGCCTGCGTTGTCCGTGGCGTCGAAGGTTGCTTTCAAAATGCAACCAGACACGGCTCTACCCTCTGCGGAAATCCGAGCTAACTGGCCCTTTAAAGGTTCAGGAGCAGAGGCTATGAGCGCCGCGACTTCTTCCCACTGATGGCAGTTGTAGCTGGCCAACAGGGTGGTGGAGTTAGCAATCCTTGCTTGATAGGCGGACGTTGAGGCTACTTTCCTGCCGAAACCGTATAGTTTTTTGCTCTCCTTGTCGGGAGGAGCTTCGGACGATGACAAGGGTGTTCCAGCCCTCTTACGAGTGTTGGTGACAACTAGGGAGTCTGGCTTCAGATGTCCTCTTATATAGAGAGGGTCAGACTGGGCCGCCCTGAAAAGTTTTTCAACCCTGGGATTGACTGCTCTGGTGAGGTTCGGGTTCACCAGGGACAGATCTATCCTCCGCTGAATGGACTTAAGGATAGGGATGGTCTGGGCAACAGGCCTCCTTTCTCCCACTAACTCTTCTGCGAAGTCCCTTTCCTCCTGGACACCGTGGGTGTCAATGTGGAAATGTTCTGCTGCGCGAGCGAGAACCTCATTTAGGAGGGGTTGGTTATCGACCGGGGAGTCGGTAACCGGGGCTTCGTTCTCTACCGGGGAATCTACTCTGTATGTTTCCGGGTCCTCCTCCTCTTCTTCCTGGTCCTCATCATCCCCATAGTAGCCCGTCCCGATTTGCTCTTCTACCATACCAAATTCTTGGTCCTCACCAAAGGAAGCCTCTCCTTGATACCGTGAGTATGGTCTTGCGTATGGTTGTAACTCGAAGGGTTCAGACCTCATCGGAGTTTCAAACCGGGGCTTTTTACTCGGGGGGATAGGATCAGTAGAGCCTGAGGGTGTCGCCCCTTGTGGATCATACGAGAGGAAATGTTCTGGATTTTTATCAGAAAAATCAGCCAAAGACGACATTCTTGACATGACCCTATCTATGTCTTCAATGGACCATTTTTTGGAACTGGGAAGGACTCTCTCACCAAGTCTATGGGATTTATTTTGAGTAGCTTTGCTGGTTGTAGACATATAAGCAGACCTGGTTTTGTCTGTCTGTTTAGGGGGAGAGGTGTGTTTCACAGGTGTGGAAGAGTGCAAAGGTTGTTTCTTCTGCTGTTTTTCCCCCTCCCCGTGCGTGGAAAAAAGTTTCCCCTGTCCTTTAGTGGCTCCGGAGTTTTTCGACGCCTGGCGTCGAGGATCGGGGGTGGTGTCCCTGTCCTTCGAGCGTGGGGCCTCGCTGCCTTTAACTGCGGGCTCCGACTCCTGGAGCGCAGACTGGGGGTGGAAGTCGTCTTCGTCTTCCGACGATCGAACTTCTGTTAGCCTAGGGAGCGAGGCACTCTTGGCAAGAGTGGATGATTGCCTGGAGTCATGCGGCGATCTTGATCTAAGCGCCCAGAGGACACCGAATCGGACCGTTCTGTCTGTGCCTCTTTCCGAGAACTCAACGTCGAGTCTCGGTTGGACTTAGTGTGTTTAGTGTGTGTAGTATGTGAAGCGCTTGTGTCGCCGGGGGTCTTCCCCATAGCCGCCCTGCCGGATGACCTTCCGAGGTCGAGGACCTGCGCTCGGCTGTCTTTCGACGCCGTAATGCCCTTGCCGTCCGAAAGTACGGCGTCGCTGAAGGCGCCCTCCGCTGCCATGGCCGCCTGCCTGGCGTGGTGGGCCCAACGCTTCGTCGAACGGTCCTTAAGTGTCTTAGGTTTAAACCTACTACACGCTCTGCAGTTCGCTTCGGGGTGGTCCCTCGGCAAGCAGAGATTGCACGTGGCGTGCCTGTCGACCCAAGGGTATTTGCGATTGCACTTGGGGCAGAATTGAAAAGGGGTACCCTCCATACGCACCTTGAGGCAGCGGGCTGTTAAGTGTAGGAAATGTATAAGGTGTACCTATATACCAAGAGTGTAGAGTATGTACAACCCCCCACTCTCCTTACTTGCAGGGCCGAGGCCAGAGGCCTTCCAAAGCCCAGGCCGAGGCCAGCGGCCTTCCGAGGCCCAAATCCGTCGTGCAGCAGCCGACGGTCGATTTCCTCTCCAGCGGGCGTCGAGTGTCGAAGTTCGACGTTGGGGTGGGGAAGGATGTCAATAGATTATTATTTTAAATTTTTAGCAAAAGTGTGGCTGAGGCGGAGGGACCCCGCAAAATGGAGTTTCGAAAAACAAACTGTATTACTCCGCAGCTTCCACTAGATGTCAGCCTATGCACAGCATGTGATCTAAGCAGATTCCACAAGCCTCAGAAATATATATATATGCGCCACATGGCCTCAGGTCCACCCCTTTCCCATAGTACTTTGCAGCTGAGGAACCGCAGTAACAATGGTATACTAGCTTTCCACAAAGAGGGGGAGGTAGGGAGTGCGACGAGGAATCTGTTGGAGGAACATCCAAGAGAAAGCACATTACCGAGAGGAAAGTGATTTGTTTGTCTAAAGGATTCTTTCCTCCCACAGATTCCTTATCTATAATAGACTCCCAAAGCAGTATGGAATCTGGAGGGGGGGGGGAAGCAAGGA
The DNA here is from genome assembly GCF_040938575.1 of Ambystoma mexicanum. Lineage (NCBI taxonomy): Eukaryota > Metazoa > Chordata > Amphibia > Caudata > Ambystomatidae > Ambystoma > Ambystoma mexicanum. The sequence goes on along the minus strand of NC_090921.1, from coordinate 774,176,039 downwards.
TACCACCTAAACCAGAAAACTCTGGAAGATTGCCCTACCAAAACGGGCATTCTGGTCCGCAAGGGAATCCAAGCAATAATGCTTAACAAACGAGTGCAAAGACGCAATGTTGCTGCCGGACACGGACTCCCCTCTGAAGGACACAGATGGCAGCCACTTCCTCTGATACAATGAGCTCCGAGACCCTCATTCACATCCTTCCCAGCCAGATCGGAGCATTCTGAAATGCAGAGAATTATCCACCTGGACAGGATCTGTTTGGTCAAAGCCCTGCCAGCATGAGCACCACCACCAGTGTAACCATCAGAAAGCTGGTCATCTTTACTAAACACTGGTACGAGAGATGTAGAATTTAAGGGCTCGTTCTGGTTCCAGCTGATGGAATCGTTCCACTGCCTTGGAGGGGTTAGGCAGAGGAAAAAACACAGGGCGATGGATCTTCTCAGAGAGGTCGAAATCCGAGATCACATTCGGCAGAAAGGAGGTTTCACTCTCTCTCTGGAAAAAAACAAATGAAGAGGTAAAACAGACAACCCCCGGGAGCCGACTCACCCATCTCGCATGGCAACCAGGAAAATCACCTTAAGGACGAGTAACCTAATATAACAGGAATGAAGGGGCTCAAATGGAGCGCCCATAAGAAATGAAATTGAAATCCCATGCCGGAACCACCAATTGGCGGGGAGGAAACTTTATACAAACCCCTCAAGAACTGCATAACAGAGAGGATTTTGAATTACAAGCCCTGTTCCGGGCCCTCTTGAAAACAGAAATAGCACAAAGCAAAACCCCTTACAGCGCCAATCTGCAAGAACACTTAGGTGAAGGTAAACCGAAAATCTAATACAGGGGATAGAGAACAGGATAAGAGATCCAGGTCCTCTCCTGGCACCAAACATCTACTTGAAGGCATAAACGGATTTCATAGCAGGCCTCCAAGCTGAAAGGAGGATGTCATCCGACAAGTCCCAATCCTTGTACCTCAGCCTCTCAGTAGAAAAGCATGAAGGTTCAGGCTACTGAGGTGCGGGTGGAGGACCTGCCCCACCGATTGGAGCAAGTTGACTCTCCTCAGAAGGCGCCAGGGAGGGCAGATGGACATATCCAGCAACTCAGGATACCACTTTCTCTGTGCTTAGTCTGGAGCTATCATCAGAATTGGCTTGGTTCTGAACATGCACAACCCTGAGAACCAGCGGAATGACAGGGATCGGCGGGTATGCACAAAGGAGGTCAAAGGTCCACTCAACCGCAAGTGCTTCCCCGAGAGCACCCGGACAAGGACATTCATTGTAGCTAAACAACTTGGACTTCCTGTTGACACTGGACGTAAGAACAAGGAGCAGATCTCATAGGTGGAGAGGCCCTGTGGGCTCGTCCACGCCCACTGGGTCCCAGTCAGCTGGTACAAAGTAATCGGCCTCAGTGTCCGCCGCCGTAATAGCCCTATCTGTGCCCGTGTCCGTCTTTGGTGCCGGCTCCACAGTTTGGGTCAAATCGCGATGTGGTTGTGTCGCTCGACGCCTCAAGGCCGCTGGGTCCTTTCGACTTGCGTTTGCGCCGGGGTGGGCTCCCGGCTGGCGTCCTTCAGGGCTCCGAGATGGGGCAGGTTCCGGTGTGGGGGGCAGCCTCTGCTGGATCTCTGACACTAGTGTGTGCAGCATGGTCAGAATGTCCAATGACATGTCCCTTGGCTGAGGAGTGAAAGGAGCAAGTGACGTAGACACGATTCAACAACCTCTTTCGTGGTTCGAATAACTTTAAGCATATTATCATTGCCTTTGTAAGAGCTCGTATAGATCTGCACCGGTTTCTCTGGAGTGGCTTGTAGTACTGCACTCTTCTTAGGTTCAGTAGGTGGGATCCTACTCTTTTCCTTCTACAGAGACTTCTGAAGCGGAGTGGCGAGGGGAGTTGTCCCTATCCGTGGGGCACCACTTGCCTTACTCGACGCTCCCGCAGCTATTTAGTGCCATGGCAGCAGGGACAACCGAGGAGTGGCTGCCATGACAGTGGACAACACTTTCGTTACGAGGCCACCCTGCGACATAGACGTGATGATCGTCGACGAGGTGGTAGCAGGAGTCTTCGTCGATGGAGTCATAGACTTGGACGATGGTGTTGCCGAAGGGGGCAGTAGAGGGCCACCTTTAGATCTATCTTTCGTCGGCTTGTCAGCTGATGGTATGCAAAGTTTTTAAAGAGTCAGGGACTTTCTCTTTGGGAAAGCAACCCTCACAGGTAGGCTCGCTATTGAAGTAGTTGGTGTTGCAACCGTGTCCTCCCCGAGCTGGGACCCGCAGCCGCGGTGAACCCAGTGGGATTAGCGTCGTGGAGCCTGGCCTTCTTTTGGACCCCCTAGGGTGGGGCGTTGCGTCCTCTAAGGACCTCAACCTCTTTTCTGAGGGAGTTTGCACATGGGACCAGCCCGGCCTGGGTGAGGCATGATGGTTCCCGGAAGCAGAGTCAGAGGCCTTGCACGACTTGTGCCATGCAGTCAGCCTGCTGTAACAATACTTTGTATTTTTCTTTGAAAACCTAAGGCAGACCTTGCATCCTTCCCTCATGAAGGTCCGCAAGCAAATCAAACATTTATGGTGTCAATCCTCGACATACACATTCCTCAATCCACACTTTGCGCAGAGTTTGAAGAGGCATCTTCTCCTCGGACATGGTGGAAAGGCGCGAAGTAGGTCCAAGCCCTGGCTTTCTTGGAACTTCGATGGCAGAACCACGATGTAGAATCTTCGCCGAAAGCAGGTCCCCGTTGCCAGTAATCCTTTGGTCGAACAATGAAGTAAAAATCGGTCCAAAAAAAAAATAAAAAAAATATATACATTAGCCAAACAACTTGCAAGACCAAAAAATAGCTTGGAGAGCAAGAAGAGGATCCCAACATTGAAGTGTGCATCTGACAGGCCCAGCATGTCCTCACCTTTCCTGTAGAATTCTTCTGGGAAATCCCTCATCTCCATAGAACCCATAGGTTGAAGGCAAAAGGGGACCTGGTTGCTCTCCTCGTCAAAGATGTCGTACATCTTTCACATGAAGGCATCCCTAGGGAGTGGGACGCATTCCTGTGTAACCGCGGTGTCCACAACGCCGGTCAGCGCCGACACCAGACGGACGCTGCTGCTCCCGAAGGTGGGCCTGTCAGCGCCGAGAGACCCCAGTCTCTGTCTGGACTAGGCCTGAGCCCTGAGGTGTGCTGGAGTGGTCAACAGGGGGTATTGTGATGAATCCTATGGATCCCTCATTAAAACCCTGCCTCAAGTCTCCTCCCAGGTGGCCAAGAAAATGCTGAAACTTCCTGATCCTGACCTTGGGGGTGGTGTATTGCGGGAGGATCACCGGGGTGGAGATAAGGCTCAGGGTGGTGAGGAGATCCTGTGGGATGAGACAGTATTTATCCTTGAAAGGGAAGAACCTTTTCAATGTACCAAGACATGTAATGGCTTATTGTCGTTCTGGTGTATCTGAACCACATATCAAGTCTACTGATGTGGATAAAGTTGGTGCAACATCTTTAAAGATCCCAAGGAAGGAAGGAAAGGCCATTTAAGACTTCTAGGGTTAAAAATCCCCCTTACTCCAGAAGGTACAGTGAAAGGGAACCTATAAATAATAACTTGAACAAACTGCCTACCCCTGTTCAAATAAATGCTTGGGATCTGCATTTGAAAATATAAAACCAACCATAAAAACTAATTTTGCTGTTAGGTACTACAAGTTCCATAATCCCTGAAGTACTGGGATGAGGAAGAAGGATGAAGAGAAGTGTTGCAGTGGTAGTCAGCCTATTAAGCTTAATCACCCACATCTGAATGAGGCAGAGAGGTTTAAAGGGCCCCCTCAGGTGCAGGCCATTAGATGGGCCTGTGGCCGGAGTGATTGCACAAGCAGCAGTAGCAGAAGGAAAAGAGCATGATGTTGGCAAGCCAGGCTGAAGTGGATGAACAGAAGGGATACCCGGAATTTAATCAAGCAGATTTCAACTGCCTGTCCTGAGAGGGTCAGTTTTCCCCAAACTCTGAAGTGCAGAGGTTGCGCAGCAAAAAGTGTGAAGGAAGAAGGCTTTTCCAAATGTGAACCTAATTGCAGAGATTGCGTTGCAGAAAGCGCGCTCAAGACAATGTCTGAGAATGGTTTTGTAGCCAAGGGTCCTGGAAGCCGGAGCGGCTGTGTGGGCGGGTCTGAGGCACCTTCATAGAGGAAGGGTGAATGCCCAAAAGAAGTCTAAAGCAGTACAAGTTCTGCACGTAGTGACGGGAACAAGACAGAAGCTGACTAGTGTTACCGAGCGTTCTGAGCCCTTGCGCGAACAATTGCAGGCAACAGTAAGTGAGTAAGTGATAAGAATCACTTGCTTATGAGTGAAAGCTGTCTGAACACGACCTTTGATTGCTGGAAAAAGGGAAATCTAAAAAGTAGCACTCGTGTAAGAGTGAACTTCATTCCCTTTACTCACGTAAGACTATAATGATGTAAAGCACGTTGATTGAATGTTAAAATATCCGAAAACTGATTAAAGACTGGTCACGTGTACTTAAGTGATTCTGAAGTGAACGTTAACCCCAGAATCAATAATGAAGCCGTTGAAACCATTTTTACAACGAAGTTAAGTGACTGAACATTATAAATTGTTGAGCTGAGAACAAGCATTGTCTAAGCCAAGAGGGGAACAAGAATTGTCCAAGCTCAGAGTGAATCAAACCTTTCCCTAAGCCAGAGAGTGGTGCAAGCATTGTCCTATGCCAAGAAGGATACCAGCATTGCCCAAGCCAAGAGTGTGCAAGCATTGCCTAAATCAAAGAGAGACTGACAACAGGGTTGCTGATCAAATTATTCTGGTTGGCAACACAAAGAGGCAAAGGCAAGGTTGGTGAAGGGAAACTTGCTGCTTGTGATTGTTCTATGAAAGTTGATCTAATTCCCATTGCCAAAGCCAAGATGGTAAAGAGAAAATTAAATCCTAAAGGCATTTTGGTTGTGGGTGTTGCAGTCAGACAAGTGTGGCAAAGAGGATGTCCTTCTGAGAAGGTGAATGTTCAGAAGAAGAGTGCCTTGCCTACTTAAAGGTGTTGAGGTACACGGAAATAAATATGGTCTTCTCTTGACAATTGTTCAAAGTTACCAAGATACAAACTATTGAAGTTGTGGTAATACTATTGGCTGTCAGTGGATTTAAAAACTTCTGAAGCACAATTGAATGTGGAACAATATGAGGCAGGCAAGTGGCCTTGTATAGTGAAGTTGTGTTTATTTGAACCTAACAAGGAACTGTGATTCTTCTTTGACATTTATGAGTTATGACAAAGCATCTCTGCCTGAAATAACATGGATGCTATTTCATGAAGTGGGGAGTGATTATTCAAGGAAGAAGAACAGCTTTTCTGTTGGTTGAACTTGGACACATTGAAGGAGCCAAGAACTGAATTGAAACTTTATTCAAACCCAGATTTCCTTGTTTCTTTTTGTTGAACGTTGGAATTGAACTTGAAACCTGGGAAGGGGACCTCACCCAGGTTACTGAGAGACACTGAATATATTTGAAGTATAACTGTTGATGGTTTGAAGTGCCATATATTTCTTCGTGTATTTGATGTTTAAGAGTGAGGGCCAGATATCCTGTTTTAAGAGCGTTTTCCTTTAGTTTTGTTAGGCAGGGAAATCCTCGTCAGGGTAGCGATAGTGAGGCGTTTGATGAAATGTATGATTTAATAAAAATGACATTTAAAAACAAAATCACCCCATAGTTGTCTGCCTCACATTTCTGACCCCTCACAGTACCCTGCCGATCACAACAGACACGGTGGGACCCTATTGTACCGTAGCCGAAAGCGCCTTGGTGAAAATGTCCAACATCTTCAGGCAGAACTTTTCCCATTCTTCCAGCGTGGTAGATTGGGTTAGAAAAGGTACCTGCGCCGGACACTTAAGGGACTCCCTCGAGCTGTGACTTTTCTTCTTTAAAGAGGAAGACTACTTTGGGTGTGAGGAGTCACTCTGGGAGCGGGACACTCTTCCAATGCAGCAGCTTTATTTCCTTTTGTGGAGCCGCTTGTTCTTCTGAGCGTCATTACGCACCGTGCAACCTCAACCAAGACCGTAGAGCTTCACCCCCCTTTTGCCTTGTAGACGAATGTGAAGATCTTCACCACCCATTCCAAAGGGGTTTCGGGTGCATAGATTGGCATGACCCGCAATCTTGGGTGTCATGGTCCTTGTCCAAGCAGTAGAAGTATATCCAGTGTGGATCCGAGACAGACATCCGACTGCTGCAACGAGGAGAATTTCCTCAAATTAAATTGGTAACGCATATGTGGCCGACACCCTGGTCAACAGCAGAATCCCCAAACCATCTTCTGGAAGGCCACAGTCAATGCACCTCAGACTTTCAAAAGCTATAGATTGAGTTTCTAAGGTTCTGGTGGTGCATTAGAGACACTTGCCCCCACTTGGGAAGTAAGATTCGCCCTTAACTAAGGACATGGTGAGGAACAGATGGTAATTTCCAGAAAGTCCAGGCTACCACATTCTCCGAGCCCAACCCGGGGCAATTAGTGTAAGTGTGAACTCTAACCTCTGCAACCACCTGAGAACTTATGGCATGATGGAAATGGGCAGTGATGCATAAAAGAGCAGAAGGTACCACTGCATTATAAACACATCTCCTAGTGCCCCCCCTCATGGAAAATTCATTGTAGCAGAAGAGTTCACACATACTGTGGGCACTAGTGGTAAACAGATTCACTGGAGGCGTTCCCCAAAGGTCTAAGATCTACGAAAGGCCTCCTGGCACAGCTGTCTCTCATGGAGACTAAACCTGCCTGTCCAGGGCATCTGCCACCTTGTTTCTCTATCTAGGCCAGATGATCCAGAGAGAGGGAAACATTGTCCAAAGCACAGGGCAGCATTACCTCCATGCATAGGGGCAATGACTGCAGACCCCTTTTTTGTTGGAGGTAATGCCTGGCCACAATGCTGTCTATCACAATCAGGACATTCTTAGCCTGGACGGAAGGGGTAAAAGGCCATCACCGTCGCTCTGACTGCCAATAGCTCCAACAGGTTGATGCAAAACCTGGGCTCTGCAGAGGACCAAAGTCCACTCTCGGTGAACTTGTTAAAGGAGCACTCCAGACCATATGAGAGGAATCGGCCACCACCGTGGCCTCTGACAAGAGTTGGCAAAATGTCTCCCCCTGCCATCTCAATCTCTTATCTGGCCAAACACAGAAGGTCCTGTGTACCACTTGAATTGGGACCCCACCCATCCCCCCAGAAGGAAAACATGTTGCCAGAGAATTGTGACCACAGATCTCAGGAGCCACTGAAGTGATTTCATTAGCAGGCGAGCCTTTAGAACTAGGAAAATGCAGGAAGCCATGAGACCCAACAGTCGAATGAAGTCTGAGGCTGGCAGAGATCTGGTGTTCTGGTACTTTCTGACCAACATGTTGATGTTCTTGACTCTGCCCAAGGGTGGGAAAGCTTTCCCTAACTGGGTGTTCAGGAACGCTTACATTAATTGGAGGGTTAGGGAAGGTATCACTGCTTCCTCTTTAAATTGAGGGAGAAGCCCAGTCTGTGCAGGTAATGGCTCAGATGGTCTAAAGCTTGTTCCAGCAAATAAGGCTTGATGACCCAATCACCCAGGTAGCCCTTCTGAGATGCTCTGCCGCCACCACCACCAACATTTTGTTGGAGAGGTGCAGCCAAAAGGCAAGACCCAAAATTGGTAATGGGTATGGTCAATCACAAACCTCAGGAGCTTGCTTTGATGTGGATGCAATGGCAGATGTAAAAAGCAGCCCAAAGGTCCAGGGAAACAACCAATCCTGGGACTCCAAAGCCTGGTAGATATGCGCTAAAGTGACCATCCAGAACGTATTCTTTCTGAGGCCTCAGGTCCCGGATGTGGCATAGTTCTCTGTCCTTTTTCAGCACAAGAAAGTAGTGGGAATACCACCCTTCTCTAATCTTCTTGAGAATACTAGCTCCATCTATTCCATATCCAGCAGCGATCTGACGGCCGGTAGGGGAGCCAGAGAAAAACAAGTTACTCTCTTACCTGGTAACGTTCTTTCGATGGGATAGTCCAACGACGTATTCCATATCTATGACAGTAATCACCACAGCTGTGCTGCTTCGGAAAATCTTTCGGTGTCTGTGTCGATACACCGCCCTCGAGGACCTCCTCCAACGGCCGACGTCACTGGGTGTTATAAGTAGGACGCACAACGCCCGTAGCCTCAGTTCTGGTTTTTTCCCCAGAACGTGTGGCACCAGTCTTCTGCCAGTCTGACCACACAAAGCCTTGAGGAAACGTAAGCTGCAATCGCATAAGAAATTCTGTAGCGGGGAAGGCAGAGAGGGAGCGATATGGAATACGTCGTTGGACCATCCCATCAAAAGAACGTTACCAGGTAAGAGAGTAACTTGTTCTTCGAGGGGATTGGGTCCTCCGACGTATTGCATATCTATGACAGACTCCCAAAGCAGTACCAATGCAAGGAGGTGGGAAAAGAATTTAGAACAAGAAATTTCGAATACCCAATCAAATTGCAGAGCAAAGAACCGCCTTGCCAAAGGTCAGATCCTGCCCACGGATGGAATCGAGGTAGTGACGTACAAAAGTATGGACCGAAGCCCAGGTGTCTGCGTCACAGATGTTACGAATAGGAACACCCCTCTGTAGGGCAGTAGAGGCAGCCATACCCCTGGTAGAATGGGCCCGCAAGCCTACCGGTGGGTCCTTACACGCCAAGCGGCAACACTCGGAAATAGCCAGAATAATTCAGCTCGTCCCAATCGCTTTCCAGCGTAACCAATGAAGAGTTGATCGGCCACTCTGACTAGCGCTTAAATATGGACAGTGCCCCCAGGTAACCTTTAAAAGTACCCACTTGCAAGCCCCTGTGGGCTAAAGAAAGCAAAAAAGACAGAACCACAGGAATGTCACATGCAAAAGGATCCACATTCTTAACCCTGCACCAGTCGCAGAACTTTCGCCAACGGCAACAGTACAGGGACTTTGTTGCGGGGCTTCTGGCCGAAAGCAACACCTCCATCAGATCTTCAGGGAGGTCCCAATCCTTATACCTCAGCCTTTCAGAAACCAAGCGTGAAGGTTGAGGGATCTGACCTCGGGATGGAGAACCTGACCCCCTCCCATGAGAGCAGATCGTCTCGGTAGGGAAGACGACGTGGAGGGCAGATGGACAAATCGAGAAGGTCCGGGTACCATGTCCTCCGGGTACCACGTCCTCCGTGTCGACGCCGGAGCAATGAGGATCATCCGGGAACCGAACCTTCGTAACCTCCGGAGCACTTGCGGGATGACGGGGACTGGAGGAAACACGTACAGCAGTGGGAATGACCACTCCACCACAAACGCGTCTCCTAAGGCTCCTTTAGGAGGAAATTCCTGCGAGCAGAACCTTTCGCACTTCCGGTTGACACTGGAGGCAAAGAGATCCACTTGAGGGGTCCCCCAAAGGGCGAAGATCTCCAGGAGAATCTCCGGAGCCAACTCCCACTCGTGAGGGATCGCGCTCTGCCTGATCAGAGCGTCTGCCGTCTCGTTTTCGTCTCTGGCCGGATCGAAACTTCCTGCTGGATTGCCCAGAACCAGAGCTGCATCGCCTCCCTGCACAGAGGAAGTGACCTTGCCCCCGCCCTTTTTGTTGAGGCAGTGCATGGCCACTGTGTTGTCCGTCAGGATCAGGACATTCTTTCCTCACACAGTCGGCAGAAAAGCCTTCAGGGCAAGCCTGACGGCCCTCAGCTCCAACAGATTGATATGGAGTCTGGACTCCGATGGAGACCAACGACCGCTGACTGTCAACTCGTTGGCATGAGCTCCCCATCCCGTGAGGGATGCGTCCGTCACTATCGTCACCTCTGGCCAGGGTAGCCAAAAAGGAGCCCCCTTCATCAGATTGCCTTTGACGGCCCACCACAGAAGGTCCTGGGCTACCGAGGACGGCACCTGAACAGGGTCCGACATCCTGCTTGAGGATTGAGACCACTGGAGCTTGAGCGCCCATTGCAAATATCTCATCCGCAACCTGGTCTCTGGCACCAGAAGAATGCAGGAAGTTGTGTTTATTTGAACCTAACAAGGAACTGTGATTCTTCTTTGACATTTATGAGTTATGACAAAGCATCTCTGCCTGAAATAACATGGATGCTATTTCATGAAGTGGGGAGTGATTATTCAAGGAAGAAGAACAGCTTTTCTGTTGGTTGAACTTGGACACATTGAAGGAGCCAAGAACTGAATTGAAACTTTATTCAAACCCAGATTTCCTTGTTTCTTTTTGTTGAACGTTGGAATTGAACTTGAAACCTGGGAAGGGGACCTCACCCAGGTTACTGAGAGACACTGAATATATTTGAAGTATAACTGTTGATGGTTTGAAGTGCCATATATTTCTTCGTGTATTTGATGTTTAAGAGTGAGGGCCAGATATCCTGTTTTAAGAGCGTTTTCCTTTAGTTTTGTTAGGCAGGGAAATCCTCGTCAGGGTAGCGATAGTGAGGCGTTTGATGAAATGTATGATTTAATAAAAATGACATTTAAAAACAAAATCACCCCATAGTTGTCTGCCTCACATTTCTGACCCCTCACAGTACCCTGCCGATCACAACAGACACGGTGGGACCCTATTGTACCGTAGCCGAAAGCGCCTTGGTGAAAATGTCCAACATCTTCAGGCAGAACTTTTCCCATTCTTCCAGCGTGGTAGATTGGGTTAGAAAAGGTACCTGCGCCGGACACTTAAGGGACTCCCTCGAGCTGTGACTTTTCTTCTTTAAAGAGGAAGACTACTTTGGGTGTGAGGAGTCACTCTGGGAGCGGGACACTCTTCCAATGCAGCAGCTTTATTTCCTTTTGTGGAGCCGCTTGTTCTTCTGAGCGTCATTACGCACCGTGCAACCTCAACCAAGACCGTAGAGCTTCACCCCCCTTTTGCCTTGTAGACGAATGTGAAGATCTTCACCACCCATTCCAAAGGGGTTTCGGGTGCATAGATTGGCATGACCCGCAATCTTGGGTGTCGTGGTCCTTGTCCAAGCAGTAGAAGTATATCCAGTGCGGATCCGAGACAGACATCCGACTGCTGCAACGAGGAGAATTTCCTCAAATTAAATTGGTAACGCATATGTGGCCGACACCCTGGTCAACAGCAGAATCCCCAAACCATCTTCTGGAAGGCCACAGTCAATGCACCTCAGACTTTCAAAAGCTATAGATTGAGTTTCTAAGGTTCTGGTGGTGCATTAGAGACACTTGCCCCCACTTGGGAAGTAAGATTCGCCCTTAACTAAGGACATGGTGAGGAACAGATGGTAATTTCCAGAAAGTCCAGGCTACCACATTCTCCGAGCCCAACCCGGGGCAATTAGTGTAAGTGTGAACTCTAACCTCTGCAACCACCTGAGAACTTATGGCATGATGGAAATGGGCAGTGATGCATAAAAGAGCAGAAGGTACCACTGCATTATAAACACATCTCCTAGTGCCCCCCCTCATGGAAAATTCATTGTAGCAGAAGAGTTCACACATACTGTGGGCACTAGTGGTAAACAGATTCACTGGAGGCGTTCCCCAAAGGTCTAAGATCTACGAAAGGCCTCCTGGCACAGCTGTCTCTCATGGAGACTAAACCTGCCTGTCCAGGGCATCTGCCACCTTGTTTCTCTATCTAGGCCAGATGATCCAGAGAGAGGGAAACATTGTCCAAAGCACAGGGCAGCATTACCTCCATGCATAGGGGCAATGACTGCAGACCCCTTTTTTGTTGGAGGTAATGCCTGGCCACAATGCTGTCTATCACAATCAGGACATTCTTAGCCTGGACGGAAGGGGTAAAAGGCCATCACCGTCGCTCTGACTGCCAATAGCTCCAACAGGTTGATGCAAAACCTGGGCTCTGCAGAGGACCAAAGTCCACTCTCGGTGAACTTGTTAAAGGAGCACTCCAGACCATATGAGAGGAATCGGCCACCACCGTGGCCTCTGACAAGAGTTGGCAAAATGTCTCCCCCTGCCATCTCAATCTCTTATCTGGCCAAACACAGAAGGTCCTGTGTACCACTTGAATTGGGACCCCACCCATCCCCCCAGAAGGAAAACATGTTGCCAGAGAATTGTGACCACAGATCTCAGGAGCCACTGAAGTGATTTCATTAGCAGGCGAGCCTTTAGAACTAGGAAAATGCAGGAAGCCATGAGACCCAACAGTCGAATGAAGTCTGAGGCTGGCAGAGATCTGGTGTTCTGGTACTTTCTGACCAACATGTTGATGTTCTTGACTCTGCCCAAGGGTGGGAAAGCTTTCCCTAACTGGGTGTTCAGGAACGCTTACATTAATTGGAGGGTTAGGGAAGGTATCACTGCTTCCTCTTTAAATTGAGGGAGAAGCCCAGTCTGTGCAGGTAATGGCTCAGATGGTCTAAAGCTTGTTCCAGCAAATAAGGCTTGATGACCCAATCACCCAGGTAGCCCTTCTGAGATGCTCTGCCGCCACCACCACCAACATTTTGTTGGAGAGGTGCAGCCAAAAGGCAAGACCCAAAATTGGTAATGGGTATGGTCAATCACAAACCTCAGGAGCTTGCTTTGATGTGGATGCAATGGCAGATGTAAAAAGCAGCCCAAAGGTCCAGGGAAACAACCAATCCTGGGACTCCAAAGCCTGGTAGATATGCACTAAAGTGACCATCCAGAACGTATTCTTTCTGAGGCCTCAGGTCCCGGATGTGGCATAGTTCTCTGTCCTTTTTCAGCACAAGAAAGTAGTGGGAATACCACCCTTCTCTAATCTTCTTGAGAATACTAGCTCCATCTATTCCATATCCAGCAGCGATCTGACGGCCGGTAGGGGAGCCAGAGAAAAACAAGTTACTCTCTTACCTGGTAACGTTCTTTCGATGGGATAGTCCAACGACGTATTCCATATCTATGACAGTAATCACCACAGCTGTGCTGCTTCGGAAAATCTTTCGGTGTCTGTGTCGATACACCGCCCTCGAGGACCTCCTCCAACGGCCGACGTCACTGGGTGTTATAAGTAGGACGCACAACGCCCGTAGCCTCAGTTCTGGTTTTTTCCCCAGAACGTGTGGCACCAGTCTTCTGCCAGTCTGACCACACAAAGCCTTGAGGAAACGTAAGCTGCAATCGCATAAGAAATTCTGTAGCGGGGAAGGCAGAGAGGGAGCGATATGGAATACGTCGTTGGACCATCCCATCAAAAGAACGTTACCAGGTAAGAGAGTAACTTGTTCTTCGAGGGGATTGGGTCCTCCGACGTATTGCATATCTATGACAGACTCCCAAAGCAGTACCAATGCAAGGAGGTGGGAAAAGAATTTAGAACAAGAAATTTCGAATACCCAATCAAATTGCAGAGCAAAGAACCGCCTTGCCAAAGGTCAGATCCTGCCCACGGATGGAATCGAGGTAGTGACGTACAAAAGTATGGACCGAAGCCCAGGTGTCTGCGTCACAGATGTTACGAATAGGAACACCCCTCTGTAGGGCAGTAGAGGCAGCCATACCCCTGGTAGAATGGGCCCGCAAGCCTACCGGTGGGTCCTTACACGCCAAGCGGCAACACTCGGAAATAGCCAGAATAATTCAGCTCGTCCCAATCGCTTTCCAGCGTAACCAATGAAGAGTTGATCGGCCACTCTGACTAGCGCTTAAATATGGACAGTGCCCCCAGGTAACCTTTAAAAGTACCCACTTGCAAGCCCCTGTGGGCTAAAGAAAGCAAAAAAGACAGAACCACAGGAATGTCACATGCAAAAGGATCCACATTCTTAACCCTGCACCAGTCGCAGAACTTTCGCCAACGGCAACAGTACAGGGACTTTGTTGCGGGGCTTCTGGCCGAAAGCAACACCTCCATCAGATCTTCAGGGAGGTCCCAATCCTTATACCTCAGCCTTTCAGAAACCAAGCGTGAAGGTTGAGGGATCTGACCTCGGGATGGAGAACCTGACCCCCTCCCATGAGAGCAGATCGTCTCGGTAGGGAAGACGACGTGGAGGGCAGATGGACAAATCGAGAAGGTCCGGGTACCATGTCCTCCGGGTACCACGTCCTCCGTGTCGACGCCGGAGCAATGAGGATCATCCGGGAACCGAACCTTCGTAACCTCCGGAGCACTTGCGGGATGACGGGGACTGGAGGAAACACGTACAGCAGTGGGAATGACCACTCCACCACAAACGCGTCTCCTAAGGCTCCTTTAGGAGGAAATTCCTGCGAGCAGAACCTTTCGCACTTCCGGTTGACACTGGAGGCAAAGAGATCCACTTGAGGGGTCCCCCAAAGGGCGAAGATCTCCAGGAGAATCTCCGGAGCCAACTCCCACTCGTGAGGGATCGCGCTCTGCCTGATCAGAGCGTCTGCCGTCTCGTTTTCGTCTCTGGCCGGATCGAAACTTCCTGCTGGATTGCCCAGAACCAGAGCTGCATCGCCTCCCTGCACAGAGGAAGTGACCTTGCCCCCGCCCTTTTTGTTGAGGCAGTGCATGGCCACTGTGTTGTCCGTCAGGATCAGGACATTCTTTCCTCACACAGTCGGCAGAAAAGCCTTCAGGGCAAGCCTGACGGCCCTCAGCTCCAACAGATTGATATGGAGTCTGGACTCCGATGGAGACCAACGACCGCTGACTGTCAACTCGTTGGCATGAGCTCCCCATCCCGTGAGGGATGCGTCCGTCACTATCGTCACCTCTGGCCAGGGTAGCCAAAAAGGAGCCCCCTTCATCAGATTGCCTTTGACGGCCCACCACAGAAGGTCCTGGGCTACCGAGGACGGCACCTGAACAGGGTCCGACATCCTGCTTGAGGATTGAGACCACTGGAGCTTGAGCGCCCATTGCAAATATCTCATCCGCAACCTGGTCTCTGGCACCAGAAGAATGCAGGATGCCATGAGGCCGAGCAATCTCAAGAACTCGAACGCTGGGAGACTCTGGGCAAGCTGAAACTTGTGCACCATCTGCTGAATGTGATGAGCCCTCACCTGGGGAGGAAAACACTGCCCCAGGGACGTGTTGAGCACTGCTCCGATGTACTGGAGCCTCTGAGTTGGTGTCAAATGGGATTTGTTTAAGTTGAGGGGGAGGCCCAGCTTGTGGAGGGAGTGGCAGGTGACTGACAGATGATCCAGGATTTGCTCGGGAGAGCGTGCCCTGATCAACCAATCGTCCAGGTGGGGGTAGACGTGAATCCCCCCTTTCCTGAGATGCGCTGCCACCAGTACCATGAGCTTGGTGAAGAACCTTGGGCAGAGGTCAATCCGAACGGCAGGACCCGAAACTGAAAGTGCGAGTCGCCAACCGCGAACCTCAGGTACTTCTTGTGCTTTGGATGAATCGGCACATGAAAATAGGCGTCCTTGAGGTCGAGAGACACCAACCAGTCCTGAAGTTGAAGGGCCTGGAGGACTTGAGAGTAACCATCTTGAACTTGTCCTTCCTGAGGAGTTTGTTCAAACCGCGCAAGTCCATGATGGGTCTCAATCCCCCGTCTTTCTTGGAAATCAAAAAATAAGGGGAATGCCATCCCTTGTTCCTCTCCGCTACAGGCACCAGTTCTATGGCGCCTTTCTCCAGGAGGGATTGAATTTCCTGCGCAAGGAGCAGATCCGGACTCTTCAAAGAGAAATTCCCCGGTTGATTGTCGTGAGGACTCTGCCGGAAAGGAAGACAGTAGCCGTGGGCTATGATCTCAAGAACCCATACATCGGAAGTAATGGCACGCCACTCTACAAGATGCTGCGCAAGCCTTCCCCCAACCGGCTAACCATGGGACATGGCCTCATGACTGAGCTGAGGCGGCTGCGGCATTGCCTGAGGGCAAAGAGACAACTGCCCGAGCGGCCTTGGCACCTCGAGTACCTTGTTTTCCACCTCTGGCACTCCTTTGGTGACCCATTTGACTGGCAGCTCCTCTCGCTTTACCAAAGGATGAGTCATAACGAAAGGAACCTCCCCTCCATTGCTGTCCCCTAGGACGAAAAGGCGGAGGTTGTCGAACTGCAGAGCCCAACGACGTTGCTCCAGCTTTGGAGGTCTGCAACCTCTCAAGGCTCTCGTCAGCCTTGCTGCCAAAAAGATGTTTCTCGTCAAAGGGCATGTTGAGGAGCCGGGCCTGCACATCAGGAGCAAAGCCCGACTTCCGCAACCACGCAAACCTGCGTATTACGGTGCTCGCTGCCATGAACCGGCTGATGTAATCTGCCATGTCCAAACCCAACTGAACGGCTTCACACATGGTATCCTTGAAATCCTGGACCATAGCAAGGAAACCATCCCGCTCGTCCCCTTCGGGAATATGTTCAGCCACTAAGGAAACAGTTCCACAGAGTGTGCGTGAAGCGAGACAAGGCACATACAGAGTTGGCCGCCTGAAGGGCCATCCCCTCTGAAGAAAACACTTTCTTCGCCCAACCATCAAAACGTTTGTCGTCCCTATCAGGAGGGATGGTAGGATACGACGCCTGCTTTGCCGGGGCCGTAGCCGCCTGCACTACCAAACTCTCCGGAGAGGGGTGCTTGGTCAAGTAGCAGGGGTCGCTACTGGCTGGGCGGTATTTTCGTGGCAAAGACTTGCTGTTAGGGAGAATTCTCTGTTAAGGCTAATTTCCCAAACCTAGTGAGTTCCCCCAGCAGCTTTGCTGGATTTTTGGGGTTTATTTTTTTCTCCTGCTAAGAGTGAGACTCTTTCTCCAACTCTTAGACATGATTTGAGATATCCTTTGACTTTGTAATGTCTTTTATGGGCTATGGGGTCTTTTACTCCATAGGGTTTCATGTGTTTTTGGTAAGTGCTACACAGCACCCTCAGTGCAGTAACACAGGGGTGTCATAGTGACCCCCAAACATAGACTCCATACCCTGGGACTGACTACTGTCTCCCAGGGCATGTATAGTCACCACTGACTTTACTAGTCTTAAATTGTGAACAGAACCAGTACAAACCATCATATTGTGGAAGTACTGGTAGGGGTAATTAGATTGCCCCTGGGTCTGTTTTTCGAGGGGGCACTGTGCAGTCCCCCCTCATTGAGTTTTTGGCTGGTGGCAGTGGTTACCACGCGAAATATTCCACCAGAATATTTCCTATGGGATTTTCCCATTCATTTTAAACGCACCACTTTTTTGGTGCAATGTTAAAGATATCGCTGGGTTATTTATTTAATATTTATTCCCCGGTTGGGTCTTTTTGCCAGGACTCTGTTTTAAAATGGCGTTTGTGTTCGCCTCTGTAACTCCAACCCAAGTCAAGCCCTTTGTTCCACGTTTGGCGGGCTTCTGCCCAGAAGCCTCCAAAAGTGGTGCCACTCTGTCTGGGTCTACAGGATGTGTGGGAGGGGGTTTAGGCACCCTGGACTGAGTTGCCTCGGCAACTCAAGTCGCACTCTTGTGTGATTGGCTCAGTGGTGAGTCGCCCGGCTCACCACTTAGCATGTTTGAGTGACAGCTAGGACTGATGAATGGGGGTTTTCTGCATAAAAGCAGGGCTTTGGGGACTGTAACTTCAGAAGTCGCCACAGGACCTAAAGAATCCGAAGAGGGAGAAGCTGAGCCGACCTGCAACGACACCACCGGTAGAGCCCTGCTGAACCGCCTCACCACTTCCCGACGACAGAGAAGATCTTCATCCTGGAGAGTCTTCTTCCTTTGAACTGGTGGGGTTAACCAGTTCGCCCTCTTTTCGCTTTCCTGGACCGTCTCGTGGTCGAATCGCCCTAGCCAAGCACCCCGGCGGCCGGATAGCCACGCTTCACCACTACCACGAATAAAAGGGTAGTACCTTTTAACTGGGAAACTCCGCGGCTGGTTTCTTCCCTGGCAGTGCAACGACCTACAGCTTTCCTCCACGTCGAGATCTTCTCTTTTCCTGGATGAAGCACCGACTTGCACCCGCTGCCAGGAACAACTGCCCCCGCTGGAGCTTTCTCACCATTTCAGGTATTGTGTCCCGCCAGGTCTCCCTTGCAACAGACTGTTCAAGGTGTCCTGTAAATCCTTGACTCTCTATCCTGGGGTGACCTGGGACCTGCCAACTAACTTTTTCTGAACTGATCCAACTCTTTTTGAACTATCTGCAAAGATTTTAAAGTATATTTCAACTGTGAGATCTTGGACACATTCCGCCTTGCTCTCTCCAAGAGTGGGCCGGGCCTATGAACTTTCTTGCTCTACAGTAAACTCTGCCTGACTTGACTTGCTGTGGTTCTTCTAAAAGTGTTGGTATTGTGTGCTTTTCCAATTCTACCTTTTCCCTCCCTTTTTAACTAACTTATTGGAGTGCCATCTTAGGTTAAGCGCTCACCTCTGTCTGCAAATAAGTGGTGTTTTAACTAAGACTTGTTCAATAAGTAATCAGGGATGTATATATATATTGATAGTGACTGTGTTTGAACTTGCTTGCCATACTAGTGCTAGTGTATTTTTACAAGTGTGTTTTTAAATAAATAATTATATACTTTTATACCAAAGCTCTGGTCAGTGTTTGCTTGTGCTACTGTATTTTGGTACCTAATGTGTATACTCTATATACTGTCTAACTCTTCTTGAGAGAAGTCTGACTGATCAGCCACAGCTACCAGGTAAATCTGGGTGGTACAGACTGCTACCAATTGGGTTTACTGCCGACACCTGTGGTCCTAAGACTTTTGCAGTGGTAACTAAGGGAACTGCACAGGTTTCTGCCTAAGACTTGCCCACTGCCGGGAGACTCTCCGGAGCAGTCCAAGCCGCCGCCACCCTCCTCTGAAGATCCATATGGAACGGCAGTACCGGTCAGTTGGTGGACCTTGGTTGAGGATATCCGTAAGGTCATCCTGAAGAAAATCCCCTGGGGGAGCAGACCACCCCAAGTACTCGGTAGCCCTAGACATAAGGCGCCGGTATGAAGAGTCGGCATTAGTGCCAGGATCAGGCCTACAAAACTCCACCTCCGTAGAGGTGTCCAGACCACTAGCGTTGTGCAGGGACTGACGCAGGTCCTCAATTTGGATATGGCCCGAGAGAATCTCATCTGGCACCGTATCAGGAACCATGCCATCATCAGAGCCCTCATCCACCTCAGAAATATACTCAAGATGGTGGTAAGAGGGCACAGAATGGGGAACAAAGCCATGTTTGACCTTGGCCAGAGCCTTTCTAGGGGGTTCCACCGTGCCCCGGGGTACCTTGTCGAAACAGCCTCAAACGGCGTCGAGTGAATCGGCGTCGACACAGGCCTCGAGGGCGGAGCTCCAAGCGTGTCCCTCGACAGCCTGGGTGCCGATGGCGTCGACGACCTCTTCGAAGGCGGAGCCTCGAAAGAGTCTGCCGACGACCTCGGCGCCACAGGCGTCGACGTCTTCCTCCTAGACACCACTGGTGCACACGGTCTTGAGCACGTCGAGGACCGGGACCTGGAACGGGCATGACGAGAACGATTCCCCTTGTCAGAGTGGGACCTTTCCTGCGAATCGAGCCGAACACCCGAGCCCGAAGGCGTACGAGTGGTGTCTCTCGACCGACCCCACTCGTAGGCGTGAACGGACTAGTGCCCTGCGATTCGAGAATAGCTAATATTTTCTTCCCAAAGGAAGCCCATTCCTCCGGCGTCGCATGCTTGGTGGGATAAGCGACCCGCTGACGGGCGGCGTCCTCGGATGAGGACGAGGAAGGCGACCGATGACGGCGCTTCCGGGAGTGCCTCGAAGAGGCAGAGGAGTGGTGGGACCTACTCCGGGACCGAGACCCACTGGACTTCCGACGACGATGCGGAGAGTCGCCCATCGAATCGTCCGTCCAAAGCCCCGCAGACCTCGACTTCCGTGGCTTGGACACCTTACCTACTGACAGTTTTTTCTTGCGCTCCCGCAAGGCTTTGGATGTAAGCGACTGCCAGTTGACACAATCATCCATGTCATGGGCCTCCCCGAGGCACCAGAAGCAGGCGTTGTGCGAGTCCGCCACCAACATCTTGGACCCGCAGTCCCCGCACTTCTTAAAGCCCGGACGCGGGGTGGAAGATGAGGTAGACCTCTTACAAACTTCACAAACGAACAAGTTCGAAGAACCGATAAAGAACAAAAACTCCAAGGAGTCGAGGCGCGCCGAGATCTCCAAACCGAACACGTTCGCGGAAAAAAGGGAACTGAGGCTACGGGTGTCGTGCGTCATACTTATAACATTCAGTGACATCGGCCGGAGGAGGTCTTCGAGGGCGGCGTATCAATGTCATCGACGCAGGACGCAGAGGCCGAAAGATTTTCCGAAGCAGCACAGCTGTGGTGATTACTGTCATAGATATGGAATACGTTGGAGGACCCAATCCCCTCGAAAAGTGGGATTGAGGACGATTTGGCAAGAGCTTTAGAAAAAAGAAGGCAAGAGACACCACCTGGCAAACGCACGCGACTGAAGAAATTGATTCTTGAGCGCAATAAGCCAGTGTTCCTCCACATGAGAGTTGTGTGAGAACTCCATAAAGACACTTTGCAGCTGCTGCTCTTGAGGGAGGTACAGATGCAGTTGCAGAGTGGCTTTGTTTAGCACCACTACCTACCTTTACCTGACCTGTGAACCATCATTGCACTTATTGCCACAGACCTCGCCTTCAGGCAAGGGCAAGCGCAACACTACTTCAGAGACCACCTTCAAAAACACAAGCACATACTTTGCCAGGGCACGTGAAGTATCGATAGCTTTCAGCTCTAGATTGCCGGAAGCAAAAACAGTTTAGGCCATAGCACTGAGTTTTTACATGACCAGCCGGAAGGCAAAGAGGGAAAATTCAAAAATGTAAACCCTGCCATTGCAGTCTGAACCACCAGACTCTTGGGCGTATGATGTTTGGGCAGGAAGTCTGAGTCTGATGGATCAGGCTTATGTTTGCACACAATGGGATTTACTGATGGATTAGAACAAGGTCTTTGTCACAGCTACTCCAAAATAGGAACCTTTAAAAACGTCCATTTAAGGGGAGCACTTATCCAACGAGATTGGAAAGGCATATTTGTTTGACATGCCTCATTTGGGCGACCCAACCTGTTAGGCAAGATTGTATGCAGTACCCTTTGGGTGCACTACAATAACCCTGACCTTCTGGCAATAGGAACTCAACCTTCGGTATACGTCTCTACTACAGAGGTTGGTAGCGTGTTCACCAGCCAGGCTTATCTCAAGAGGGGTCAATGTGAGCTGTAGGGGCGCAACACAGAGATTCACAGTGACAAGTATTCAAATAAACTCTTACACACAAGGTTTCTTGAGCAAACAATTATTAATTTAACAGTCAGTTTGAGTAAGACTTCTTCAGAAGGAGCAATATAATAGTAACACACAAATAAACTCCAAACTACACACACCCAATAATTCTAAATCAGTAAGTACCCTTTTGGGATGGCACACAGACACTTCCTACACCCTTAGGTGACTTTAGTAACTAGGACACTGGACATTAATATACCACTGTTTGCATTTGGGGTTTGTCAAAGAGAAAGGTCATTAGAATTAAACAAGAGACCTCACAAATATTCTGAAGCAGGTAAGTACTTTTGGTAAGCCTCCAATGCAAAATAGTCAACCCCTTCCTGGAAGAAAGACTAAACAGAGTCAGAGGGAAGAAGAGTCCTTCAGGGAGCCAGGACAGGCCAAAGTCAATTGGGCAAAAGACTAGGCGAGCTGAAGCAATTCTTGCAGGTAGGTAAAAGTCTTGCACAATGTTTTAGACGTCTTTGTAGAAAAGAAGAAATCAAAGCAGGGCCACAAGCTGATTAGGCTTGTGAGGTAAAAAAGTGGATGGCAACTCTACAGAAGCAACCAAGACAAGTCTCAACTGAGAACAAGTGAGGTTACACAACAAGAGGTAAGTTCTCTTAGGCTTTACAGTACCTTTGGTTAGAAGAAAAAGGGCTTTAGCTGGCTTCTGTTCCTGTGTCGCTCTGCATATCCTGTGTTCCTGGGCCTCAGTCGTGGGGACAAGACGGAGGACGTCCGGAGGACTCCTGCACTGCAACAGGACAGTCGGCGACAGAAAATGACCAACTTCTATTGAGTAGCACTTTGCGGTTTCAGCTCCTCACGCCTAAGCAAATAGCAACATTGCAGACTCTTGGCTGTCGAGATGGGCTTTCCTTGCATCTGGAGTCCAGCACTTGGTTGAGGTGGCTCAGGCTCGGTCAGTCCAGCTTCCTGGGAGTCCAGAGGATCTTCCTGGAGCTCTTTGCCAACTTAAAAGCAACGCACACAATCTGGTGTTCGTCTCCCTGGCTCTACGGTTTCCACCAGCTCCGAGAGGATGTCCAGGTGGCTGACTTTGGAGTTGATTGGTCCCACCAACTCAAGGGGAGAAGTCGTCCTTGCAGGGCTTCTCAAGTCGAGGTGAATTCAGAGCTTCAGCACAGCAGCAGGGCTTCACCGGGCAAACCAACAGTCCAGGAGTTGCAGCAGGCGTCTCTTACAAGTTCTTATTCGGATTCCTTCGTCCAGAGGTCGAGATTGCGTTCCAAGCCAAAAAGCCTTGTCTTTTATGCAGGTTTCTCCCATTCATTCCAGCCTAGCTGCCAATCACACAGCTGGCACCTCCCTCAGCCAGACATACTGGTGCCAGAGGCGGGCTTCACTGGTGAATCCCACCAAATACAAAATGAACAAAGAGACCAAACCAAGTTTGGCGCACAGAGTAAATCTCAACAAGGACCTTCCCGACAAGAAATGGCAAAAAAAGACGACCGGGCCATTTTGACGAAATGGGCACCCATGGGTGCCTTACCGCGGCTGCGAACGCAGACAGCGGTAAAAACACACAATGGTAGTAAAAAGTAAAGCACTGCCATCAGCCATTAATTGCAGAAAGGGTAACATAAAAATGTTACATGAGAAACTAGACAAAGGGGATACTAAGTTACTCCTCCAGCACCTTATGGTAAGCCAGTGTGTGCTGGGTCTAGAAAGTTACAAAATGTAAGTAAAGTCAATTTCACTTCACTGCTCTTGGAAACAGCAGTTTCACCAAGAGAAGGTATTTAAACCTTTGGGAAATCTAAGACATCCCTGTGTCACTGCACTGAAAGTGCTGTGTGACACAATGTAAAGATGATGCCTATGGAGTTTGTCAGACTCCAAAGTTAAAAAGAACACAAAAATGTAATCACATTTAAAATTACATGAGAGATAAAAAGTCCTAAAGTCCAGCAAAAGAGCTGGGGTCTCCAAGATCGAAGGGAATTAAGACATTTCTGAGAATTCTCCCTAATTATAAATCGGTTGCCTGAAGATGAGGGAGGGTGTAAGGGACCAGCAATGTCGATTCCTACCCTCTCAACAGGAACTACGCGTGGTGTCCCAGCAGTGTGTTTGGTGTTACTGTGAGGAAGGACCCCTGTGTATTACTCCTAGAGACCGGCAGCTACTTTGCATCCACCTCGGAATAGTCCTCTTTCTACTTCGGCTGACTTCTTTTTCAACTATAAACACACCGCGCAAGCGTGCAGCGCTGCGCGTGTACCAGCAGTGTGTTTGGTGTTTGCATGTCTGTGGCTCGGTGGCCGGTAAACTGCGTGATTTCCGCTGGTAAGACCGCAGCTTCCTACATGCTTTTGGATCCCTTCCGCACTCCCTTAGCCAACTGCTGCCTTTGGGGATATTTCAGTGGACAGCCCATGGTGTATATACTCTATTGGTTTCTCCGGGGTAAACAGATTGCAAGATCCTAGTCTGCCTAGGGTCGCCTACGCCACACGAGAGTCAGTGACCTAGGAGTGGACCTCTAAAAAAATCTCCTATGGGACTCGCTTGGCTTGTTCATCGGTCGATCTGACAGTGTTGTACTGGAAATCTGTAAAGACCTTCACACTGCCTTTTTTGTGCTATGTGCTAATCCCTAATTAAGGTGCACTCGTGACAGTGCTTTTTTAGTTTTCTACTTCTGATTTTGTTGGGTGGGGAGGAGCGACTGGGCATAGTGCCTTTGAGCCTCCTTGCCACCCTTTTGTTCACCCAAAACTGGATTAAGTCCGCGCATCAAGACTGTTGCTTGAATAGTTGGCTGCTTCAGCACTGAACTTGATTGGTGTGTGGGTGACTGCAGGACTAGTGCCTTTGGGCCCCCACCCGATAGAGCTGCCCAAGCTAGTGATTCAACAGTATTACTCTACCTTGTTGTCTGTACAAAATCCAAATAGAAGTTGCAGGCAACGTCCAAACGATAGATTCTGTTGACTCAATGCGCTATTGAGACTGAGCACATTTGAGCTGTTTGATTTCTCTCCTTTTTTGGGGTTCAGGTGACAGTGTCTTGGAGCCTCCCTGCCCTTAATCTTGAGTGCAAAGTAGCTGGAGTCCGCATACCTGCGCTACTGCGGCCCAGTTTAGTAAAAGGCACGCGACTGTCCAGAAAAATCGGTTGTTAGTGACCTGAATTCAAGTAGGTGTGGGGGTGCCTGCGGGCCTTGTGCCTTTGAGACCCTACCCCATAGAGCAGGGCCAGTTGGTGTTTTTGTAACATTATTCCATCACGATTCCCGTGTCAAACTCACATTGAAGCTGCAGGAGAGTTGTAAAACAACTTTTTGTTTTGACTATTAGGTTGAATGCCGATTAAGGCTGTTTGGTGATTCTTTGCACTTTTGGATTTTTTATTCTGTTTGGAGTGGTGTGGGTACAACCGTGAGCAGAGTGCCTTTGAAATTCCTTATTATTCTTTAGCACAAAGTAGCTTTGAGTTTACGCAGCACTATTACCGACTCACGGTTTGTGACTTGAGAGGTTATTCGAACTTTGAATCTGAGTGGTGTGGTGTTTATCCTCTCAGAGTTGGGGTGATTGGTGAATTTTCCCTTTTGGGAAGGTGAGTTGCTGCTAGAGTGCGGTGTGATTCCATTTGGCATTTTGGAAAAATGGCCAATGGGCTTAGAAGTGGTCGCAAATTGTGTGAGACTTTAGTAGGCTGGACCCTAGCCTCACAGCTTGGGGTGATTGAACTACCTACCTCAGTGTGCCTAAATGGGCCTGAAGAGAGCAGTGAGGTGTGCACCTCCGTATGTGAGGATTTACAGCCCGCCTCTTGCAGCAATCCCAAATATTGGGGGACACTGAAATGAGTACAAACCTGGTAATATAGGAGGGTGAGATGGTTGTAGGGCCTTATGACTCATTGCCTGAGTTAAAAACATTTAAAATGAAGGAAATTAATGCATCAGAACAAATGGACCTAAATGCACAATCAAATGCTGTAGTGATATTTGAGGAAGAAATGAATCAACATACCGATATCCTTAAGAAAATGGGAATAGAGAGCTTTAAGAGTAAATTAAATGATGTCTCTACGATTGCCCCTGTGAAAGAAGCGGAGCTGGGGAAACGCATGCGGTTTTCCCTTGCCCCCTCTACCCCGGTAAATCAAAGTGGACGGGGCATCGAAAATGTACAACTGTTTAGCAAGCCTCAACAGGCACTGGGTGGATTGTGTAAAGTAAGTGTTTGTATGAGAGACCATAATGCTGACTACTCTACAGGAGACTTTGGTATTTGGAAATCTAGTTCCCCGACCGATGTGCAGAGCAACTTAAAACCTACGGCAGCCTTAATGCTCTCGGACCATGATATAGGCATGTCCATGCATCATTCTGAGGCAACCAACCCTGAAGCTCGCCCAACAGGTGGTCAGTGTCCTTTAGACTTTCCTGAAATGTCCACAGAGCAGCCAGCAGTTGCAATGCTCTTGGGGGTTGATTCAGGCATTACCAACCATCATTATGATGGGAGTGCTGCTGAAGTTCGGGTCATGGCTGGCCAACACCCTTTAGACTCCTCGGCAATGGGCACAGATTTTCCGCTGCTAACGAGAATATTAAATTTGCTGGACAGAGGGCATGAACAAATGCACTCTGAAATTGGAATTATGAAGGGTGCACTTGTTGAAATTCTATACAAAATTAATCGGATGGAAGGGCTTCTTTTTGCTTGTGACACTGTGGCTGCCCAAACAGCTGGCAAAAATAACCCTAATGTGTCCACAGTAGATAGGGCTGTACAAACACCTCCGGATTATAGGATGATGGGCAATACAGTTAAGTCCTTTGCCCAATTAGAAGCTGGAAATCTGAGCCATGGTGAACCTAATTTGGCAGAATTAGTGACTGACCTTACCCAGCTTGTTACTGTGAACTAATTGGCAATTCAAAAAAATCTACAGAATATTAATGTGACCTCGTATGACAATCAGATCAACTCAAATGTCGGTTGTGGTGAGCAGACGGGCAATGCAAAAGAGGCCTCTTACAGCGACCCGATTGATAGTCCCACTGCACTAACTAATTTGATAGACTTGGAAGATGAGTTTCACGTTAAGCATGATTATATTGCTGTTGTATAGCTAGCGCTGGAAAACACGGAAATCCCAGTTCATGTGCTGTCTCGAAAACAAACAAAAAAATGGCTGTAAGGGCATTAAAACGAGTGGCCCGACCGAATAAATCTTCGAGTGCAAAAATAAATAAAAACATCTAAAAACAATTTCTTGAAGAAAAACTATAATCATGCTTCCCATGTTAAGGACATCTGCAATCTATCAAACGAAGATGGGGTTATTGATTTGCATCAGCTTAACACAGAATCTAAAGCTCTAATGAATATTGAGAACACACATGCAGTACCAACACCAAAAGTAGTTAAGGGAAAAAAGAAACTCCAAAAAATCCTGGTAAAACAGGGTATCTTAGAATCTAATTCCCACAAGAAAGATAAGATGCCCAGGGAGGGGTCCTTTGTTTATGACCAACAAAAACAATCAGATTTATTGAAATTCTATCCTGTACTTGAAATAAAAAAAAGCATCTAATAGAATTAAAGGCACAGGTGGAGTACTGCCCCCAAAGCCATTGAATCCAACTACAACTAATCCGGTAATGAAACAGGACTTAAAGATGATGCCTACTCCCAAAGTGCAAAGAGCTGTGCAGAATCTTAAGCCTGCTGAATCCAATATTGTGAAAGGGCAGTCTGGAAATGTATGTAGTGCACCGGTAAAATTTGTGACCGCATCAGGTGCACAGGCGATGTCCCGTGTAGGCTTTGATGAGACCCTCAAAGTACCACCTAACTCCAGTGTTAACCCCAATGTCCAAGTGAGTTTGAGATGGCACTTTCGCCTCAAATGCCAAGGCTGGTCCAAATGGGAAATAGGAGTTTAAATCGTTCTGCTATTTTGGGAGCATTCCAAGCAATTCCTTCCCTGAGGACAATCAGATCAGATGATATTGGCCGGGTCCGGTTATCATCCCAAAATCGACATCGGATGATTTGCGGATACCACTCATACATCATTATTAAACTGATATGGGAACAAAGATGACTTTGAGCTGATTGGGCTCATCCCTTACATTTTTCCGTCTGTAGCGGAAGCGACAGTCTTTGTGGAAACCCCCCATATTAAGAGTGAGGTGCCAGGTGCCCCCTGTATGGGAGAAAGATTCCACCTATTTCCACGCAGCCCAACATTCAGAACCTGAACCACTAGAATGATTTTATAGGGGTGACCTTTATGTCGTGGAACTTGTGTGGCCTAAGAAACTTTCTGTCTTGAGCCGCTCACCTGATCTACGACCTACTGTCTTTATGCTTCAGGAAACCATGCATCTAAATCTGTTTGTGGTGGAGGGCTATGGCACTTACTACCAGCCAGCCAAACTGGGTTTATTGGGCCGCCCTTCTGGGGGTCTCACAATATTGATTGATAAAAACCTGTAGAACAGTGTCTAATCTAGTCTTTGTGCACAAGGCTTTTCTTGTGGTGGAACTCCATTTTCCGGGTCAATGAATGAGAGAATCTTGGTTGTAAGCTTATACTGGCACAGATTGGTATCCCCCATATTCAATATGTTTGATTGGTTGAACGAGATCTTGGAAGATGTGGTCTCCCGTAAACCGGCTCTAAGCATCATTGTTGGCGGGGACTTTAATGCCACCTGTCTAAACTTACAAAGTCTAGGAGGGGTTCCTTCTCGAGGCCTGCCTCGTCTTTCTGAACTCAAAGGTGAAAAAAGGGTTGAGTATTTCATGTCTTGGGGTGTGCAACTCAACCCATTACGCCTAAATCCGATATCTACGGCTACACCTGGATTAGAGGCTCTGCACGTTCGATGATTATTGATTATTTCTTCGCATCAACTAGTTTGCATTACCTGGTACAGGAAGCATCTACTGGTGAATGTGGAGTAAGCGATCATCTTGCCATAAACCCGACGTTGAATATCCCAAAACCTACATATAAATCTGTGACTGCCCTAGTGTTAGGGAGAATTCTCATTTATGGCTAATTTCCCTTACCTAGTGAGTCCCTCAGCAGCTTTAATGGATTTCTGGGGGTTATTTTTTCCACCTGGTAAGAGTGTGAACCTTTTTCCCACTCTTACATGTGTTTTGCCATGTGTATTTCTACTTTTTATGTGATGTTGGGCTCTGGAGCCTCAACACTCCCTGAACCCAATTTCTTGTGTGTTACACCGTATCTTCAGTGCAGTAGCACCAGGTTGTCTCTAAGACTTCCCACTGACTCCATTTTTCTGGGGCTGACTACTGTCTCCCAGAAACAGGTAAAGTTGCCATTTACTTTATGTAGTAATTTAAATTGCAGACCCAATACACCCTATCTTACATGGAGTATTGGAAGGGGTTAATTCCTACTCCATTCTGTCTGCGTCTCTTGGAGCTTTGTTTCGCTCCCTTAACACTAAGACTTGGCTGGTGGCAGTGGTATCTACCCTAACTTTTCTAACGCGATTATACTATATAAACGTGGTACTGTTTTAGGCTATTATATGAGCCTCAAACATAAATCCGCTTGATCAAATACTTTTCATTTTGGCTCCCCTCGGGTTTAGTCGCCATTTCTTTGTGTTAAAATCCTTCTTGTGTTTTACTTTGCGCGGCAAACCAGGTTTGCCTTCTTTGTTCGCCGACCTTTGGTGGGCCTCTGTCCAGAAGCCCTCCTTTGGCGTCTGGGTGTCTAGGTGGGCTGAATGTGAGGGAGGGGTTAATTAACCCCCTGCACAGGGTCTCCTTGGAGACCCAAGTCGCACTTCGGGTCCATTGACTGGGGTGGTTGTCGGGGCTGGACAACCCCCCTGCTGTGTGATTGACAGCCAGGCTGTGTGAATGGGGGATTTTCGCATAAAAGGCAGGACTCTTGGGCTGGAAATAAGAGTCGCCACTGGAACTACAAAGAACTGAAGAGCAGCGGAGACGAAGACGGCTGCTGCAACTACTGGATCCCGGTGAAGCCCTGCTGCAGTCCTGAGCCATCTATCCTTCAACAACAGAGAAGATCCAGTCCGGAGTCTTCTTCCCTTGAGCCTCACCTTTCTACAGCCAGAGAATCCTCTTCTGGGTCGAAATCACTGCACATTGTTGTAGTGGTCCGGATAGCCATCAGAAAAACCCTCTCCTGTTTTTAAGGAGTGCACCTTTTTATTCACCATTGTTTTGCTGCTTCTGGCTTCATCCCTGGGTAGTGCAGATCGCTCCAGACGTCGTCCTTGTCTCCACGACTGAAGCTTCAGGAACCGCGAGTCTGCAGGAACTACCAGGAACAACTGCCATGGCACCAGGTCTCCGGACGAATAAGGTACTGTGTCCTGCTTCGAGGAATTGGGGTGAACCCCTTTTCTCCTCACTCAATGCTTGCCCATGTCTTCCTTCCCTCTTATAACTTTTGCTTCCCTTTTGACAATATCTAAGTACACCTGGCAATCTCGAATCGTGAACTGTTCTAACCTTGTGATCCTCGACAACATGGCCCAGTCCCACTTGACACTGGCGCAGGCCTATTGACTTTTATCTAGGTTTTAGAAAGTGTCTTTTGATTCCATCTGCCTTGACAAAACTATTGCCTATGATTTTTCTCCCCAATTTTCTTGTGGCAATTCATGTGCTAAGTGTGTTTGACGACGGTAACATTGCTTCTCGCGGGTACACTTTTCTTTCGTAAGACCGAACGGTCATTACTGTCAAAAAGTGATCACGTAACAGAGAGTCTCCCAGGATCCCCCTTGTTATTTGCATATTTCAAGAAACTTTGGGTCTCACCCTAAATTACCAGGGGAATCCAGACGTGGACCCCTTGCTCACTATTCTTAGGGAGGCACAGCTACACCCTACTGATGAGGTTCAACCAGACCGAAACACGTGTCTGGAGTTGCTGTTGGTACTCTTGTTCAGAGGAGAATTGCCTATCATTTCGGTGCTGGACTGCCCCAGGGCAGGACAAAGACTGATATGTTTGGGATATTTCTTCTCTGTGAAAGATAGTGAGCTGAAGACTCTGGGTAAGGCTCTTGTAACCAGGACTCATGTCTGGCAGAGTGTCTCCCGGGACCCCCCCTTGTTATTTGCATAACCCCCGGTAACATCTTTGTTTCAAAACACCAGTCAATCAAAACCAAAGGTACTTACCTTGAATTGTTCTGCACAAGGGTAATTGGTTGTGTGTAGTGTATTTGAAGTGTGGTTTTGATTTAATAGAAGTGAAGTGTTTTGTGAACAGATGGTCTAAAAATAAATGTACTTGTACTTTTTAACCCGAAACCTTGAGTCAGTGTTTGCTTCAGCCACAGTAATTTTAGTCCTTTGTGTAATCCCTATTACTGCTCCTGTGCTCTTGAGATAAGTCTGGCTGCTCCGCTACTGCTACCACTATAACTGTAGTACAGACTTGTACCAAAGGTGAAATTGTACTGCCACTTGTAGACTTAATCACCTGTAGTGTTCCCTAAGGGTACTGCAGAGGATTCTGCCTAACGTCTAGCTCTTTTGGTAACGGATCGTCCGCATATAGTGGTCAGATGTGATTTTAAAACTTGTGCAACTTTAATTAACCACCTGAGAAATGACCCCATGCTCTGTTCTGTGTCGGCAAATTCGTGCATTACTCCTATTTTAGCAGAATGGCGGAATGAAGTTCGCATCCAAGATCATCTGAAATGGATTGTACAGCACCAGTGCAAGGTGGTACTCAAGCACTGTCATCGATTTAACAATTGCATCTCTTCCCTTAAGAAAGATAAGAGAAGACAGTTAAGGCAACTGACCCTAGACAATTATGATTGGCCTGCATATAACTTACGTAAACGTAATACCGTTCAGTGGTACCCCAACAAGGTGAAGGGGCTTAGGCATGAACTTCACAGAAATGACAATCAAAAGATGATACACCATCTCATTGCTAATGATACAAGACAGATGTGGGCGATGCTTAGAGCAACTACAGGTGCTGCTACTACTTTGCACAAGGCTGCTGTCTCCGCTCCGATATGGGGGGGATTATATTAAAAAAAATATATATATGCACCGCCCATCGGCTTTGAATACATCAAACAAAGAAGTTATGACCGGCTGATTCCAAAATTTTCTCCATGGTTGCGTGAGGACATTGTCCGTGCAATTGCTAAGACTAAAGCATCTAAGGCCCCACGGCCAGATGGCATTCCGCCCGGTTTGATTAAAGCAGATCAAGAGTTTTGGGCCACTCTCTTAAAAACGAAATTTGATTCAATATATTTGACTAGAAAAATCCCCCTTTCTTGGGGCAGTGCGATTATCGTACCCATCTATAAGAAGGGGAAAATTGACGATCCCAATTATTTCAGACTCATTGCTTTAATCGATGCTGCGAACAAGATCTTTACTCTCTTGATCTTAGAAGAAATCCAGTCTCATATTACCCACTTGAATCTGCTGTCACGCTTTCAAGTGGGCTTTAGGAAACATATAGACTGCCCTCTCAACGCATCTATTATGGCACACCTATATGATCACTGTAAATATTCAAGAATACGTCCGACCTACATGGCAGCCTTTGATTTTACAGCTGCATTCAACACAGTAATTAGAGAGGTGCTTTGGGAGAAGATGATCAATCTGGGCTTTCCTTTAGATCTGGTGGCGGTTATTGCACTTCTACACCTAAATACCTCTTATCAAATAAGGCTGTCAAGGAGTGGGGCGGTAACTGACCCCATCCCTACAGAGATTGTACGTAAACAGGGCTGCAACCTTGCTGCAGTCCTGTTTAATCTCTACCTAGTAGGCATGGATGGGATTGGCGTCAGAATGTTATTTTCCCAGTGAAATTGGGTCGATTAGTGCTTAACTGATTGGATTCGCGAATGATCTTAAGTTTTTAGATGGCACTCCTTTTGGGATTCAGACAAAACAACCTATTTTTCATTTTTGCCCAAAAGCACAAACTTCAAATTAATCCAACCAAGTCCTTTATTATTTCATTTGCGGATGGCAAGAAGAAAATTGCTAGATTCAATTGGTGCTTAAATGGGGTGTGTATTCCGCAGATGCCCTCAATCCGCTATCTCGGTTACACCCTTGCAAATACTTACTCCACATCTGCATGGAAAGATCTTCTTAATGTAAAAATGAAGTCACTCACCTCCCAGATGAAAATCATCTACAACAAGTATTGTCAATTTTCTGTCCTGCCCTGTTTGCAATACTATCTTCTGAAAGTAGAACCCATATTGCTATATGCATTGGACATCTGTCTCTTAGAGATGGAGGGGTTCCTGGACTTAATACAGGGTAGAACGTGGACGCAGGTTCTTGGTCTAGCGCTTTCAACCCCAAATGTACTCATTTGCCATGAGTTGGGGATTTTACTCCTTTCAGTCAAATGGCATTGGCGGATGTTGAACAGCTATTCAAAAATGCTTGCCCCCCCTGCCTCCCCGAAACATTCTTTATATAAAGACTTGCCACTTATGTTGAAGGAGGGTTCTGTTCCATCTATGGTAAAATTTAAAAAGAAAATGGAAGTATTCATGCAGTCTGCATCGATTAGCAAGGATGACCTTGTTGCTGGTCTTCCGTCCTTTAAGCGCAACTTTCAGCAGTATTACTGGTGCCTTATGTTAGACCAAATCGGCAACAGCAAGACGTATTATGAATACGCAATATTTCGCAGAAAATGGGATGTCAGAGCTAGTAACTTGGAGATTTTTCCATGTTATCGTTTGTGCAAGACAATATGCGCTTTAAATTGAATCAATTGCTGACAAATAAAAGGACTAAATCTTGGAATGCGGAGGAGACGAATCCAACTCCTGGACGATGTCGATTCTGTACGCAACCTCTCCAATTGAATCCTCAAAGCACCCGACCATATACTGCGAGTTTTATAAAGATTTTAGATATAGGATTTTTGGATCTTATCTATCTTTGTCATCCTGGTTGAGCAGAGAAAGCTTATGGGAAAATTGTATGTGGGGCAACAATAAAATAGTTAATGCTGAAATTGACCCAACTCCTGAATGTTATTCAAGACAATTTGGACTTTAACAATCCAGTGTCTCATTGTGAAAGCTGAATGAGTAAAAAGTGAGCAAGTGATTCACACCATTATCTAAGATATTGGTTAGAATAAGAGATTTTATGTTCTAATATGATAAAATAGATGTAGAAAATGTTTATTTTATGCGGAAAGGTGAAATGTTTGATTTATGTTTTCACGTTTTTATATATATTCTGTAATATTTAAGTTTTTGTAAAGGTTTCTAACCAAATACAATAAAATAAAATGAAAAATGGAACTTCTATCACTGGGAGAGGCTCCAAATTCTTGGCTTCACTCTTGCCAGAAGTCTGACAAGTTTGACAGCTTCTACAGAATTTATCTACATCAGACCCCATCTTGGGCCAGTAGAAGTAAAGAGAAATCCTTTCCTTGGTCTTCTTGAATCTTAAGTGACCAGCTAAAGGAATCTCCTGGGCTAACTGTAGAAAATGGGGTCTCACCTCCTGAGGCACTACAAGTCTTCTGTAGTTCCCTGGGGTAGACTCTATAGGCTCACTGTAAAGGAGGCCATCCCCCCCAGTGCAGCCTGTAGTTCCCTGGCTCTTGCCCATCCACCTGGGAAGCTGCCTGTTGGCAAAGTCCTTCAAGAGTAGGACACTCTCTTTGACATCTGCCCTACAGGGGCCACCTTCTGCAAGCAAAGTCTGCAGCTCAGGATTTTCTTTAGGATCTAGATCTCCAACAGGGGGAAGGTCTTCCAGTTCTGTTTCACCAGTAACTGTTTCACCATCCCCCTGGTTGGTCCTCACACTCAGCCTCAGCTGGTGGAGACCTTGAACTGTCCTCTCAGGGATGCACTATTTTCCTGCACAGGGGTAATACTTTCCTTTCTTCCTGATACCTTGGGTTTCCTCTGTCGCTTTCTCCTTGGAATTAGAAGTCTGTTCTTCCTGTGTACGGAGTGTTACAGGTACCTCTGTAACAACCCATTGAGAGTCATCTAAAGTGAGCTCTCTGGCCTTCCTAGTCTGCTCCTGCTTCCTTTTACTGGGAGGCCTGGGGGGTGCTCTATACAACTCCAAGAGCTTTTAAGTAATTCCCCAACAGGGCTCTCCCAGGCACCCAATTCTAAAAACTGACAGGTATTCTTACAGTCATATTGTTGAACTGGATGAGAGCAGGAAGTATTGGAAGCATCTAGATAGGGCCCCCAGCAAGCTTAGTGGGACCTTGGGGTGCCTTAGCAACATCCTCAGGTTTGTAAAAGGTTTCATCCACTACAGTAATGCTGGTGCCAGTATCTCTAATGGCAGAGGTCTCCTGTCCATTAACAAGTACACTGTCCTTGTAACATTCTTTGGTGTTGTCTGGAATAGAGTTATACACATTTACATTCTGCTTTCCCACAGACCCAGGGACACTAATGAAACAGCAAGTAAAGCTACACAACAAGAGGCAAGTTCTCTTAGACTTTACAGTACCTATGGGTTAGAAGAAATGGTTCCAGCTGGCTTCTGTTTCTGTGCAGCTCTGCAGATCCTGTTGTTCCTGGGCCTCAGTCGTGGGGACAAGAGGGAGGACGTCTGGGGACTCCTGCTCTGCAATGGGACAGTCAGCGGCAGCAATAGGCAAACTTCAATTCAGCAGTTCTTCTGTGTTTATGCTCCTCGCACCTGACAGCAAATAGGAACACTGCGGTTCTCGGCTACCACTTCAGACTTTCTTTGCTTCTGGGGTCCAGCATTCTGTTGAGGTGGCTCAGGCTTAGTCAGTCCTGCATCAGGAAAGTCCGGAGGATCTTCCCAAGCGCTCAGGTCCAACTTAAAAGCAATGCACACAACCTGGTGTTCCTCTCCCT
Source organism: Ambystoma mexicanum (assembly GCF_040938575.1). Taxonomy (NCBI): domain Eukaryota; kingdom Metazoa; phylum Chordata; class Amphibia; order Caudata; family Ambystomatidae; genus Ambystoma; species Ambystoma mexicanum. The sequence goes on along the minus strand of NC_090921.1, from coordinate 774,140,845 downwards.
GGCTCTTCGGTTCCAGCAACAACTGCAGTGGAAATGCAACCAGCTTCGAGAGGATGTCCTGAGGGGCGTACTTTGGAGTTGATTGGTCCCACCAACTCAAGGGGAAAGTCGTCCTTGCAGGGCTTCTCTAGTCGAGGCGAATTCAGAGCTTCGCACAGCAGCAGGGCTTCACCGGGCAAACCAACAGTCAAGGAGTTGCAGCAGGCGTCTCTTCCAAGTTCTTCTTTGGATTCCTTCGTCCAGTGGTCGACTGCCTTCCAAGCCAAAAAGCCCTGCCTTTTATGCAGGTTTCTCCCATTCATTCCAGCCTAGCTGCCAATCACACAGCTGGCACCTCCCTCACTTCCTGCCCCCGCCAGACATACTGGTGCAGAGGCGGGCTTCACTCGTGAATCCCGCCAAATATATAATGAACAAAGAGACCAAACCAGGTTTGGCACGCAGAGTAAATCTCAAGAAGGACCTTCCTGACAAGAAATGGCAAAAAAAGAAGACCGGGGCCATTTTGAAGAAATAGGCACCCTTGGGTGCCTTACCGTGGCTGCGAACGCAGCCAGCGGTAAAAACACACAATGGTAGTAAAAAGTAAACCACTGCCATCAGCCATTAATTGTAGGAAGAGTAACAAAAATGTTACATGAGAAACTAGACAAAGGGGATACTAAGTAACCCCTCCAGCACCCTATGGTAAAATAGTGTGTGCTGGGTCTAGAAATGTACAAAATGTAAGTAAAGTCAATTTCACTTCAATGCTCTTGGAAACAGTTTCACCAAGAGAAGGTATTTAAACCTTGGTGAAATCTAAGAAACTTCCCTGTGCCACTGCACAGAAGGTGCTGTGTGACACAATGTAAAGATGATGCCTATGGAGTTTGTCAGACTCCAAAGTTAAAAAGAACACATAAATTAAATCACATTTCAAATTAAATGAGAGATAAAAAGCCCTAAAGTCCAGCAAAAGAGCTGAGGGTCTCTAAGGTAGAAGGGAATTTACACGTCTGAGTATTCTCCCTAACAACCAGCACTAGAGGATTAAGTTGCTTGAGCTGCAGATCTTGAGTGCTTTGGCCACAAAAACTTCACTGGCTTGATTGTGATTACCTTTGTTGAAAAGGACATTTTTAAATGCGATTCAAGGTCTTCAGCGTTTCATGGTACTTTTTTGCAGTATCTAGGGCCCAATCGACTGCTTTGCCTAATAGAACCTCATTTTTATTGGCATATTTAAAAGGGTGTCTTAAGTCTCTGCTTGAAGGTCTGAGCTCCTTAGTCATGCATGTCTCTTTAATAAAGCAATGGTTCTCCAAGCAGTATCTGCTGCGTTCAGGGTGTTTTTTGAAGTACTGCATGAGCAGTTTGTTACCCCTTTGATAAGGCTTTAAGTATTTCAGACTTTAGGAGCTGTTGGATGTTTAGCAGTAAGTTCCTCGACATGGACCCACTGAGCTCTATTAAAGCTAGCCAATAAAGCTATGTTGTTAACAGTCTTAATGATTTAAGCAACAGGATGTATTGGCTGATCTCTTTTTTCTCATTGAGGAAGCCATCCAAGAAATGTGTGTCATCCCGTTTCATGTGTGTCTATTTTAAAACAATAGGCTGCTTTTTTTAAGCAGGTCACTATGCAGTTAATTGTCAACAATAGGTGAAGAGGAGATGGGGTCCTCGACACCTGGTGAAGGCATAGGCAGTTCATCTAGGTCTGTACCTGTATCATCCTCCTCAAAATCTACATCCTAGTCTGTGCAAAGCTCTATTTCTGCTGGCTCCTGTGCCGAACCAGGAGGACTGTAAGGTGTGCCGTGTAAATTGGATTTGTTTTTTCAATAAAAAGAAAACACCTATCTAGCCCTACTGTTATGAGGGAAGGTCCCTGCTTAACCAACTAAAATTAAGGGTGCTCGTCAAAGTCCAAAAGAAATAGCCCTAAGTCCAAATCCTAGCACCCAAGTGGCCATACCACTTATGAAAAAATAACCCCCAAAAAAAGGAGGCTGGAGCAAAAGCCTTTGTCGTTGGCTCTTGCCGGTCCCAATCACTTGGATCTCTTTTCAATAGGTTTTAAAACTTTGTCAATGTCCCACAACACAGTTCACAACCTCTCTGCAGCTTCTGTTTGCCAAATCTCAATTCCATACCATTAGCTCGCTCCAGGAAAAAAAGATTTGCCAGATACAATTGCACCATTTCCGACGTGGTGCTTGACACTATTTATTTATTTATTTATGTATTTGTATTTGTAAAGCGCACAGCGGCCCTTGGGCATTGTGGCGCTGTTAAGGATATATGCTTGGAACATCAAGACTTGTAAACTTACTTACATAGGCATACAGAATAGAGGCATACATTTCAGTTGGTTTAGCAGTGTGGACAAACATTACGGTTGTGGTCTAGGCATACCTAACCCCGCTGGACGGGTGCAGAGGTGAAACTTATGTAGGGTGTGTCTGAATATGTAGTTAGTGGAATAGTTGCATTTTCAGAATCTTGCGGGAGATCTTTCCTTAGAGTAGGTGGTAGTGTGTTCCAGTTTCTTGGTGCAAGGATTGCAAAGCTAGCGCTTCCAGCTTTAGCTCTTTTAAAGGTTGGGATAGCGAGCAGGTTGCAGTGTTGGGTGCGTTTAGGTCTTTCTGATGTGGCGCGGTGAATGGTTTCTGAGAGGTAGGGGGTGCTGTGTTTGCTAGGCAAGCATGTGTAATGGAAAGGGATTTGAATAGGATGCACTCTTTGACTGGTAGCCAATGGGCATCTTTCCAGGCTTGGGAGATGTGTTCCATTTTAGGTATGCTGAGGGCTGCCCTAAGGGCGTTGTTTTGACTGGTTTGGAGTTTCTTTAGGGCTCTGCTGAGAGGTCTATGGCTTCAATGGCTGCTGATGGATTCCTCGTCGTCCGAAATGACTGCGTCGACGGGGGAAAGGTTTTTGGCCTGCATAGCGTAAACCGGCCACCGTTTAGTCCACTTGTCTTTCAACGTTTTGGTCGAAAGTTTGCAGGCCTTGCACGAGCGCTCGTCATGGTTACGATGAAGACAATGATTGAATCGGCGATGGGTGCCCTCCCATGGATATTTGCCATTACACGACGGACAGAAATTTAAAGGAGTCCTCTCCATAGCAGAGGTTAGCGGCAGCCAGACCAAGAGAAAAAAGAGGGGTGAAGGAAATACATCCTCAGAAAGGAATAAAACCCAGGGCCCCACTCTCCCTACTGTAAAGGCCAGGCCAGAGGCCACGTGGTCAACAGTCGCCGAGCAGTTGCAGATGTCGCTTGCGGCAGGAAACCCACAAAGCAGTCGTCGAGCAGGTGGTCGGACTAGACGACCATAGGTCGTGGGAACGAATGTAACAATATAAAACTCTTATGAGCTCTGCATAAGCGACCAACTAGGTTGGGATTTTTGGTACACCACACGTCACGTTATGGATAGTGTAACAGTAACGCCCATGTCGACGTCCCCTTTCGATCTTCTTGCAATTGCCTAGCATACTATCCTGCCAGGACTTTTCTTTCCCAGGTGCTCTGCACACACCTTCGATTGTAAACACTCTTGTTCACGGGTGCTCTGCACACACTTTTAAATGTAATATCCTCTCAAATCTGCTTTATCTAACACAGTGCCTGCCTGGTACACTATCCTGGAAGGGCTTTTCTTCAATGTGTATTGCAAAAGTCGCTTACTTCTCGTTTCCTTTACCTTTTTATAAAAGGGTTCAGTATTTCCTTCTCTTTCAAGTCTTTCATTCACATGTTTTACATTTATTTGCTATTGGCATGTCTGCTGGTATGCCTCGGTGTCGCGGCTTCCCTTTAGGGAACTCACCGGATCTTGCAGGCTTTCTTTTCTCTTCCCACTGTCAACCAGAGGTGGTCGTTCTGCTTCTATGACCTCGTTCCTTGGCCGGTACGCTAACCGCGGCTCCTGCTGGGCTTTTCTGCTTTCTGTTCGGCTTCGGTAAGGACAAAGTCGCAGCTCCGCACCAGCAAACCCCAGGAGCCCTGTGCTGGCTTCTGGCGTTCTTGCAGCGTATCTGATCTCGCGTCAGCTTCCCACTTCTGTATTCCTGAGCCGGTGACTCCACGACAGCCTCTGCAGCTCCACAGTCTCTCAGTGCGTCCTGAGAGAAGCGGAATTTCTCCTGCCAGCAGCGTGCTCTGGTCAGCTGTGGATTGAATTTAAAGCTCCCAGTTACATGACTGTACTCACAACAACTAGAGCGCAGTCTGCACAGTTGGTCTTTTCTTCTCTGCATTACTTGGCTCCTCTTCCTCATCCCAGTATTCCTGCAGTTATGGGAATGGAAGTCCATTCTTGATGTTGAATCAGTACAAGTGTCTTTAGAAGTGTTTGAAGGCAAGTTAGCTCTTGATAACTTTTAGTTAAAGTCTGAGAAGACATTTTCATGAGTGCTGGAGGGTAAGTCAAATCTTGATGTTTTATACACAGATCTTGTCGGATGGTTTTTGATACTTTTCCTAGGTGATGAGGGGAGGTGAAACAACATGCCATCAAGGCATCAGGCATGGATGGGGTAGCCTCAAAAGAGGAAGGTGAATACTGTGCCTTGCCTGACGGTGCCCTGCCACTTCCCCAGAGGCCATCTCCCCATGTGATCTTCCCTCATATAGCCACCCCCAGGGTCAGGATCAGGTAGCGGCTGCCGTCCCCTGGCTACATGGGGAGAGTTAACCGCCAGGAAAGAAGTGACGATACCATCGGATTCATCACAGTGGTCTCTACCTACCTTACTAAGGTGCTCATCAGTCATTCGTGGACGTCCAAATAATTAAGTCTGCGGTCCAAAACTATCCTAGCTGACCCTACCACTAGATAAACAAACTTAGGTTTGGAGAATGACTCCCCTCTCCTTCGGTTACTTCGAGTACCAGTCTATAAATCAATACAGGATCCTTACATATGTTCTCATTACTTATTTGATTAGTCGCTGTCATTCTGAAATGGAGCTTGTGAATATCCTTTTTTTAAAAAAAATTGATCTTATGGTTTTCTTGGACCATTTAGCCTCTTGTTTGGGTTTCTTAGTGGATTCTAGGATTTCCTTATAGTCTGTGCTGTCGACCCCTCTTACAATATTTAGGTCTATCCAACCTCGTATCTCTTGTACTGCTCATGCCCTTTTCCAGGGTGTTCTTGCTGGCTTCCCTTGCTTAATGTGTAGCTTTTCAATTGTTTGCTAGTTCCTGTTAGCAGACTGTATGATTAAATTCAAACTTGTTTCCCGTCTCCCAGGGAATTGTGATCAGTGGACTTTGTTTCCTTTGTTCAGGTACCAAATAGCTTGTTCTTTCATGTTATCAGACTTTCTCACTTTAAGGTTTAACTTCCTTTCACGATTAGTACTGAGACAAGTTGGCTGTGTGATTAAATTGATTTCACCTCTAGAAGCAACCCATGATTCCCATCCTCCCCATTACCTTCTTCTCCGATAAGGAACATGTTCCGGAGTCGTGTTCCACGGAATCCTTCTCGCTTAGCTTTGGTTGCCAGTGGCTTTCCTTCACTAGCATCAACTTACATGCGGCGTTGCCTCTCTTCCTGGTTTCTCGCCTCTTCTCTGCTCCCCGGTACTCAGTTAGGAGAACATACGCTAGATCATCAGCAAATTTCATCAGACCAGCAGTCCACCACGGGTCCTTTAAAGTGGTCTTGCCACCACCTATTCCTGGGCCATTGCCTGTCTGATTTCTCTGGCTGCGGCTATGCCGTCGCCCTGGGCTTCTGTTTAATGCACTTGAGCAAGTTCGAAACTAGCGGGCTCTCTGATCCCTGCTTCCTGCAGGTGATGTGAGGCTCATGCACTCCCTGGACCGACGTCTGTTCCTCTCCCTCTCTCATCACTGTGGGCTTTCACAGCTACGTTAATCAACGCATTCGTCTCAGTAGATTGGTTAACTTCATTTCAAGGGAAATATTACTTTCCATTAAACTGATGGCATCTCTGTAGAGTTTCTTCGTCCCAGTTTTGCTGTAAAACGGTTTCAGATATTTGTGAGCATCCCATGTAAGCCATCATGTGTACAGGTTTAGGCAGTTCCTCATGGAATGGGTGTCCTTGGACCCCAAGGGGGAGCTCTCCAGGTGAGGTCCCACTTGCTCTACCCCTAGGCAGCATATTGCTGAGCGGGCTCACCTCTATAGCCTCACATTGGGGGGAGGGGCAGTGCTGGGGGAATCATCCTTGGGGCAAAGGGATCGATTACCTCGATTTGTCACAGTTCCCAATGAGGGACCTCCGTAATTGCCTGCGCTTCCGGTGGACAGGCACCACAAAGGTCCAATGACACAACCCAGTCCTTGGATTGCATAGTCTGGAGAATCTCCCTCGGGGTCACCATCATTAACTTGTCCTTCCTCAGGAACTTGTTCAAGGCCCCGAGGTCCAGGATGGGACAAATTCCTCCCACTTTCATGGGCACCAGGAAGTAGTGGGAGTACCAGCCTGTAGCTTTCTTGTTGGCCAGCACCTCTTCCACTCCCTTCATCAGTAGAGCTTTAATTCTCCCTGGATCTCAGGAAGAAGCAGTGGGCTGTCGGGCAACCTTTTGAGAAAACGGGGGGCAATATCTCAACTTGACCAACTGAAGGACCCAGGCATCAGGGGTAATCTCGTTCCGACTTTCCCAGTACCCAGAAACTCCTCCTCCAACTGGAGAAGCATGTGGGGAGAACTCAAAGGGGTCTCGTGGGAGCTAGTGACAAAGAATGGCACTGACACCCTGCTACACCTGCAGGGGTGGGAAAATCCACACTGTCCGTGATTGGCATGGAGCAACTGGGCACTCATGAAGGGGATATAGCGCCTAAAAAAACACCCCTTGAGCCAAATGAAAAAGACTACTTGGCAGGTTGCTGGAATGCCAGCTGCAGTGGCGCCGCTGCAAGCTTTGATTCTTTGAATCTTTCTAGGAACTCTGTCTTCGGCCTGGGGAGCTGCTCACTGTGTAAGGCCATGTCAAGGAGCTTGGTCTGGATGCTCAGGAAGAAGTCCAAACTTTAGGAGGTACAAGGCCCTGCAATGTTCCCATCAACCACCCGAAGCAATCCGCAGCGTCGAGGCCCAACTGGGTTTTACCATCATTAATGATATCCACAAACCCATCCCTTACTTCCCCTTCCACAAGATGATCTGCTGTCTCTGAAATAGTTTTCCATAGTATGTGGGTGCACTTGGTGAAAGCACAGGAGGCACCGATAGCCTTTTGTGCCATACTCTCGGACGGGAACACTTTCCTTGCATGGTTGCCGTTTGTCTTTAACCCCTTTTCTGTAACGAGATTCAACATGGACGGCCTTCAGTTCACGGTCATGGCCTTTGCCAGCACCCCGTCAGGGTGGGTCATAAAGAAGAGCAGACCGCCTCTTACCGGCTTGCATTTTTTGGTGAGGTTGCCATTGACGTCAGTGTCTAGCACGGACATTGTCATAAACTGGCAATTGGGTCGCTATCGCCACATTGTGGGGCAAAACCCTCTCCACCTTGTCCAGGATGTCCATCAGGTCATACTGTTGTAGAGGCCTGACTGGGGCACCAAGGCCAAGAGCCACACCCACCTTCGCAACCATTTTTCTGTATTGGGCGCTAGGATTACCATAGGTCAACACCCATTGCACTTTGACACCAGGGGAGGTGTCAAACCCACTCACGTCCTGTCCCTAGCTCTAACATATCAGACTGGTTGGTCAGGAGTCCAGCAGGTGTTGAAGCTCTGTGCCCGCCAGGGGTTTCATCCCGCAAGGGATAGGTTCTCCTTCATTGTTAAAAAAAGTCCCCATCAACCTGAAGAACTCGGACCTTGACTCTGGCACGGAACATCAGTAATGCATAGGCATCAATGGGGCGGACCCGGATGCAGCACTCACCGCCACCACCACCGTAAGCAGCTTCAACCTCAATGGTCTTCAACTTGGACGAAGCTGTATGACCTGCCTTCGACACCTTGGTGCTGAAAACCTCAGGCACAGCTGGTTTTGGCGCTGCCTGCTGCGTCAAGACCGAAGGCATACCTGCCTCGGACTTCTCGAAGAGCTGTCGCATTTGCAGCGTCAACTCTTCCCATTCCTCCCTGGGTGCCCACTTAGCTGGGTAAGAGTTAACCGAAGAGTCAGAGTCATGCCTGTGCCTGCGTTGATACTTCTCTTGTGGGAGGATGAGGAGGCAGAGTGGTGAGAGTCACTGCATTAGAGTAATCTCTTTTTTGATGTTTAATGCAGTCTGTCTTTCCTGCCTTTTTTCTCAGGAGTAGGTCCTTCTGTGTCGGCACCAGAAGATTTGATGGCTGACCGGTCCAGTGAGCTCGAAGGGGGCATCCCAATCGCAAGTTTGGCCAGGCGCTCCCTCAGAGCCGCCGAAGACATTTTGAAAACATGGCAAGGAGAAGACACCGAGCCGCACTAGACCTCCCTGTCGAATGTATCCAAGCAGTTAGTGCTGAGAGGATTATCTATCAAGATGAGCAATCTGTAGGAGAATGCAATCCACTGAAATGGAGTTGCCAAAATCAATTTGTGATAAAACTAGAAATTGAACAAAATGAGAGGTGGATTAAAACAGATTTCACAGACCTCAAAGAAACCATATGAAAATAAGCAGCTTTCACCAGGGCATTAATATGTGGTTTAAAAGGCAATCTGGAGGTCAAAGTAAAATCCAGTGATTTTGCAGTGTGTGAAAACCTCCGGGCACACCCCAGAATGTTTGCATTAAAAAACCAACTGGATACAGTAGATTGTCAAGATGGGTGACAAAACCAAAGAAACTGAGTTTTGGATTGATTCTATTTTTAAAAAATGAGAAGACCTGTATGACCCAATTTCCAACAGACAATCACGCAGTCTAAGCATATCTCTTTGAGATAAAATTGTGTAACATCAGTATACTGATGCATTTCAAATTTGTACTTAACAGCCCAAGGGCTTCATATGCAAGTTAAAAAGCAATAGTGAGTCCAAATGCAAGTATTTCCAACTTTGTTCTGTGTTGCTTTGTTCACATTCTTTCATTTGTGACTTGTATTTATAAAAACTTAATAGAATTGAATATTTTTCTTTTAAAAAAGCAATAGTGAAAGAATTGACCCTTGGAGAACTCCAAAAGGTACTAAAAACGTATCAGAGCAATTCTTAATCATGCCTACCAAATGCTGTGTAGCGTCCAAAAATTAACAAAACCAATCAAGAACCTGACCTCTAAACCCCATACAATACGTCATGCATTACTTACCGTAATAGCATTTCTGATGATTGTATCTGCTTAGATTCACATGCTGTGCATATGGTCTGACATCCAGTGGTAACCGCAGAGTATTTCATCTTGTTTTTCGGGGACCGAAAGGGGAAGTCTGCATAGGCGTGTCTGTAACACTATCCCTATTGTGACCTGTAGTGTACCCAAAATCCCTCACGCCGAGGTCCTTCCAATTGTATTTTTTCTGCCATGAGGGAGCCCAAGGTTAATGTGAGTGAGTACATAAAGAGAGAAAGTAGTAAGACGTCCATGTTCCTTCCACCCTGAGCGGGGAGGGCAGATGTGAATCTAAGCAGATACAATCATCAGAAATCCTATTACGGTAAGTAATGCATGTCTTCTGATGCTTGTTAATCTGCTTAGAATCACATGCTGTGCATAGACTAGCGAGCAGTAACCGGAGTTGGAGGTGGGTTGTGAGAAGGAACAGTAGAGAAAAGATGTTTTAGTACTGCTTGTCCCACCTGAGAATCAGACCTAGAAGGAGTGTCTAGGCAATAGTGTTTTGTAAAGGTGTGTACAGAACTCCAGGTTGCCGCTTTGCAAATGGACTCAAGGGGAACATTTGCAATGAATGCTGTGGACGCCCAAGTGCCCAGAGTAGAATGTGCTCTAAGCTTGAAGGGCAGTTCTCTCTTAGCAAGAGTGTAACAGTGTGATGCATTTGACAATCCACCTTGAGATAGCTGATTTAGAGACAGGATCCCCCTCTCTACCAGCTGCCACTGAAATGAAAAATTGATTCGTTTTACTCAGTGGTTTCGTTCTTTCCAGGTAGAACCTAACTGCCCTGCGCACATCTAGTGTGTGTAGGCTTCTTTCGGCCATGCTAGTGGGATTCTGGAAAAAGGTAGTTAGTTCAATCGATTGGTTCACATGGAACTTCGATATGAATTTAGGCGCAAATCTGGGATGAGTGCGCAGAACTACCTTATCCCTGTGGACTGTAACAAAGGGGTCAAGAACAGAAAGGGCCTGTAGTTCGCTTACTCTTCTGATAGAAGTGATAGCCACTAGTAAGGCCGTCTTATAAGTAAGGTCTTTTAGACATGCTTTATGCATTGTCTCAAAGGGAGATCCCATGAGCCTGGTACAAAACCACATTTAGATCCCATCCAGGAGCTGAGTGAAAAATGTGAGGATAAATCCTCTTAACCCCTTGCATAAAGGCCTTAATCACTGGTATCTTCCACCACAACACCTTTTGCTGTGATGTGGTGTAGGCTGAAAGAGCAGCCAGATGAACCTTTAGGGAATTGAAGACCAACCCTGTGTCCAACAAATGGGTTAGGTTCAGCACAATGTGTGTGGGTGAGCAATCAATGGGATGGACGCCCTTGGTATTACACCAGATGACAAAACGTTTCCATTTTCTGGCATAGCAATACCGGGTGTTAGGGTTTCTAGCTTCCCCGAGAATGTCCATGCACCTCTGCGGAAGCTGTAGGTGTCCAAACTCTATGACCTCAGGAGCCAGGCTGCTAAGTTCAGAGTTTGTGGGCATGGGTGTAGGGTCTCCCCCTGTCCTGAGACAACATGTTGTACTGGCAGGGTAGTTTTACTGGTGGGGAGAGGGACATCTCCATTAGATGAGCGAACCAGGGTTGGCGGGCCCACATGGGGGCCACCACTACCATGGTAACTGGTTCCTGGTGCATCTTGTGCACTATCTTGTTGACAAGGAGATCCGGGGGGGTGGGGGGGATGGTGGGAGGTTTTGGGAGGGGGTAGCGTAGACAAATTTCCCTGACCACGTTATCAAGAGACTGTTCCCCTTGGAGCGGTTCTGGGGGTACCTGGAGGCGTAGTCTTGGCATTGGGCGTTCACCCGAGTCGCAAACAGGTCGATCTCTGGGAAGCCCCATTCTGTGAAGCCGTTGGACACGATGTGTTCGTGCAGACGCCATTCGTATTCTATGGACAGAGGGCAATCTCCGCTGAGCACGTCTGCCAGAAGATTAAGTTCCCCTGGAAAGATCTTGTGTTTGAGAGCCTGCATCCAAATGTTTTGGCACAGCTTGGATAGCCCTGGAGAGTGAGTGCCCCCCTGTTTGTTCAGGTAATAAATACATGGCTGTAGTGCTGTGTTAGAACCAGCACCGTCTTTCCTTGTAGTTGCATCTGAATGGCCTTCAATGCCTTGAACACCGCTAATAGATCCAGTAAATTTATATGGTTGGACGCTACTTGAGGGGACCACACTCCAAGCGCTGTCTGCTTAAGCAGGTGAGCCGCCCACCCCGTGAGAGATGAGTCTGTCGTGAGAGTGGCTTCCACTGCAGGGGTGGTGAAGGTTTTCCCCTTCAAGAGGATTTCCCTTGACCACCACTGCAGAGAGAACGAGGGCTGGCGAGACAACTACCAGATCTTCCCATTGTCTGCTGGCCTGACCACTGGCTGTTGAGCCACTCTTGCATGGGACGCATGCGCAGCCGTGAATGGGGAACCAAGTATATGCATGACACCATCTTTCCTAGCAAGCGCATGGCTTCGAGCATCTTCACCTCCCGACTGGCTACTATTGAGGGATCAGAAAAAACATGTTCTCAACCCTCTCGTTGGAGGGGAAGACTAGGCCGTCTTACGTCCAGATTAGAGCTCCCAGAAATTGTTTAATTTGACTGGGGACTAGACAGGATTTTTTCTCGTTGATAGAGAAACCCAGACTGAACAGAAGGTCTACAGTCTTTTGGGTGTTCAAAAAACATGTGTCGTATGAGTCCCTTGTTATGAGCCAGTCGTTGAGGTAAGGGTAAACCGGGATGGATAGTCTGCGCAGGTGTGTTGCTGCTACTGCCAGGACCTTTTTAAACATTCTTGGTGCTGAGGCGATGCCGAAGGGGAGCACCTTGAATTGGTAATGCCTGTCCTCTATCATGAACCTTAGATATTTCCTGTGTGCTGGCAACATTGAAATATGAAAGTATGCATCTTTAATGTCCAATGTTGCCATGTAGTCCCCCTGTTTCAACAGTGGGATCAACTCCTGTAGCGTTACCATGCAAAACTTTTGAGGTTTTATGAACTTGTTCTTTGGGCGCAGGTCTAGAACAGGGCGCATGGTGAGGTCCTTTTTGGGTACAAGGAAGTACACTGAATAAATACCCTTGTTTACCTGAAGAATAGGGACGGCTTCTATGGCGTCCTTTCCCAGCAGCGCTTCCACCTCTTGATTCAGGATCTCCAGATGGTCCGTTGAGCGGCGCCGTCAGCACGGTGGTCTGAACTGTGGAGGTCAAGCGAATTCCACACAGTACCCGTGGGCGACCGTCTTTATGACCCACTGGTCTGAAGTTATCCCCTCCCATGCCGTGAGGAAAGTTGTTAAGCGCCCCCCGACCGGGGTGACATGGGAGGGGACCTGGATCTGATGGTCATTTCTGACCAGAGGCTTTGGCTCCTCTAGGATTTGGGCCTCTACCGCTGGCTTTGCCGCGTCGCTGACCCCTTGGTGGGAAGTATGCAGGGATTCCTGATATTTGACCAGTATTAAAGTTTCCTGTGTTATAGTCTTTCTGACTTTCACGGGACTGCCCTTGAAAGGACCGATGAGAAGCACCTCCCTTTGGGGGGAAGGTTTTTGAGTAATATGCTGCAGGGACTTAAGAGTCTCATGCTCTTTTTTGGCCGTTTCCAGGGCCTCATAGAGCACCTTTCCGAAGAGGTTAGTTTATTCAATGGGTTTGTAGATGAGAGCGGCCTGTGTCTCAGGCTTGAAACCCGAGTTACGAAGCCAAGCGTGCCGCTTAAGTAATGTGCCCTGGGCCAGAGACCTGCCAGTGTCCAGAGTGTTCTTTATTACATTCTGGTTTATTTGCCTGCCTTCGGCCACAATGGTGAGAAGCCTGGACCTGACGGGTTCTGGGACTTCCTGGAGACCTTCCTGTACTAGGTTCCATTGAGCGTCTGCTTAATTCGCCAGCAGCGGAGTGTTATTCGCTATGCGTGTGGTATATGCAGCAGCCGATGTAACCCGCTTACCTAAGGCATACAACCTTTTGGATTCTTCATCCGGAGGCGCCTCCCCCGTAGCAAGGGGTACTCCTGCCTGTTTCCGGGTGGTAGTCACTACCTTTAATGTATTGAGGGTCCGAAGGAGCTGGCCGAAATAGTTTTTCCACCCTTGGGTTCACTGCCCGGTTCTGAGCTGGCGACACCAGGGAGGGGGGCTAATCTTCTTTTAACAGAATTAAGGAGGGGAATGGCCTGGCTTGAGGGGGGTTTCTCCTTGAGAAAGTCCTCCACAAAGTCCTGCTCGGGTACAGCTTCTTGAGTACTGATTTGGAAGTGATCTGCTGCCTACCTTAAAATGGAAACGGGGGGAAGAGAGGTTTCCGCCGACATATCGTACGCGGCCCACTGCTTTACACGGTGCTCCTTAAGGGTCTTAGGTGGAAGGAGTTTACAAGCCGCACACCGCTTCTCATCGTGATCCAAGGGGCGACAAAAGTTACACGTTCTGTGCTCGTCCTTCCAAGGGTATCTGACCCTACACTTAGGGAAGAACCTAAATGGAGTCCTTTCCATAGCGAAAGGTGTAAACAAAGACGATCAGACCTAGGGGGCAAAGAGGAAAGTCAACGAAGATATGGTCACCCCGACCCCAATCTCCGTACTGTGAAGGCCGGCCAGAGGGCCCGGCCACCTGGATGCTTCCGCCGCCGGATCTTAAGTGCCGAAATCCAACGCTGTAGACAAATCCCCCGCAGTCTTCGAAGTTGTTCCTGCCATCAAAGTGACTTAAAGGGGGAATAACCGACAAGCGGTTTAAGATAAACAATGTCTCTTATGTAAGAGCTGCGCTATAAGGCGACCAGTTATCTGGGCGGAGAAAAACAATATGAGGGACTTTGGCACGTGAGGGATTTTGGGTACACTACACCTCACGATAGGGATAGTGTTACAGACTAGGGGTGTCACGGTATTAGTTTTATGACGGTACAATAACCTTCTTGCCAAATGACGGTATATCATGGTTATCGCGGTATAGCAGGTGGCATTAACTAAACAAATATTTTTAAAAGGTCATAAATTGTCAGATTTATCATCACAAACAAAACCAGGCACCCAGGGCCAGAATTGGGCTTTTCAACATACTTTCCACTGAAATGCCACCCCTTGCTTCCACCAAACACACACACGTGTGGAGAGGAGGAGGGGGGAGCCCTACTGCGACTGGTAAAGCAAACTGGTCATTTAGGCTTTTAGCTCCCCCACTGGCTACTGGTGAAGAACATGTTGCCATCTTGATAACCTGCTTGCCACAGATCAATGGAGTCTGATGGTAGTGCGCATACACACACATGCACACGCACTCTCTTTACGTTACAGGCTTTAGTTTACTTCCGGGCCAAAAGGTGTTCAGTAATCACGAATATGTTACCCTTTGGTATGGCAGCAGGGAATACCCACAGGAGTACATTTCGCAGTGTGACTTATATGTAAATTCAATGATGGAACCAGGGAAATCACCCATTGTCATATGTTTAGAAAACATTATCCATTATAAATGTATAAACCCCAAAGCCGCCAACCCAAAGTCTCGGCAGGACAGCTCAGCGGCAATGTGCGCGCCTTGGAAGCAAGACAACACGAAGCAACACAGGTTCGATCCCCGGGTCCATGCTTAGAAACCTCTGGGTGTTTAAGCACATTATAAATGCGCAACTAAGAAACAATTACGCAACTAAATAAACAATTTCTTTAACAGCGCCTCGATGCCCGCGGGCTGTGCGCGCTTTAAAAAAAAGCAAACCCTTTTCCTTCTTGGCACTTTATTCTTCCTATTGCTAACATATTGATTTTGTTATTCTTCCTATTGCTAACATATTGATTTTGTGTCAGGCACGTGTGGTTTATGGAATGGCATTAAAAACTGCTCAAACTGAAACTACTTGGCAGACGGCACATCCAACAGTGCAAGACCAAGACTGCGCAGCACTTTCTTACTGCAGCCTTTCCAAATCCGATTGAAAAACACATTTAATGGTATGAACGGTATACCGGTATAAACAATGTGACGGTTATTATTGTTCAATCAATTGGTTCACTGTATCTTTAACGGTATACCGTAATACCGTTACATCCCTATTACAGACACGTCGACGTGTGCTGATGTCCCCTTTCGGTCCCCGAAAGACTAGATGAAATACTCTGCGGTTACTACTGGATGTCAGACCATATGCACAGCATGTGATTCTAAGCAGATTAACAAGCATCAGAAGATAACATTTCAAGCAGTATTTCATGGTCAATCATAATGAACTGCTTAGGCAACCTCTTGAATAAAGACAAGGAGGCTAAATACCCCTTGATAGTGCCCCCCTGGCAAGCCCTTCCTGACCAGAGACAACAGAAATTTGCTCAACACAGGAGTGGGGCACAACAAAGGGTGTGGGTTAGGCAAATTTATATGCAGTACCCTTTGGGAACACCACACACAATTAAGACTACAAGTGACAGTACAATTTCACCTTTGGTATAAGCCTGTACTACAGTTAAAGTGGTAGCAGTAGCAGAGCAGCCAGATTTATCTCAAGAGTAAGTGAGTAGTATCAAATAGTTACACAAAGGACAGCAATTACTATGATTCAGGCAAACACTGACTCAAAGTTTCTAAGTAAAAGAATATATATTTATTTACTCAACAGTTGTATAACATTTCACTATTATAAGCAAGTTAAAAATCACAATCATAAATACACCACACCACTTCCCTTAAATTCCAGACAAGTTAAGCTAGATGAAGTGGGAGCAAAATGGCACTCCAGCAATTTAAAAGGGAGGGAAAGACAGTTATTAGAAATTAGTCAAAACCAACAAGTAAGTACAAAGAGAAGAGAAGGACAAGCCCTCGGATTGGCAAAAGATTTAAAACACTTTTACCACGGTTGAACGAAACGAGCAACCGGATTTGCACAGTACATTAAAACGGAGAGGGAGCTGTAGCTGAGGCGGACGTTCCTGGTGGTTCCTGCATGCTCACGGTTCCTGAAGCGACTGTCGGACTGACATGAAGTAGGAAGACTGGAGGGTCCTGCGCCACCCAGGGAAGAAACCAGCAGCAGAGCAAAACAACGAATAAAAGGTGCGCTCCTTAAAACCCAAGCAGGGTCCGACCTTCCTGGCTATCCGGCCCACTGTAGCTCTGTACAGCGAATTCGATCAGAGGAGGGGTCCTGGCTTGTAGTTTGGGCGAACTGGTTGGTCCCACCAGCTCATGGGAAGAGGTTTCTTGGGAGGGTTTTCTCTGTTGTCGGTTTTGGAGATTCGGTCCTGCAGCAGGGCCTCACCGGGTGGTTCAGTCCTGGTAGGGGTCCACTTCTTCCAGTTCCTCGTTGGTTCTTTCGTTCCAGTGGCAACTCTGCCTTTCCAGTCCCAGAGACCTGCTTTTTATGCCGTTTTTCCCCATTCATACAGCCTGGCTGTCAATCACACAGCAATGTGGCTGGCCTGGCAAGGCCAGTCCCCTTAGCCAATCAGACAAGAGTGCGACTTGGGTTACCAAGGGAACTCATGGCAGGGGTCCGAAGACCCCTCCCTCACATCCTGCCTGCCTAGACTTTCAGGTGCCTTAAGGAGGGCTTCTGTGCAGAAGCCCGCAAAACGAAAGCGAACAAAGGAATCATCCCCGGTTTGGCACGTAGAGAAAAACACAAGAAATACTTTAACAAAAAGAAATGACGAATAAACCCAGCCGGAACCAAAATAAAATGTATTTGGTCAAGCGGGTTTATGTTCGAGGCGAATATAATAGCCTAAACTATTCAACTTTTATATAAGATAATCGCGTTAGAAACGTTAGGGTAGTTACCACTGCCACCAGCCAAGTCTTAATGTAAAGGGAGTGAAACAAGGCTCCAAGAGACACAGACAAAAAGGGATAAGAGTTAACCCTTTCCAATACTTCATGTAAGATGGGGTGTACTGGGTCTGTGGTTTAAAGTGACTATATAAAGTTAATGGCAACTTTACATGTTTCTGGGGGGACAGTAGTCGGCCCCAGAAAAATGGAGTCAGTGGGAAGTCTAAAAGACAACCCTGTGTCACTGCACTGAAGGTGCTGTGTAACACACACAAAAAGTGGTGCTCACGGAGTAGGTGAGGCTCCAAAGCCCAAGAACACACAAAATTGTAAAAACACACATGTAAGAGTGGGAAAAATGCTCATACTCTTACGAGGTGAAAAAAATTTAATCCTAGAAATCCAGCAAAGCTGCTGAGGGACTCATTGGGTAAGGGGAAATCAGCCATTTATGAGCATTCTCCCTAACACTCACCCCCTGCCCCCCCGACTAAGGGACAGGATGATTTAATCCAATCCTGGATGAATATCTACCTCTACTTGGTTATAAACATCCTAGAGAGACCATCAGCATTTTGGTGGTGACATCCTGCTTTGTGCTCAATAGCAAAATCAAACCTTTGCAGGGAGATAGACCATCTCAGAAGTTTCGGGTTCTCCCCTTTCATTTGCATTAACCATCTCATGGTTTGGTGGTCAGTTTGGATTATAAAAGTAGATCCATGCACGTATGGTCTAAACCTCTTCAAAGACCACACAATGGCAAAACATTCACACTCTATGGTTGTCCACCTTGTTTCTGGTTCCTCCAGTTTCCTACTGATTAAGCAAATGGGGTGCTCCCTACATTTCTCATCCAGTTGACTAAGGACTGCACCTATACCTATATTGGAGGCATCTGTCTGCACAATGAAGGGCTGGTGATAACCAGGAGCTCTTAGGACCGGAGCTTGACAAAGGGCTTTCTTCAGGCTTTTAAAGGCTTGAGTGCACTCCTCATTCCATCCAACCTTTTTAGGGAATTTTGGAGAGGAGATCACATTCAAGGGAGAAGCTATGGTCCCATAGTTCTCAGTGAAATTCCTGTAGTATCCAGTGAGACCTAGGAAAGCTCTCACTTGGGTTTGAGTAGTAGGGGTGTCCCAGTTTTGCACAGCTTGTACTTTGCTGGCAAATGGCCTTATCTCACCCTCCTCCTACCTCATGACCAAGGTAGACCACTTTACTCTGACCAATTTGACATTTGCTTGCCTTTATGGTCAGGTGGGCCTGCTCAAGAGCCTGCAAAACATATCCAAGGTGATCAATATGTTATTTCCATGTAGGGCTGAACACTGCAATGTCCTCCAAGTATGCCATGCAGACGTCCTCCATCCCATTCAGAACTTGATTAACCATCCTTTGAAATGTAGCAGGTGCATTCTTTTGTCCAAAAGGCATTACCTTAAACTGGTAGAGGCTTGCTGGGGTAGAAAATGCAGTTTTCTCCTTGGCATGGTCTGTCAGTGTTATTTGCCAATAGCCTGAAGTGAGGTCAAATGTACTGAGGTACTTGGCTGAACCAAGTCTATCCACCAGTTCATCTGTCCTCGGCAAAGGATGGGCATCAGTCTTAGTGACTGCATTTAGAGCTCTATAGTCCACACAGAATCTCAACTCCTTGGTTCCTGCCTTTGGTACTAGAACGACTGGACTAGACCATGGACTTGTAGAGGGCTCTATAACCCCGAGATCAAGCAACTTGTTGACCTCTCCTTTGATGTGGGTTCTTACATGTTCTGACATTCTGTAACCCCTGCTTTTGACAGGTAAATAGTCACCAGTGAGAATATCATGCTGGCCCCAAGGGGTCAAGCCTGGTGCTAGTGAAAACAGGGAGGCAAACTGATTCAACAGAATTTTGCACTCCTCCTGTTGTTCAGAAGTCAGCTGAGAAGAGAGATGAACTCCGATCTGTTCATCTAAAGGTTGGCCTCTGAGGTCGTCAGGTAGAGGTTCACTCCCCTCTTCCCCTTGAGCTGAAGCTAGCAGCAAAGTTCCCACTTCTGGTCTCGAGACATAAGCCTTTAAACAGTTGGTGTGAAAGACTCTGGGAGCCTCCTTAGGTCTGCCTAAATCCGCCAAATAGTTCACCTCTCCAAGTTTGCCCACAACCTTGAAGGGTCCTATCCAATTGTCCTGCAAGGCCCTCTGCCTTGTTGGCACCATAACAAGCTACAATATTTGACCAGAGCCTGACCTAAGTTATCACTTGCTTCTGCCATCATGTGTGACATTCTCCTCTGGAGACCTATCACATAGTCAGTCACTCTGACTGGCTTGGGGGAAGGAGCACTCTCCAACCACTCCTTGATCAGGGCAAATGGACCTCTGACTGGATGGCCATAGAGAAGTTCAAAGGGACTCCTGAGGGACTTCTCTATATGCAAAGAGAAGGCATGGCAGTAGAATGTCCCACTTTTTCTTAAGGGGTTCCTCTAAAGCACCTATCATGCTCTTCATAGTACGATTAAACCTCTCTACCAGTCCATTTGTCTGTGTATGGTAGGGTAGGGTGTAGAGAACTTGTAAGTGACACCACAGTTTTTCCACATAGCTTGCATGTAGTGGGACAAAGTTGGATCCCCTGTCGGATATCACTTCCTTAGGAAACCCTACTCTGGTAAAAATACCATGTAGAGCCTTAGCCACAGCCTGAGCCGTAACAGTTCTTATAGGTATGGCTTCTGGGTATCTTGTAGCATGGTCTACTACAACCAGGATAAACCTGTTCCCTGAAGATGTGGGAGGGTCAAGGGGATCGACAATGTCAATGCCCACCCTCTGAAAAGGAACTCCCACCACTGGGAGAGTCACCAGGGGTGCCAAATTCTTGGCTCCAGTCTTGCTAGAGGTTTGGCAAGTGTGACAGCTCCTACAGAATTTGTCAACTTCTGAACCCATTTTAGGCTAGTAGAAGTAGAGAGAGAGCCTTTGCTTGGTCTTCTTGAAGCTCAAGTGACCAGCCAAAGGTATCTCATGGGCTAACTGTAGGAACTGGAGTCTGTTAGCAAGGGGCACTACAATTCTTTTGCAGTCCCCAGGGATAGACTCAGTCGGTTCACTGTAGAAAAGGCCATCTTCCCAGTTCAACCTGTGCTTTCAAACTTCTTGCCCATGAAGTTGGTTAGCAGCCTGCTGTCGAAGACCTTCAAGAGTAGGACACTCTCTGTCCTTTGCTAAAGTCTGCCCTGTTGGGTCCACCTTCTGGCAGTAAAGACTGCAGCTCAGGATGGTCAACAGGGTCAAGATCTCCAACTAAGACAGTGTCTTCTTCCAGATCTGACTCTTCAGATGCTGTCTCAACCACACACGGTTGCACCTCACACTCTGCCTCAGCAGGTGGAGAAGTCACAGGTGTGACTTTGGACAACCTAGGTGATGTCCTTGCTGGTGTACCCTTTGGGAACACCACACACAATTAAGACTACAAGTGACAGCACAATTTCACCTTTGGTACAAGCCTGTACTACACATTTAAAGGCGTAGCAGAGCAGCCAGACTTATAAGAGTAAGGGAGCAGTATCAAATAGTTACACAAAGGACTGCAATTACTAGGATTCAGGCAAACACTGACTCAAGGTTTCTGAGTAAATAAATATATATTCTTTTACTTAGAAACCTTGAGTCAGTGTTTGCCTGAATCATAGAAATTGCTTTCCTCTGTGTAACTATTTGATACGGCTCACTTACTCTTGAGATAAGTCTGGCTGCTCTGCTTCAGCTACCACTTTAACTGTGTAGTACAGGCTTGTACCAAAGGTGAAATTGTACGGTCACTTGTAGTCTTAATTGTGTGTGGTGTTGCCAAAGGGTACTACATATAATTCTGCCTAAGAGTGTGCACCCTTCGCCCTACACCACCTTATCTTCTCCACCTGCACGTGTAAACAGACAAAGTAGAAGGTCTGTACACAGCCAGCAACAGTTCCAATATCTTGTCCTTCGGATCAAAGCCTCCATAAGGTATCCTCTTAAGAGCCACACATGTAGGTGGAGAGATTACAGATTCTGGTGACAGACCTAACCATTTAACTGGCAGAAGAGGTCCAACCTCAGGGGAAGCTGGTGGGGTGGGCAAATGGCCATGGGGTGGGCAAATGGCGAACTCCAGGAGGTTCAGGTACCATGCACCCCTTGCCTAATCCAGGGCTATTAGGAACAGGCAAACCCTGAAACTCCTCAAACTCTGGACAATCCACAAAATGACTGGAATTGGGCAGATGCATATGGAGGTCGTAGACCCATTCCACTAGAAAGGCACCCCGTAAACCCCCAATCAGGGGACATTTCCTTGAACAAAACACTGTCACTTTGAGTTGTCTCTTCTCGCAAACAGTTCCACTCACTGGGTTACCCAAATGACAAAGATCTCTGCATTGACCTCTGGACAAATCTTCCATTCGTGGGAGACCAAACCTACCTGCTCAGGGCAAAACGTTTTCCGTGCTAGATGAGCTTCCAATACTGAAATTCTACTCTCCAGTAACCAGTACCAAAGCTGCAAGGCCTCCCTGCACAGGGGCAGCAACTGCACACCCCTGCTTTTAGAGGTAATGCACGGTCACTGTATTGTCTGTCAAAACCAAGACATTCTTTCCTCACAGTGACGGTGCAAAAGCAGTCAGTGCTAGCCTGACTGATCGCAGCACCAACAGATTGATGTACCAACATATATACACCCAAGACCAAAGCCCGCTCACATACAGCTCCTCGCAATGAGTTCCCCTGCTTTCGTGAATAAGTAAGTGATCACCTGAACCTCTGGCCACGGCATGCAGAACGGCTCCCCCGCCACCATGTTCTCCCAGTTGACCCACCAGGATAGGCCATCCGCCACTTTCCTTGAAAACCAGAGGTCATCTAATTGCAGTACATTGACCACTGACCCCGAAGAGCACCTGGAGGGAGTGCATCGATAATCTGGCCTCTGGCACCAGGAGCCAAAGGCCTGTAGTCTGCTTAAGTTCTGGAATCGTGCAATGCTGGTGACTCTCTCCTCAGGTGGTAAGGCTTTACCCACCCGAGTGTTCAGGATTTCCCCAATGAACTAGAGCCTCTCTGCTAGTGTTTGCAACTTCTGGAAATTTAGTGAGAAGTCCAAACTATGCAGCAGTGAATAAGTGTCCTGGAGATGCCTCTAAGTCTGCTCCGAGGCTAAACATGAGTTTGGGGGCGACTCTAGCTCGAATTTAGGAGAAAAGGAGGACTCCTGCAGTCATTCTTTAGATCTTTGTTGGAGCCAAGACTCCCACTAAAGACTTGTGGATAGTCATAGCTACCAGCCAACCAGCATTGCCTTCAGCAACCGTTTTGGCGAAGCACAGCTCCTTGTCTGAAGGCATTCATCATTGCTTCAACCGATGGGAATGGTGGGACAACCAGCAGTCTCAGCCCCTGCTTGGAGAACCAGCCCTGGGAAGCCTTCGGATGTGTGTTTGGACCACCGGGTGGACCACCCAGCTACTGCTTGGGCTACCTTGCTGCATCTATCATCGTCTCGAGTTTGGACTTGGCACTCCACAGACTGACTAGTGAGATGAGGCCTCCCCCTGCAGTTGCAGCTCGCTAGCATGAAGAGGGACCATGAAGGGCCAGCTTCTCTGCAACGAGAGTTGCCTTCCGTTGTCTGATCAAGGTGGTCATCCGGTCTCTTGCCTACATCATGTCTTGGGGGACCTCCAAGGAGAATAGTAGCAAAATGTCACCACGATTGTGGTGACATTACCAATACTGCGCCTCAGCACAGAACAGAAATCCCTAACCCCCCATTACACCAACTAAGGCGAGCAGGGGTGTCTCCCGCTCCCATTAGTCGGTGTAATGGGGTTTGGAAGTTGCAGGGGTGTCCCCCGCTTCTGTTAGATGGAGAGCGGGGGACAATGATTAAGTAGAAAAATAAAAGGACCCTGCAGCGCCAGCTCCGACCCACGTAGGTGGGGAGTCACTGCTGCCGCAGGGGATAGAGGGGAATCGGCGGCACACTTCTGTGCTGCCGAGAAGCTAAGTGTGTTGGGGGAGCGCGTAGGTGGATGCGGCTGACAAGAGATCTATGCGATCACTGCAGTGTGCCGTAATTGAGGTCGACATTTTCATAGTCAACATTACGGGCAGAGGAGTGATCACATAGATCCCTCCAAGGTCATCAACATTGTAGTGGTCCTTTCTTTATCGGCCTGGGTTTTGCAGGTGTCCAGTACCAGCAACTGTCTGAACAGAGCACAGAACCACCAACTAGACAGATATAAATCCTGAAGCCGAAAGTGACCTCTGCAGTAGTGGCCCTTCAATCCCCTCAGATGGAATCAAAACACAAAGTAAGTGGGCCCAGCCGATTTGGAAGCCTTAAAAGTGGCGTCTGGCAGGGTGTGAGTTAACTTACCTGTTTTCCCAGCCCCTCCTCACACACACATCCATAAGGTTGAATAGGCACAAAGTCCATAACCTACCTCTCCCTTGTCCTGCCTTGTCATGATTGGTAGAGTTCTGGCCAAGTATCCCCCTGGTCTTCCCCATAAGGTGAAGGAATTGGGAGAGGACCGGCTAAGAATTGTGCTTGCTTTGTTCTTCACTGCTTGAGATACTTACATTGACACTTTGGCTTTTCCAATACTTCTTCAACCTTCATTAAAGACCCTTAACTCCCTGCAAAGGGTTAACTTTGAGACCTGTGACTCTTTGGGCACAAGGACCCATCTCCTTTAAAAGGTAAGGACTTGTTAAGTATAGGGCTGTATATTTAGAATTGTGTGTATTGTGTTTTTCTACTCTCTGAACTACCTGTGTGCTGGTTTTTATACTTCGCTTTGTTTTCTTCACTTGCTTTACTGTACTACACAATGTTCTACCAAACTGATTGAACTGTGTGAAAGTAAAATGTTGAAGCTCTGTAGCCAAAGTACGCCAAGGTGAATGTACATGTGTGAATATTTTAGGTTTAGTAGTCCACATACTGTGATTTTGCTCAAGGTCTAATAAATGTAACTATTTTTATACATTGTTTAACATGAATGATTAATTAGGAATTAACAACACAAGGCAGCGTCGGTGTAAGCTCACTTCCATACAGCACTGTTTGCACAAGGCAGACAGTGAAGTCCATGTAGCTGCCCCATGATTTAGGCCCCTGGAAGGCCAGAGGTGTCGTATGGCATGCACCGCCGAGCCCCCATGAGCTCCCTTGCTCCTCTAGAACCACCAAGGACCATATGGACATCCCCACCCCAGCCTTGGCCGATTTCTGTAATCACTCTTTCGCCATTGGAACTTTCCCATCTCTCCTCAAGCACTCCTTTGTGCACCCCCGCCCCAAAAAGCTGTCTCCTGATCCTACCTGTCCCGCAAACAATCGCCAGATTTCTATCACCCATTTCTTGGGCAAACTCCTGGAAAAGCTGGCCACCTCCCAGTTTACTCTTCACACTGAATCTGTTGGTTGTCTCCATGACCATCAGTCTGGCTTCGTGCAGATCTGCTCTCTAACTTTGATTTAAGCACTCCTTCTGTCCTCATTCCCCCTTGATCTCTCCTCTGCCTTTGACACAGTCAACTGCGCCACCCTGATCAATTGACTCCGTCAGAATCTGGGCATCACGGATTGGGCCCTGGAGTGGTTGTCTTCCTTCTTCTTGGACTGCCCCTCCGAGGTCCAACTTGGTTCTTTTCTCTCTGCAACCGCTCTCTCCACCTGAGTCATTCTGCAGGGGGTCTATCCTCTCACCTGGTTTTTCAACGTCCACCTGTCCCCTGTGGCCCACCTGATCTCTACTTTCTCCTCCAACTTGCAGTGTTATGCAGATGACACTAGGCTCTCCTCAGCCTCATCCACCCTCTCGCTCATTCCTGACTGTCTATCTGTAATTAAGGACTGGTGCACCTCCAATGATCTCTGCCTTGATGTAAGTAAGACCGAGATCCTTCTCTTTGGGACACCTACTTGCACCTTCCCTTGCTCACTTCTGGCTGCCCTCCTTGGGCCCTCTTCCTCCACCTTCCTGTGAGGCAAAAAATCTTGGTGTCATCTTCGACTGCACTCTCTCCTTCTCTCCTCACATATCTGATGTCGCAAAGTCGTCCCACTACCAGCTGCACCTCCTCAAAGGTACTCTTCCCTTTCTCACCTTACCCCAGAAGTGCACCATCTCCAGAGCCCTGGTTCTCTCTAGGCTGGACTACTGCAACAGCCTCTTTCTCAATCTACTTTCCGCTCTCTGCAACTAATCCAGAACAGGACTGCAAGACTTATCCTTGGCCTCAAGCCCAGGGACCTATCTCCACAGCCCTGAAATGTCTTCACTGGCTTCCTGTGGCTGAAAGGATCAAGTTCAAGACCCTCTGCATTGTCCACAAGGCTTTCTGGGGCCTGGGCCCGCACTACATCCAACGCTCTCTTCCTAAATACCTTCCTTCGAGCCCTTCACTCAGCTACCTCCAATTCTCTAAGGGTCAGATGCTTCACTAGGCAGAGAGTGGGGGCCAGATCGCTCTCCTCTGCAGGTGCCTCCCTCTGGAATGGCCTCCCTGCCCCTCTCAAACTTGAGCTAGACCACCGGCCTCCCTGCCCCTCTCAAACGTGAGCCGGATCACCTGATGATCCGGAAGCAGCTCAAAACTTTCCTCTTCTCCTCTGCGTTCTCCCTCTTCCTCCCCTGCTGACCTACATGTCGGCCGCACCAACTGGTTGCTTGGGAACCAGTCTCTCTCTTGATCAGCAACCCCGGTACTGCCTCAGTGCCATGGGCTGTAACTGTTACCTCTACATTCCCTTGACTCCATGCACTTACCGAGAGCCGTGCTGCGCTTACCCAGAGCATTGCTACCCCGTTTCCCCATTCCCTCTCGATAGCACTTCCCCACTTTACTTTGTACTTCTCGTTCTCGCACTTGCCCAATATGAATGACACAAGGCCTAGTAAGATCGTTTTTCTTGTCCTCCCTCCCTTGACTTGTCGTGCCTAGAAACACTTGTGTACAGGCGCGCTATAAATAACATATCTCAGTTCCAGACCTTGTAAGCTTCCAAGATGCCTACAACCATTCACTTATCAATAGAAGTCTTGGATGCCTGACTAACGCGGATGACTCTCACAAAGGTCACGAAGCGGCCGACTTTCAGAAATCTTTTAGTTTGCGAGAGATCAAACTTCAGCTCTCTCCTAACATACAGAAAACAAACCATTGTCTGCCACCAACTGAGGATTTAGGAAAAAGTCAGAACTACTACTACTTGGTTTAAGTGAAAGGTAAAACCACTTTTGTCAGAAAAGGTGGATGAGTGTGTAGCACAATCTTACCTTTGTGAAGCACTGTGTAAGTCTCAGAAGATGCCAGAGCCTGGACCACACTAACAAACAAGATTTTCAGGTTACTAGTTTACTATTGACTGAGGTCATCAGCTCAAATGGCATATGGGCTAGTGCTGAAAGAACCACATTTAGATCCACAATGGTGAGGCGGCCAAACCAGAAGGTACATTTTTGTAAGCCCTTCCAAATGTCCCATGACTACTGGGATCAATGGAAGAAACAAAAACATAGAATCAGAACTACTTCTCTAGTCCTTTACAGTTGCTAAGGAAGTCCTGCAAGTGTACACCTGAATGAGAAATTACTTACCAGTAATATTCTTTTTATGGATTCTGCTCCCGTAGATTCTTCAACCTGATAGATCATCCCCTTTGTGCCAGCTGTTTGGAAAAATTGAACAGGGGGGGGGTAAGAGGCTAGACGTCATCTACTTGACTCTTTCGCATCACTCCACTACACCGGACGCAACGTTTATTGTACATATGAAAAAATAGTCCATAGGCGCCCCTCTGCGAGAAAGAACACGGCTAAATGACCTGTTCTTTGGGAAGGTACCCACTCGAGAGTCCGCCGCCATACCTTAGCTCACTGTACCTTTCACAGAAGGGAAATATCCATTTGCATATCAGTCTTTGTCCCGCCCACATGGGCAGTCCAGCACCGAAATGCTATGGCAATTCTCTTCTGAGCAAGAGTACCAATAGCAACCCCATACACGTGTTTCAGCCTTTTTGGGCCTCATCAGTGAGGTGGCGATGTGCCTCTCTGAGCACAGTGAGCAAGGGGTCCACGTCTGGATGACCCTAGGAAAGTTAGGGTGACTAAACCTAAATCCCTTACACAATGAAATAATAGTCCAAAGGTGCCCCTCTGCGAGAACGAACACGGCTAAATGTCATGTTCTTTCGGAAGGTACCCACTCGAGAGTCCGCAGATACACTTTAGCTCACTGTACCTTTCACAGAAGGGAAATATGGGCATGACAGACTGATATGCAAATGGATATTTCCCTTCTGTGAAAGGTACAGTGAGCTAAAGTGTAGCTGAGGGGAAGAGGGGCGCCTATGGACTATATTTTTTGATTGTCTAAAAAGGAACTAAGGCCACAGCGCCTCTATACATACTGGCCATGAAGTTATGTCCGACATTGGAGCATGAGACAAGAGCTGCACAGCACCTCCTGGCTGTGGAAAAGTTTCCAAAGAGCAGCTGTGCTGGGAGATAGGTATCAAAGATGAGGAATCTGTTGGAGGAAGGAATTCAATAGAAAGAACATTACAAGTAAGTAATTTCTCCTTCAATGAATTGCATTCTTTCACAGATTCCTCATTTTGATACACTCCCACATCAGTAATAAACATAGCATGCTGGCTAGATGCTTACACTAAAAAACACAGCTGCACTGCTTTACCGAAGCAGGCATCACTGTCCCAGGCCAAAAACAAAAATAAACTGTAGTGTTTACAGAAGGTGTGCAAAGAGGCACCATGTAGCAGCCTGACAGATTTCTCCAACTGGTACGCCCCTCTGCAAGGCAGATAATGCAGCTATACACCTGGCAGGGTGTGCCAATAGGCCTGATGGTACTTACTTCCCTGCCTTTTCATAACATACTGAAAAACATAAATTGATCCAACAAGAGATTGTCTGCTTCGTCAATGCTTGCCTCAACCTGGACTGGGAAAATGCCACAAACAGCTGGTTATCCGACCGGAAAGAAGTTGATCTTGCCAGACAGAAAATGTATGGCCTCTTGGGGTCCAGTCTATGGAGTCTTTGCTAATCCTTCAATTGGTGAGGTGGTGGAAAGAAAACAGAAAACTACACAGATATATGGATTCGGGCACAACTTTGGCGCAGAAACTTGGGTCAGACCTTCGTAGAGACTTTCTCCTTAAAAAACGTAAGGAAAGGTGGCTTGCACGAAAGATCCTAGAGTTTAAGGTTGCGCTTAGCGGATGTGATGGCCAACAAAAAAAAGATGTCTTTCGTGTGAGTAGCCTGATGGGTATTGAATGCAAAGGTTCAAAAGAGAGCTGCTAAAATGGAGAGAGAACTAATTTATTCAAGTGTGGGACAACAAATCGTGCTAGAGGGAACTTATTTACAACGCCCTTCAAAAACGGAGCCACGACTGGAATAGAGAAAAGGAGAAATTACTTACCGTAATGTTCTTTATACAAATTCTTCTCCCGCAGATTCCTCATCCGATAGATATCAATTCCAGCATCAGCTGCTCATAAAACATTTCGACCAAGGGTGTAGTGCACCTTGACTTAGTCGTCGATCCGTTTTGTCTCGATGCCGCAATCGTCGACTCCGGATGTGACGTCGGTCATCGTTCATATACTACGTCACTACACCTGTGTACCTCAGTTCCACACATTACCTCCCCAATACCCCGGCAAGCTCAGCCACTGCGGAGGAAGAATCAAACAAGATTTGGCTGAAGAGCTGCAACACAAAGGCAAAAGAAAAACAGTTTTTTTAAACAGGGAGGAACGCAAAAAGAATGCGAATCACACCACTAAAGGTCTACAGTAGCCCTTTAAACGAGAGCTCATCTCTTTCTCCCATTAGAGAAGGCGGTCTAAAGCTGCAGGTACTTTGATAGCAGAGTTGGATGGGAGGCTGATGAGGAATCGTGGGAGAAGAATCCATAGAAAGAACATTATGGTAAGTAATTTCTCCTTCAATGGATTGCCTTCCTCCTGCAGATTCCTCATCAGATAGACTCCCCAAGCATTATGTGTGAAGGCGGTGGGATGAAAATCCCTATACGAGGAAACTTGGTAAAACCGCTCTCACAAAAAAAGCGTCAATTCCACAGTCTACATCCAGGCAGTAGTGTTTGGTAAAGGTATGCAGTGAGAACCAGGTTGCTGCTCGGTAGATGTCCCTCACAGATGTCCCTCAGTGGAACTCCCCTTTGCAGAGCTGAAGAGGCAGCCACCCCCTTGTGGAATGGGTGTTGATGCCCAGAGTTAACTCCTTCCCTGTATTGAGGTAGCATTCTGAAAAGCAGTGTGTGATCCACCTAGAGATGGTTTGCTTGGAGACCGCCAAACCCTTTCTCACCATCAAAAAGGCCACAAACAACTGGTCCTCTTGACTAAACTCTCCCGTTTTTGCTAGATAAAAGTTAACAGCCCTCTTTGGGTGTAGCCTATGAAACCGCACCTCTTCCTTGGAACGGTAAGGGGGTGGGTAGAAAACTGGCAGATCAATAGCCTGGGACAGATGAACCTATGAGACCACTTTGGGAGAAAGAAAAAAACAGTCACACTTCCAAAACAGAGAAAAGGTGGCCAGCATGAGAGGGCCTGCAGCTCACTGATCAATCTGGCTGAAGTAATCGCTACCCAAAAATCAGTCTTTAAGGTGAGTAAGTGAATGGAGAAAGAGTGTAAAGGCTAAAAAGGAGCCGCAATGAAGTAAGTGAGAACAAAGTTAAGGTCCCAGTCTGGAACAACAAAGGGAACAGGCGGACACATATTCAAAAGGCCCTTCAGAAATTGGGCCATAACCGGGATCGCAAAGTAAGACCCTTAATCCTGAGACATTTTGAACACAAACAAAGCCGCCAAGTATCCTTTGACTGTGGTAACCTGAAGCCCTGACGAGGCCAGCGACAGAAGGAGCTCAATCAACGTAGTGGTGGAGCAAGAGAAAGGGGTTCCATCCCACGCTCCCTGCATCACGCCTCTAATCTTTTCTACCTACACGCATATAGTGATCTTGTTGACTGCAGCCAATAGCATTTCAAGTACTTCCTCATAGTGGTCCCAGTCGTCATACCTCATCCTTTCAAGAGCCACGCATGTAGGTTGAGGGATTCCAGGTTTGGGTGGAGCACCCGACCTTCCGACTGAGACAGGAGATTGGTGGGCTGCTGAGGCAACCAAAGAGGTGGGCAGATGGCCAAGTCCAGGAGGTCCGAGTACCAAGTCCTCTTCGGCCAATTCGGGGCCATCAAGATCAGGGTTGCTCTGAACCTCAACCTCCTGAGAGCCCATGGAATGATAGGAATCGGAGGGAAGGCGTAGTGGAGATTGAAGGTCCACTCCACCAGAAACGCATTCTCCAGCGCCCCTCTCGAAGGGAATTCCCTTGAGAAAAAATGTCTGCCCTTCATGTGTGGGCTCCCTGGCAAACGGATTCACTGCTGGGGTACCCACTGAGAGAAGACCTCCTCTAGGGCTTCCTGGCACATCCCACTGGCGTGAGACTGCTATGCCTGCTCAGAGCGTCGCCAATCCGTTACCTGTCCCTGCCAGATGCACTGATGAGACCGAGATCTGATTGTCTGAAAGTCAGAACCACAGTTGCATCCACCCTAAAGGGGAGGGGAGCGCACGCCCCCTTGCTTGTTCAGGTAGTGCACAGCCACTGTATTGTCCGTCATAATCAGGATATGCTTCCCTTTTAGAGAGGGCGCAAACGCCTTCAGGGCTAACCCGATTGCTCGCAGATCCAGCCTGTTGATGTGCCGTTGAGCTTCCATTGGCGACCAAAGACTGCTCACCTGCAAATCCTCACAGTGAGCACCCCAAATCTTTCAGTGATGCATCTGTGACCACCCTGGCCTGGGGCCAAGGATGCCAGAAAGGCAACCCCGCCAACATGTTCTCACTGCTGGCCCACCAAGAGAGATTGTTGGCCACCAACCTGGACTCTTTCTGAATGTCTTTTAAAGTGCCGAAAATACTGGGACCATTGACTCCACAGGAGCCCTTTCAGAGACTACATCTGCAGTCTGGCCTCTGGCACTAGAAAAATGCAGGATGCCATGAGACCCAAGTCGCTGGTAAGGTGCTGTGGTACTGGAACAGTTAAACCATCTGCCTGACACTGGCAACTCTCTCCTCAGGGGGAAAGGATCTGCCCACCCGAGTGTCCAGGACCGCTCGATGAACTGGAGCCTCTGTGTTCGTGTTGTATGGGACTTCTGTAAGTTCTGGGAGAAGCACAGCCTGTGGAGTAGTGAGCAAGTGTCCTAGAGATGGGACAAAACCTGCTCTGTCGACATCCCTCGGAACAGCCAGTCGTCCATTCTGGGAACAGATGGACGTCAGATCTCCCGAAGTGAGCCGCGACTATCGCCATGAGCTTGGTAAAGACCCTCTTTTACTTTACTTATTTCTAACGTGCACCGGGGTACCCGAAGGCTTATGAGCGCACATATATCAAGGACAGGACTGATACAGTGCTACAATGGCCAGGATAATACTGGGGTGTCACCTGGGTCAAAGGACCTCTTCATCGTCTGAGGACTAATAAAATAACGTTTTTAATTTCTTTTTAAAGGTATCCGTGGACTCGGTTTCTCTAAAGTCTTGTGGCATAGCATTCCAAGCTATAGGTGCTGCTATGCTAAAGGCTCCCTTAAGTGTTTTACTAGATTTGCATCGCTGCGTTTTCAATAGGTGGGTGTTACTGGATCTCAGAGTGCTCTGACTCTGTTCCTCTACCACACCTTCCATTAGGTAGGTTGGCATTCCGCCTACCCGACATTTATGAACAAGCAGAATCAGTCTGTACTGAACTCTTGCCTTAACAGGTAGCCAATGCAAGCTTCTCATATCGTCAGATACATGATCTCACCATTTAAGACCTTTCACTATCTTAACTGCACTATTTTGGATTACTTGTGGCCGATTCATTTCTGTTTGTGTGGCCCCTATAAGTAGGCTGCAACAGTAATCAATCTTAGCGCCAATTGTAGGTCTGGCAATAGCTTCTGCATTTTTCTGTGACAGAGGTCGAAGGTGTGTCAATAACTTCAGATAGTAGGTAGATGATGAAATGAGATTGCTTACTTGGGGTTTCATAGATAGATTTTCATCTAGGATTATGCCCAGGGTTTTGACCTTCCTTAGTGTCTCGATATGGCAATCTGCAATTTTCAAACTGTTGAATGATGTTCCTAGTTTGGCCAGTTTGCTATTAGCTCCCTTTTATCGTTGTTTAATGCTAAGCCATTATTTACCATCCATATCTGGATATCATATTTTAGTGATTTCCAATTCATCTATATTGTGTACCCCTGTAAGTGGAATGACACATTGTGTGTCGTCAGCATAGTTAGAAAATATGATGCCCTTGTGTTCCAACATATCAGAGAATGGTAACATGAAAATGTTGTACAGGCACAGGGATAAGCACGCGCCTTGAGGTACTCCATAAAAATAAATTAACCGGTTCTGACTGCCTCCCCCCCACAGGCTACCCTACCCTGCCCTGCCCGTCACTTAAAAATGATACAATCCATTGAATTGCTTGCTCAGAGAAATGTGCTGTGTCCCTCAACCTGGTGGCCAAGATGGAATGGTCCACCAGGTCAAATGCATTGGGCGGAGGTAAACCCAAATGGGAGCACCTTGAACTGGTAGTGCCTTTCCCCTCATGAGGAATCTCAGGCATTTCCTGTGCTTATGGTGGATCGGCACATGGAAATATGCGTCCTGGTGATCTATCGACACCAGCCAGTCCTGAAACCTGAGAGCACAGACGTCACCATCTTAAACTTGTCCTCTCTCAGGAACTTGCTCAAGGCCCTGGGCTCCAAGATGGGACAGAGTCCTCCCCCTTTCTTGGGTACCAGGAGATACCGGGAATACCAGCCCAATCCTTTCTGCTCGGGAGGAACCTATTCGACAGCACTGTTCAACGGCACGCCTTGCAGCTCTTTCTGGAGCTCTTGTTCCGGTTGCTGAGGAAGGGCCTGTTTGGCGGCCTTTTTTAGAAAGGCCGCAAGTAACCCAACTGGACAAGCTGGAGCACCCAGGCAACAGAGGTAATCTACAGGCATTTGGGCCAGTGCTCGCCTATCTGCCGTCCTACCAGGGAAAGGTGGGAGGAGAAATAAAAGCAGATTTGAGGGCAGAGCTGCCCCTGCCCCAGCCGCTGCTGCCGTCTACTGGCCTCCGGAGGACCCCCTGCCTCTTCCAGAGCGCGGGAAACGCCTCTGCCCCTGCCTGGGTTGCAGGAGCTGAGCCTTCTTGCCAAAGGGGACGCTACGCCTGTAACCTCTTCCCCATGAGGCAGAGCTGAGGGCGCGCACAGAGGAAGTGACCGGGAAGTGCCTGTTGAGCATGGGGACTCTCTCCTGTTCACCCGCTGAAACCCGTGCTACTGCATCTCAAACACGCCCTTTGCTCTTCTGTTACATCATATATCTGAAGCCACGCTCCATTGAGCACCTCCCCTACAAAAGGGCACGTTTGCACGTCCTGAGGAAGTGTTGGGGAACACCTCGGTGTACGCGGAAAGGAAAATCCACAGAGGGCGAGAATCAGACCCATGTGCTTGTAAAAATCCAACCACTAGATGAACTAAAAACAAGGTGTTGAAAGAAGGGAAGCTTCGGCATTAGAAGCCACTTTCTCCACCGAAAAAAGTGCTAAAAAACGAACCAACATTGTAAATCGTGGCAGTTTCCATTTTTGAATCAGGGGACAATAATCCTTGAGGTTCCAACCAAGATGTACTGAAACTGAATACTATATCCTGCCCCTCCTGATTCCAGTGGATAGGAGATGGTGTGACCCATGCCAATATATATGCCTGAAAAATGGGTTGTTTTGTCCTGAAGAAGGTTGCCCTACAGAGAGAGTATTAATGGTGATGCTCGCAGAGAGCAACTGAAACACGTGTCGACGTGAATCTGTGGGAATAAGAGAACACAGACTGTTGTGATAACCCACATTTGTGGGGATGGTTTACAATGAATCATAATTACATGGAGATATAACAGATGTTGAACTGTTTTTTATATACAGACCATTTTTTCAAAGAATGAATTGTGGAATGAGAGATTGATGAGAATAGCATGAATGTGAACGGATGGAAAAGTGAATGGGCCATAGTGTTGTAGGAATTGTTTAATATGTTTTTAGACATGGCTTCTTTGCTTGAATAAATTAATAAAAAATAAAACATCTTGGGAACTGAAACCAAGTTAGAAAATCACTTGTGCATTCCGTCATCCTTATCTTTGTTTACTAGTTCGAGCCCCTTTGTATTTTCTGATTGACCTGTAGAACTAGGGTCGTTAAAACAGGTACCCCTTCTATTTTGCAGTGCTGGGGAAGTGCCTGTTGAGCCTGGGGACTCTCTCCTGTTCACCTGCTGAAGCCTATGCTACTGCATCTCAAACATGCCTTTTGCTCTTATATTATGGTGTGTCTACGCCCCTATTGGACTTCCAAGTGCACTGACTTTGCTTCTTAATTTAACTATACTTTGAACAAAGTTAATATACTGCCTTATTTTCTTTTGTTGTAGTCATATCTAAAGCCACGCTCTTTGACGCCTCCACTACAAAAGGGTACGTGCGAACGCAAGCGCACCAAGGCAGTGCCCGGGAAGTTCCGGTTGAGCCTGTTTGGCTTGGGTGGCGGGGTATCTCCTGAGAGGTGATTAACTGTTTACGTTCCACCCAATCTTTAGTAACTGCTCAGGCTTATGCATCTCCCTCTGGCTTCATAATGGCAACTAATTATCCCTTACATGAGGTGGATGATGGGGACATCAATACATCTCCACCATTACTTTCTAGTTTAACAATTCAAGATTTCCTGGGTCACCACACCCAGCTGAATGCTTTGACAACCACATTTCTGACGTCTCAATTCTGGCCCCTGCCGTAAAGACTGAGTTGGGTAAACGAATCAGAGTCTCACTCGGGCCTGCGACACCTGCCCCACTCTTACCCCCACATGTTGAAGAAATCTGTTTGTATAACCGTCCCCATGCCATTCTTTATGAACAATCCGAGTCCCATGGCAAGGTCTACCCCAGGCTGAATTATCTTCCTACTGCCAGTTCACCACCCTTTTCCACAAATTAACTGCTGCTAATAGATCATGCAAGGTCCTGCAATTACCATGATAATACTCAAAATGAGATGCCTATAGACATGCACCAACTCAGTTCAGAAGTTAATTTGCGCATATTACATGACAGTAGTACGCAATCACACAGCCTCAATGAACCCGACACCATTTCCTTTATGGTCCTAACACGTATCCTCAATCTTCTTGACAAGGGAAACTACTTAACCGATCATGAGATACGGGACATAAAGTTATCCATATCTGACATTATTGGAAAACTCAACAAGTTGCAGGGCTTCATGTATGCACATGAACATTTTCATGCACAAAAAATGTCAATGTATGGAGCACTCAATATGCCAACTGTGATGAGTGACTAATCCAATGTCAGTATCATAGGGAAATGCTCAAAGGCTACACAAACAATGAAGAATCCACCACCACAAGCAGGCCAAAATAAATCATATGCAGAAGTTGCTAGAGACGATTCCCTAAGCAAAGAAACTATATTGCAGGCGTCTAACAACACCTTACTAGATGTAGTTACACACAATGCAGACAAAATAGCAGACATTATGACATTTAAAAAATTGACAGTGATTATCACATCAAGAAGGCAAGGAGTATATTGCAGCGATTGAATCGAATGGGACTAATACAGTTTTGTTATCGGACGCACCCAGTAGTCCCACCCCGCTCACCGACCTTATTGACAGCAATGAAAAGGTAGGCCTAAACTTGCTCGAAAACACGACAGCTTCTCCTACCAATGAGTCGCAGGAATCTCCCAACTATTCTTTTTGCGTAGAATCAAGCGTGCCGAATTAAGAGCTCAGAAAAGAAGAATAGAAAGAAAAAGCAAGAATGTCGGGGGGGAAAAAAAAACAAGAACCAATCAATGAATAAAATCAATGGTCACAACTCAAATACAAAAAAGTATGCAACCTCTCCAATGATGACAAGCTCATCGACTTGAACCAACTAAATGAGGAATCAAAATCACTTTTTGCTTTTGAAGGACACTTGACCAATCTGAAAGACAAATTAGCACCAGTAGGTAGTTCTGTCCCTAAACACAAAGAGCCATGTATGATCCCTAGACTGCCGAATGATCTTCCAATTGTTCCGCCAAGAGATTTCAAATCAATTGACTTGATCACAGTCCCCTAGCATCTCCTAACGAATGATGACAAAGCAAAACAATCACATTTATCCCCATTTTCTTTTACCATAATATGCAATAAAAAAGTAAGGGGACTTAATTCCAATACTAGCGTGGGACCATCTACTCAAGCAAAGGCTGTGCCCACTGACTCAACTCAACCGGTCAGGGGATTGCTAAGTCGCCGTGTAAAACAACTAGAGCTCTCTCAAACTTGGAAGCCGACATTCAAGCCCTGTCCAATGGGTTGGCCTAGAAACAATTGTCACATTCAGATAAGCGCATAGAATCCAATTCTACTGACGCGATTAGGGTTGAGGTGGACAGTCACTTGCCATCCCAATCCAACAGTTTGCCTTCGGATCAGTCATCTCCCATTGTACTCACAACTGAACTTCCCAATATTATGGGATGGGGGAGTGATTATTCAGTCAACGGAAGGCAGAGACTCAATCACACGTTTATACTTAATATTTTTAAACAAAGTCCCCCATTGAGAACGCTCAACTCTGATGATATAGATCGGATCACCTTGTCCACCAACAATAACAATCGTACGATTTGTGGTTTTCACTCCCACATTATCATGAAATTGGTGTCGGAACACAAATCTGATCTATTACAATTAGGACTCCTGCCTCAATTATTCAAGACTGAGGAGGCTGAAACCGAGTTTATAGAAACACAGGAAGCCTCTGCAGACGAGGGCAAAGGATCATCCCCTCGTGACCACACGCTTAGACATCCAAATGCAAAGTTGTTAGTGCAATTCTCCACAATTGCAAGTACAGTCAAAGACTGGTCGTGGTTTGAACCACTTATGAATATCCTTTTATCTATTAAAAAAGCGGATGTACAAGCGTAGCCATGTTGGCTTTAACATTCAATCTTGGAATTCATGTGGATTCTCAAATTTATTTATCTGGCTCAGTTGTTTGACTCTTACAAAAAACCCTCTGTAATACTTATAAAAGAGACTATGAAACTGCAGCCTTTTTGTATCAATGGCTACACTACTTACAAATAAGAAGCCACGAGTGGAGCTGCAGGTAGACCTGCATGTGGCCAAGCAGTCTTAGTGGATAACATCTTGAAGGCTCTTACCACCTTCATGGCAAGTTCGGATTAGTCCTCTTGGCCAGTCTAATTTAGTTTTTCTAATAATTTGTGTCTATTGGAATCCTGCTCCTGCTAGGATGACATTAGATTCCATCTTTACACAGACAGGTACCTTATTAGAAGACGTGTTTTTTCGATACCCTCACTATCATGTTGTCATGGGTGGAGACTAACTCCTCCTGTCTCAACACCACAAACTCGCCTACTTTCACACATACACCTAATAGCCATACCGTTTCCAAGAAGAGAGGACAGCAATGGGTTGATTATTGAGCAGACTGGGACATGCAGTTAGTCAAAATGGAAGATAAACACAGCTGCACTTGGCAGCGAGGATCTGTGAGCTGTAATATGGATAATGTCTTTGTCTCTTCCAAGTTGCGCGGACTTTGTAAACCTGTCACCGTTGACAATTTGAATCTGGGAGACCATATGTCTATTACATTAAAGGTGAACATATCCCTTAGACCCTATGAAAATATTTCAGCGTTAGCACTAATTGACATCGATCGGCAGGCTATTTCCATACAGTGGAACCCTAAGCTTTGACGAGAGCTAACCTACAGGGTTAGCAAGGACATTTGTAGATTATCTGAATTGAAACTTTTTGGTATGGATGCCCAATGCCTGGAGGAATGGAACAATTCTGCAACTAAATTTCACTTGAATAACATGGCACACTCTGTATCTAACAAACATCGAGCCCACACTCATACTTTCAATTCAGAAGTTCTCTCTGAAACGCGACAAAAATAAACAACCCAGGGAACTTAAAAGGCAACGTCCATCAGGTCCACAGTACAGAGTTCTCAAAAATCACATATGCCAAGTATACAAAAACAAATTTAAAGGTCTTAAACATCAGTTATATATTGCGGATAATCAAAACATGATTGCTAACCTGTTTAAAGGCAACATTAAGAATGCCTGGGCGGCACAGAGGTGCAACGAGCATTGGTCGTGGTGCTCTTAATTCATCAATATCAGCTGATCGACAGAATCTTTTCATTTTGCAAACATTTCAGTTACCACAACAATATATTAGTGTTCCCTTTGATGTGTCCAATTTAGCAGCCTTAGAATATAGTCTGTGATCCATTGAAGATGTCCAATAGGCAATTTGTAAACTCAAATTTTCCAAAGCAACTGGACCTGATAGCATACCTTCTTGTATCCTAAAAGCAGACTCGCACTTTTGGGCCACAATATAAAAAGCTAAGTTTGACCACATCTTTTACTCCAACCAAATACCAGAGTCATGGCTTTCAGCCATCATCCCGATTTTCAAAAATGGTAATCGTGATGAACCAGCTAACTTCAGGCCTATTGCCTTAATGGACGCTTTTTCAAAGGTCTTGTCTATTCTCAAACAACTCAAACAATACATCCAGACAGATGAAATCCTGTCCAGATTTCAGGTGGGATTTCGTAAATTCATGGGGACCTCCCTCAATGCCACCATTCTTGCCCACATTTTGGAAAAGTCTAAGCAACCTGAGTCTGGTCCCATTTACATGGCCTCCTTGGATATGACGGCGGCTTTCGATCGTGTTATCAGAAATCTCTTGTGGAACAAAATTATTAGGCTGGGAGTGCCCTCATTCTTGGTTTGCTTATTTGTTATGCTTCACCAGAAGAACAAGTTACTTTCTTACCTAGTAACGTTCTTTTGATGGGATGTTCCGACGTATTCCACATCTATGACAGGTAATCACCACAGCTGTGCTGCTTCGGAAAATTTTCGGCGTCTGCGTCCTGCGTCGATGACGTCGATACGCTGTCCTTGAGGGCCTCCGTCGAGCCGACGTCACCGGATGTTATAAATAGAACGCACGACGCTCGTAGCCTCACTTGTAGTTTTTTCCCCAGACGTGTGGCACCAATCTTCTGCCAGAATGACTACAGAAATCCTTGCGGAAACGTAAGCTGCAATCGCATAAGAAATTCTGTAGAGGGGCAGGCTGGGAGGGTTCGATGTGGAATACGTTGTTGGAACATCCCATCGAAAGAACGTTACCAGGTAAGAAAGTAACTTGTTCTTCGAGGGGATTGGTTCCTCCGACGTATTCCACATCTATGACAGACTCCCAAAGCAGTATCAACGTATGGAGGTGGGAAAAGAATTTAGAATTTTAGAATGCCCAATCAAATTGCAGAATAGAGGACCGCCATGCCAAAGGCTAAGTCTTGCCCATGGATAGAGTCCAGGGAGTAGTGTTTTATAAAAGTATGGACAGAGGCCCATGCGGCTGCTTCACAAATGTTATGAATGGAACACCCCTCTGCACAGCAGTGGCGGCAGCCACACCCCTAGTAGAATGGGCCCTCAAGCCTACCGGAGGGTCCTTACTCGCCAGACGGTAGCATTCCGAGACGGTCAAGATAATCCATCTGGACAAGGTCTGCTTAGTAACAGCTTGACCCAAACGCCTTCCAGCATATCCTACAAAGAGCTGATCGTCCACTCTGACCTGGGACATGCGTGAGATGTAGAAGCTGAACACTCTCCTAGGATCCAACCTATGGAGCCTCTCCTCTTCCTCACCAGGATGCGGAGGAGGATAGAACGCTGGAACAATGACCTTCTGGATCAAATAAAATTCCGACACAACCTTCAGAAGAAAAGAAGGACGAACCCTAAGGACAACCCTGTCCTTCTGGAACACTGTGAAGGGTGGCTTGGCGGATAGTGCCTGCAACTCACTCACTCTGCAAGCAGAAGTAACCGCAACTAAAAATAGTTTTAAAGGTCAACAGTCTCAAAGGACAAGAATGTAAAGGCTCAAACGGAGCTCCCATTAGGAATTTTAGAACCAGGTTCAAATCCCAACCGGGCACCTGGCAAGGTGACAGTGGGAACACATTAGTGAGCCCTTTCAGAAACTGAGAAATCAAAGGAATCTTAAAATAAGAACACTCCTCAGACGAGCGCTTAAATATGGATAGCGCCTGCAGGTAACCTTTAATGGTCCCCACTTGCAGGCCCTTGTGGGCTAACGAAAGCAAAAAAGACAGCACCACAGGAATGGCACATGAAAAAGGATCCACATTCTTAACCCTGCACCAGTTGCAGAACTTTCTCCAACAGCAACGGTACAGGGACTTTGTTGCGGGCGTTCTGGCCGAAAGCAACACCTCCATCATGTCTTCAGGGAGGTCCCAATCCTTATACCTCAACCTTTCAGAAGCCAAGCATGAAGGTTGAGAGACTTGATCTCTGGATGGAGATCCTGACCGCTCTCCCATGAGAGCAGATAGTCTCGGTAGGGAAGACGGCGTGGAGG
The DNA here is from genome assembly GCF_040938575.1 of Ambystoma mexicanum. NCBI lineage: Eukaryota > Metazoa > Chordata > Amphibia > Caudata > Ambystomatidae > Ambystoma > Ambystoma mexicanum. The sequence continues at coordinate 774,100,031 of NC_090921.1, read as the reverse complement.
GCAGATGGACATGTCGAGAAGGTCCGGGTACCACGTTCTCCTAGCCCAAGCCGGAGCAATGAGGATCATTCGGGAACCGAACCTCCGTAACCTCCGCAGCACTTGCGGAATAACGGGGACTGGAGGAAACGTGTACAGCAGTGGGAAGGACCACTCCACTACAAACACGTCCCCCTAAGGCTCCTCTTGGAGGAAATTCCCACGAGCAAAATCTTTTGCACTTCCGGTTGACACTGGTGGCTAAGAGATCCACTTGTTGGGTCCCCCAAAGGGCGAAGATCTCTAGGAGAATCTCCCGAGCCAGCTCCCACTCGTGAGAGACCGTGCTCTGCATGCTCAGAGCGTCCGCCGCCTTGTTTTCGTCTCCGGCCAGATGAACTGCCAAGATTGAAATTTCCTGATGGATGGCCCAGAACCAGAGCTGCATCGCCTCTCTGCACAGAGGGAGAGACCCTGCCCCTCCTTTTTGTGGAGGTAGTGCATGGCCACTGTATTGTCCGTCGGAATAAGGACATTTATTCCCCCGCACAGACAGCAGAAAAGCCTTCAGGGCTAGCCCGACGGCCCTCAGCTCCAACAGATTGATATAGAGGCTGGACTCCGACAGAGACCAACGACCGCTGACTGTCACCTCGCTGGCATGAGCTCCCCAACCCGTGAGGGATGCGTCCATCACCATCGTCACCTCCGGCCAGGGTAGCCAAAATGGAGCCCCCTTCATCAGATTGCCTTCGACGGCCCACCACAAGATCCTGGCCGACCGAGGGAGGCACCTGAACGGGATCCGACATCCTGCCAGAGGCTTGCGACCACTGCATCTTGAGAGCCCACTGCAAAGATCCCATCCACAGCCTGGCCTCTGGCACCAGAAGAATGCAGGATGCCATTAGGCCGAGCAACCTCAAGAACTCGAACGCCGGGAGACTCTGGGCACGTTGAAACTTGTTTATCTGCAGAATGTGATGAGCCCTTACCTGGGGAGGCGAACACTGCCCCAGAGACGTGTCGAGCACTGCTCCGATGTACTGGAGCCGCTGGGTAGGTGTCAAGTGGGACTTCTTTAAGTTGAGGGAGAAGCCCAGCTTGGAAAAGGAGTGGAAGGTGACTGACAGATGATCCAGGACTTGCTCAGGAGAGCACGCCCTGATCAACCAGGGGTAGACGTGAATCCCCCTTTCCTGAGATACGCTGCCACCACCACCATGAGCTTGGTGAAGACCCTCGGGCGGAGGTCAATCCGAACGACAGGACCCGAAACTGAAAATGCGAGTCGTCAACCACGAACCTCAGGTACTTCTTGTGCTTGGGATGAATCGGTACATGAAAGTAAGCGTCCTTGAGGTCGAGAGACACCAACCAGTCCTGAAGTTGAAAGGCCTGGAGGACTTGAGAAAGAGTAACCATCTTGAACTTGTCCTTCCTGAGGAGCTTGTTCAAACCACGCAAGTCCATGATGGGTCTCAATCCCCGTCTTTTTTCGCAATCAAAGAATATGGGGAATACCATCCCTTGTTCCTCTCCGCTATAGGCACCAGTTCTATGGTGCCTTTCTCCAGCAGGGATTTGATTTCCTGCGCAAGGAGCGGAACCAGACTCTGCAAAGACAGATTCCCTGGTGGATTGTCGTGAGGCCTCTGCCAGAAAGGAAGACAGTAGCCGTGGGCTATGATCTCCAGAACCCACACATCTGAAGTAATGGCACGCCATTCTACAAGATGCTGCGCCAGCCTTCCCCCAACCGGCCAACCATGGGACATGGCCTCATGACTGAGCTGAAGCAGCTGCGGCGGTGCCTGAGGACAAAGAGGCAACTGCCCAAGCGGCTTTGGCACTCCAGTACCTTGTTTTCCACCTCTGGAACTCCTACGTTGGCCCCTTTGACTTCCAGCTCCCCTCGATCTACCAAAGGAATAGTATCGAAAGGAACCTCCCCTCCATTGCTGTCCCCTAGGACGAAAAGGCAGAGGTTGGCGAACTGCAGCGCTCAACGACTTCGCTGCAGCTTTGGAGGTCTGCAACTTCTCAAGGCTCTCGTCAGCCTTGCTGCCAAAAAGATGTACACCATCAAAGGGCATGTTGAGAAGCCGGGCTTGTACGTCGGGAGCAAACCCTGACTTCCGCAACCACGCATATCTGCGCATCACGGTGCTCGCTGCCACGGACCGGCCGACACAGTCTGCCATGTCCAGACCCGACTGAACGGATTCACACATGGCATCCTTGCCATCCTGAATGAGGGCAAGAAAACCATCCCGTTCCTTCCATTCGGGAATATGTTCAGCCGCCAAAGACACACAATTCCACAGAGTGTGTGTGAATCTTGCAAGGGCACAAACTGAGTTGGCTGCTTGTAAAGCCATACCCCCTGAAGAAAATACTTTCTTCGGCCAACCATCAAAATGTTTGTCATCCCTTTCGTGGAGGGATTGTAGGGTACGACACCTGCTTTGCTGAGGCCATAGCCGCCTGCACCACCAAACTCTCCGGAGTGGCGTGCGTAGTCAAGTAGCAGGGTCACCACTGGCTGGACGCCATTTTTTCGGCAACAACTTGCTTACTGCCGGGAGACTCTCCGAAGCAGTCCAAGCCGCCCCCACCCTTCTCTGTAAGACCATATGAAATGGCAGCACCGGGTCAGTGGATGGACCTTGGTCAAGGATTTCTGTCAGGTCATCCTGCAGAAAATCCACTGGTGGTGCAGACCACCCCAAGTACTCCGTCACCCTCGACATGAGACGCCGGTATGAAGACTCGGCGTGCGTGCCAGGCTCAGGCCTACCGAACTCAACCTCCGGAGAGGTGTCCAGACCACTGGCGTCATGCAAAGACTGACGCAGGTCTTCCAACTGGCTATGACCAGTTGGAACCTCAGGAACAGGAACCTCATCAGGAAACAAACCTTCATCAGACCCTTCATCCACCTCACAGATGTAATCCAGGGGCTGGAATAAATCCCTGGATGAGGGCACAGAAAAAGGATCAAATACAGGCCTCACCGACTTCCTCAGGGCCTTCCTCAGAGTTTCCACCGATGCACGGGGTATCTCTGGCAAAGCCTCCACAAAAGGCGTTGACTTCGAACGAGGCTTAGACGGCTTAGACACAGGCCTCGAGACCAGAGCCCCGAGCGTCTCCTTCGACAGCCTCGGCGCTGATGGCGTTGAGGACTTCCTCGGAGGCGGAGCCTTGAGAGTCCCTCGACGGGCATGGCGCCGATGGCGTCGACGTCTTCTTAGAAGACCTCACAGGCTCCGACGGTCTCGAGGGCGTCGAGGACCGGGACCTGGAACGGGCATGGCTAGCGCGATCTACCTTTTCCGATCGGGACCTCGACGGCTCCCGATGATCGCGCCGACCGCCTGAGCCCGAAGGCGTGCGAACGGTGGCCCTAGCGCGTTCCTTGCCGGCTTCTCTCGAAGGCGCGGACGGAACGGAGCCCTGTGATTCGAAAATTGCTATCATTCCCTCATGAAATGCGTCCCATTCCGCAGGAGAGGAATGCTTGGTAGAACAAGCTACCCGCCGTCTGGCGGAGTCCTCGGACGAGGATGGGGAAGGCGACCGGTGACAGCGCTTTCACAAGTGCCTAGAAGAGGCAGAGGAATGGCGGGAACCACTCCGGGACCTATACCCGCTGGACTTACGCCGACGTGGAGAGTCGCCCCTCGAATCGTCGGTCGAAAGCCCAGCGGATTTCAACTTACGGGGTTTGGAAACCTTTTTCCGCTCCCGCGAGGCCTTCGACGCCAAAGACTGGCAATCGTCAGTCATCAGCGGCGTGGTCCTCGCCGAGGCACAAGAGGCAGACGTTGCGCGGGTCCGTAAGCGACATCTTGGAACCGCAGTCCCAGCACTTCGTGAAACCTGACCGTGGGGCAGAAGAAGAAGAAGACATGATATCTTCACAACCAACCAGGTTCGAAGAACCGATAGGAATCCGAAGGACCGAGGCGCGCCGAGATCTACGAAGTGAACACGTTCGCGGAAAAAACTGAACTGAGGCTACGGGCATCGTGCGCCCTACTTATAACATCCAGTGACGTCGGCTCGACGGAGACCCTCGAGGACAGCGTATCGACGTCATCGACGCAGAAAATTTTCGGAAGCAGCACAGCTGTGGTGATCACCAGTCATAGATGTGGAATACGTCGGAGGAACCAATCCCCTGGAACACTAGTTTTCAGGTACGAATCAATCAAGAAGGTTCTCTCACCTTTTCCATTCCCATGCTCACAGCAGTAAAAAAAACAGCAATGTAACCTGGCATCAACTTTATTTAACTTGTACCTGTGTGATTTGGACCAAATTTGGCAAAAGGATAACATCTTTGCGGTAAGGTTCAGCAAGCTCCATCTGCATTGCATGGGGTTCGCCGAGGACTTGATCCTCTTTGATAAACCCCTTCTGGTCTTCAAAATAAACTCAACCAATTCTCGGAGTATGCCGCCAAATATAATCTCCAGGCCAACCCCTCCAAGTCCAGCATCATTATCTTAACTAATAGGAAGATAATCAAAACTTTCAAATGAACGATTGTAGGCACAAGAATTGAACAGACCGATTTGTGATGCTGGAAATGCATTGGAGGGACAGGGCCTCCCTGTCTTTGTCCTTTTTTCATTTGTGTTCTGTATTGTTTTCTGCCCAGGAGTCCATGTGGGACTCCTGGCAGTGCAGCTCTTCCTGTTTTTGGTTTCGTGTACAGACCCGTGGGATACCCTTATGGCACCCATGGGTGGGGGTGCAATCCTGTGCCCCTAGTGTATGTTTTTGGGCACCTGTGTGTGGCCCACAGAGCAGCGTATCCTCCATTTTGGGATACAGAGGCCCTGCCATTGGAATCAGTTGATTCCTGATAGGAAAAAAGATGGCCCCTGTGACCTCTTGCTTACTATTGCCCGTTACCTTGTTTTCCCAGAGTCCTGGGAAGCCCTGACTCTGTCCCTACCCCCTGACTGGCTGTTGGGTGGAGGTTCCATATATGGTGTTGTTGTGAAGTCCAGGCCAGACTGGCTAGAGCCTTCCCAGTGACTGTATGTTGTGGGTACACCCTGTGGATGGGACCTGGGTGAATGGAGTGTGTGACCAATGTGCACTTCTTGGTGTGGATGTCTGGTTTCTGGCGTTTGACACAATGACAGACAGCCCTGCCCGAAACTGGTATGAATGCAGGGTGTAGTGTTGAATGGCTGGGTACTTGTCCCAATACACATTCTTTGTTGTGAGTGTCTGAGAGGGAGGTGTATGACCTGAATGCACTGTATGCCCTATTGGCTGACTGACTGCTGAATGCCCTTCTGAGTGATCGGTTGCATGAGCGTGATCCAGCAGAATGAATGGGAGATCAACTAGTATATCTGGGGGCCTCTCACTGGTAGAAATCGTTCAGAAGCTGAAGTTGAAACTGACGCTTAATCTCGAAGCCGAGCCTGAAGAAGGTTGACTGCTGTTTCCCCTTTGCCAAAATCCGAAAGCCGCCGAGCCGTCCAGACTGATCCAAGAGAGGACCTGGTTAGGCGCCCTCTTCCCGTGCTCCGATGGACCATCGAGCACCGCTAACCTTCACCGAAGCAACCTGCAAGTCAGACCCTCGACAGGCTACCGACCGGAGACGGCGACCTCCAAGGGAAACGAAGATGAGCACCGGGCATTCCGTCCACCGTCGTTAGCCAGGGTTCACAGGTTTGCATAACCTGCTGGAGGCCCGTCAAAGCCGTGTTGCCCAGAAGAGGGGACCGCTTAACGGCGTGCCATTGACGACCGGAGCAGCACGCTCCTTTGCCTAAGACTTTTGATTCACAGATGCGCTCGTCCGCACCCCACATGCCTTATTCCTCCAGAGAAGGCCTGGCCGCTGACGTGCCGAGGAGCATCGCCGGTGGGTTTCCCGCCACTCAACGACCGTAGAGACGCCGGAATCCTCGACACCCTTGCTGGGCCACAGTTCTCCACAAACTCTTTGTGGTCCTGAACTATCGACATCGAGGTGGCAGGACGTCGTCGCTCAGTCGTCGACGAGCACTGCTGGGACCGAAGCTGCTGCCTCGACGCCGCGTTCACTTTCTTCGAGAGATCTCGACGATTCGTGGCTCCTGCTTTAAAGGGAGCCACTCAAGAAGGATCCGTTGATGACTCGTCGTCCAACTCTGCTATTCAAGGTACATTGGGGTGGTAGAAATATTATAGAAGGAAATACGACTTATTGAACAATATATGGACTGGGCTTGTAGTGTATCTATTTTACAGGTTGCCCAGGTTGGGGGGGGGGGGGGGGGGGGTTGGGGAGGGGATATCCACACAGAACTGGGTCTAGTGGTAGGGACCAGTATTCTGCCAATTGTTCTAACCAACTGCTTTCCTTCTATATCTGTTGTTGATTACCTTTATTAAGTGATTTGTGTGACATTTAACCAGAGTACAGTTGATGCTTTTAATAAAGTCCCTGCTTGTGAAGTGCACCGTAGAGGAGTTGCCAGCCAGGCAGACAGGTACTGGTTGGTACTCATGCTACTTAGTGGAGAGGACTCCATCCCATCATGGACCTCACAGCTTTGAACAAGTTCCCAAGGAAGGACAAGTTGAGGATGGGGACTCTGGAAGAGATTCTACATTTCAACGGTGTGATACTTGGCGACTTTGAAGTCGAACGACCCAGGGACAATTTGGAGGCTCTGCCCTTTAAGGATTTCGGCATCATGCCTTAACATGAGCCGCAATGTGTCACAACATAATAGGTAAAAAGGCACCATAGACAAATTGGGTGGGGTGTGGCCTTGGACATTTTAGCACCACAATCATGGCACTTTTTGAAACATGAAGGTTTCGGAGTAGACATGCTGAAGAAATCTAGGAAGATTTGCAAGAATTTTTAGAAAAAAAAATGTCTCAGATTTCTCTGAAGCAATGTTCCCAGAGTAATGTGCTGGGCATGCAGAAAAAAAGAATTGAGGTCACGGGGCGCAGAGAGCGCTGTTTGTACCAACATCCACATCAGACGCAAGAATGCACAGCTCCCCTTCTAGGGAAAACATCTCAGAAAGTGCTGCAAAGTAGGAGAATATATCCAAGATGAGGAATCCGTGGGAGGACACAATCCATTAGAAATTTGCATTTTAGAGCTGCAGTCCCAACAGGGTTTGAACCTCAAATGTTTGGCACTGACATACTGATGCAGGAATAATTGACTTCACAATAAGCCAATTTTTCGAGCAGCGTGATGAGCATGTGGAATTATTTTTTACTGAGGTGTGGGAGTGTATTGTATGCTATATATACAATCGACAAAAGTCGCGCCCAGAATTGAGGAGTGGTGAACTCAGGGTACGAAGGATTCGAGGACATCACATTGAGCCGCACTACACCCACTCAATGTTTCTGAGAAGTTGCTGCTGATGGGATGATCCATCAAGATAGAAATCTGTTGGAGAATGCAATCTATGCAAGTGCATTTATGTGATTGCAATCTTCAGAGCAAGTTTGTAATTGTTTTACTGTCTTAAACTGCTTTTATTTTATTTCCTTTTACGGTCCCGGAACCCCAGGCTGCAGCGTTTGACTGGGCGCCAATGTCTCCACCTACCAGCATCACTTATTTAAATAATTATTATAATAATTTTTATCCTGCTCCATATTTTATTTCATTAATGACTCTATTCCTTGGCAAGCCACGATTGCAGCGCCAGGTTGCCTGGCCTCCACATTGCCCCGGGGCTCATTCCAGTAGTTTGGGTTTCTTTTCCTTCTCCTACGCACTCACCTGGCAGCAGTCTTTCCTTAGTGGCTGCTAGCCTGGGACTCAGGAGATTGGCCTTTGCGATACCATGTGTCAATATATGTGTTCCCACTCCCAGGAGGCACAGCGGACTCGCCTGTTCCCATCTATGACACGGCCGGCACCTTTCCCTGGATAGATCAAGACATATTAAATTCAGCAGCTTACTCACACAGTTACTTCTGCTGCTGCTGCCTGAGGGCTGCACGGTGCAGGCTGGGGTAAGTAATTCAATCTCTCCTTTTCATGCTGCTATCAACTGCTTACTCCTTAACACTGCTACGATCTCTTGAATTACCTCTGCCCCAATTTCAATTGCGTCACCGAGACATAGCTTGGTGAAGCATCAGGCCCTGCTCTGGCCCATATGCTATCGCCCAACTTCAAAATATTACATCCTGACCGACCCCCTCCCAGGGCTGGGGCGGCATCACTATTATTTTCAGCTCTCTCTATGTAGCTTCCTTGCTCACCATCAGCCATCAGATTAAAATAGAGGCCTTGCTGGTGTGCCCCCCCCCCCGCACCTCCATCTCCCACTTTCTGCAATAACATTCTGGTCGTGTACTGTCCCCGCTGAACACAACCCTTCTTTTTTTGATTCCTTCCTTGATTTTGCTGCCGACATTCAGCTGAGGTACGCACACCTCCTTATTTAAGGTGACTTTAACCTCAAAGTGAATGATGTTAATAACCCCAAAGTCTGAAACTTCGTGCCCTCTAACAAGGAACTCTCTTTGGACCAACAAGTTACTGGCTCCACCCATAATCGAGGTTATACCTTAGCAGGGGTGTTGCTAGGTCTGGAAAAGACCCGGGGCTACGCTGATGTCGGAACTGTTGGGACTGGGGGCTAGCTAGTCTTTTGGCTGTAGCTCCTGAGATTCTATCCGGGGCTACAACCAAAAGATCAGGGGCTATAGCCCCCTTAGCCCCCCCCTAGCAACGCCCCTGTACCTTAGATCTAAAAGAAATTCTAAGGCCCGGAGGTAACACCCTTTCCTGCGTTTCAAGTCACGTGGACTGACCATTTTATTGTCCCTTTCATTTGGGACCTTAGGGTCCCGAAACCCCCCCCCCCCTCCGGCCAACAGTTTTTCGGCGTGGTTGGCGCTCAGTTCCACACGTTGACATTTCTGCACAGATATGCGCCGACCACTCAGGAGCCTTTCCTGTGGATCGGGCCTCACTGTCAGATACCTTGGTAGTGGTAGCTGACCGGCTAGCCCCTCTCAAGAGGTCCAGGCTGTCTGAACGCCCATCACAACAGTGGTTCAACAATGACTTCGGCCACTCTGTTTGAAGCGCAGATAGCTGAAGCGTAAATGGAAGCTCTCCTGCTCCCCCACTGCTAAACTTGCGTCATCACTGTTTGCCTTGCAGTACCATCAGGTATTCATTAGTGCCAAACAGACACAGTACGCCTCCCTTATTGAGACGTCCATAAATCACTCCAAAGAGCTGTTTAAAATTGTTTGTGGTCTCTCCACCACTGCGCCAGACTCGGTCCCCCCTTTGCAGGACCTTTGACTCCCTGACGCTCTCTTCCATGGATGAAATTAGCACAATTCCATCTAATATCAACTCTACCCCCTCTCAATCTGGGGCTTTCCATTGCTCCATTCTGAGCCTCCACCCACTGCTCTCTGGTCCACATTTCCTACCTTTTTGGCTTTTGGTGTCGCCGCTTCTCCCAAGGATCCTATCCCTATCTTTTTAATTAAGGACATTATGCCCCGCCTCATCCATCTGCTGATGGAAGCCATCAAGATCTCCATCTCCATCTCCACTGAGATGATCCCTACATCCCTTAATCATGCAACTGGTAACCTGCTGCTGAAAAAACAATTCTGGGAACCTCTGGTCCCGGCAAATTTTTGCCCCATCTCTCTTCTCCCTTTCCTATGAAACTCCTTGGTCTGTCCTTTGCTCACTACCTTTCTCGAGGAATCTTTTCTTTCACTCTTCTCAGTCTGGCTTCCGACCAGGGTGTGGAACCGAGTGTCCTGGTCTCTGTTATGGACGATCTAGTACAGACACATGACAAGGGCAGCACTAGTGCGCTGCTATTGCTTGATCTCTCTGCCGTCTTTGATACCATCAATCACGGTTTCCTGCTGGACCGCCTCTCGGGGCTGGTCTCTCGGTACCGTCCTGGTCTCTTCTTTTCTATCAGACCATTGTTAAACCCTCTTCCTCCCTCCTTTTCTCTCTCAGGCGGCGGACCTCACCTATGGTGTCCCTTCCGTCCTCTCCCCGGTCTTAACGCCCATGTTCAACCTCTGACCAAACATATCTTCTCCCACGGCTTCATCTGCTACTTTTATGCAGAAGACATGCACATCCTGGTACACTTTGACCTTTCCACTGCTGAGTCGGTGGCCAGGTTCTGTGCCTGTCTGGAGGCTGTGGGGAAATGGATTCGGAACAACTGGCTCAAGTTGAGCAGCGAATAGACTGAGGTGCTGGATCCCCCCTTGGCTTACGCTATGTGGACTACCGACTTCTGGCCTGCTACCTTGGACCCTTTCCCCTCCCCTGTCCCTTTTTGTTAAATATCTAGGGGTGAATCTCACCTCGGCCCTGGAGCCACATTTAAGCACAGTGTCAGCAGGGCTACTTTCAGCTTAAACTTCTCCGCCACGTCTGTGATGCTGGAACTGCCTTATTGAGGGACAGTGCCTCCTAGTCCTTGTCCTACCACTTCTCTGTGTGTTGTTTCCTTATGTTTTCTGCCACTAAAGTCCAGTCAGGTCCTCTGGCAATGCAGTCCTTCATTTTATCTTTTGGTGACCAACAACCATGGGTTACCCTTATGGCACTCATTGGTGGGGATACACCTGTGTACCTCTTTTGTGTGTTGCCCACAGAGCAGGGTATGGGCTGGTGGCAGTTACATGCTAACATGGCAGTGGCTTTGAGTGTCCTCCATTTTGGGACATTTAGGCTCTGCAAAAGGTATCAATGGATTCCTGATAGAAGGCAAGACGGCCATTTTGTGGTTGCTATTGCCTTTTACCCTGTTTACCAAAGTCCTGGGAAGTCCTGTCGCAGTTCCCTTCCTCCCAAGTGGCTGTTGGGTGGAAACGCCCTATATGGCTCTGGGGCCAACTCCTTTCAGACTTGACTGGAGCCTGAAGTATACTCACATTCTGTGTTGTGTGTCTGGTTTCGGTGTGTGTGACACAATTAATGAGGCAGCCCTGACTGAAACTGACATGAATGCAGTGTAGTGTTCTGAAAGGCTGGGTACTTGCCCAATCCGCAATCGTTATTATGGTGTCTGGGTGGAGTGAATGGCCTGAAGGCATACAAGCCTGATTGGCTGCCTGCCTGCATGTATGTATGTATGCCCTTCTGCGCGATTGGTTGACTGATCTTGGTTCAGCCAGAGTGAATGGGGAACATGTGTATATGTGGGGACCTCTCACTTACCAATTTGTTCAGAAGCTTAAGTCGAAGCAAGAAAAAGATGTTCCTTGAAGCCCAGCTGCTGCATTTTCTTCGTGTAATCCAAAAGCTGCTGTGTTCTTCCAAGGACTGATCCAGAGATGACCTGCAAAGGAAACCTCTCCCCGAGCTACGAGGGACCATCGTGCAAATGGCTGCTCTTCATCCGAAGTACCCTGGAAGCCAGTCCTGTGTGCCTGCCGCCTGGAGAAGGGGTCTTCGTGAGTCCTGAAGAGGAGTGCATGGACATCTCGAAAGAAGTCCATTGGTATCAACCAGGGTCCGGAGGTGTGTTTTGTGACCGCTGGAATCAGTTGCCGTCTACCACTCAGAAAAAGGGGTGCCCTGACATAGTGCTGCGAAAGTTCAAAACTGCCCAAGAACATTTCAAGGGATATCCTTGCCATCATAACTGACCACTTTTTTCTACCAGAGAGAGTGCAGAGGAAGGGCCATCTGTGTGTTTCTTGCAATCAGAAGCTTAAGACGTCCTAAGGGTCCAGACTTGGTGAAGGTTCAAGGACGAGTCCAGGTGGCCAGAAGCCATCCAGAGGTCTGTGCTACAGCTCAGCAACGAAGAACCGAAAGTCGGAAAACTGCGATATTCCAAAACCTGACACCAAAAAGGACCTATGCATCAGTCGCCGCCAGAAGTCATCGAAGCGTCCCAGGGGTCATACTCATCTGCCAAGCCTTTAAGGAGCCCACAGCAAGTTTGATCTTCACAGGACTACAGTCAGAGAAATCGTCCACCAAAGAAGAGCACAGCGAAGAGAAAAACTGCTGCACTTCAGAAAGACTTTGGCTAAATTTTTCTTATGGACTCGGCACCAAAGTGGCCCCTTCTTCCAACTTGGGGCCCCTCCTCGGAGGGAATTGTCGAGATTCATCTTGGATACTGTTCTCCTGTGGCCTCTCAGGTACTTTGGGGTGGTAGAACATTTTAAAGAAAGAAGGTTATTGAACATTTTTGGACTGGGCAGTAAAAGACAAGTTAAGTTACTCCCTAACTTTTCCATTACAGGTTGCCCAGGTTGGGGGTGGGGGATCTTCACACATTGTGTATCTAGTCTAAAGAAAGCATTCTGCCACTGTTCATTACTAAGGAACAAGTTACTTACCTGTAACTGTTGTTCTCCAGCATGGGTCTGGCATGGATTCACATGCTCATGAATATTCCCCGTCGTCAGGCTGGGAATCCTCGGTAAAGAAAAAACCAGTATCAGTTTCGTTTCTGATCTGTCTTTCGTAGTAATAACCAATCACTGGTCTCTGCGTCATACTGACCACAGCCAATGACTGCCCTCTACCTAAGCACCGCCTCTGGCAGCCATCTTCAGATTTGGAAGCATGTGAAGTGGCAGTATGACCAAGTGAAGAGCCGCAGAGGGGTAGGCGGGAGGGTTCGCATGTGAATCCATGCCAGACCCATGCTGGAGAACAACAGTTACAGGTAAGTAACTTGTTCCTTCTCCAGCATGGGGTCTGGCATGGATTCACATGCTCATGAATAAAGAATACATAGCAGTACACACATGCACAACCACGGGAGGTGGCAAAGGCTCAACATTAAGCATCACATAAACTCAACATTAAGCATCTTACCTCCTCACCAGGCTCACCTCAGGCGAACAGGTTGCGCAGCACTGCTTGGCCGACCCTGGACTCCTCCCTGGAATCCCGGTCGACGCAGTAGAATTTCGTGAAGGTGTGCGTCGACCTCCACGTAGCAGCCCTGCATATGTCCAGCAGGGGCACACCAGATAGGAACGCCGTGGTAGCTGCGATCGCTCTGGTGGAATGGGCTCTCGGACGGCCAGGCAGCGGTCGGTTTGCCAACCGATGACAGTACATGATACAGCCGGAGAGCCATCTGGAAATGGAAGCCTTCGAGAGAGCCTTCCCCTGATTGACAGGTCCAAAGTTCACAAAGAGTTGTGACGTCTTCCGAAAACACTTCGTGCGGTCTACGTAGAACTTCAGCATTCTAGCCACATCCGTGCACACAGCGAGTGCAAAGTCCTCTCAGCCGGCGACGAAGGCGACGGGAAGAACACAGGCAACACCAAGGGTTCGTTGAGATGGAAGTCCGACGGCACCTTGGGCATGAAAGAGGGGTGCGTCCTGAGCACTACCCTCGTGTCGTGGAAAGTCAAGTACGGGGCCTTGCAGGAAAGGGCCTGGATCTCTCCCACTCGTCGTGCGGAGGTGATGGCCACAAGAAAAGCTGTTTTCCACGATAGAAACTTCAACGGGGCCGAGTGCAGAGGCTCGAACGGAGGTCCCATGAGCTTGGTCAGCACCACGTTGAGCTCCCACGCCGGGGCCGGAGCCTTCACCGGCGGGAACGATCTGAACAGTCCCTTCATGAACTCTTTCACCAGACGATGAGACCACAAGGACGTCCGCCCCGTGGTTCTGGTGTATCGGGAGATCGCAGCAAGATGAATCTTGATGGACGCGTGTGCCAGACCAGCTTTGGCCAGCGTCAGCAGGTACGGCAGTACTTGGGGAGCCGTAATCCGTAGAGGGTTAATCTTCTGTGCGTGGCACCAGACAGAGAACCTCTTCCATTTGTGTCCGTAGCATTTAAGAGTCAAGGACGCCCTGGCCTTTGCAAGAACCTCTCTGCAATCGGCCGGTATGTCGTATCCTCCAAACTCTAGCGCTGCAGGAGCCAGGCCTGCAAGTTCAGCGACTTCGGGTCGTGGTGGAGGATGGCGCCTCCTTCCCTGGAGAGTAGATCCGCGTCCGCCGGCAGCTTGATCGGCGGGGACGCTGACAAGTCCAGAAGGTCCGGGAACCATATCTGCCTCGGCCACGCAGGTGCGACGAGGATCATCCTGCACCGTGACCTCTTGAGCTGGTTGACGAGCCGGATTAGCAGAGGCAAGGGAGGGAACGCGTCGAGGAACAGGCCCTCCCAGGGGAACGAGAAAGCATCGCCCATGCTCCTCGTCTGGGGAAACCTGCTGGCGAACCTCCGGCACTTGGTGTTCGTCGCCGTCGCGAACAGGTCGATCTGGGGTGTGCCCCACCGTCGGAAGAGGCGATCCACCAGATCCTGCCGTAATTCCCACTCGTGGCACGAGCGCAGCTCCCTGCTGAGTGAGTCGGCGATGGTGTTTTTTATCCCTGCCAGATGAAACGGCACCAGAAAAATCCCTTGGGCGACGGCCCAATGCCACAGGTCCTGCGCCTCCTTGGACAGCGCTGGGGACCTGGTTCCGCCCTGTTTCCTGATGTAAAACATGGTGGTGGTGTTTTCGGTGAAGATCCTCACCACCTTGCCCTTGAGGGACGGAAGGAAGGACCTGAGGGCCCAAAACACTGCACGGAGCTCCAGGACGTTGATATGCAGGGACTTCTCCGTCGGGAGCCAGAGTCCCCTTGCGTGCAGATTTTCGGTGTGCGCTCCCCACCCTTCCAGGGAGGCATCCGTGGTCACAGTCTCCTGGTGGGCTGGGGTCTGGAAGTCCATGCCCGCCGTCAGATGCGCGCGGGTGCCCCACCACCGTATCGCTCGTCGGAAACTCTCGTCGAGCTTGATCATTTCCTCGAAGCTGCCCGTCGTCTGGATCCAGCGCGCATCCAGGAATTCTTGCAACGGGCGCATCCGGAGCCTGCACATGGGAATGAGGTAGATGCAGGAAGACATCATCCCGAGGAGGGACTTGATGGACCTCACCTTGGCCGCGTCGGCCACCAACATCCGTTGCACCTTGCCCAAGATGGTCCTGGTCCTCTCCTCCGACGGGGAGGCCAGAAGGGACACTGTGTCGAGCCTCGCTCCCAGAAACAGTGCGACTTGCGCGGGCACCAGGTGGGATTTGGCGTAGTTCACGGAGAATCCCAGGTCCGTGAGGAGTTGGACGGTCCTTGCCGTGTGGACCACGGCGAGCTCCCTCGTCTTGGCGCGGATGAGCCAGTCGTCCAGGTAGGGGTAGACGTGAATCCCCTCGCGGCGCAGCTGCGCCGCCACCGGTGCGAGGCACTTGGTGAATACCCTGGGTGCCGACCGTAGTCCGAAGGGAAGGGCTTTGAACTGGTAATGACGCCCTTGGACCACGAATCTGAGGAATTTTCGGTGCCCCTTTAGGATGGGAATGTGGAAGTAGGCATCCTCCAAATCCAACGACGATAGGAAGTCTCCTTCCTCCAGCTGACCCAGGACGTGCTGGAGGGTGACCATCCGGAACTTCTGCGCCTTGATGAACTTGTTCAGACGTCGCAGGTCTAGGATGGGGCGCCATCCTCCCGTCTTCTTCTTCACGAGGAAGTATCGCGAGTAGACTCCGGAGCCCCGAAGCCTCTTTGGGACGTGTTCGATGGCGCCCTTTCTGAGCATCGCCTTTACCTCCAGGAGAAGTTGAGGGACGTGAAGTTCTTTCCTGGCCACGGAGGGGACGCGCGGGCACCTTCTTTGAAACTCGAGCGCGTGGCCCCGGGCCAGGGCGTCCAGCACCCAACGGTCGGTGGAGATGGACTCCCACACGCTGACGAAGCCCGCCAGCCGGCCTCCCACCGGGGTGCTTCGGTGGGGGCCCGACCCCACGGCCGGTTCAATCCTGCTTGGACGCGGCCTTGCCGCCTTGACCTCCTTGGCGACGACGGCGGGGTCCGCTAGACTTGCCTCGTCCTCTGTAGGCCTCTTGCGACGACGAGCGGGCCGCTTGACGGTAGGAAGCGAAACCGCCGCCGGAACCTTTGGAGGCGCCCTTGCCTCCGCCGCTCCGAAAGGGCGTTCGTCGTTGCTGGAGGACTCCAAGGGCCCTGGCCGTCTCAGTATCCGCCTTGATGGCCTGAAGGGAATCGTCCACTGTCTTCCCAAACAGGTTGTTCCCGTCGAAGGGCATGTCCAGGACTCTGGTCTGGACGTCCTGCCGAAAGTCTGTAGCTTTGAGCCATCCACGACGTCGAAGGCAAACGCCGTTGCCCAGCTGGCGGAACCCAGTGTCGGCGATGTCCGTCGCCACGGTGATGGCGTGGTCCGACCCCACCTCACCTTCCTGCAGGATCTCAAGGGCCTCCGCCCTCTTGTCGTCCGGCAGAAAATCCAGCAGGGGAGCTATCTTGTACCAGAGCTCCCTGTCGTAGCGGGCCACGATAGCCAAGGCGTTGGCCGCTTTAATCGTCGTCGCTGCCGACGAGATGACTCTACGTCCCATAGCATCCAATTTCTTTCCCTCGCCGTCCGGCGGGGAAGATGATGTGGAGGCCGCACCCCCCCCGCTTTCTTCCTGGCTGCCGCGGAGACGACGGAGTCCGGGGTAGGCTGCGCCCGGAGGCATAGGGGGGCCGTGTCCGGGACCCGGTACTTTTTCTCGTACCGGTCTCTTCTAGCTGGCGTCGTGGAAGGGTTCTTGAGGAGGGAAAGGCCCTCATCCCAAATGTCGTCCAACAGAGGCACTGCGAGGACCGTCTTCCTCTTGGCCTCGCGCCGCTGATAAAGGAAGCCTTCCTTTTTCTTCTCCTCAGGGCAGAGTTGGAAAAGCTCGGAAGCCCTGGAGATCATGGAGTGGAAAGATCCGATCTCGTCGGGCGGAGAAGCCCTGGTGGGAGGCGACGACGGAAAATCCTCGTCGTATGCCTCGTCGTCCGTACCCGTCGCTGCCGTGTCAGTCCCCGTATCATCCCCTCGGGTGGACGGGGAGGAGGGCTGGACGGGGCGCGACGGTTGAAAAGGAGGTGGTGGATGGATCCTTCTTTTCTTGGTAGGGGGAACACCAGAAGGTCCCGGTTCTGGATCCCCCGACGGGAGAGGTTCCTCCGTCGGTAACGGTAGCCTCGTCCTTATCTCGGAGCATAAGGACTGTATGGCCAACAAAATGGCCGCCGAGTTGTCTTGCGGCGCTGGCAGAGGGGAATCCGACGGGCGAGCAGGGGCCCCGTCGGTATCCTCGACGATGTCGTCGTCGTCACCTGCGTCGGGGTCCATTCCGACGGGCTGGCCTTCTTCCACGCCTAGGCCGTGGCTTAAGACCTCGATCAGCTCCTCTTCTGAGGTTGAGGCCGAATCTACGACGACGCCCTGCCCCCCCTTCTTCTTCCCCACGGAGGGTTTCACGGGGGTCCTATCGATGGGCACAAAGGAAGACTCCCTCCGCGGAGGCAGGGAGATTCTGGGCCCTGAGGTCGCCACCACTGGTGTAGCCACCACAGGCTGAGCCAGGGCCGCCGCGACCGTTTCGATAGAGGGCTTGGTCGGATGGATCAAGGCCTTCACCACCTTAGGTGCGCTCACCGCCTTATCCTTGAGGGAGGGGGCACTGCCACGCTCCTCCTCTGCCTTAGAGCTCGACCGGGGCCTCTCCAGGAGCTTCGCCGGGTGCTCGGCCTTCCTCTTACCCGACCCAGAGCGTTGGCTCGTGGTTGATGGTGCCGGGGAGGGTGCGCCCTGCCTGGCGCCCGTAGAGCCCGACCGTTCGGCGCTTCCGGTGCCAGCGGACTCGCGGTGCTTGGCCTTATGTTGGGCCCCCGTCGCCGGGGCGCCCTCAAAGGTCTTAGAAGACCGCTCGGATTTCTTCTTCTTCTCGCCAGACGGGCTCTTACCCTCCAGCCAGTTGGCGAGACGTTGATGGCGGTCCTTCATGGTCCGTTCCGACATGTTGCCGCAAAACGCACAGTCCTTCTCCACGTGCGTCTTGTCCTCATGAAGGCAGTAAAGGCAGAAAGAGTGTTCGTCCTCCTTGAAGACGTTCTGCAGCTGGCATCCAGGGCAGACCCTGAACAGCTTTCCGGGCGTCGAGCTTCCCTTCTCCTGGGCCATCTCCGAGACCGGGCCTGAGAAGCTTCTGGAGTCCTCCGAAGCGTAGCTCGACGAAATCTTCACCCTTGAGGGGCACAGATGAATCCGACACGGGTCCCCGTTGATCGGATGTAGGATCGGTGGAGCTTGAGGCTCTTTTGACCGAAAGAATCGAAGTTTTTTTGTGAAAAAGCGCGAAAAAAGCACTAACGCTCGAGAGCAATAGCACGAGGATCCCAACACATGAACGTGCGGTAAAAATCTGAAGATGGCTGCCAGAGGCGGTGCTTAGGTAGAGGGCAGTCATTGGCTGTGGTCAGTATGACGCAGAGACCAGTGATTGGTTATTACTACGAAAGACAGATCAGAAACGAAACTGATACTGGTTTTTTCTTTACCGAGGATTCCCAGCCTGACGACGGGGAATATTCATGAGCATGTGAATCCATGCCAGACCCCATGCTGGAGAACCTGCGTTTCTTCTCTATTCTATGCTGATACACCTCACTTAAGAATTCACATGCCTATTTAAAACTGTCTGCAATTAGTACATATATTAATGAATTTAAGTATTGTGTGGCACCACAGAGCGTATATAAAAAATTACCTTCATGGTGATTCATGTTCTCATAGTCCAGGCTCTCTCTCCTTGACAACTGGTTGGGAACGCCTACAGGCGGGCCGAAAATGCTGCCTGCAAAAGATAGCTGTCACTTTAAGAACTTTTGAAGGGGTAGGGCATACGTCACGCGTGCGTCCCTCCGCACGCCGGGCCCACACCTTACCCCTACATCACCAACGTTCCACATCTGGTTCCTGTGGTTCCGCCGATGGCGGTAGAATTTAAGTATATGCTTACTGTAGGGGATGGCTGGGTGTGTGTTGAGAAGGACAGAGAGCCTGGACTAAGAGAACCTGAATCACTATGAAGATAATTTTTCATTTCTCTTTCGTCCTGGCTGGGACCAGACTGAAAAGCCTTTGAATAAGTAAGGGTGGAGGAGACAGCATTTAAGGAATTCAGTCAAACAAGTTGCGGAGCATCTTTTGGCCGAATTTTGCATAATTTCTAGAAGATGTATCCATAGTATAGTGCTTACAAAAGGCAAGCGGTGTAGCCCAGGTAGCCGCTTTTCAGTTGAATATCATAAGCCTTGGAGATACAGGAGACAACCCATCTGGCAATGGAAGCCTTAGTTGCCTTATTGCCAGGAGAAAGACCACCGTAGGTAATGAAGAGTTGGTCTGCTTTTCTAAATGGCTTGGTCCTTTCTAGATAACATTTTAACGTTCTTAAAACATCTAGGTTATGCAATGTCTCTTCGGCCGCAGAAGCATGCAGTCTAGGAAGAAAGACGGCAAACATATTTCCGGATTTAAATGAAATTCGGAAACCACCTTAGATAGTAAGGAGTGGAACATACGGAGGACTACTTTATCCTTATGGAACACTAAATAAGATTCCTTTGAGGAGAGAGCTTAGAGCTCTCCAATTCTTCCAGCCGAAGTAATGGCTACTAAGAATGCAGTTTTCCAAGTTAGAAATTATAATTCACATGAGGCCATAGGCTCAAATGGTTTTCGCATTAGGGCTGACAACACATGAGCGTGATCCAGCAGAATGAATGGGAGATCAACTAGTATATCTGGGGGCCTCTCACTGGTAGAAATCTTTCAGAAGCTGAAGGTGGAGGTTCACGAGATGTAAGCGTAGAAGGCCCTCAAAGTGCCTTTGAATTACTTTGTTGGAAAGCGAGAAAGACTAATGTTCTCTATTCAGGTATGCACCAATAACTGATAAGTAATGTTTGCATGTGTCTACTTGGACACCAGTGGAAGCTAGATAAGACATGAAGGACATGACATTATCAACAGAAGCCTCTAGAGGGTTAAGGTTTTGGCCCAAGGCCCAGTGACAGAACCGTAACCATTTGCTACGATATTGCTTCTTAGTGGAAGCTTTCCTAGAAGCTAACATGATGTTTATATTTTGCTCTGACAAATGTAAGAGTCAAAAGATCTTTTGATGATGGGAGATCTAGTTTGGAAGTCCCCGCTAATTGTAGGAGGTCTTGAAACCAAATCTGGCAAGGTCAGAACGGGGCTATTAGAATCATTGTCAGATTCTGTGTCATTCTTAATCTGAGCAATACTTTGTGTATAATGGGAGAGGTGGGAAAGCATAAAGTGTTAGGTTCGACCAATCCAGAAGTAGAGCATCTTCCGGGAGTGAAAACCCTGACCGTGACTTGATGAAAACGGAGGACAAAGAGGTCTACTGATGGATGGCCCCACTTCTGAAATGTTATCGTGGCTACTGATGGTTTCAGCTCCCACTAGTGCGGAGCAGATTGTAACCTGCTTAGTTTGTCTGCTATGACGTTCTTCTTTCCGTCCAGATGGGATGCCAACAAGAAAATTACATTTTTAATGGCCCAATACCAGATCTTCTATCCTAGGAGACACAAGGGAAGGGAGCGAGTACCCCCTTGCTTGTTGATATAAGACATTGCAGTGGTATTGTCCGTTAACTTAAAATCTTTACCACCTTTCCTTGAAGTGAGGGAAGAGAGGACTTAATAGCAAGAAATAGGGCTCTTAGTTCCAGGACATTTATGTGGTCCTTCTTTTCCTGAGAGGACCAAAGACCGTGAGCTGTTATGCTTAGATAATTGGCTCCCCAACTGTACTCTGACTAGTCCGTTGTTATAACTATTTGGTGCAGGAGGCTGAAAGGGAGACCTGATTAACAGGTTCTATGGGGAGTTCCACCAGAGGAGTGAGTCCTTAACTTGTTTTGCAATTTGGACTTTCATGTCTTGTGAATGCAACAGCTGGTTCCCGTTGCAAGCCTAATGGCAGTGGACCGTTCTCATATGAAGCCTTGCAAAGGGAATCAGGTTTACACAAGAGGACATTAGGCCCATGAGTCTTTGAAACCAAGCTGTCAGAATCTTGTGGGTATTGAACTTTACAATGGTTTGCTGAATAGCTTCCACCCTTTCGAGAGGTGAACAGGCTCTGTGTAAAGTAGTATATATAACTGCTCCTAGGAATAGGATCCTTTGCGAAGGAATGAGCGTGGAATTCGCCACATTTATAGAAAACCCCAGGTTGAAAAGAGCGTGGCATGTTAGTTGCATGTTTCTAAGCAATTCCTCGGGAGACTGGGCTTTGAGAAGCCAGTCGTCTAGCTAAGGATATAGATGTACTGTGCTTAACCCAAGGTAGGCTGCCACTGATCTCAGACCTTTTGTGAAAACCTGGGAGCAGAATTTAGCCGGAAGGGAAGACATGTGAAATAACCAAAACATTTTTTATAGCGCACACATGCCCGAAGGTCTCACGGCTCTCAAAAGACACAGAACAGAGAGAACGCTGCGAGAGCAGCTTAAAAGCTGGACCCTGGGGCCTGTCCGGGATAGCATTTAAGTATATCAGTTCAAATTTCTATCAAAAAGAAATGTTTTAAGGCATTTCCTGAATTGCTGAGTGGAGAGACAACCCTGGATGTCCAGGGGAAGCAAGTTCCAGAGTGACAGGGCCCAAGCATTAAAGCTTGCTCACCAAGCATTTTCAGGGCAACACGTAATGAGACGAACTGCTAATGAGATCTTCCTATGGTGAACCTCAGGAACTGCCGGTGATCTTTGCAGATGGGGATGTGAAAATAAGCATCCTGCAGATCTATAGATGCCATCCAATCGTTTGGATGAAGAGATGCTAGGATCTGAGGAATGGTCACCACGTGGAAGGTTTCGATTGAGAGAAATTGGTTGAGGTCTGAAAGGTCCAGAATTGGATGGATCCCTTATGATTTCTTTGGGATCAGAAAGTAACAGGAATAAAATCCCCGACCCTGAGGAACCAACTCGATGGCTTCTAAGGAAAGGAGTTTTGGGATCTCTTCCAGGAGCTCCAGGGAGGATTTTTGGATCTTCGGAGGAGAGGATGGAGGAGTAGCCGGAAGGGCAAAGCGGTGACCACGTTGAATAATATTCAGGACCCATTCCTCTTGAATAATGGTTTTCCAAAGGGGAAGGAAGTTGTACAGCCTTCCAGCTACCATGGATGTATGCTCCATGATGATAGTAGGAGAGGAAGGTATGTACATGCCCGGAAGAAGTAAAATAGAATTCTTTTGTTCTTGAGCAGAATTTGAGGAAGGTGAAGGTTCCGACTTAGATTTGGGTCTATATGTTCTCTAATTAGAAGAGTAGTAAGCCTTCGCGGGAGTGGCTGAACCACTATTTCCTTGACGACGTGGTTTGAGCCGATAGGGTCGTCTAACAGAAATTGAGCGAAGTGTTTTAGCAGCCGTGACACTGGCCTTAAATGTTTGAAAGACCTCATCCATGGATGGATCCAACAGTGTCTTGCCGTCAAATGGAAGGTCAAGCACCTTCTCCTGGATATCTTGGTGAATGGAAGAGGCCGACAAACATGGGTGTCTATGCATGCAAACTGCACTACTGACTGCCCTTGCAGTTGTGTCAGTGAGGACTTTAACCAATTGAAGCTGCTGGATAGCCGTCTC
Source organism: Ambystoma mexicanum (assembly GCF_040938575.1). NCBI lineage: Eukaryota > Metazoa > Chordata > Amphibia > Caudata > Ambystomatidae > Ambystoma > Ambystoma mexicanum. The sequence continues at coordinate 774,077,525 of NC_090921.1, read as the reverse complement.
TTTAACCTGCCTGAGTTGCAAGGTAGATTTGATGTAAGATTTTTACCTCGAGTTTCCCATGCTTTGGCATTTGTGTCCAGAACTGAAGCTGGAGATGGAGCCGGGCCTTTACCCCTTGTGCCTAGAGCAGCAGAAACTACTGCCGATTGTCCAGGAAGATTGCCCATGAGTAGGAAGGGTTCCTCTTTAGGCACCTTGTATTTGTTGTATAGAGCTTTGGAGACATGTGGATCGGAATGAGGTTTACCCCAACAAGCTAGAGCTTGCTCTAGAACAGATAATTCCATGGGAAGTGGCACTTTTGACTGCTGAGATGGCAGTTTCCCCAAAACACCGGCCGTTTCAGGCTTATCCTTAGAGAGGATTTCTAGTGCCTGCATGGTTTTTGTCACAATGTCAAAACATTTTAGCTGGTGACTGAGTGGTGTTGTCATCCAAATCTGAGTCAGAATCTTTTGGCAATTTTTTTGTTTCTTGGGCGGAGGAGCGGAGTCCTCGTTGTCCATTGAAACTGTGATTGGCTCAGGGGTAGGATCGGTAAACACTGATCCCTGCGGTGAACTAGGAGACATTTTGTCTTTAATGCGTTGAACCAGAACTTCTAGTAAGGGCCCAGGAAGCATGGTTTCCACCACTGTATTGGTGATGTTGTTAACAATTGTAGAAGGGCTAGGTTGAGGCTCCTCAAGTCTGAAAGGGGACGTAGCCATGTTAGGCTGCTGGTTTGGATTGTAGATGTGAAAACCACGGGGCCTACGCACCTGCATATTGGTTAAAACTAGCTGTGGAACGGAAGGTGCTGGTACCGGAGTAGGTTGACCCAAATTGTCCTCAGACTGAGGAGGAAATTGTGGCAAAATGTGAGGAGAATGAACTCACAAGAGTGCTGAATAATTGTTCCGGTGCAACTGTAAAAAATGTGGAAACATCAAAGTCTTCCGAGTCAGAAATTAGAGTAGAATTATCTTTCTGACTCCCCGGTACCGGGTCAGAGACAGATACCACGGGAGATTTCTTCTGCTTGTGCTTTTTTGGAAAAGTCAGTAGAGGACATATGTGATTTTCTCGGTACTGAGGAGCTTCATAGCTCAACTGCGCTAGTAGAGGAAAGAACTTTGTCTTTCAGTACCAAAGTACTAGTCATGCAAAAGCCGACTTGGCTTTATCAGGTACAGGGGAATGTACTGAGTCAGCTTTGGAGGTGAGGATCTCTTTGCATGACCTCTTGCCTGTTCAGGTTTACCTAGGGTTCCCTCAGTACGGTTATTTTGGCTGGTGTAAAATACTCTTCCGGTATCAGGTGGATCTTGTCAGACCCTTTCACACCTGGGAGGTAGTAACACTTTCCCACCAGGAGGTACTTAAGCTTTCCCATCCAGAGGTACTTTCAGGTGAACACGCCCGGGTTACTCCCTGAACGGTCACAGCAAAGACTCTGAAATTGAGCAGGCAGTCCCCCCCTTGGGTACCGAAGGCCAGTGCTGAAGCTCATACCTCACCTGAAGGTACGTCTGGTCTCCCCTCTTACCAATGTCGGCCTTCCTCCTGTTCTGACTGAAGTCTTCGGCACCGGTCCCAGCTGTGACATGGAGAGAAGATGAGTCCGCAGAGACCTCGGTTGAATCCCACAGTAAAAGACACAGGTACTCACCGGGTGATGTATACCCAAACAGAGGACGCAGGCATGATGGGCGTCGGATGCAGAGAAATACTTCCGGCAACGGATGTACTGTTTAAATCCTGTCACATACAGCATGCGTAGAGGGAGGCACCACAAATTGAAAAAATAAAAGTGAAAAACCAATCGCTAGAAAAAAGCGATGGACAGCAAAAGTAACGCCCCGAAAAGGAGGGAGGTGCAGCGCAGCAAAATTCCAACCCACCCAGTAGGCGGAAAAACAGGAACTGGATGTAGAACATTGGGGTAACATGTGGGCCTGGCGCGCAGAGGGACGCACATGTGACGTAGGCCCTACCCCTTCATAAGTTCTTAAAGTGACAGCTATCTTTTGCAGCCAGCTTTTGCGGCCTGCCTGCGGATGCAGGCATTCCCAACCAGTTGGGAAGGAGGGAGAGCCTGGATGGAAGAGAAATACATTTGCCATTCTTTGAATAAGTATTTCTAAGTACCAAGTGTTATTATTTAAATGAGTATATATGTATATAGGAGATACATTACGCACCGTAATCGTATTTCTGATGCTTGTATCTACTTAGATTCACATGCTATCCATAGACCGACATCTAGTGGAAGCTGCAGAGTATTACAGTTGTCGTTTTCGAAACTCGAAAAGGGACATTCGACAGGGCGTGCCAGTAATACTATACCTAGTGCGACGTCCACTGTACTCATGGTCCTTCACGTGTCGAGGTCCCTCAGATTGTTTTGTCTCTGGCATGAGGTAGCATGAAGTGTATCATGAGTACAGTTGTATCCAAGCGGATAAATATCAGAAAAGTTCATTAACATCTATGCATCTTCTCTCAGGGGAGGAAGGGTGGGCGCATGTCAATCTAAGCAGATACAAGCATCAGAAATACGATTACGGTGAGTAATGTATCCCTTCTGAGACTTGTGGAATCTGCTTAGATCACATGCTATGCATAGATTAGCGAGCAGTGTTAGGAGAAGGTGGTGGGTTGTGAGAAGGAGCGGCAGCAAATAGATGTTTTAGAACTCCTTGTCCCACCTGTGTATCTACTTTGGAATGGGTGTCAATTCAGTAGTGCTGAGTGAAGTTATGTACTGAGCTCCATGTAGCTGCTTTGCACATGCTGTCTAAGGGGACATTTGTGATAAAGGCCAAGGTAGCTCCTGTGCTTCTAGTGGAGTGAGCTCTTGGTGTGAAAGGCAACGTTGTGTTTGGTAATGAATGGCACAGTTGTATGCATCTGACTATCCATCTGGAGATGGCATTCTTGGAAATGCGATCTCCTTCTCTGCCTGGTACTATGGAGACAAACAGCTGGTCTGTTTTACTTAGCGGTCTGGTCTTGTTTACATATTAAAGGACTGCTCTCCTTACATACAATGTGTGGAGTTTTACCTTAGCTGAGCTAGTTGGATTCTGAAAGAAGGCCGGTAGCGCAATGATTGGTTTACATGGAATTTGGAAATGAATTTAGGAGAGAACCTCGGATGAGTACGTAAAACCAATTTGTCCTTATGAATGATAAAGCAAGGATCCTGCACTGACAATGCTAGCAATTCACTAATTCTTTTTATGGAAGTAATAACCACTAAGAAGGCAGTCTTGTAAGCCAGGTGTTTAAGACTTGACTAGTGCATAGGATCTAATGGGGGCCCCATGATCTTAGTGAGGACAGCATTGAGATCCCAGCCTGGCAGTGGGTTAGAAATTGGAGGGTGGAGTCTTTTTACCCTTTCCATTAAAGCCTTAATGACTGGAATTTTCCTCATGATAGCTTACTTTGAGAGGTGGTGTAGGCTGATAAAGCCGCCAGATGGACCTTTATGGAGTTGAATACCAACCCTGAGTCTAACAAGCAGAGCATATAGTTTAGAATGTGAGATGGAGTAAATTCTACAGGGTTTATTTATTTAGACTGGCATCAGATTACAAATCTTCTCCACTTGTCGCAATAACAGTTTGGTTTACGAGCCTCCTTGAGGATATCCATACACCGTTATGGTAGATTAAGGTGTCCAAACTCTATGACCTCAGGAGCCAAGCTGCCAGGTCCAGTGTGGTTGATGGTGTACTGTCATTCCCCCATGTTGGGTCAATTGGTTTGTCTGACATGGGAGTTTGATGGGATCGCACATCGCCAGTTTGCGCAGATGTGGATACCATGGCTGTCTTGCCCACATGGGAGCAACTAGGATGAGCGTCATTTCTTCCCTGTGAATCTTGTTCACTACCTTGCTTATTAAGGGAGCCGGACGGGGTGCCGGAGGGGGGAGGGGGAAGCGTAAGCAAATTTCCCTGACCAGTTCATCCACAGGGCGTTCCCCTTGGAGGCTGGTTGGGGGAACCTGGACGCTAAGTCTGGGCATTGCTTGTTTTCTCCTGTAGGGAACAAGTCCAGCGTGGGGTAACCCCACTGGGAGAAGATGCGGTCTACTACACCTGGGTCTAGTTGCCACGCATGTTCTTTTGGTAGGGGATCTTTGCTCAGAGTCTGCTATGGTGTGGAGTACCCCTGGAACGTGCTGGGATGATAGGAACATCCCCCGTTTGAGTGCCCACCTCTATATTTTCTGTGCCAGCTTGGACAGATTTGGAGTGTGTGCGCCCCCTTGGTTGTTTATATAGAACATTGCAGTGGTGCTGTCTGTTAAGATCTGAACCTTCTGGTTCGTCAGCTGCGCTTCAAATGCTTGAAGAGCTTTGAATACTGCTAGTAGTTCCAACAGGTTGATGTGGTACTGTGCCGTGAGTCTACAGACCATGTGCTGTGTGGTGAAGGTAATGATCCTCCCACCCGGAGAGTGATGTGTCTGTTTTAACGATCAATTGCGCCTCTGGATCATGTAAGGGTTTTCCATTTAACAGATTTTCCCTTGTCCACCAGCGTAGGTTTACAACTAGTGTTGGCGAAACGACCACTAGATCGTCCCACTGACTGCTTGCCTAAGACCACTGTTTGGCCAACCACTCCTGCATTGGGCGCATGCGCAGACGTGCGTGTGGGACCATGTATATGCATGATGCCATCATGCCTAGTAAACACAATGCTTTGCGGACGCTTATCTGGAGACTGGCTTCATACCGAGGTATTTGCCGAAGCATGTTTTGCACTCTTTCCATGGACGGAAAGGCAAAGCCTGTTCTTGTGTCTAAGACAGCTCCCAGGAACTGTTTTGTGGTATTTGGTACAAGACTGGACGACTTCTTGTTTATTGAGAAACCCAATTGGAAGAGAAGGTCTATGGTTCTTTGCGTGTTTAGTTTGCAAAGATGGGATGATTCCCCTGTGATCAGCCAGTTGTCCAGGTAGGGGTACACTGGGATTGCCTCCGTGAGCAGGTGCGCTGCTACCACCGCCAGTACCTTGGTGAATACCCTTGGAGCCGAAGCAACACCGAAGGGTAGCACCTTGAATTGGTAGTGCTAGACGCAAGAGTTTTTTTGTGCTCTGGGAATATTGAAATATGAAAATAGGCATCTTTCAAATCCAGTGTTGCCATGTAATCTCCCCATTTTAGCAGGATTACCTCTTGTAGCATCGTCATGTAGAATTTTTGTGGCTTTACATAAGTGTTTGCAGGGTGTAAGTCTAACACTGGCGCACAGTTAGATCTTTTTTAGGCATAAGGAAGTAGCTTGAATAAATACCCTGGTTTACCTTGTTGGACGGCACAATCCTTGAGTCCTTGAGAAGCAATGCGTTGACTTCGAGAAGGATGCGCTTGTCTTCCTTTGGCACGGGGGATGGTTTTTGGAGGAGCTCCACACAATAACCTGCCGCTACCGTCGATCGCACCCACTTGTCCGTGGTTATTCCCTCCCATGCTTGGGTGAAGTGTGAAATCTGTTCCCTTACTGGGGAGGCATAGGAGGGGACCTGTAGCGGGCTGTCATTGCTTGGGACGTGTTCCTCCACCTCTAGAAGTGGAGGACCTTGCCCAGTCGCGGGATCTGCGCTGGCCTCTCTGGTAACCCTCAGACGCCTGACCTTGGTTGTTATTCCAGGACGAATTTTGACCTTGTCCATATCCGGAGCCTCTTTAGGAATTTTGGCCACGAAAACAGCGAAAATTGTTCCCGCCGCTTTGGCCAGATGTTTGTTTGTTAGTTGGCTGAGGGACTTGAGGGCGTCGTATTCCTCCTTGGCGTACTTAAGGACGTTTTCTACCGCTTTGCCAAATAAGACTGTTGGTTGCCCTGCATGTTAAGTAACGTCACCTGGGTTTCAAGCTTAAAGCCGGACTGGCAAAGCCAAGCGTGGCGCTTGATTATGGTTCCTTCAGCGATTATTCGACCTGCATTATCTGCAGCGTGAAGGTTATTCTTGAAAAGGCAGCTGGAAGTAGCTTTGCATTCAGCTGCTACTAATGCAAGTTGAGACTTTAAAGGCTCGGGAGCAGAATCTATTCTTGCTCTCCTTGTCTGGGGGAGGTTAGGGGTGTGTAAGGGAGAATTCTCATTCAATGGCTAATTTCCCTTACCTAGTGAGTCCCCCAGCAGCTTTGCTGGATTTCTGGAGTTTATTTTTTCCACTTGGTAAGAGTGTGAGCTTTTTTCCCACTATTACCCATGTTTTGCCATGTGTATTTCATCTGTTTCTGTGATTGTGGACTCCGGAGTACACCACTTCAGTAGCCCCACTCATTTGTGTGTTACACAGCACCTTCAGTGCAGTGACACAGGGTTGTCTTTTAAACTTCCCACCAACTCCATTTCTGGGGCTGACTACTGTCCCCCAGAAAAGGCTAAAGTTGCCATTAGTTTTACATAGTCATTTAACCACAGATCCAGTACACCCCATCTTTCATGAAGTATTGGAAAGGGTTACTTCTTACCCCTTTTTATCTGTACCACCTAGAGCTTTGTTTTGCTATCTTAAGATTTAGACTTGGCTGGTGGCAGTGGTATCTACCCTAACTTTTCTACCGCGTTTATACTATATTATATTAGCCTCAAACATAAACCCGCTTGACTAAATACTCTTTCTTTTGGCTCCGGTCGGGTTTATTCGCCATTTCTTTTTGTTAAAGTCCTTCGTGTGTTTTACTTTGCGCGGCAAACCTGGTTTGCCTTCTTTGTTCACTGTCTTTTGGCGGGCTTCTGCCAAGAAGCCCTTCTCTGGGCACCTGGGTGTCTAGGTGGGCTGAATGTGAAGGAGGGGTGTAGTCACCCCCTGCACAGGGTATCCTAGGAAACCCAAGTCGCACTTTGCCATGATTGGCTGAGGTGGTTGTCCGGGCTGGACAACCTCCCGCTGCGTGATTGACAGCCAGGCTGTGTGAATGGGGGATTTCCGCATAAAAGGCAAGACTCTTGGGCTGAAGTCAGAGTCGCCACTGGAACTACAAGGAACCGAAGAGAAGCAGAGAAGAAGACTGCTGCAACTACCCCGTCCCGGTGAAGCCCTGCTGCAATCCTGAGCTATCTACCCCTTCAAAGACAAGAGAAGATCCAGTCCGGCGTCTTCTTCCCTTGAGCTTGGTGGGGTCAACCAGCTCATCTTCCACAGCCAGAGGATCCTCTTCTTGGTCGAAATCGCTGCACACTGCTGTAGTGGTCCGGATAGCCATCTGAAGAGCCTCTCCTGTTTTTAAGGAGCGCACCTTTTATTCACTGTTGCTGCTGCTGGCTTCATCCCTGCGTAGTGCAGACCCCTCCAGACATCATCCTTCTCGTCAACACGACCGAAGCACCAGGAACCGTGGGTCTGCAGGAAACTACCAGGAACAAATGCCGTGGCACCAGCTTCTTCCTTGAATAAGGTACTGTGTTCTGCTTCGAGGAGCTAGGGTGAATCCCTTTTCTCTTCATCCAAGGCTTGCCCTGGTCTTCCCTCCTTCTTATAACTTTTGCTTCCTCTGTTGACAATATCCAGGTACTCCTGGCAACGTTGAATCTTGAACTGTCCGACTGTGTGATCCTCGACAACAGGAACCCGGTTCCACTTGACACTGGCCCCGGCCTATTGACTCTTGTGTTTCTGTCAACAAGTGTTCTCTGATTCTGTCTGCCCTGACAAAAGTATTGCCTATGATTTTTGCCCCAACTCTCTCTGGTTAACTCAGGTGCTAAGTGTGTTTTTGCCCCGGTAACATTTCTTGCCGCGGATACGCGTATCTTTAGTAAGACTGAACTGTCATTACTGTCAAAAAGTGACAGCATATGTATTCCCGGTAACGTTTTTTGTTTCACAACACCGGTCTGTTAAAACATAGGGTACTTACCTTGAGTTATACTGTACCAAGTGAATTGATTGTGTGTAGTGTATTTTACGTGTGATTTTGAATTTATAGAAGTGTTGCATTTTATAACAGATGGTTTAAAAATAAATGTACTTTTATTTTTTACCTGAAACCTTGAGTCAGTGTTTGCTTGAGTCACAGAAATTGTGGTCCCTTTGTGTAATCTCTGCTACTGCTCATATACTCTTGAGATAAGCTTGGCTGCTCCGCTACTGCTACCACTTTAACATAGTAGTACAGGCTTGTACCAAAGGAGAACTTGTGTTAACACTTGTAGTCTTAATTGTGAGTAGTGAACCCTAAGGGCACTGCACAAGATTCTGCCTAACATGGTGTCTCTGCCCTTTTACAGGTTGTTGAGACCACGAGCGAATCCGGCTTAAGCTGGCCTCTGATATAGAGCGGGTCAGACGGGGCAGGGCGAAAAAGGTTCTCTACCCATGGGTTTACCGGCTGTGTTTGATTTGGTGTCTCCAGTGAAGGTTGGATTCTTCTCTGGACAGACGTTAAAATAGGGATGAATTGTGTGGCAGCCTTCTTTTCTCCCAAAATATCCTCCGCAAAGTCATCGTCTTGCCGAGTCTCCTGTGTCTGGATGCCAAAGTGCTCAGCTGCTTTGATTAATATGTTGTTGTGGAGGGGCTGATTCTCTGGCAGAGAATCAGGCACTGGCGAATCTTGTTCAATTGGTGAGGCCAGGGTATACACCTCTGCCTCTTCATCATCACCACCATCATAGTAATAGTCAGATTGCTGGTAGTCCTCATTATCCCCTTCAGTGTCTGTATTAATGTCAAAGATCAGCTGCACAAGGCCTTTTTGCTGGGGGTTGGCTTGCAGGCAGGGGCTGAGAGCTGGAAGCCAGGGGCTGTGAGCTGGAAGACTGAGTAGTAGGAGGTGTAACCAAAAAGGTTTTTGAATGCCTGAGGGTTCTTGTCAAAAAAGGTAATTCTTTTCATTACCCTATCTATGTCTTCCGCATTCAATAGGGCTGAACTGGGGATGACCCCAAGGTACTGGGGGGTGGGGGGATAGGGACTTGTACTAAGGGTGTAGGTGCGGATAGGCCCTTATTCTGTAAGGCTTCAGCTAAAGAAGCCTCTTCTTGTGGGGCAGATCTGGTCTTAGAAGGGGTAGACTTGTCCTTATGAGATATGTCTTTAGACTTTTCCTTATGTTTCTTGGAATGATTAGCCTTTAGCAGGCTCTCAGGGACATGTTTCTTAACCAGGTGTGACAACCAAGTGTTTTTTTACCTTACCAACGATTTAGACAAAGGATGTCGACTTTCGGTAGTGGGATGGACCTGCGCCTCGTCTGCTGACGATCGGCATTCGGTCGATGCTGTTTTATGGACGGCGTCTTGTTTTTTTAGGGTCTGTCATGGGGCAATCGGGACCTCGAGTGCCCAGAGGAGAGGGAATTTGCAGACCTCCCCCTTGATTCCGTATTTGGGTGTTTGGTCGATGGCGCTGACTCATCGCCCCGGGATGTGTGTTTAGTGGCGTGTGTAGTGGAAGTGCTCTTGCTGCTGGGTGTAGTCCCCATAACAGAGCCGCCGGCCTGGCTCTTGAGGTTGGGGCTTGTACTTGGGAACTTGGCTGTTCCCCGTCGCCCTCGTTATCCGAAAAGACGGCGACGCTGCCATCACTGGAAGCTCCCTCCACGTCAATGGCGACCTCGGACTGCATTCCCTGATGGGCCCAGAGCTTGGTTATACGGTCTTTAAGAGTCTTGGTTTTGAAGAGCTTGCAGGCTCGACAATGCCCCTCATCGTGGTTGCAGTTTAAACACAAGTTGCACACTCTGTGTTTGTCGATCCACAGAAAGTTTTTATTACACGTGGGGCAGAATTTAAATGGTGTTCTATCCATGTTTGGGACAGGCAGCCGGGCGAGAAAGGGAATGGGTGGGAAAATGCACTCTCCCTACTGTAAGGGCCTAGGCCCGGTGGGCCTGCCAAGGCCGAAAGGGTCAGTTGAATCTTGAATTAGTCCGACGGCGCTGTGTTTTCCACTGTGTTGATGAATTGGTCGATGTCGGAAGGAAAAGGACAGGAAGGGGAAACTATTTTTAACTTGTCGTAAGCAAATGGCGTTAGTCGAAATTGAACTCTGCGATAAGCATCCGCTCACGATGGCAGAAAAAACAATCTGAGGGACCTCAATGTGTGAATGACCATGGGTACAGTGGATGTCACACTAGGGATAGTAATACTGGCACGCCGTGTCGAAGTCCCTTTTCGAGTTTCAAAAACAACAAATGTAATACTCTGCAGCTTCCTGAATCTTATTTTATATAAAGAAGCCGTTTTATCACCTAACAGCGTGTGGGCATTCCTTTGCGGGGGCTTGAGGACTCACTGTACTGGGAACCTGCCTGTATCACCTCCTGAAAGCTTAAGCCTGGCGGCTCATCCATCGCTACCAAATTGAGCTCCCTGCCTGGAGTGTTCTGTGCCTTTACCTTACCATAAAGAGGGCGGAAGTACATTCCCACTCCAGTCGTTACAGGGTCCTACTCTACATCCTTGCACACCTTCACGCTCGTGTAGTCTCTGCACTTGTCACCTCTTCGATCGACACTTATAACTCTAGTCCTTGCTCAACCTGCCTATATTCTACAACACCTACAGGTCCTTCAGATCTCTGCTGCCAGTCTGGCTACCTCAACCCCTCGCTGCTCTCCTATCTCTCCCATCCTCTCAAAGATTCACTGGCTCCCTGTAGCCAAACGCATTCACTTCAAAACTGTTTGGTACATCAGGCTTTCTACAGTCAAGGAGCTGAATATCTTCAGGCTAAATTTTGACCATATCTCCTGGGGCAATGCTTTGCGTTCTGCCGATGCTAGTCTTCTCCCTGTCCCTTTGCTCAAATACAGTCGGATCGGTGGCAGCCTCAGATCTTTGGATATCCCTACCACTCTCCCTCAGAGCCACAGATGCCCGTCCAGCCTTCCGTAAGGCTCTGAAATCCATAATTTGTTATCTTCCCTTCTCTCTGTCTTGGGAGGAGCGCCAAGATGCCGTCGGGCAAATGTTGCGCTAATACATTTCCCACAATACAAGGAATAAGTTACTTATCTGTAACTCCCGTTCCCCAGCATTCCCGTTCCCCAGAGTGTTCTGAATCCCAGGTAGATGCAGGAGAATGAGAAACATGTGGTGCTGTAGAGCCCAATGCCACAGGGCTTGACTTCCCTGGAAATATGTGCGGACCTCATTCCTCCTTGCTTGTGGACAAAAAACATCGATGTTGTGTTGTCAGTCTAAATTCGTACCACATTGCCCCTCATGAGGGCGGGGGGGGGGGGGGTTAGGAAAGACTTCAGGCCCCAGAAAATCACCTGTAGCTCGAGCAGGTTATTGTGATGGCTCTTTTCCTGCTCCGACCAAAGGCGCACCTGCCAAGTACCATCTAAGTACTGTTGGCTGTGGATTGGACTGGACTGCCCGGTCTTTTGGATTGCTCTTGCAGCGCCGCCTCTGCTCTGCGCCACACTTTCCTGCTGCCGTGGGTACGGCTTGGACTTTCTGTAAGCCAGGAGGACGTCTCACTGTGTGACACACAGTTTGCCTGGCCCTCGAACGAGGAAGGAGGTTTCCCTTTCAAAGGAGGCCCCGCCCCCCTGCGCTGTGTGACGCCCAGGAAGCCTCCTTGAAAACCAGCCTCCTCGCGCACCCGCGCCGCGCACCTGCCAAGTACCATCTAAGTACTGTTGGCTGTGGATTGGACTGGACTGCCCGGTCTTTTGGATTGCTCTTGCAGCGCCGCCTCTGCTCTGCGCCGCACTTTCCTGCTGCCGTGTGTACGGCTTGGACTTTCTGTAAGCCAGGAGGACGTCTCACTGTGTGACACACAGTTTGCCTGGCCCTCGAACGAGGAAGGAGGTGACTGCTTTCAACTTATTGACTTGTCCTTGCCCACTTGCCTTGTTCCCCGGGAAGGGAACCTTTCTTGTTACACTATTTTTGCTGCTTTACCGCCTTACCAGCGTTGTTCTGGAGGCGCGGTTAACATTCTTTCCTTTGTGTTACTCCCCCCCTAGGTTTCCCTTTCAAAGGAGGCGCCGCCCCCCTGCGCTGTGTGACGCCCAGGAAGCCTCCTTGAAAACCAGCCTCCTCGCGCACCCGCGCCGCGCACCTGCCAAGTACCATCTAAGTACTGTTGGCTGTTCGCGGTTCGCGTGGAGCGCGGAGGTGGCTCTTAGGCTTCCAGTGGCATCCCACATGGCTTAGTGTGGCGAGTGCTCAGGTATTCCTTTTTACACTGTTATTGCACAATCCATCTGATATTTTTGTTGTAAATTCCGGTATTGTGGCTCACCAGCTCGTGCACAGCGGGGTCAGATTCTGGCGAGTTTTTCTTGAGCGGGGTGCTCTCTTCTTTGTGTTTAAAGCTAGATAGTTGTTTACCTGTTGTGTACTTGCTCTGGCATAATTCCAAAATGTTTTCCTTATGTGCTTAGAGTCTAGGTTTACACCTTGGTAAATTCCTCAGTGAATTCACGGAGGATACTTCAAGAAATGTAGGCCTGTGCTATTGCATTACCTGGCCCTTTGTTGTTTGGCACCACCCTTGTCCTTTGATAAAAAGGGGTGGTTTTCATTGTTTGGTTTTGGGGTGTGTACAGGTTTTGAGCATGAGCCCGATTTTAAGAAGTGGCTGTAAAACTGGCTCCGATCCGCAGGAACCCGCCCAAGAGTCTGTTATTAACACCCAACTCACGCTTCTCCCTCAATTTCTGGCAGCATCTGATCCCTCACCACCTATGGCTGCCTTATTAATAGAGAGGGGGGCTGGGCTGGGCCAAAACGGGCGTAATGAGACTGTCCTAACGGTTGTACCACCATTGGACTTCCCCCCCTATCCCTACATGGTTTGCCCCCGTCTTCGGCAGTGTCAACCTTCTCAGTCCAAGAAGCCAATGAGTATGTCGGGGATGAGGGTGACGTGACTAATCATGGTCACAAATTAGATTGTTCGCCTATCCAAGGCTTTCGAGGCCCTCCTTGTTTCGCCGACACTTCTATTGTTGGCCCCCACCATTGTTAGTGAACTAAGCAAAAGAGTGCGGCTCTCGTTGGGACCCTCGTCTCCTGCGTCGACTGCTTTTCCCTTTCGTGAGCAAGTTCACTTTCATCTCCCCTCAGAAACCAATAGTGAAAAATATGGCGGCAACGGGACTGTCCCGTCGACCTCCCATAATAGGGGTTTGGAAGGGGGAGCCGCCTCTCTCTATGATAATATTCAGACTGGTGTAGAGTTGTCTGTAGGGCCTCTTCCTTTAGGAGGTGTGGACCCCTTATCTTTGGTGAAAGATGAGGCAGACCTTGCAGCCCTCAGGGGTGAAGTTAGATCGGCATCTACCCCAGAGGATTTTTGCTCACACACTCAGCTCAATGAACCTTTCAACTTTCCTGTAATTTCACGTATTTTTAACTTGCTGGATAAGGGTCATGAGCTTACACATTGCTCCATAAGGGAGATGCAGTCTTCATTATCCTTTATGAAAGACAAGATGGCCAGATTGGAAGGTTTTATTATAGCAGAAGAATACTCCAGATCCTTCTATCTGGCCCAATTTAAAAAAATGCTGGAGAATGTCCCAGCTAGAGCAAGTCAGCTCCCTTCTACTATTTCGACCTACACCCAAGGTTCCCAAACCGACCCGGGAATCTGCTCTATAGTCTCCTCACAGACTTCTTGTTTTCAGGTTGTGAAAGGGGATAAGCCGGTTATGTTGGAGCATGCAAACTCGGAGGCCATAGACTTGGTGGAGGTTCTTAAACTCCAGCACAAACGTCTATCACAGGTAGAGCAACTTCTTTATAAGCTGGCCGTAACCGGGCATCATTTGGATCCCCTAGATCCCCCAAGAGAGGGATCCAAAGTTTCTCAAGATTTTGCTGCTCCTCCTGACAGCCCCTCCCCCCTGATTGACATCATTGACGCCCTGCCTAGTCCTGTATCGATGGCGGCGGATGTATTCCCGGATTTGGAGGAAGGACCAGTGGTGCATGAAGGAAGACATTTTGTCTCGCGAAAAGCAAGGAAGTCCTTCTTAAGAGCTCAAAAACGCCTAAACCTTACCAAGGCTAGTCAGAAGAAAGCTATTTCTAAAACACCTACTCCCGTCTGTGCCCAGTTGCCCTCTGAATCTAAAGTAAACCTGGGTACTGGGACTACCCAGGATGATCTTGGTCTAGTCTTATGTGATCTTAATGAGGAAAGCAGGAAACACCTACAGATTGCAGCATTGAAAAATGGCAATATTCAGATTGCCCCACGTGACCCGCAAGGAATTTCCACGGTCAAGCTGCAATCTCAGCTTCATTCCTTCTTTCCCATTATCCAACCTAGAAAGGCGAGCTCTACGATTCCAGCTGAGGGCACTGTAACACCTGCTGTGAGCCCAAGTAGCGCCCCCTTACAGTTGGAAGGAGCTTCGGATGGTAAGGCAGTAGCTGCCATTCCTTCTGCACCTCTCTTTGTGGTAGACGAAGACCGCACTTGTCCTCCCCTCCTTCCAGAAGCGCCTGTGATTTTGGCGTCCCCGGGACGGCCTCCTAGTGTGGAGGTTGTGCACTCCCTACAAACAATGGCTGGGAAATCCACTACTGACGCTTTGTCTTTCATACATACACCAAAGGACATGAAACTAATCCTTGGCTGGACTAGTAATCCAGAGATAAATGGCCCTGCCCGTATAAATAGGTCTTTTTTGATGAATTCGTTCTTCCACATTCCAGCGCTTAGAAATCTTTCATCCAAGGACCTTGACTGGGTCAAATTGGCAACTCATAACAACCATAGAGCCCTCTGCAGAGTCCAATCGCAGATTATAACCAAGATGCTAGTGGAGTTTGCTGAGGACTTTCATTCCATTGGTCTCATACCATGCCTATTTCCGGATATGGATAGTGCATGGGCTTTTCTTGACTGGGTGCCTCCCACTTTGCCAGTATGTCCAGTGGGTCCAGGCATAGATTCGTCCGACTCCCAGGTTACTCAATTATCACTCCAACTAGCATCGCTAACCCAAGTACTGAGTGGGCTGGCTTGGCTGGAACCTCTGATAAAAACAGCTGCAGCCATTAAAGGGCCCACTCCGGGCTCATAATTGGCCAGTCTGACTATCTCATCTTGGAATTGTTGTGGCCTGGGTAACCTGGTAGGATGGCATAATCGGGTTGCCCCTGAGAAGAAACCAGACATCTTACTCCTCCAGGAAAC
Source organism: Ambystoma mexicanum (assembly GCF_040938575.1). NCBI lineage: Eukaryota > Metazoa > Chordata > Amphibia > Caudata > Ambystomatidae > Ambystoma > Ambystoma mexicanum. The sequence goes on along the minus strand of NC_090921.1, from coordinate 774,062,393 downwards.
GATGAGCCTAAATGAGATTACTCTTGATGGTTATTCCAGCTTTTCTATTCCAGCCAGCCGCATACTTGCAGGTCGTCCTTCTGGGGGTATCGCTGTCCTTATTAAAAATGGTCTAAAAGCAGTGGCCTCTATACTGGATACCTCGATATCATGCATTTTGGTGGAGTTGTCGTTTGAAACCACCAAGGTCTTGCCCTTGCTTTTAATGTCGCTGTATTGGAATCCTAAGTCAGTTTCTCTTACTTGTCTTTTGGAGGACCTGGACAGGATTTTGGGCCATGCCTCTGTCTCGTGCCCCAATCACGAAATTGTGATTGGAGGCGATCTAAACTCATATCTACAGTTTTCTAATATAACTTGCTCTCCTACTTCTTGCTCCTTTTATGCTCAACAAGCTTCTCTTAGAGGGCAACATCTGACAAGTTTCTTTGAAAAATGGGGCATTTACCCAATTCACTTGGCACCTCATTCTCTACAGACTTCATGGTCTCGGGGCAATGTTTCATCGCTTATCGACTATGTCCTTGCATCCAAAGTCTGTTCTGGGTTGCTTGATCCAATCTCAATTTTAGACCTGGGTCTGAGCGACCACCACATGCTGTGCTCAAAACTTCCTATGGGGTATGATGTCTATATGTCGTCCCCTCCTGCCTGTTTGGCGGCGCCCAACAGAAGTACCATCTCTGTCAATTGGAATCCTGCCGTGTGTAGGAAACTGGTTTTTCTGGTGAATAGAGACCTTATAGTATGCCATGACGACTCCATATCGTTGGGGAATACTGAAAAAATTAACGAAAGAAATATCAATATGATTCAGACACACCTCGTATCCTTAGCGAAGGATGCTTTGTGTAAAGGTATCCCTTTGGATGCCCATCTAAACTTGAATCAGATAGCAATTTCAAAAAAGCAAAAAAATCGCGAATTGGCTAACATAAGAAAAAAGTCACTCAGTCCTCTTATCTATCATCGTGAAAAAAACTATCATTAAGCGCTTTAAGCACCAAATAAAGCCCCTACAGCAGGCTGCCGTCACCCTCGTCAACCAACGAATGATTAGTCTGCTCTGCAAAAAAAAAATTCGAGAGATATGGGCCATTCTAAGAAATCCGTCAGGTAAGGCGGATACCCGCTCGGTGGCGATCATCTCGGGACTGGAATGGGAGAAGTTTTTTCAGAAAAATATGCATTGCCAACTATGCATTCCAAAATAGAAAGTAGCGGTATGCAATTGTCCTTTCCGCGGGTCTGTCCCTGGGATATAAAGGATATTATATGGGCAATCTCCCAATTGAATTCTTCTAAAGCAGCTGGGCCAGATGGGCTGCCCCCCTGCGTCCTAAAAGACGATCCTTATTTCTGGGCCAGATACCTCCTTCCTTGCTACCAGTTGATCTACAAAACTGGCAATATTCCAAAATCATGGCTGACCGCCATAATCATTCCAATACATAAAAAGGGTGCTCTAAGCAATCCTCTAAACTTTAGGCCTATTGCCCTTATAGATACAGCTGGGAAACTTTTTGCACGACTGATCTTGTCAGAATTAGAAGTCCATATACATGACCTAAACATTCTTTCAAAAGCCCATGTTGGTTTTCGGAGAGCAATGGGCACTCAACTAAATGCTTCAATTTTAGCCCATCTTCTTCGGAATACACACTCCAAGTCAAATGGAACCATATACATGGCAGCATTGGATCTTTCAGCTGCATTTGATAATGTACTTCGCACTCGGCTTTGGCAAAAGATGCTGGCTTATGGCATACCATCTACATTAGTAGCGTTAATTGCAGCTTTACACCAGAATACATCTTACCGGGTCCGTATCAATGCGGAAGGGTTACTGACCGACAACATACCTACGTACATAGGTGTCAAACAGGGCTGCAATCTGGCTGCGGTCCTATTCAATCTTTACCTTGCCGATATTGACAAGATTTGGCAGGGTTCAAACTCTTTCCCGGCAATACTGGGTTTCTTGCGGCTCCACTGGCTAGCATTTGCCGACGACGTCATAATAGTCGACAGACTCCAAAATAAATTAAATCTGTTTGGCGAATATTGCAAACTGAATAACATGACTATCAACTCAGCCAAATCACACACATTGGTTTTTACCGCCAAAGAAAAGCTTCCGAGACTCAACTTTACAATAAATGCCCAGCCGATCTTGAAAAAAGAAGAGATTAAGTATTTGGGCTATCACCTATCGAATGGGACGTCTATTAGCAAGTGGCGCACAGTGTTGAACGCGAAGTTTAACCCACTATTGGCCCAAATGAGAATTATTTTCATCAAATATTGCCGTTTTTCCCTCCTGCCTCTCATACAATACTACACCATGAAAATAGAGCCCATTCTTCTATATGCAGTTGACATGTGCCTTCTGAATTTGGGGCCCTTCCTAAATCTGCTACAAGGTAAACTTTGGAAGAAGATTTTGGGGCTTCCCGGCTATCTACCCAACGCCATCATTATACATGAATTGGGCTTATATCCATTAGAAGATAAATATCTTTGGCGGATTGTAACTGCATTTTCTTAAATGACTTCCCCACCCCCAAATTCACTTTATGAGGACTTTCATGAAATGCTTGCTGGAAAGTGTTCAACTTCGATCTCCAAAGTGAAAGAGAGGATACAAGCGATCTTAATTTCATTGAATATGACGCTGGATGATTTGATTAACACCTCCGCTAAAGTTAAAAGGCGTCCTGGGCTCGCAATTCCGATCAGATTGGAGGCTACTCTTCCTTTACCAACTATGCCACCTTTAGGCATGCAGTTACACCTCGGCTGTCATATATTTTATGTTTCCCGGATAAAGTAGCAAGAAGGTCCTATATGCGCTTCCGCCTGGACCTTATTCAGACAGGTGCTCGTATTAGGAATTGGGACTGTTACAGGGTTTTGGCAAAATGGGAGGGATGTAGATTTTGCCTAGATACATCTGAGCCCGAAACTCTGGAACACCTCTTTATGTACTGCAAGTTCTTTGCGAAGGATAGGCAATGTTGCTTGGACGCATATCTTACCTCTTATTCTCTGTTTGAATGTCATCTAGTATGGTTAGGATGTATGCAGGGTAACTCAAATTCCATTATACTAGCAACTGCCAGACTGGTTGCAAAAATCGAGGAGCAACTGTTGTCACTCAATAGGACCTTTTGGAGAGGGTAAATTTTGGGTGACTTAGACTTTGTCTTCCTTATGATTGATGGCATTAGTCAACTATCTGTGGGAGTAGTTAAGTTGGTGGAGGGCTGCGATGCCATATCATCATCATTGTAATGTTATGTTAGGTAGGCTATCTGATGTTATAGATTCCCATTTGCAACTATTGGTGATGTATTGGAAATATGTCCAAGTCTAAGTGTTTTTATTATTTTTTTATCATCTTTTTAGTTGTTCAAGTATTGATACCAAAACAAATAAATAAATAAAAAAATATTGTAAATAAGAACACACAAAAAAAAGGCCTCTGGTATGTTGGTCCTGACAGTGGGCGCCTCAGCCTTCCGGTGAAGTATCAGTCGTGACAGTGGCCTGATGGTCCGGCAGCTTGACGGGGGCACCTTGCACCAGATGTTCCCTCGTGACCAAAAGCAAAGGCTCTGCCTGAAAAAAAGTGTCAGTGCAATGCAGTCGTCCCAGGACCCCGAGGCTTGGATCCAGCGGACATCCAGGTATTCCTACTCCATCCCCATGTGTAACCTGAAGTTGGTTATCAACTGGATGCATGATGACAACAACCGCAGCAGGGATTTGTAGTTGCAGACTGGCGTTACCTGGGTGCTGTTGAGACAGTGCACCCTTTTCAGAAGAGCTGCCACCCTTTCATCCGAGGCCCTGGCAGTACAGGTTTGGGTGTTGAGCCGTGCTCCGAGATAGGGTGCCTGTTGCGATGGAACCAGGCACGACTTTGGGAAGTTGATGGAGAAACCGAGCTCCTGTAGACACTGGATGGTGGTGGAAGTGTTGGGTTCTGCCAGCGGATAGGAGGGGGCTCTCACCAACCAGACATCTAGATACGGGAAGAAGTGAATGCCCCTCTGCCGCAGGTGCGCCACTGCTGGTGCAAGGCATTTGGTAAACACTTGCGTAGCAGACCGGAGGCCGAATGGAAGGGCCTTGAACTGATAATGTACCTCTGCAACAATGAAGCGTAGGTAGCGCCGGTATGAGTGGCGAATAGGGATGTGAAAATAGGCTTCCATGGGGTTGAGGGACGCCAATAAGTCTCCTTGTTGTAGCTGGGAGAACACCTGCTGCAGTGTGACCATGCAGAACGTGTGTGCCTTTAGGAACTTGTTGAGCACCCTTAGATCCAATATGGGCCCTCCAACTTCCCTGACTTGTTGTGCAGTGACCTTTTCCTTACCTGGAAGTAGCAAGAGTAGACTCCTCTGCCCAGCTCGTCTTTCGGAACCTTCTCCACTGTGCCTTTTAGCTGCAGCGCTTGTACTTTCTGTAGGAAGTGGTGCCGCAACTTTTTTAGTTTGTGTGTGGGAGGAATGTCTGGTGGATAGTCTGCTAACTTCAGCAGGTGGTCCTGCCGGAGGAGGGACGGCACCCATTCGTCGATCGTTGTTTTCCCTTTCTTCGACGAACCTTGACAGTCATCCTCCCACCAGGGACGCTGAAGTAGGAGGACCTGGCCCTGAGATGGTCATGTCAGTTTGCTCGTTTGGCCCCAAGATTGGGAGGAGCCACGGCACCATTGTGATCCCTGTAGGATTGGGACTTTTTTCTGTACTGGTGCCCTGGTGAGTACAGCGTCTTGTAAGAGGAGGAAGACCGGTACGTAGATCGGTTATCCCGCGAAGTCCTGCCATAAAACCCTTTTGCAGAACGAAAGGACTGACGCCTTTACTGTAGCGCGCCCAAAGACCGAGCGGTTTCTGTGTCTGTTTTTATGGACTGTAAAGCTTCATCCACCTTTTCCAAAAAGGCCAGATCTGTCAAAGGGCATATGAACGACCCTGGATAGGACATCAAGGTCGAAGGTCTGTGGCCTCTAGCCAACCCTGCCTGCATAGAACCACTCCCATTTCCAAGCTGGCGAAAACCAGTATCAGCGATGTCCACAGAGACCGTGATGGCATGGTCTGACACCAATTCGCCCTCATGGAAGATGTCCATGGTCTCCTGTTTCTGGTCATCTGGCATAAACTCCAGCATGGGATCCATCTTATACCACAACTTGCAATCATAACGCGTGAGTATGGCCATTGCATTCGCCACCTTGACAGTCAGGTTGCAGTGGTAATGATCTTCTTACTGAAGGTGTTGAGGCGTTTGCCTTCTTTGTCTGGAGGGACAGAGCAGGATGAAGGGTTAGCCAACCTTTTTCCAGGCAGCATCAGAGACAATAGAGTCTGGCATGTGTTGGGTGCTGAAGCACCGCTCTCTGGGACTCTGCACTTTTTGTCAAACCAGTCTTTCTTATCCGGGGCAGTTGCGGGATGTGGCAAGGTGACCAGGTAATCCTCCGAGACATCTTCCAACAGCGGGATGGACATGATGGATTTCTTGCGCTGCTCTCTGTGCTGGTACAGCACACTCTCCTTTCGCTGCTCCACTGGCGCAAGGCCGAACATCTTGGCTGCCTGGAATGCCCAACCTCATCAGAGGGTGGGTCCCCAAGTGGAATCTCATCTGGTTCCCCATCACCTGCGATAAAATTGTCAAATTCGTCATTGTGGGACAAGTGCGTGGAGACCAGGTCCTCCAACTGGTCGGGATCTGTGTCTATCCCGCTATCAGACAGCCTCTGCGATATTGACAGGTGTTCATCCCTCCTGGCGGGGCGAGGGATGTCATCCACCTCCCTGGAATGCTCAGGGACATCTGCGTGAGGTCGCCTAATAGGCACCGGAACCAGGGCTGGTGCAGACAACCATTGTTGCAAGGTTGCAACCAGAGTGGTTCAAGTAGATAACACATCTTTGTGGTGTCAGCACTGGAGCCGGCTGTATTAAAGGCAAACTGCCCTGTGCCTGAGCTGAATGCCAAGGAGGCGCAGGTGGAAGACTGATGTCCTGTGCCTGAGCTGAATGCACAGGGGGCAGCAGTGGTAGTCTGATCAGGCTTGCCTCACTCCGCGGTGAACTAAATTGCCTTCTGGGAGGCAATGTATTGCGTGCTGGTGACGACAGTGACATGATGGCCTCCTCCTCTGCTTCCACTACACTCATCGTATGGGAAGGACTTGGCTCAGAAACAACAAGACCACCCTCAGGTTAGGGACTGATGCAGACACTGTGCTAGTGTGGGTGTCAGTCACAATAGCAGTGGTAACTGTGCCCATCGACAAGGGTATTTGACGTCGACGTAGATGCAGGCGACGAGATTCTCGATGACGCAGTAGTCGTGGCCATTGAGGGGTAGACAAACTGGAAGGAGGCTTGGTCGTCGATGACGACAACATACTAACCGCTGATCTCGATGACGGGCCAGCTTTCGATGCTGAAGGCGAAGAGTGGCCACCAGATTTTGGCGTGGACTTCGAAGACGTCACCTCCTTGGGGCGATGGAAAAGGCCTTGGCTCCTCTTCTCTGCAGACACCCCTTCACTGTGCAAGGATCTGCGCTTGTTGCCAGAGGTGTCTTTATGCCACCTCGTGCTGGTGGCTTGAACTTCGTGCGACCTAGATCGCTTACTAGAGGAGGTTCGCTGAGCCATCCAGCCTTGCCATAACGAGGCATGTACCGACGCAGAGTCATCGGCCCCGCTGGCGTCCTCGAGCCACGCGACTAGACAATGGCGATCCCTCAGCGTCTTGTTGGAGAACGACTGACAGATTTTGCAGTCCTGGATGACATGGTAAGGATGAAGGCAGTAGAGGCAGTCGTCGTGGTGACCCTCTACGTAGACATTCTTCAGTCCACAGCGGGCACAGGCCTTTAACAGGCTCTTCAGCCATTAGGTAGACCCAACTGAGCAGATGAAGCTTTGTCGAAGACTACCAGCGGCAATGGTCTACGGAGCTAGCACGATCGATGCCAACGCCAGTCGTCGAAAAATATACATTTTTGTGGAAATGTTAAAATTCTAAATTATTCACAGAAATCTCAGAGATGATTTTTGAGGACGCCTTACACTATCTTGCGGTATCTGAAGATGGCTGACAGGGGAGGAGCTAAGGGAGGTGTTCCTATTGACTGTGGGCAGTATTACCCAAAGATTAATAGTTACTCACCGTAGTGACAAACGTACTCTTAGTCCATAGTCCCCTTTCCTCCATATTGTATGGGAGTCCCTCACGAGGGATGCGAAACGGAACTCTTTTCACGAGAAAAATCTTCTTCCCCTTTAAATTTAGAGGCGCACGAGGGCGCGGCCATGGGAGCATGCGCTCGCCTGACTCCGCCCACCCGCGCCGCTCCTCAGTCCCTATCGACGCATTGACAATATTCAGCATTACCTAATGACACCAGTATTATTGGGGGGAGGATGGTGGGACGTATGGATGAAAGAGGACTATGGACGAAGAGTATGTTAGTCACTACGGTGAGTAACTATGAATTACTCTTACGTCCTGTCCCCTTTCCTCCATACTATATGGGCGATTACAACTGAATGTAGCCCCAGGGTGGAGAGGAGACCCTCCTTAAAAAAACAGGTTTCTTAGAACCGCCGGTCCCCACGCCGCGCCTGACCTAGAGGTGGCGTCCAAAAAGTAGTGGTTACAGAAAGCCAAAGGGCTGGTCAAGTTATCCGCCCTGCTGATGACCTGCCACAGCCCATGTCGTTGGAATGCGATGGCCGTAGCCTTGGCTCTGACCGCATGGGCATGTAAGTTAGCTGGCACAAGTTTGTGCTGCCCCTCCCAGGCCTCCCCAATGGCCGCAACCACCCACCCTGCTATGGAGGCCTTGGAGGCCTGGTAACCGGGCCTTGACCGACCGAGAGTGACAGACAAGGCTTTCGACTTGCAGATGTCCTATCCAGGCAGTATTTCAGCGAGCGTCTGGCTCCTCCTTGGGGTCCGCGAAGATAAAGGCTAAGGCTATTTCCTCGTTGAGATGGAAGGAGGTCGTCCCCTTGGGTAGGACCGTAGGGTGCGTTCGCAGGATGACCTTGTCCTTGTGAAAGGTAGTGTAAGGTTCTGAAGCCACCAGAGCCTGGATCTCGCTGACTGCGAGTTGAGGGGAGGCCCACGAGCAGGGCTGTCCTTACGGTGACCAGCCTGAAGTCCGCGGACACCATTGGCTCAAAAGGTTTGTGCGGCAAGGCGCTCAACACAACATTAAGGTACTGCATAGGCGGGTAAAGACTGCGGAGGTCTGCCAGATGTCAACTGACCACTGGTTTGGAGTAGGAGGATAAGAGGCCCTTCTCTGAATTCCTGTAAGCCCCTATGGCTGCCAGATAGGTGCAGCATGTATCCACCTGTGTGCCGAAAAGGAGAGCACATCGTCCAAGGTGCACTTCAGCCCAATGACAGAATCTAGACCATTTACTCTTATATTGGCGCCTAGTAGCCTTGCTTCTAGAGCCCTGGATGAACTCTAGGTTAGCCTGAGATAGGCTCAAGTGTTTCAGCATGACCTGCTCAGGAACTGCTCTGCGAGGGCTAGTTTGTGAGGAGCAGGGTGGAGTACCCTGCCCCCCTGCTGGGCCAGAAGCTCGAATTGTCCACCCCCAGTCTGCTGAGCCTGTTGGCTTCCAGGTTAGATTCTCCGGGTGGTGGACACCATTAGGTATATGTTGTTCTCCAGAGCCCATTCCCGTATGCTGACTGCTAGGTTGAACAGTGGAGGGGATCTGGTACCCCCCCTGCTTGTAGACCTTATACATGCCGGTGGGTTGTCTGCCTGGATTAGAACTGTCTTTCCCTCGATAAGAAGGAGAAAGGCCTTGAGAGCCAGCCAGATGGCATTCAATTTTAGCCAATTGATGTCAGACTCCTGCCGAGTCCAGACTCCCTGGATGACTCCCTGGACGCTTGTCCAGGGGGCTCCCCCGCCCTCTAGGGAAGAGTCTGTAGTGACAGTGACCCAAGGGGCCGGATGTCGGAGGTTCTTGCCCTGCCACAGGTTGCAGTCCGCAGACCACCGCTGGAGATCAGAGTGTAGAAAGGGAGGAATGTTGACTGGCTCCGCTTGGGAGCCCCTCTCCTGATTCCATAAGGCTGCGAAGTGCAGCTGTAATGTCCTGAGCCTTGTGTGGGGTACGACCCAAAGGACCTCTGCCATAAGACCCTATAGGTGTTGGTACCACCAGGCCAAGGTCACTGACCTGGAAAGGAAGTGAGCTGTGGCTCTCTTGATGGCTGCAATCTTGTCCTCAGAGGGAAAGACTCTCACGGAGCTTGTGTGCCAGATTAGGCCCAAGGAGGTCAGGCTCTGTGTGGGCTGCAGCTGAGACTTCTTGAGATTGATAGTGAACCCCAGGTAGTGGTGTTCATCAGTGCGTAGGCGGTATGGAGAACCGCTTCCGGAGAGGTGGCCCAAACGAGCCAGTCGTCCAGGTATGGGTAGACGTGGAGGCCCTGAGGAGGGCTGCCACTGCATTCTTTAACCTGATAAATACTCTGGGCGCCGAGTTGAGGCCAAAGGGTAGCACCTTGTATTGGAAATGGGAGCCCCTGATGCTGCAGAGCATTAAGGAATGATGCGGTTGCCAAATCTGGACGTGTGGATAAGCATCCTTCAAATCCAGGGAGCACATCCAGTCTCCCCTGTCATGTGTTTCTGCAATAAGAGCTGGCTTAACCATCTTGAATTTTTGCAGAAGGAGGGAGAGACTGAGGTTTGCATCGTCCAACCCAACTCTCAGGCCAGCCTGCTGCTTCTTCTGTGTGGTGAAAATCCTGGAATAGAAGCCCAATCCTCGCTGGGAGGCTGGGACCTCTTCCACTGCCTGGCTCTCGACGAGCGACCAGATCTCTGCCAGCACAGATGTTGTCCCAATCTGTGGGAGAGGAGGGGGGGGGGGAAGAGCAAGGTACCAGTAGGCGGTACCCCGTGGAAACAACAGAGGATCCAGGGGTCCGAAAGATTCTGCCACCATATTTGCAAGTGAAAGGCAAGCCTGCCCCCCACCGGAGACACATGGACTCGAAGGGGCGTGTAATGCCTTCTTTCCCTCTGAGGCTTTGCGGAGGAAGGGGACTGGAGAGACCCCTTACCCCTGCCTCCCTTTTGTTGTTTCCTCCGGTGCTGACTTGGAGAACGGTCAGGTTGCCTGGACCTTCCTTCTTGGAAGCACCGGAACCCGCCAAACGCCCGCCCCTTGTCAGAGCGTTGCTGCGACGGGGTGTAGGCCTTGGGAGTGGTCTTCGTAAGAATATATAAAGACCTTGCAGTACAAGCTGTTCTTTTTATCGAATTCCTCATCCGTGGTGGAGTGGAGAGGTCACTACCCTCAAATGGAAGGTCCAATATGCGTTCCTGGACATCGAGATTAACTTAGTAGCCCGGAGCCAGGCCGTCTTTATAATGTCTGTGGCAATGCAGATGGGCCGGCCGGAAGTATCGATGTGGGCCACGGTGGACTCCATGATGTCCTGCGCTACCAGCTTGGCTTCTCCTAGGCCAGCCCTGAAGCGTGCTTGGCTCTGTGACGGAAGTTCCGGGATGCATGGAGGCGACGCATTTAAGATCTTCTCTTTGCCTAGCAGCGTCGAGGACGAGGTGGCTGAGGATGACTGAGGCTTAGAGTAGAGTGACGCTGCAGCAATCACGGAAGAGTGCGGTTGAGGATGCGCAGAGAGCAAGAGTGCATCACCCTCTATCTGCCTATACTTGGCGTCTAGGAGCCGATTGACAGGTTGGGCTGAGTGCAGCTTGAGCCACCTCTTCTTGGCCAGCGCAACTACTTCTTTCTGCATCGGGATCCCCGTTTTGGTAGGGGGTCTTAGGGTGAGGACTTCTGCCAAGACCCCCTCCTCAGGCTGCTCTACCTTGGGCTGAGGAAGGCCCAAATATTCTGCCAAACCTGCAAGGCGTTCGTGGAAGGCCCTGACTGAAGACGGCGTGTCGGGGTCCTCCTCCTCGTCAGTGTCCACCTGGGTGCTCGGAGGTTTCGGAACTGGTGGAGGAGTGATGGGCGCTGTGGGCTACAGTGTGGAAACCGGAGCCGCTGGCTGCTACGGAGGCTGGTGTGGAACCGCCTAGGTTGCGCTGGGGCCTGTGGCACTGGAGACATAGGAGGAATGACTAGGGGAGCCGGTGGGGTGACCTGGGGGAACATGTCCCTGATGGCATCCCGGAGGATGGCCCCCATACGGGGAGTTCGCATCAGCCCTAGGAATCTTCCAAAGAACCTGTCTTCGCAGGGTGTAGAGGTGGCAAGTGATATTGACGGAGTGGCTAACGGTTGCTGGGGCCAGGGGGAAACTCTACATGGGGTGCAGGGGAAACCTGCTCTGAGCCGCTGATGGATAAACTGTAGGTCACACACCTGGTTGGCACCAGTCCTACCTTGTGACTCGTTCCTCCACCCACTCTGCCAGAGGGGGTATCAGACTTGTGGCCATCTTGTCTAGCGCGGCAGCCATTTTGTCGAGCTGCATGCCGAAGTCGTGGTGCCCGGCTCGCTGGAACCAGCCCCGTCCAAGACAGTTGGTGTTGGAACATGAGGCCTATCCTGCACCTCAGGCTGTGACCTGGAAGGCGTATTGCCTCGTCAGAGCCGCCGGTAGTGCTGGGTGAAGGCGCCCCCTCGGCCATAATGCTGGTACTAGGGTGTTGCCACTCTAGAGTAATCACGGTGAAAGAACCTTGCAGTCCCTCAGCACTGACATGGAAGGATTCAGACACCCCTAAGCCGTGTGGCCGGTAGCTGGACTAGCCTCTGTACGTGTGCTGGTGCTAGAACCCGAAAGGTTCCTCCCGGTCGGGAGCTTCCTTGGGAAGGAGTCGCCTTTACAGCGAGCGATGGTAAATAGAGGCCTTACCTTCGGCATCGAGCGATGTTTGACAAAGTCCTTCAGGTCCTCCGGAGGCTCTAGAAGAGCTCCCTCCACCTAGCTAGCCTGTTCTTCAGTGCAGGTGGCGCGAGTGCGTTGCACGCGGAGCAGCCTTCCCGGTTGGGGCCAAGGCAGCGGAGACAAAGGGTGTGGGGGTCGGATGTGGGGAAGAGACCCTTGCAGGCTTGACACCTGCTGAAGCCCGCACCGGGGAGGAGCGTGGCGTCAGAGGACCAAGTACCTATTGAAAAGAAAAAGATAGAAGAATATCCGGGGAAGAGCGCGTGATATTACATGGCTGAAGCCAAACCCAGGAGTGCAGGTGAATTCGGCCCGTTCCCGTCGACGCTGAAAAGGGGACTGACGCCAGTGGGCGGAGTCAGGCGAGAGCAAGCTCCCAGGGCCGCACCCCTGGCGCGCCTCTAAATTTAAAGAGAAAGATGATTTTTCTGGTGAAAGGGTTACATCTCCCGTCCCTCACGAGGGACACCCAAACAGTATGGAGGAAAGGGGACAGGTCGCAAGAGTCTGACTGTAATATGGTGAACGGAGGATAGCACATGGGCAATGCGCTGGTCTTGGAAGCAAGACCACACAGAGCAACAGAGGTTTGAATCCCAGATCTGCGCTTAGAAACCGAACTCTGGTAGGTATTAAGCGCTTTATACCATTTTTAAAAAAAAATAAGTAAAAAATAATAAAGTTTTCAGTTTAAGTCTAAACTGCTCTATGTTACCAAGGATTCCCAGCCTGACGACGGGGAATATCCACAGCACGTTAATCTATGAAAGATCCAATGCTGGAGAATTGAACTCCCGACTGGGCAGGTAAGCAGGGAACAGCAGCACATTGTCAATATAGCAATGCAATTAGTTTACTTTAGTCTGAGCTGTCAAAAGACATAAGCAAAATCATTTACTTCTGTACTGGTAGCAGGTGGAGTCCTTTTTTGATCCGCTAAATAATATGTAGGGACTCCTGACAAAGACCAATGTGGCCATGAGAAAAACCTGTTGTCGCGAACATGCAACCGACAGTCCTTCAAACAATATCAATGAAAAGGGTCTTTAACCAATATTTACCTTCAACAAAACAGCATTTAATCACATCACAGAAGGTATAATGAAAAACAATTGCAACATAATAGCCCAATCCTTGGGCTGTAATGAGTGTCGTATGGTGAGTACCATACATAAATTAGGAATTCAGAGGCAAGTATACAGCGATCTCTATTAAACAATTTTTACAGCTCAATCGTACAATCGGATGATTGTGATCAGAGGGGTGGGGAGTGGCGCGGAATGAACGACCATGCGGCAGACGTGGTCTTGGACCATTTCGGGCTGAACAGGAAAAGTCTCCCTCCCACCAGTGAGGAGTGACAGGGAAAGTCTTCAAGGTTTTACACCCTGGGGTGTGGAGAGGACAGTGGCCGTAGCTGCACCTCCTCCCTGCGCACCTCTTCCTCCGCCCCTCGGGAAGCGTCTGCCGTGTACCCTTCCTAGAGAGGCACAAGCACGGCCTTTGGCAGCATAGGCAGGGGGAAAAAAAACACCAACCTCTGCCAGGCTGTCAAGGAATTAGCTGTGGTCTTTGACGACTGTACCTTCTGGAGGGCATCGTCTGCCTTTCCTCCCAACAGGTTTCGGCTGTCAAAAGACATGTCCAATAGCCTGGTTTGCACATCAGCTGCAAACCCCAACATCTTCAAGAAAGAGCGATGTCCGACTAGCGTCCCTCTGGTCATGGACCTGCCCACACAACCAGTGGTGTCCAAGCCTGTATGCGAAATCTGGCAGGAAAGCACTCTGCCAGCAGCCACCAGGGTCTGGAAGCAAGCCTGCATCTCCTAATCAGGGAAGGGCTCAGCTGAGCAGACGATAGGCTGACAGAGAACTTGACTACAAGAAACATTCACCGCACGTAGGGCAAGGCTGCCAGAACAAAACTCCTTGCCCCAGGAATCAAGTCTCTTGCTCTCCCTGTCAAGAGGGAGTGAAGGTAAAGTGGAGGTTTTCAGGTTCGCCCTCGCTGCCTGAACCACCAAGATTTCTATGGAGACATGGGAAGATACAAACGACAGACCTGATGGCACATGGCAGTATTACTCGCCAGTTCTCAGTCAACTGCTGAGGCAGGTTTCTCCCAGACTTCCATCACAGGTGCCACAACTGCCACAGTGAAGGCAGCAGCGTCTCCTTCTTAGGGGCTTCATCCAGGATATCACAAAGCAAGTATTGGGTCTTTGATCTGGATGGACCGGAAAGCCCCAAATTATTGGCTACAATTCGCTAAAAAGTAGCCTAAGGTTTGCCTACAGTGGGAGCTGGCAAGATGTCCAACTCTGGGGAAGAGTCGAGGCCACTGGCAAACTGCAGGTCCTCGGCCAGCCCTAACACATCCTCACCTTCCCCATAGAACTCTTTGGGGAAATCGCTCTCTTCCCTGGAAACCAGGGGCTTCAACCCAAATGGTACCTGATCACCTCCTTTGTCGTAGATGGAGTACATTTTGCACATGTAGGAGTCTCTTGGGAGGGGATTATACTAAAAAGGAGCTTCAACATCTCTGACGTCTATCAGCGTCAAGAATGTCGACACAGAGCCTATGGCTGCTGCGCCCATAGGCGGAGGTGTCTGGCGCCTAGAGCCTTTGATGTCAGTGGATCCGGACCAGAGCCCAAAGGTGTGTGGGAGTAGTTTCCAGCGGGTGCCCTGCCGGTCGCAACTGATGTGGTGGGACCAGTCGGCGCCCTGGCCGAAAGCACCTTAATGTTACAGAGGCTGTTGGTGCTGTGGCAAAGATGTCAAACTTTTTAAGGCAACATTTCTCCCATTCCTCTTTAGTGGAGGACTGGGTGGGAAAAGGAACTTGTACCTGCCATTCCGGGGACACCCTGGAGCGCTGCCTCCTTTTCTTAGAGGATGAAGCACAGTGGAAAGAATCACTCAGAGAGCGGGACCTCTTCCGATGCGGCTTCTTGTCCTTTTCCGCCTCTTTGCGCAAAACCGTTTTTTCAGGATGGCAAACTACATCATGCGACCAAACGAGACCGTTGGTACACACTCTTTGCGTTGTTGTCAAAGGTGAAGATCTTTGCGGCTCTCTCCTGGAGTGCCTTCTGGTGCATGAACTGGCATGACCCACAATCCTAGTTTTTGACACACAGCCAAGCAATAAAGACAGATCCAGAGCTGATCGGAAACAGCCATCTGCTGGCTGCAATCCGCACACGGTTTGAATCCTGAGGCCTTCGACGGAGTCGGCATGGTGTAGAGAAATTCTGTAAGCCAAAGCATTTCAATTAGGGAACAAAATACACAGAAAAAAAAGAACTGAGGTCACGGGGCGAGGCGCGCATGGGTGTTAGACGGAGCCAATGTGGAAATGTTTCAGAGAACAGCTGCACATGTGATAGGATTGTAGATGAGGAACCCATGGAAGAAAATCCATTCAAAATAAATAATTCCAAGTAGAAAGTTATGTCTGTCTTTTCCAATTGCAATGGGGATTCCCTACCTAAAGGAATACCTAAGGTACCCAGTCTTTCTAAATGTGCAAAGGAATACGTCCAACGCCCAATCTCTACCTATATGACCCCATCACTAACACAACAAAACACGGGCAGGCAAATGACTCCCTTCTCCTGCATTCCACACTCGTCTTCTTAATGGATGATCTTTCCAGATTCTTTAGTCACTCTTTATCAGTTCATACAGTTCTTTTCTCAAATTGCCCCCCTTGCTTCCCACTTTGGGCCTAAGTGTCCTTGATTCAGGTTCATTTATCCACAAGGCTATTAGAGCCTTCAACTCTTCATATTCTCGTTTTATTACTTCGCATTTGTCTCCTTTTGCTATAGAATTGATTGCCTCTGCTTGGCAAGGTGTAGATATATATTCCCTTTATGACTCAGTCCTTCAAGTATCTCTATATCGCCCTCTATTTAAATCCAACATTTCATATTCATTAATGTTGACGTTGTGCTTTTCTGACTGTTTCATCTTTCCCAGGACACGTTATCTTTCATTTCCTTACATTCGTACAGTTCAGGTTTATCAAGGAATTCACATTTCCCTAGCCTCCACTTCAGGGAATTGGATCATTTTCTTTCTCAGACAGTTAAAGTTCAATTTCATCGAACTTCCTCTCACTGCTTTCTCAGCATCACTGAGAAGAGTTCCCGGTTTCCCGTTACCTTCCACTTTATTGGAAAACCTCTCTGGGCTTCTTACAGACTTTAACGTCAGCTTTGCTTCTGCACTGCATGGCCATTCCCCTTTACTCTGCGTCTCTTTACATTTACTATTCGTTCATCCGCTTGGTGACTCGGTAGGGTAATGTGAGAAACCTGAAGATGTTTCCCTGGCTAAACCCGGGGGATCTGTCATCCAGGTGGCCAGGACCCGACCATCGCTATTTGATCCAGCAGTTCCTGGGAGTGGACTAGTGAGGGAGGATCACCTGGATGGGGGGGGGGGGGGGGGGTGTTCTCTGGGAGTGGGACACGGACCGTTGAGATGCGGTATCCCCCTTCTTTCAACACCTTTTCCCCATCCTACCACGTAGGACATTCAAAACCACTGCCCCGCCCCCCCCCCACTTTCCGGCACAAACACTATCGCACGACAGAACAGACAAGAGAACAGACTAACACCAGAGCCTACCTGACATGTCCCAATACAAGGGTCAGGCAATTGATCTGAATCACACATACCCGATGGCAATTTCCCTTCCCCACAGGGATAAAAGGTGGAGCGAGAGAGCATAGTACGAGCAAGGCAGACCACACAACGAGACAGCTATCCAGACCCCGGCAGGTCAAGAGGAGGAGAAAGGCAGAAAACATCAAGAGGCTGACTAGGAGAGACATAACCTTGCCCTCTTCAACAAAACCCGCAAACCCTCCGCTGAAAGAATCGCAAGGCCGAGGACAATAGCCAAAGTGTGCTGCAGCAGATGTCAATGGTACACAGAGGGTATTGGTGCTAATAAGCTGGAGTGAGGGAGACTACTGCTTCCATGGTACCAGCCTTGATTCCAGTTAAAGAGGAACGCCAAAGCAGTTCATCAAAGCCGGTGAGTCGAGGGGCGAGCCGATAAGAACCAGGCTGTGGTGAATGAAAGTCACAAAGTGGCAAAGTAAGAAACGCTTAAGAAACAGTAACATTGTAAAAGGGAGACTAGCTGCAAAAGAGAGCCGGCACCACGTGGGTGCTGTTCCGAGAAACCCTGGTCAATCCCTGTCTGAATTAAACTACAGTTACCAGAAGGCTGTAAAGATAGGTCAAAGTGGTTATATAGGAGGTAGAGCACAATCACTGTACAGTCGTAAGCCTTTGACCTAAGAACTGTGAGAAAGCAAGGGAAGAGAATCCCACAAGCATTGAAAGTAAATGTGAAGTTGGCAAGAGTGAACCCGGAAGAGGGATGCTAACGAGAAGGGGGCAAGTCTACAATCCCAAAGAAACAGTGTGTTGACAATAGCCAACCCGGCCGAGGGATGTCCACTGGAACTGTTTAAAAAAACATTGAGATTTGTGCGTGAAGGAAAAGCCATCGTGAACCCGGTGGAGGGAGGCTGAATGTAAGAGAAGGGTCAGCGCCTGGAAGAGGGGGACCCAGGGGTCAATACACCACCAAAGAAAAGCCATAGTGAACTAGGAGGAGGGAGGCTGAAAACAAGGTAGGGCCATCACCCGAGAAATACGTGAAGCAGAAGTGTGTCTTCGTTGTTTTGTTCTTGGTAAAATCTATCAGGCCCTAAGGCCTAGGAAACCACAACCACTGAAGGCCTTGATATCGATAAGAAATGTTTTAGGATCCAAGCCCGGAAGAGAGAGAGAGATCCAGGGGGTGAAAAGCTATCACCCAACTCCACGAGAAACAGGGGTCAGAGCCCGCAAGAGGGGGACCCAGTAAAACCAGGAAACGCACTTTCATTTAATTGGAACTTTTGTTTTGTTATTTGAATAGGTCAGGCCCTCGAAGGCAAGAGACTTTCAGGAGAAACAAGACTTGGCCATTGATCGTCCTGATAGCTGCAAGTGGAACTGTCGTCTCGTGCTGGGGAAGCTCGAGACTGTACTGTACTCCAAGATCCCGCCTTACCCCGTGCTCAAAACGTGGGGAAGGGAGTCCCAGGCTACTGTATCCTGACATATTATTTGAGACCACTGCCTCTATTCCACACCCCTTTTTGTATTTGTTGCAAGGTTTGGCAATAGGTTTCTTAGTATAGGCCCTTTTTATTTGTAACAATGCCACTAGGACTGCCTTATTTTCATTTGATGGTCGACGCTTGCTCCCTTCTTAGATTTAGGTTTAGATTAGGCGTTTTTGCAACCTGCATACAGTTCAATAAACACCCATGAACTGTGATCACTGGTGTCTGTCTTTACTATTGCCATAATGAGTTCCTTACAGTAACAGGGATCAGCCTGCTGCCCACCACGATTCTCCTGTGGTCACGCCACCACCACATCTCAACCCCCCACACCCTTCGGCTTGCAGCTTCTCAGGCTTCCTGCTTCGCAAGCTCCACTATGTTTGTTCCTTCTCAGTCTTGCAGCCACGCTGGCTTCCAGGCATTCTACTTGCTATCTCCTAGACAGTTTGTATCTCGCAGGCTCTGCGTCCCATTGCAGATCCACCTCCTCTTGGCATCACAACATAACATTGAGACCTCCCCTGCTTAGCAACTACTTCTCTCCCTTCTCGTCGCTCTTCTTGCTTAATTTCTATTTCAATCCACTTGTTTCAGTGGATTGGATACTTCAGCTTGAAGAGACAGTTTTTTCCCTTCTAAATAATAGTATATGTTACCTTTTTCCTTGTCCGAGTTGTGTTAGATGTTATGGCTTGACAGTCCCATAAATGCCATCATGCTTTCTGGTGTACGGTGTTCCTCACAGGAATGGAGTCCTTGTCCCAACAGGGGGAGTCTCTCCGGGTTAAGTCCCACTTGCCTTGACCCATAGGGAGGGTGTTGTGGAGCGGGCTCACTTCCCTAGCCGCAATGGGGGAGGGGAGGTCCCCCTTGGGAGAAGGATCAATTTCCCTCAATGTGCCAGAGACGCCAACCTAAACCAGAAAACTCTGAAGGACAGCTCTGCCAAAACAAGCATCCTGACCAAACAGAATCCAAGCAGTAATGTGTACAAGGAAGCCCACGTGCCTGCTTGGCAAATATCCAGAACAGGCACTCTTCGTTGCAGAGCCAGGGTAGTGGCCAAAACTCTGGTGGAGGGAGCCCCCCGAGACCCTTAATGGACCTCCTTGCCGGCCAGATTGTAGCATTCTGAGATGCAGAGAATGATATGAGACAGGGTCTGTTTCATAACAGCCCTTCCTGATCAGGCACTTGCATAACCAATGAAAAGCTGGTCATCAGTCCTAATCTACCAAGTCAGAAAGACATAGAACTTGAGGGCTTGCACCAGATCTAACCAATGGAAACGTTCCTCTGCCTTGGAAGGGGAAGGCAAAGGAAAGAAGACCGGTAAATGGATATTTTGAGAGAGATGGGAATCAGAGACCACACTGGGAAGGAAGAAGGGTCAAACTCTCAATGTTGCCTTCTGCCTGGAGAAAACCAATTAGGGAGAATTCACAGAGCGCCTGGAGCTCACTCACATGTCTAGTGGAAGTGATAGCAACCAGGAAAATCACTAAGGGTGAGACGTCTTAAAGAGCAAGAATGAAGGAGGCTCAAACAGAGCGTCCATTAAAAACATCAACACTACAATTTTAATCCCACGCATTACCAACAAACTGGCAAGGTGGAAACATATCAGAAAGACCCCATAAGAATTGAATAACTGTGGGGATTGTGAAAAAGGAGCCCTGATCAGGGTCCTTTTGAAGACTTAAATGGACTTCAGATACCCATTCACTGTGCCAACTTGCAGACCCGCCTTGGATAAAGACAGAAAGAATTATACCACAGAGGATGTGGCGCATGTAAAAGGGTTGAGATCCCTCCCCCGGCACCAAGCTGAAAACACCCACCACCTGCAGACAAACTGACCGGCGCCAGGTCTTCTAGCCAATAAGAGTACATCCGTAACATCACTTGACAAATCCCACTGCTGAAACTTGAACCTTTCTGCAGCCAGGCTGTGGAGGTTCAGGTGCAGGACATTCCCTTCTGTGTGGGAGAGGAGGTCCATCGTCTGCGTAAGACGCCAATATGGGCAGATGGCCATGACCAACAATTCCAGATACCACGTTCTCCGGGCCCAGTCCGGGGCGATCAAGATCACTGTTACCCCGAAAAGAGACAGTCTCCAGAGAACCAGTGGAATGACAGGGATCAGAGGGAATGCATGGAGTTGGTCGAAGTCCCATTCAACCACGGGGCATCCTCCAGAGCACCTTGTCAAGGAAATTCCCTAGAATTCCCTACATTCCCTACTTAGGAAGTAAAGAGGTCCACCTGGGGAGTACCCATGAGGGAAAAAATCTCCTACAGAACTTCCTGGCGGTACCACTCATGGGAGGTTGAGGCCTGCCTGCTCAAAGCATCCGGTAGAGCATTCCTTTTGCCAGCCAGGTGAGCCGTAGTTGGAGAGACACTGTTCTCCCGAGTTCACAATCACATTGCTTCTCTGTACAGTGACAAGAAGCCCAGGCCATCCCTCTTAATGAGGTAATGCATGGCTACAGTATTGTCTGTCAGGACCAGTAGTCTTGCCCTTCACAGAGGGGATAAAAGTGATCAGGGCCAGTCAGATCGCTGCCACCTCCAGCCGATTGATGTGTTCTCAGCACTCCGATGGTGACCACAGTCCGCTTCCCACCAGATCTTTTAGGTGAGCACCCAGTACTTCAGGCACGCATCCTTGACTAGGGTCACTTGTGGCCACGGTTGGGAAGACGACGTTCTGAAGTGCATTCCTGAAACAGACCGCTGAGACCCCAGGAGCCATTATAGCGACAAAAACGCAGCGTTTTCGAAACACAACCCTGTGGGGAGCCCGAGCCCCAAATGGGAGAGCTGCAGTAGGAAGAAACACTGCGGCATGGAAACACAACCGCGCTGTGTTTCTGCCTGCCTTGGCTTTCACTTTGGGTCTCTGGTGCTCCCCTGGGGGCACTCCGGAGACCCAAAGTGATAGCCACGGCAGGCAGAAACAACGCGGTTGCGTTTGAAAAATACTGCAGGTTTTCTTTCTAAGTTTCTCAGGCTCCTCTGGGTCGGAGGAGCCTGAGAAACTTAGAAAGAAAACCGCAGCGTTTTCAAACACAATAACGTTGTATTTATGTTTGCGGTAGCTTCAAAAGCTACCGCAAACATAAATACAACGTTTTTAAAGCTGCAGTTTTATTTCTAAGTTTTCCGGGCTCCTCCAGCCCGGAAAACTTAGAAAAAACTGCAGCTAGTGCTTATTTTAAAAAAATAAAAAAATAGCACTTACCGAGATGCAGCTGCAGCTTTTCTGCATGTAGTCTCCGGTCTCCGTCCTCCGAGTCCCGGCACCAATGAAGGAAAAGCCACCCAGTGGTAGCTTTTGCTTACTACAGCTGGCTGGCGTTTCCTTCATTAGTGCTGCAAAAGCAAGAACAGGCGGGCATCCATTTCACATATGGATGCCCCCATGTGGTTCCTTTTGTAAAGTTTGAGCTTCAATTGCTCAAAACTTTACATAGGAACTTAAAAAAAGTGATTTTTTTTTTCTTGCCCATCTTTTTGGCCAATAATTTTTGGGCGAACCATTCCTTTAACACTTTGAGCATGGCTGACTTCATGGCTGCTGGTTCGCATGAGCCGGAAACCATGAGGCCATCAGAATTTTATAGACCAAGCATGATGGAACTGACAGGTCAGAGCCCCCCAGAAAGTGATGGAGGGGCATCACTGGATAGATACCCAAACATTAAGAAAGTCTCCTATGAGGGGAAGAGTCAGGGAATTAGATACCACTTTCCAAGGGACCAGTTGGTTAAATTTGATGAAAAACCAAATGAAATGAGGCCCGTAAAGAGCATCCTGAATACCTCTACCCAATTAGGGCAGTGGGGGGGGGGATACTCTGCCAACCCTGTGAGCAGGGTAGAGTCAGAAGACTACTCTGCTGAGCACCACAGGAATAGAGAAACTAGGCCCCTTCATTCTGCAAGCTCCTCTCAAGCTCACAGAATCAGGGAGTGCCAAGATGATCATGAGGGGACCTCAAGTATTTGTATTTTTGTATTTTATTGAATTTATATAGCCCTTTACTCCGAAGTGCTTTACATGAGAACAAGTAAACATACAGCAAACTCAAGATGACAATTGAACCACAACCTGAAAACAGCATAAAGAACTTACAATATTGCAGCGATGAGGAGGGTGTATGCAGGGGAGTGGTGTGCAAGGGAGTAGTAGATGTTAGAGGAGGTAAGAACGGGGAAAAGAGGGAATGCAGGAATGTGAGAGAAGAGCGGAAAAGGTGAGACTAGATGCGAGCAGGGGGAAGGAGGAAGGTGGTATGGAGAGGGTAAGGAAGAGGGGGAGTAAGGTAAGAGTAAAGGGGAAGGGAGGAGGAAAGGAACGTGGGGTATTAGGGAGGTGAGTGGAAGAGATAAGATTTTAGAGACGAGCGAAAGGAAGGGTAGGAGGGTGAAGAGTAGATGTGAAGGGGAGGTGGTTCGAGTGGAAGGGAGCAAGGAGTTGGAAGGAGCAGAAGCGGGAGGGGCGCAGGGTGGAGGAGGAGGAGAGAGTAGGAAAAGATTAGCAGAGCAGAGAGAATGAGAAGGGGTGTAGAAAGAAAGAAGGGAGGAGAGGAGGGGGGCAAGACCATAGAGGGATTTGAAAACAAGACAGAGGAACTTGAACTGGGAGTGAAAAGAAAGCCAGCCTAGAAAGGTTAGGGAGGAGGAGATGGAATCAAGAGGTGAGAGAAGGCATAGGGAGCGCATGGCAGAGTGGTAGATGGATTTAAGAGGGGAGAGATGTGAGGAGGGGAGTCCGAAGAGAAGGGAGGAACAGTAGAAGAGTCTGGAGAAGATGAGGGAGGTAATTATAAGTAGTAGCAGTAGTAGTAAAAGTAGTAGCGCCTCCGAGTCTGAGGGCAAGTGGACTCGGGTGACTAAGCCAAAGAAGGCAAATAAACTCAAGAGATTTTTGACAAAAGACCCCATCAGGCAGATTAAGGCCATTAGGAGTGTCATAACCCTATACCATAAAAACGCAAAATATTCTGTTTGGGAACACTTGGCCTTCTCCCCCGAGTACTCCAGCTTCTTTGCTGGACTGGAGGACCAGAACCATTCAGGATGGTCCAGCTGCAGGGCAGCCACCTTGAAACACTTTTACACTCACAGAAACCCCCAAGAGGCTTGCAAAGCGGCCTACAATCTGTTGTGCGGGGAAGATCAGACCCCACGAGAATTTGTGCAGGAGCTCAAAGGCGCCTTTGCACAAACCACTAGGAGGGTGCGCAAGGATAGCCGGGAGTTTGTAACCACCTTCTTTCGTGCACTCGCCAAGTATATCATGACCCAGCTGGTGAGGGATTTCCATGACAAAAGATCTCTGGACTGGGTCATTTAGCAGGCGACCCGCATTTATGAGGTCCAGAAACCTGCAGTAAATAAAAATCTGGCCAAAAACCCAAAACCAGCCAACACCCCTGCTGCTGCGGAGGTGAAGGTTGCCCCCATTTTAGAGCTAGAGATGGGGGAGGGGGGCATAAAAATATACCTGCACAAAATCAACAAAATCAAAGACCCAGAAGGTCTTCAGGCCAATCACAAACAGGTGGCAGCCAGGGAGGTAATCCCACAAATGGGACCCCTAACTCCCCCGATTATATCAGCCCCTGATACAAGGGCAATCGACCAATCCAGGGGTATATATGGACTCCCCCAGCCCAAGGGTGGTGGGGGGGGGATCCAATCAGGTAAGTCCTCCGTCCTCCCCCGGGAAACTTCCCTCCTACCTTCCCCCAGGAGGGCAGTAATTCCCCAAATGCTGGGTTAAGTTTCTTCCCCCGATACTCACAAAACCCCAACCTGCAGGACAACCCTCCTTTCATTCCCCGATTTCAGGAACCCAGACAACCCAATCTGGGAGAGGGGAGGCCAAGGGTGGAGGGTTACCGAAATTCACCATATCCAGGGTACTACGGGAAAAGGGATAGTTACCCTTCCAGTGATCCACCTAGAGTTGACCAGAGAACCCCGTACCAGCCGGAACAGGTGTCCCAACTGGAGCGCCAAGTCCAAAACCATACCCAGGATCTGGGTCGCATGCTGAGGGCTCAACAGAACCCTCAGACAAACATGGCGGCTCAGAACCCCACAAACCAAGGGTCTGGTACCCCAGAACAATGACGGGGCGAGAACCCTGACAACTCACCTGATCCAGAGGAGGCGGCACAGGGGGAAGAGGGGTGTTAAAGCCCTAGAGGAAGTTTCCTTCCTTTCTCGTGAAAAGCCCCTAGACACACAGGAACCGGAACAAAAATCTCCTGCCCCCAAAAATCTGCAACCCAAGGAACAGAGGGTGGGGTAGGAGAAATAATGAACTCAAAAAGACCCATTTTGTGGAGGAAGTAAGTGTCCTCCCATTTGAAGGTAGGAATCCTTAGAGAATTCTGAGGAAAAGATCTTCTCCTTCAAGGACGGGGAACTCCACCCAAAGAAACATGGGTCCCGAGAGATTTAAATGAAGACTGGGTGGATGTGGGGACTGAGTCAGAATCGCCCATCATTGAACCCCAGAATGAGCATCCAGGAAACCCAATAGTAACAGAGGGATCCCGAACCTCACAAACCAATTCTGTTGACTGCCTCCAAAAAGGGGTTGGGGGGGGGGGGGAGCGCCCAGAATCAGAAAAAGGGGAGCCCGAAACGCCCCAAATATCCGAATGAAAAAATGTCTTTCAGATCCCCAAACTCCCACACAGAATTATGCCCAAACTAAACCTGTGTCGGAGACAAAAATAAAGAAATAGACCACCCAGCTTGCCCAAAATGCACATTATCTTTGCCCACTTGAGAAGGAGGGTAGTTTTATGCCCCGGTCCAGGTACAAGGGCAATGTACATTTTCGGCGCTGGTGGACACTGGATCCCAAGCCACTCTTCTGTCAAAAAGGGCCTTTGAGCAGTTAAATTCAGGAAGGTGGGAGAGATACCAGATCAGTCTCACCCCTCTTCCTGGACAACTCCAGAACTTTGATGGGAATGAAATTCCTGTTGAGGTGAATGCAGATTTGGAAATGAAATAAAAAATGGTCGACATATCGTGAAACACCCAGTTTTAGTCGTTACTCCAGAGGGCACACCCTGTTTACTGGGGAATGACATCCTAGGAGGCCGCCCCCCCTAATAGACTGTGTGAACAAGGTCCTCTGGACTCTGACTAACAGGCCAATAAAATTGAAACAGAGCATCAACCATGTTAGTTTAAACGGCACATGCCACATGGTTGAACAAAAACCTGATCATATTGAGTTTAATTTTTCTGAACAATCAAATACCTAACGTGACAGTAATTGCTGTAGGACAACAAACTGGTGATGAGAACTCCTCTCCATTCCTGGAAATCTCAAGTGGCATTCCACACTGGAAGGAAATACTTTGAAATGTTATAACGCACAGGGCAATCTGCGGACAAGGAGCAGAATTCCTACAAAAGAAAAGAATCTACAAGCCAACGAGACCGCTCAGGTCAACCAACGAAATCCGACTGGAACAAAAACCTTACATCAAGAAAAAACTCGGAGGCACCGCCTTCTACCACTTAGCCGCGAAAACCTGGAACAACATCCCAAAAGTAATAAGGAACACCAAAGATCACCTTAAATTCTGAAAATTACTAAAAACCTGGCTCTTCAACACCAGAGACTAAAACCAAAACAACAATAAGACAAATGACTCAACAGGAAAGGACATTGACAAGCCCCTAGAACCGACAGAAGTACTCTGAGCATCAGTAGGGCTGACGCTGGACACAGGGGTCCACCTGCGAGACCCAGGAAGACCGAGGCAACAACCCCAGCCAATCCTTACCATCCCCCACCGCCGTACAGCTACAACTAGGTACCACAGGATTGTGGAACGGACGAGATACCACCAATCACCACACAATCGGAAGTATGGACAAAAGCAGGTGCGCTGGTCATGTGGGTGGGGGTGAGGAGCATGCAAAGTTATTGAGGGAGCGGACGGAAGGGACAGCTAAATGCCCAGGCGGCCTCAATGCAAAACGGGCACGTACCTTCTGAGGCACAGGGTGCGCAAGCACCCCGCCGTGTAAGATTACACGAGCCCAACCGGTCAATCCAGGATAGAGATACCAAATAACCAATACCACTAACAATTTCCTTCTCTGCATACACCTCTCAAACTCCAAACCAAACACAACCACATACCTCCAGCACAACAAACCGCAAAAACTTCACTACACTGCAACAACAAAACAAAAACACACATAGACTCGCACATCAGCACACGACGACTACCGGCCGCATACACCCCAGGCCCAGCCGACGGAACCACCGGGCTGAGGCTGCCATCAGCACATCACTGCAGTCTTGCACTTTTCCAGCCTCCACCCACTAACCCACCTCTCCCTCCCTCTTTCAGATCCGCCAGGGGACCACTCCGGTGGTGATAGTGCGCAGTACAAATGTCCTTTAACATTAACATACCAATTCACAATCTGAAAATCCCAATTGCACAGCCAAAAGTGATGAGAAACCAGCTCAGAGTTTAGCTGACATTCAGAAAATTAGAGAAAGTTGTTCCTCCCTATTAAGTTAAATGAGGGAAAGGAGTCTGTTCTCGCCTGATTGTGCGTGAACAACGGTAAGAGCTTCATCAGCGAAGCCATGTTCTGAAAGCTTCCAAAAGATCCAGCCATTCCCACATTTAAATTGAAAGATAAGTGGGAAATGGGCCTGAAAACTCCCAATTCCAAACATCTCCTGCCTAGCAGGTGTATGCTTAAAATTTCTATAGGAAACAAAAGCATAGTACATAATTGTTGGATCGTGCGAGAAGTCCCTGCTGCATTCTATTTAGGCAGTGACATTCTCAATCGTTTTGCCATTAATTTGGACCTGATCAATTACAAAGCCTGGTCCCAACTACGGGGTAATCCCATGGACTTTGATGATTCAGAAAAAGCATTTTGGTCAGCCCAATTGCTGCTGTATGCAGTTGAAGTTCAAATTGGAGAGGAGGTCACCATCCCAGGACGGACACAACTATTCCCATTTGAATTAAAAATTAAAAGGACAGAAACTGCAAAATCCTGACACATCTCCAACAGCAGGGAGAAACTCAAAACCATTTGTCAATGTAGAACACAACACCATTCCAATATTGATGGATAACAGCGACCTTAGGATTATCACTCTGGGTGCAGGCACCACATTTTTCCATGGATCTAGGTAATGAACTGGTAGGACCAATCCCCAATGACTGTTTTGCCAGTGATAGTGACAATGACTTACCACCAGACAGGATCTTCAACCGGTAAGGGGGGGAATTTCCTGGTGTACTCTTCCTGCCCGTACGGTGAGGAAGAGGTGACCTATGACATCAGGCAGGAGGCAGTGATCTTCCAGGTCCACAATGACTGCCTCTCCTACCTGAAACCCTCTGTCCAGGTCAATACGCTAACCAGGGACCTCTCCATCCAGCTGGAGGAGGCCGCTGAGATAGCAAAACCGGAAGTCTTTCCAGGCTTCAGGCAAAAGGTTGAAGAACGAGTCAACCTAGCTGATGCCTGCGAGACTCCGTAGCAAAAGCAAAAGTTGAAACAAGTTCTCTTAGATTTTCAAGATCTCTTTGCGGTCGACTCTTATAACTGTGGTCGCACCGAAATCCATACAACAACAATTCCCACGGACCCTGGAACGACTCCAATGTTTGTGAAGCAATACACCTTGACTCTCGCATTCATGGAGTCCCAGAAGGAAATAATCAAAAACCTTGAGTCCTGTGGGATAATTTGTCCAGTCCACAGCACCTTTAATAATCCGGTGCTGGGGATTTTAAAACTGAACAGCCAGTGAAGACTCTGTGCTGACCTGAGGGAGCTGAATAAACGGGTCCATATGTCCCCATGGCCTCTCCCCTACATTGACCAGGGGCTGGCCCAGATCCAGGGGTCAAAGGTATACACTGCCATTGACCTGACCAATGGGTACTGGACCGCGCCTGTCAGTAGGGAGGACCAATAGCAGTACACCTGGACCCGGACTCTCTTGGGATACATCAACTCCGGCAACAAATTCAACATCTTCCTACATAAGGTCATTCCCGACTTGGGTGAAAGGGGCAACCTGGCCTATGTGGATGATGTCCCGATAAAAAGCTCAACAGTGGAGGAACACATAGCGGAAATCTGTTAAGTTCTGACACAGTTGAGGGTTGCCGGAGCAAAACTAACCTTCCAAAAGGCGCAGTGGTGCAGAACCCGGGTCAACTTATTGGGGCATGAAATAACTCCTGAGGGTCTCTGTCCCCAGGAGAAGAAAGTGGAAGCACTCGTAAACTGAAAGACCCCACAACTCAGTGTGAGCTAAGGAGCCTCCTTGGACTGACTAATTACAGTAGGAAGTTCATTGAGAATTACGCAGAGATCACAAGATCCCTGATCCATCTGTGGAAGGGGGTCTGGGGGGGGGGGGGGGGGGGGCAAGTGGGTGTGGGGTCCAGAACAAGCCGAGGCAGTAAAGCAACTCAAAAGAAGCCTTTCACAAGCGCCTTGCCTAGCTTACCCTGTCAAAAACTAGGAGTTCTTCTTGGAGACAGCAGTATTATATCAAAAGCATGACAAGGTCAATAAATTCATCTCCTATGCAAACAAGACTTTATCCTCTGTGGAGGAAAAATTCAACGATTATGAGAAGGCACTCCTGGCAAAGGTGTTAAAAAGTTTATCCAGGGGGAACACATCATAGTGGAGACTCCCCACTAGCCTTTGCAATACCTCCAAAGTGACAGAATCCAGGCCGGAAATGTGAGTAATTCCAGAATTACTTCATGGATTCTGTCAATGCAAGGCTTTCCTGTGGAGGTCAGATATGGCCAAAACAAGAAGAGCCCCTCGTGCAAGGTCTGGCTGACTTGCACGACTGTGCCGGAGAAAATTGTCTCGAGGACAAAAGTCTTAAAATCCAGGACAACATGGAGGTGTACCTGAATTCCACGCACAAAGTCTATGAAGAAGACAAGTGCGAGGGAATGCCCACAGTTTATGTAGATGGGTGCTCCTACCATGTTGACAACGGTGAAAAGGAACTGGCGGCCGGAGTTTGGTATGCTTGGGTGAATGATGCCCTGCAACCCTCCACTGGATACATAATCGGTCCCTGTAGTAGTCAGGTGGCAGAGTTGATGGCAGTTCATCAGGCCATCCTCACTGTCGTCCAACATCAACTCCATGAACTGGTCATAATCACGGATTCAGATTATGTCCGGAACGGGTTTGCGGAGCACCTGGTTAATTGGAAAACCAGAGGCATGCTATGTGCTAACAAACTGCTTAAACATGGCAAGCTCATCCAAAATATTGATGATCTGGTCACCTCTAGTGGGATGACCATCAATTGAAAGAAGATCAAGGGTCATTCCAGAATAGAGGGACCGGACAAAACTGGAAACTATTTAGCTGATCAGCTGGACAAAACCAGAGCCATTCAGGGGGATTCTCCTTGAGATTGAGTCCCTGTTGGGTGAGATCCAGGTCACTGCTATCACTAGGTCACAGACAAATGCTCACAATGAACTCCTAACTGCCCAATGGAGTAAGGAGACCCCCAGATGCTGATTTAATCACTGCACAAAAAGGGGATCCGATTATTGGTAAATTTTATCAACACATTGAGGCCCCCGAGAACTTCCCCTGATGGATACAGATTACCTTGGGAAAGAGGACCTCAGGGTGTTGATGAAATGTCCAAAAATGTTTCGAATCCAAGACGGTTTGTTGGTAAGGAGAGCCATATCTGGCTGTGACCAGTGGGTGGTCCCTACCTCAATCCGAAGCCTGATGCTAAGTCACACCCATGATGCGGCCACAGTCGGTCATCGGGGGTTTCACACTACTTTAGAAATCTTGCGAGAGGTTGCATACTGGCCACACATGGGGCAGGACCTCGAACAATACTTGAAGGGGTGTCTTGTGTGTGCACAATTTCAGCCAACATCACTCACACCGAGCTCCCCTCCAGAAGAGGGGGATGACACTGCCATGGTCAGATTTACAAGTAGATTTCATCGGGCCCGTGATTCACTCCTCCAGGGGGAACGAGTACATGTTAACTGTAACATGCGTGTTTACCAAATGGGTGGAATGTCTCCCGGCCCCAAATTACAAGGCAGAAACTGCAGCTGCCCTGATGATCAATCACATCTTCTCAAGTTTTGGCCTACCCACCAAAGGATTGAGTCAGACCGAGGTAGTCACTTCACCAGCGAAGTGATGACAAAGATGTGGGAGATACTTGGGGTACAAAGGAAACTTCACATTGCATACCGCAGTCCTCTAGTGGTGGAGTTCAGAGGTACAATAAAACCATTGTGAGCATTCTAAAAAACTTTGTGGCAGACTGTAGGCCAAGTTGGGACATCCGATTACCGCTTGTCCTGATGGCCATCAGATCTAAACCTTCTCCTGCAACTAAGATGTCTCCATGATGACTGTATGAAGGATGGTGTTACCTCAACATTTGCTCTATAGAACACAGGAGCAGACACTGATAAACACCTCCACAACTCATGAGTATGTTGAGAATCTAAGAAATCACCTTCGACATGCATTTGCGTACGCTCAGCGGAATCTAGAAAAATCTGCAGAGGGGATGAACACTCAATATGATCTAAAAACAACCAAAAAGGAATACCAAGTAGGAGACAGGGTCTACTTGTACAATTTCCAAAGGAACCAGACTAAAGAGCGCATATTTTTTCCTAGCTGGCGAGGACCTTTTGAAAATGTAGATAAAATGTCACCTGTCGCCTACAGAATCCGCATCCCCAAAGGCGAATTGACAGAAGAGAAATGGGTCCATATTAATCAGCTAAAGGGTTGTCACCGTAGGCACACTTTGCAACAAATTGAGGAACCCAGAGAGAATCAAATAGGAGACATCTGAAACATAAGAATAAGAACCAGAAGGGAATCGCTAGAGTTCGGTATAATTATGTAACAGGGAGTATTTTTCTTCATCATTAATTGTTATTATTGAATGCCTGCGTATTCCACTGTTTTCAACCCGATTGGAGGGCAGTTAATGGGAAATGGTAGTAACCGGTTTGTGTTCTCTTTCATAGATTTTTACTGGTTGCACCGTCACTACCAAGGATGACCTCCTCAGGGACCTGGAAAGAAGTAACCCAAGGAAATCCGGGGTTGTCGCTCAACACCATAAAGGAAGACCCAAGAGAAAGCTGGGGGTGTCGTTCCATGTTCCAACCAGAGGCAGCGAGAGGAGCGTGACGCACCACTCTCTGATGGAAGGACTCGTACCTGACCAAACCTGCTTTGCCACATTGAGGAATCCCACTTGTCCGACTCTCCCTCATCTTGGAAGCTCAGAAGTCGCCCGGGGGAGGGGGCTGGGGGGAGGGGGCGGGGGGGGGGGGGTTGTTGATATGTGGGATATATTGACCCACTCAACAGTATTTTCCCACATCACCAAGCTGCAGTTACAAAAGAAACAGCAATATGGCTGCGCTGGCTCCGGTTTGCAGCCACAACAACAAAAAATGGCTGTACCGTCCTGCCAAGCACCCATCAGGAAGGATGGAACCAGGGGGCACACCGAAGGAGATTGCCAGTGTGGTCTGACATCTAACAATGGAATAAAGTGAAGAGGCAGCACTGCTTTGTTGAAAACCCAAAATTCCCCTTCAAATTGAAACTTTTTCATCTTTAAAAAATGATGTTTTGACGCCAATTCCATCTGTTTTTTTCTGAAACTACTGTGATCAATAAGGCCCTGCCATGCCCAATATATTTCACTGTGCCTCAGCAAAACCAGGCATAATTCCTGAATGACAGGCCTTGTCAAATCAACTTTGAGAGAAATCAACAAGCAACTTCACTTTTAATTGCACGGGAACACGTGTTTATTTCTTTCCAAAAGTATCCAAAGCTCAGCAGTTCAAAGAGACTAACTCTCGGAGCCAGGTCAGTTTCCATATATATGTGCTTCAGACAAAACTCCTGCTTTCAAGAAAATGACTATGGCTGCAAAGACAGTGTGGGAATCTGATGGAGCTGCCAAACCGAATTTAAAGAAATAAATGCTAGATTTTTACCATACATGTAAAAATGGACCTTTGCAAACTAAAGAAAAAAAATGGCCTGTTTAAAAAGTCAATTGTTGAATGAAAGCTTGCATTGCCTAGCTATGTGAAGGGGTTATGTTGTTGGTTATAACACACACATGGGCTATTTTATTCCACAGGTTTATTTTAATTCAGGACCTAAAATAAGAAAATAAAGATTTTAAAACACATGGGCTGAATTTGCAAGCTCTCAAAAACAAGTTATTGCAGATGGCAGAGCTAAAAGCTTCCCCCTAACTAAGGGAGCCACACCATAAACTCTCAGCAGATAATAACACCTAAATGATCATTGCTAGGTTGGAAAGAATCTAGTCTAGGCTAACCCACGGACAATGGGACAGCCAGGGCAAGGAAGTTTGAAGTGTGATGGGGCAATAAAACCTTCAATCAAGCTGAGAAACCCCCACCTTGCTTTGAAGAAAATGACAGTTGGTTGCAGTTGAAGGAAAGGGAAAAGAAAAGATCCAGTGACAAAGGATTGCCATTTGTTTCCAAAGACTATTTCATAAGCAGTGCTCTCTGTAGCTGCCGCCGGGGAGGAGCGAAGCTATTCACCGCAGGACTCCAGGAGAACGAGCAAGGCTCGCCGTGGGTACCACAAGAGAGGAGAGGAGCTGCTGTATACAACCGGTGAGTGAGAACCGTGAGACACTCCTACAGGGGCACTCCGGGAAATGGAAAAAAGAAAGGTGGTTTGAATGTCGAACAACTGAAAGCACTTTTGAATATCCAAATAAGTGACCTTGAATATTGAACGAGTGGAAAATTGTTATAAGCACTTTTGCAAGCAGAAACAAGCAATTGTGAATATCGAATGAACTAAAAGTAATCGTAAGCATTTTTTAATGCCACACAGAACAAAAGCAAGTTATGAGTACTTACGAGTAAAGGGAAAGCAAGGTGGTGCAAATAGGAGATACCGCAGAATAAATAGTGTGAAAACAAGTGGTGGAAAAGCCAGAAGAATAACCAAAGTATAACCAAGTACATGGTGGCCAACCAGTCACGGTAATGTGTTTCAGGTTAAGAAGAAACCTGTATTGGCAAGAGCCCGGAGAATACAGAAAGTATAACAAAGTGCATAGGGGTATCGGTTGTGTACACTGTAATGGGTGGACCGTGTGGTCCGATAACTGCGCCTAGATCGAGTGGCCTCTTTTTGGAAAAAGCCAATGCGAGTAAACATAAAGAGACTTGAGTTTTACAACAGCTGCTTATGCGATAGTGAAATCAAACAACAGACTTACCTATGTAAACTAGTGAAAGGAATTGATGACAGAAGATTTGGGAAGGGTCCCAAAGAACTGTGGTGTTTTGAAAAGCTGGAAGATTTTAACTGGTATTGTTTTGAGAAAGCTTGAAGATTTGAACTTGGGGAAGGGAGCCCCAAGACTCTGCGAAGTATTTTGAAATTGGGGAAGGGAACCTCGAGACTTTATAAACTGTTTCGAACTTGGGGAAGAGGAACCCGATTACAGGCCATGAGTTAGAAGAAGATCAGAACTTTATTTTGCATTTCTGAGTGGCATTTCGCAACATTGCAAGGGGTTTAAAATCAGTTTCTCTCCATTTTGGGGAGGGAAGGTCAGATTTGGATTCAGTTTCCTGTTTCTTATTCCTGATTGCCTGCTGCTTCTGTTTATCCACTCAGAATTGATTATTTGTGGGTTGAGGGAACATTGCAGGGGGAAATTCTAACTTGGGTGCTATCTTTCCTAAATCAAAAAGTGCTCCTATTCCGATGTGCTGTGTATACTTTCACTAGAAAGTTAAACCCAGTGCATTGCTCACATTCTCATTGTCTGTTACTATAGCCTCAAGAGTTTGTGTTGACTGAGAAACGTTTGGCCCATTCTTAAATTGATTTTGTAATTTCGAATGACAGGCTTCAAGCGTTCTTTCTGGACATAAAGCACGAAATGCGTGACATGATTCTTGTGCCAAAAAAATCCTTATATTTTAGTCATTTTTGTAATGAGATCTGAAAGATTCTTTAAATTCATGAAGGACAAAATGAGTGTAATCATGACCTTTATCTAGAAGGTTCGAAATCCTAAACATCACAGGAAAGTTTTGAAAATCCTGTGCATGCAGATCAATCAGAGAGTCATCAGGAGTAGAATGAGGAAGCATGGGTGGTGTCTGATGATACGAAAACATAGGCACTTTTGGGGGAGCTTCAATAGAAGAATAGTTAACATCCAGAAATCCGAAGTCAAGCTGTAGGGGAAGATCAACATCAATCCCATGATTAAGTATTTTATCAGCAATGGGGAGGGATGCAGTAGTCAATTTGGTAATACCAAGTGAGATATTAGAGTTGACATGGTTGCTTATCTTATGGAAGTGCACTTGTTCACGGAATGCAAAAGACTTGGAGACGGGAGTCGAGGATCCGAACAAGCAGCGCACCCGCTTATCTAATTTGTTCATGATTACTGGAGCAAGCATGGAGGTATCAGAAATAGGTACCGCAGTAGAGTCTGAGGGATGATCAGCCTCACTACAGCCTAACTTTGGACCAACCTCAGTGAAAGTTGGTAGCATTGTCATTGGCCTCCTTGATAGTAAAGTTAGAGTTACTAACAGTATCTATCACATCTATTTTGGGCAAATGGCCACTCAGGTTGAATGTTGCTAGTACCCAAAGGCATATCAGTACACACAGAAATATGAGTATTTGGTGAAGTAACAGTCTCAGACATTGAGAGTAATGAGTGTTGATTACCTGAAAAGGAAGGCATGCTCGAAATATTAAGAGGTGTCGCAGCAGAACTGTTTTGGTGTGCTGATCTATTTCTTGTTCCTAAGATCTTTACTCATGGTGGGGTAAGGAATTTGTGACTCCAAACTCGCAGTGTGCATACAGGTTTCAAGTAGG
This sequence comes from Ambystoma mexicanum, assembly GCF_040938575.1. NCBI lineage: Eukaryota > Metazoa > Chordata > Amphibia > Caudata > Ambystomatidae > Ambystoma > Ambystoma mexicanum. The sequence continues at coordinate 774,027,294 of NC_090921.1, read as the reverse complement.
AGTAAAATGCAAATTAATCCCAGATGAACTAATCATACAATAGTAATCAATTCAGTCAAAGCAGAAGAGAATGCAATGTATCACACTAACAAACAGAAGCTTTCTGCCAGCAAACGTTGTTTCCACAAAAAGCTAGTTCAAGCCTGTGCGTATTAACACATAACGCGTAACGGATGGGCAAGGATTCTTTGTCAACATGAATATAAACCACCATATAGCTTTGTGAAACCTTACATGCATATAAACGTTGTGCTGTAAAGCACGTAGTATGATCTTTCCCAATTGCTCTCTGGGAAGTAGTGCTTCAAATATAGACTATCATCTGTATAGGCAAACGCGTTGCTTAAAAAAAGTATTAAGTCAAACTCGCCCCACGCCCTCCCACCCTAACAGCCCATCAGCCAGGACACTTCCAGGTGATTTGATAAGCATGCAGGAACAAGACAGTGATACACTATATGTTTATGAGCCAAAATTGAGACTGACCTGTGATAGATCGCTAGTTACGGCACAGAGCCCGCCCCTTCCTTCTCCCTATGAATAGAACCAATAATATTAATTGCCTGAATCACTGGCGAGTCCCATATCTTACCAAGACGACGTTGGTCAACGGGTGATGCCCCACAACACGTTATACAGGCATCATGAAGATGTAGTGCCAACTTCAGGCTCTAAATAGAACACTCTTTCCCATCCTGGAATAGGTTACAGAGAGACGAGCTGTGGCTGGATCGTATATAGGTTGGCTCGCGCTCAGTATTTAAAAGGTCAAAACGTACCAATATGTGGCAATGCAAGCCGTAATAGTTATAGACAAAAGATTAGGCTAGTAGAGCTCGCCGCACACACGCCCGCCCGAACAGCCTAACAGCCACTTGAGGTCTACTGCGGGGGCGCGAGGAAGACAGTAATTATAGGAGCGCTGGGAAAGTAGGAGGCGGAGCCAGCAATGAAGGGGCGGTAACTCCATAGTCCGTAGTTCTTTGATAGTAGAAGGGCCACGTTCCCAATGTGTACAAACTTGCTCTTCCCGACGGTGTTCCGGCACAGCACAGCAGCGAACACCACAGCCTAACAGCCACTTGAGGTCCACTTCGGGTGCGCCAGATATTCACATCCAAGAGATGCGACAAATCACCACACTAGTGGTCAACGCACAACCCACACAGTCCACTGCATCAAGTCCAGACTGCAAAATATGCCAGGGCGCTCCTAGTCATCCTGGAGAAAGAGCCAGGAGGCCCTCCTTTATGTCATCTTCAGGAAGGTTACCTGCCACAGTGGCAACTGCGGACCAAAAGCCAAAGGAAAACTTTCCTAGGGCACTGGAGGCATTCACTGCCCAGAGAGCAAGGATGCCTGAGGCAGAAACCTTTTTGGCCCAAGCATCAAGCTTCTTCCTTTTTTTGTCAGATAGAAGAGTCGGAAAAGTGGACTTTTTCTTCAGGTTGGGGGTAGCGGCCTATGCCACAAAGATTTTGGGAGAAGCATGGATGGACAAGAAGGCTCGATCTGAAGGGTCTGGGTGATGTTTCTTCACCAGTTTTGTATTTTGTATCCACTCAGGTTGTAGAGGCAGTCCTCTAGCACAGGTGCCTCTACAGCTGCTTTAAAAGGCAGCAAAGTCTCTTTCTTGGATCCCTCGTATAGGATTTCAGTCCGTTCATACTGGATGTTAAACCTTGATGTGGCAGAGAGCCTGAGAGCCTCAGTAACCTTGGCCATGAGCTTCTGAAGGCCGTTTCAGGTTTTCCCGGGGCAAGACCAAGTTCTATGGAGGTGTCAAGGCTGCTGCCTAAAGCTTAAACATGGTTACCCTTTACATAAAACTCCTCCAGGACGTCTTTCTTCCCAGGAACAATTGGGTTGCATTCCAAAGGGAACAAGGCCCCCCTCCCCATCAAAAGGTTGGCACATCGTAGACATGAAGGGCCTCAGAGGAAGTGGAGCATATCCCAGTGGTGCTCTAGGCCTCGGTGCAGATTCTGTCCTCAACTTCGACAGTGTCTGTGCCAAACACCTGAAGGATGCTCCTAAGGCATCTGCACCCTGGGCATCAGGCCCAAGCCTGCAGGTGTGCAGGAATGTTCCTAGGTGGGAGCTACGCAGGTTTGAGGCAACGAGGAAGGTCCCAAAGGAGACAATGGTGCTGTCGGCAAAGATGTTTAGTATCTTCAAGCAGAAGCTTTCCCATTCCACCGGTGTGGTGTACTGGGTAGGAAATGGTACCTGTCGTGCCGGTTTCGTGGTGTCCTTGGAAAAGTGACTCCTCTTCTTGGAAGATGTAGAAGAATGCAAATGCAAAGATCCATTCGGTAGAGGGATCCCTTGCTGTGCTTTTTTTCTTTCTCCATATGCAGGGGTGACCTGTACAGAGACTGGTGTTCGACATGACCTACCTCAAACAAGACTTTGCAACTTTACATCTATCCTTCTGGAAGTAGGCGAGGAATTTTGCTGCCCTTTCTCGGAGTGCCTTTACATGTATGGACTGGCACGAACCACATTCCCGTTTATCATGCTACTCCCCAGGCAGTAAAGGCAAATCTTGTGGGGATTCGACACACACATTTGTACATCGCAATCTGAACACGGTTTACAACCAGAGGCCTTAGCGGGGATGGGCATTCGACAAAAAACAAAGTGCGTTTCCAAACTGAACAGAGTGCGCAGAAAAAAGTAACTAAGGTGACTGGGTGTAGAGTAGCTATATATATACACTGACCCGGACGTCATGTCTGGGACAGGGGGCTTGGCAGAGCCGACAGAGAGCTGTACTGCCCCTGCGGTGGCTGAAACTTTCCGAAGAGTAGCTGTGCTGTGAAAACATTATCACAGCTGAGGAATCAATTAGAACCAAGACAATTTTCCTATATCAAGGGTGTTACCTTTATGGACATTGTTTTCCTTATGTTCAGACGACATTGTGGGCTCATGATTTCAGGAACTTGTGAAGACAGTACAACTTTATTTGAGTTTAAGAGAAACAACTTCTGCTGCGCAGATTGTAAGCTATTCTTGTGTTTCAGTCAAGAATTTCTGACATATTGCAAATTAAATTAAATGTCAAGTCAAGAATGCAAACCTGTACGGGGAAGAGGATTTCATGTGTTATAGCTCAAAAAGAACACTAATGGTAAAATTATTCCCACTGACCTTGCATACATGCAGCAAATGACTTTCCAGCTACCTGCGGACACCAGCCACATCTGCTCAGAATTAAATCTCATGGGTAGCTAGCGAGCATAGCATGGTGTGGCGAATTGGAATAATCAAAGTTGTATCTCGGGAACAGCAAACGCTCAGAGACACATTATGTCAGCATCCAGTAACAACAAAGAGTTGTGAAAAGAAAAGAACCATGGAAAAACAATGGCAGTGATTTTATCCTTCGCACCTGTGACATCAAACCTCTTAGTCAACGAGACATTCTCAGTTTTCATTAATATTCTGTCTATCTGATCAGGCAGCAATCAGTTGATAACCGCAGTGAACATATTCAGTTTTGGCCACTCACAAGATCTAGATCAGAATTCATACAGTGAAGTAACACAGTGAGTAGGGCAGAACGACTTTAAAACCAGACTAGCAATATGGCCCAGTCAACAGTAAAAGGCCAGTGTCATTAACCGCATTACAGTGATTATCAGCTGACTCCTAGAACTGCTCATATTTAAAGAGAGAATGGATGCTGCAAATTGATTTCACAGATTTAATTGCCCCATACTCACTAAGGATGTTTAAGACGGAGTCCTTACGGAACATGACAAGGTTCCCCATCATCACGTGGCATACCAATTCCTGGAGCTGAAAAGCAAGGAAAGCAGGTGGCGATACAAGTAAATATACAAAAACAACAAAATAAGGATGAGTAAGTGAGGTCTCAGAATGCAGACAGTTTTCAAGGCATGACAGGAAAAATACATATACAGATATGTTCCAAAAACAAAGTATGAAACTACTTTGAGCACAAGAGACAGACTCAAAGTTCAGGAACAAAAATATCATCTGGTAAACTAAAGATGAGGGAAAATTAGACTGGTCGATTATCTACGGCTTGCTGACTAGTGGAAGAAACCAGCAATAATAAGGGACGGCATACTTCTGGTCAAATTCAACTGAATTTCATTTAAGTTTTTGATAACGCGTCGGCTCACCCAGGGGCCTCAGGGCACACACAAGACAGACAAGACACAAAGCAGTGGATGTCAGGTGCAAGAAGGAGTCTAAGTTTGTGGTGTGTTGAAGGAGATTTTTCAACCTCTAAATTCAGCAAGAGATGGAAACGTTTTTAGCTCAAGCGGGATGGCATTCCAGGTAGCAGGGGCCAGGACGTCAATGTTGGTCTTCCCATACTTGGCCAGACGGAATCTGGGTGAATTAGTTGGGCCTGATCTGGTGACCTGAGGGAGCGCAAGGGCAGGTAGGGCTTCAGACGCTCTAAGGTAGACAGGTGCGTCAAAGGTAAGACACTTGTAGGTGAGGGTCAAGATCTTATGTGAGACATGATGCCTCACGGGCAACCAGTGCAATTTTCTTCTTGCTTCGGCGATGGAATACCGTCTGGGAATGCCTAGGACTGCTCTCACTGCCCCATTCTCTGTAACCTGGAGAGCAGAGAAATTTGACTGGGCAGTACCGGCCAGAAGACTATTGCAATAGTCGAGCCGTGAGTTGACCAAGGATGAGGCCAGTAGGGACATGTTTTTCTCAGACAGAAAAGGGCGCAAATGACCAAGAAATTTGTTGATAGGCCACATGAAGCACAAGTTTTGGCTACATGCTGCCTCACATTGAGTTCAGCATCGAGGGTGACACTCAGCATTTTGACGCTTGTGTCAACAGGGATGATGGTATTGGCAAAGGAGAAGTTGGCGTACTCTGGAGCCTGGTTCCTTAGCATATGGCTGGAGGCGGTGATAAGAATATGTTTTCTCGGCATTGAGGACCATTGAGTTCGCTACCATCCAAGTGTGGATGGTGAATACATTGAACTGATGGCCTGCGAGTCCTGGGAGTATATATACGAGAGTTTTAGGATGACCTGAGTGTCACCTGCATAATTGGTATACAGGACACCCAGGTCATCAAGGATCTCAAGGAGAGGAAAAATTTAGATATTAAACAAGGATTGGCGATAGGGAGGATCCTTGAGGCACTCTGCAAGTAAGTGGTATGACTGGCAGACTATTCCAAAGCGGAGGTAACTGAATAGCCACCTTAAGGCAGAGGTCTTCAAACTGTGGGGTGCGCGAGAACCCAGCATGAAATGTAAAAAAAAAAACAAAAAACAAATATTTTATTTTTCAGATTGGGGGAAAATGGGCAGGGGCGGCTCACATAGTCGGACTGGACCATAAAAGTGTCTTAGGCACCAATGAAAAAGTGGCCCACAGTTGCAAATAGATACTCATTCCTTTAGTCGCAGATTGTTTGAATAGTACCCAAGGGGGTGTTTTTTGTTAAAATGTAAGCAAATCGTGATATTTAATGAATATTTATTCAGCAACAATGGTCAAAACTACTAGCTGCATAGTGAAGTAACTCATCAAACTGGCCCACATTGGCCAAAAAAATGTCCAAACTGGCTGCTCATCCATAATGGGGCGAGGGGGCTTCCACCCAGTGGCCCCCCTCACCCATAATGGAGGTGCCAGCCCAGTGAAACACTGTGCATTCCCCTCAGCTGCTTTTTCCAGCTGAGGGAGTGCTCCTGGGCTGGCTGAACTGTTTCCCTTTGACAGTTCAGTTCCCCAGCCGCACATGCTCACTGAGCCATGCAACACTGGGGGCGTTTTGCTTCGCCAGCTTTGCATAGCTCATTGGACATGTTGGCTGGGGCACTGCATGTCTGTATGTGCGAGGGGGAGCTTGTGTGCCTCTTCGCACATATGGACAGAGCAACCTGGAGCGGGCATTTCAGCAACCACGCGCAGGCTCCTGCAGAAGTTATCTTTATGTTCATTTATTTTTTATTTAAATATATGGATGCGTGTATGCTTGTGTTATGAGTGAGTGTATGGTGAAGGGTGGGTGTGCGAGTGTATGGTGAAGGGTGGGTGTGCGAGTGTATGGTGAAGGGTGGGTGTGCGAGTGTATGGTGAAGGGTGGGTGTGCGAGTGTATGGTGAAGGGTGGGTGTGCGAGTGTATGGTGAAGGGTGGGTGTGCGAGTGTATGGTGAAGGGTGGGTGTGCGAGTGTATGGTGAAGGGTGGGTGTGCTAGTGTATGGTGAAGGGTGGGTGTGCGAGTGTATGGTGAAGGGTGGGTGTGCGAGTGTATGGTGAAGGGTGGGTGTGCAAGTGGGAATCTATGTGGGAGGGTGAGTGGGTATCTATGTAGGAGGGTGGGTGTGTATCTATGCGTGTGTGTGGGTGGGTGGGTATCTATGTGTGTGTGTGTGGTTGGGTGGGTATCTATGTGTGTGGGTATCTATGTGTGTGGGTGGGTGTGTGGGTATCTATGTGTGTGGGTATCTATGTGAGTAGGTATCTATGGGTGGGTATCTATGTGTGTGGGTGTGTGGGTATCTATGTGGGTGTGTGGGTGTGTATCTATGTGTGAGGGTGGGTATCTATGGTTGGGTATCTATGTGGGTGGGTAGTTGGGTATCTATGTGTGTGTATCTGGGTGGGTATGTAGGTGGGTATCTGGGTGTGGGTATCTGGGTGGGTATGTGGGTGGATGGGTATCTATGTGGGTGGGTATATGGGTGGGTGTGTGGGTATCTATGTGGGTGGGTATCTATGTGGGTGTGTGGGTGGGTATGTGGGCGGGTATCTATGTGTGAGGGTGGGTATCTATGTAGGTATCTATGTGTGAGGGTGGATGGGTATCTATGTGTGGGTGGGTGGGTATCTATGTGTGGGGGTGGGTATCTATGTGGGTGTGAGGGTGGGTATCTATGTGTGAGGGTGGGGGGGTGTGTGTGGGGGTGGGTGGGGGTGTGTGTGTGTGTGTGAGGGTGGGTGGGTGTGTGTGAGTGTGACAATTGAGCTGATTTTGGCGAGTGGGGGGGCAGAGGGGGGAGGAGGGCTGTGCAACAAAGGCATTTTTAAAATGCCTTTGTTGCACAATCCCCCTACCCACCTGCCACAATCAGCTCTCAATCTGAGGCGCTGTGGAGCCCAGGGGACAGGGATAGTATTTTATTTACTGGATATATATTAGATGTCCAGTCAAAAATACAATGCGTTCCCCCCTTCGCCCCCAGCGCCAATTGCAAACGGTTTGTCTTTTTACCTATTTTTCTTTTTTAACATACGCTCTGAAATGTAACATTTTAACCCATTATTTAAAACAAATTCATGGGCAGACCCACGAGCCCTCATTGATTGGATCGGGCTCCCTTGCTGCCCTCAGTCGCTATGGCATTTTGTGGGAAATATGTATGCCACTCCACTTAAAAGATTCACCCGTTCCCACTGGCCCTCAGACTGTGTTGGGAACGGTGTGGGGGGAGCCGAGGGACTTTGGTGATAGCAGGATGGGCGGGAGCACTGGGAAAGTAGTGGGAGAAGGGTTGGGGGAGCCCAGGGTCTGTGATGGGGTGGGGGGAGCCCAAGGACTGGGTAGGAGCAGGTGGCGGAGCCCAGTGACTATACTGGTAGTAGGGTGTGGTGAATGCGCGCAATAGTTCATAGCCATTTGTACATACTCTCCATTTGCCATTTTCATGGGGGCACGGCCCGCCCAAATTTTGTTCGGAGGGGGCCCAGTCCAAAAAAGTTTGAAGACCACTGCCTTAAGGGGTTTATGGCCAGTGGAGCAGACACATTTGCACCCACTTGCAAACCAGCAATATTAAGGGACGGTAAACTTCTGGTCAAATTCGACAGAATTTCATTTATTTTAATTTTTTTAAATGCGCCAGATCGCCTTGGGGCCTCAGGGTGCACACAAGACAGACAAGACACCATGGTAGAAAAGGGGAGTGTTCAATGTTGCCACTTTCTTTGTGCATTTTGGACTGTAACAGTGTATTGTTGCAATTGCTAAGTCTTACTTACATCTCTTTTGGCAACAGATAGCATGATATGAAACAGATTATGCTTTTAGGTGGGGGAAAATGGATGCATGTACTTTGAACTGGCCAGACATAATACAATAATCCTGCACTCATGAATGTCATGTTAGCAGACCCATGCAAAACAATAGGCCTCCCTAGGCCCATTACAACAGCAACCAGTCTCATTTACCGAAAGGACTCCCTTACATAGCCCAGTAATAAATAACTGCGTTCTAACAATGGCATTTTTTCTGATCTGACAGTCTGATCTCTGGGTCTCATTTTCCCTACTCCGGTGTGCTGTAAATGGACCTTAACATAACAGTCATCAGTCAAACTGCTGCAAAGGTCCAACACAGACCCTTCACCCAAAATCCACCAGCAATATGTTCCCTTAAAACAATTCTATCTGTTCCTGTACAATCTGTCGTAAATGTGACAACTACAATGTGATTTCATAAGCATGGAATACTGAAAATAACACATTATTTACTTCACTAATGTTCTCTCTGATGGATTGACATTCTCCCCACAGATTCCTCATATTAGAAATACACCCCAGGCACCAGACTGGCTTCGGAAACTTTCTAAGACCCCAGGGGGCACACTGTGGCTTTGATCGGAGCAGATGGGCAACATGACTCCAGATAGGACATCATGGGTACATATGAAGCTGGCTGCACCCCATAAACTATGTTCCGCCTGTTTTACCACACTCAGCTGCAAAGGAAGCTCAGAACTGCAGGAGGTTACAAGATATCAGTGTTGGGGTGGTTTGGGAGGGCAATGAGGAATCTGGAAGGGGGCAATCACTTGGAAAGTACATTACTACAGGTACGAGATGTGTTATTCTAATAAACTCCTTCCACCCACACATTCCTCATGTTAAGAAATTAAACGCAATAAATAACCTGGAGGAAGGAGGACATCAAGGAATCATCACCCATACCTGGCAAAAAAGGAGCATCGCTCAGTCAAAGCAGATATCTTTACCAGATAAGGAATCACGTCTGTAATGTTTGTCAAATATGTACAGAGAAGCCCACATAGGTGCCTGACAGATAAACGGATCTGGAAGGTAGAGGTAGCCACGAGGTCTCTGGTGGAATGGGCTCAGAAACATAGGGCACTACCTTGTTGGCCAGACTAACATTCAGAATAGAAAATTAAAATCCAACAGGACAGACTATTTGTAGCATCTCAGCCAGGCAGAGCACTAGTGGAACTGGCAAACAGCTGGCCATTGTTCCCCACATAACTTTTCCGAGGGACCCAGGTGATGAACACCCTTCCTCTTCCACTATCGTAGATTGGTGAGGTGGTGGGTAGCAGACCAAAAGAAAGATTGGCAACACTGCCACACCGTTTGGTAGGGAAGGACAGCTTCACACACAGTCACCATTTCCTTGGACAAATCTAGGTAGGAAGGCTGAACAGCAAAAGCCTGGAGCTCAATCTCTCGACTCGTGGATATGATGGAAAACAAGAAAATCACATTGAGGCTGAGCAACCTAAAAGGGGCCTGGGAGCAAAGGTTCAAATGTAACTACCATCAGAAACATTAGAACAAGGATCAGATTCCATGCACAAACAAACTGGTGTGAAGGAATCTGGTTAGTTAATTCCAGCAAAAACTGCATTAACAGTGAGATTTTACAGAACAAGCCCTTCTCGGGAGACCTACTGAAGAGTGAACTAGTATCCAAGACTACCTTAATCGTGCAAATCTGCTGGGCAACCTGGGCCACACAAATCCTGACATCCAGAAACAAAGAGGTCAGACAAGACAAAATGTCCTAACAGTTACATTCTTTATGCATACATTAATTTCCTGATGAGAGTTCACAATAAATGCAGCAACAACAAAAGACTAGTCCTTTTGACATTTGCAAAAATCAAGCATGGGGAGGTGGCGGGGGGGGGGGTCTATGATTTGCCCACATCTTCCATTGTGTTTATTCAATATTGTTTCATTATTTCTCAAAGGAGAGTCATCATTTCCACTCAGTTGTATACACATAGTGACCAAAAATGACATTTTCAAGGAGAGCGAAAAAGTCTTTCGCTCCTATCAGTAATCATATAATTCATAAATCAAAAAACAGTTAGTACAGAGATGTGGTACGCACTTATAGAGTACATGAAACAAGTAATCAAACACAAAAACATGTCAAAAACACTGCATTCAGTATATGCAAAATCACATGGACAACACTACATCATACATATATACACACACACATATATATATATACACATACACATATATACATATGTTAATGCTTGGGTTATAAAGTGGTCGATGTGTCCATATTCTAAACAGTAATGTAACCATCACCTGTACTGGTTTGTATGAACTTGTATTCCTAGATTTATATTTTCTAGGGGGAAAAGTTTGTAATAGGTCGAGGTCACTAGTTATTAGTACATGTCGAGTACAGGATACATGGCAGAGTTGCTGTCCTTTCCCTGAGACGTTTCGGCAGAGAGTGATTCGACAAACCTTCTTCTGGACCATTAGACTGTTGGACCCATGGGGGATCAGAGAACCAAATTAGATTGGTCTGCTGGGGGTGTGTAGAATTTGTGTTGTTGCTCCAGCCGGAGGAGACATGCTAGAAGATGGAATTCTTGAACGTGAGAGAGAAGGTCCAGGATCAGATCCTCTAGTCCAACTGGTTGCTTTGTTTGTTTCAGAGTGTAATGCGGCAGGCTCTCCACTTAATTTGTGCGGAGATGTGAGTTCTCAAGGAGTTGGCTGGGGCCATGAGACTGAAGTGTGCACGAGTGGGATTCATCTAGAAATCCACTTCTCAGCTGGTGTCATGGTTGCGTGTAGGAGCACAGCTCGAAGCATTACACTCGGAAACAACCAAGCTCTCCGGATGTGGGAGCCTGCTGGCAAAGGATGTCCACTTCCTGTTTTCGTAAGTGGCAGAGATGTCGATCTCTAGGGTTCCCCAACAACTAACAATTCATTGGAGATGAAATTCTTGGAGCTCCCACTCATGACAGGAGCAGAGTTCCCTGCTGAGGGAATTGGCCATGGTGTTCTGAACTGGAAGGTGAAAAGAATGAGGAACATATGGTGCCGGAGCGCCCAGTGCTTCCATCGGGGACTGAGTGCCTCCCTGCTTGCACACACAAAACATTGTGGTGGTGTTGGCCATAAAGATCCGCATCACTCGTCCGCTGACAAGCAGGAGTAACAACCTAAGCACCCAAAACACTGTACGCAAGTCCAGCTGTTCGATGTGTAGATCTTTCTCTTCCTCTGTACAAAGACCCTTAATGTGCAGGACACCTGAGTGAGCAACCCAGCCATTCTGGGAAGCATCCGTCGTGACAGTGACTTGGTGAGGGAGCAGCCGAAAGCGGGCACCCTGAACCAAATAAGCTCGAACTGACCACCAGTGTAGTGCCTTTCAGAATTGTTGCATCAGTGTGATCTTGTCTTCCCAGAGCCTTAAATCTGCTTCCAACATGCATTGAGGAACGCCTGCAGGGGTCGCATGCGTATCCTGCAGTGTTGTAGCAGGGTGATGCAAGAGGACATCATGCCCAGCAGAGATCTGTAGCTGCGGACAGAGGCAGTAGGTATTGTGGAAAGCCGCTGCACCTTGGTGAGGAGGGCTTCAACCCTCTCTTCTGACGGTGTCGCTGCGGAGGTGTGTGTCGAGGTGGGCTCCCAAGTACAGAGCTGCACGGAATTAGTCCAGGGAGGGCAGGAGCCCACCCCTCCGACCCCTAGGCAACTTCAGGAGAAGTGTGCCCCACGAGGAATTGCTGACCTAAGAGGGTAATTTCTAATTGCCTGCGTCATGTTGCTCGGCTCGCTGGGCCCAGCCTCCTCCCAGACTCTAGTGTGGATCGCGAGGTCTACCCTGCTCCTCAGGCCTAGACCCCGGTAGGTGCGACACCCTCCGTCCGGGGGCTGGTAGAGCTTCATTTAGGAGCTCCCTCAGACGTATTGCCGGTACTAGGGCGGGGCCCCTCAAACATAATGCTGGTACAAAGGCAGAGCCCCTCAGGCGACAACACGGTACAAGAACCTTCCGGTCCCTCAACACTGTCACCAGGATGAACCAAGGATCCCTCGGCCTGTAGGCCGGTAGCTGGAGCAGCCTCGGTGCACGTGCTGGTACGAGGACCTGAGCGATCCGCCCCCGCGGGCAAGCCCTTGGGAAGGAGTCTCTCTTGCGGGGTGCGATGGAAAACAGAGGCCCTAACTTGGGCCTGGATCGATGTTTCACGAAGTCCTTGAGGTCCTCTGGAGGAGACTTCTGGAAGAGCTCCCTCCACCTGGCTAGTCTGTTCTTCAGAGACATCAATGACAGGGTGTTGCACGCTGTACAAGCTTGCCAAACGTGGTCTGGGCCAAGGCAACATAGGCAGAGAGCATGGGGGTCTGAAGTTGGGAGCGTGACGCCTGAGGGCCGAGTACCTGTATGATAAAAGACAAAAAAGACAGAAGTATCCGCATGTGGAAGTACAAGCCAAACGCAGGAATGCCGGTGAATTCGGCCCGTTCCCGTCGATGCGGAAAATGGAACCGAGGTGTGGCACCAGAGGGCGGAGCCAGGGCAGCGCATGCTCCCAGGGCTGCACCCCCGCGCGCCTCTAAATATTAAGGGGAAGAAGGTTTTTTCTGGTGTGGAAGAGACACCCATGTAGTATGGAGGAAAGGGGACGGGACGTAAGAGTATAAATGGGCTCAAATGGAGCGCCCATTAAAAACATCAACACTAAATTTAAATCTCATGCCAGAAAAAGCTCAGCGGGTTGAGCGCTCGCTGCTGCGATCTGAGCGTGATCTGCAGGTTCGAATTCCGACAAGGCCAACTCAGCCTTTCATCCTTCTGAGGTCAATAAATGAGTACCAATTTTGGTTGGGTGATATTGTATGCAAATATGTGCTCTGTAAAGCGCTTTGGATTAAGGCGCTATATAAATAACACATAATTATCATTATGGGGAAAACATATTGGAAAGACCCCTCAAGAATAAGATAACCATGGAGGATCGTGAAAAAGAAGCCCTGCTCTGGGATCATCCAGATGAAAAAACTGCTGCAAGATACCACTTCACTGTACCTATCTGTAAGTCTGTCCAGGCCAAAGACAGAAGAAATTCCAACACAGTAAGTGGAGAAAATTGAAGGGTTCAAATACCTCTCTCCCGAAACCAAGTCTAAAAAGTCTACCACCTATAGGCATAAATGGATTTGGTGGCGGGTCTTCAGGAATATAGGACCATGTTCAGAATGTTCTCCGACAAATCCCAATCTCTATACCTCAGCCTTTCAGCAGCCAGCCATGAAGGTACAGGCTGAGGAGGTTCGGGTGCAGGGCCCTCCCCTCAGAGTGTGAGCGGAGGTCCGTCCACTACGGAAGACACCAGGGAGGGTGGATGACCATGTCCACGTTCTCCGGGCCCAGTCCAGAGTGATCAAGAACATCGCAGATTTGAAAGGACTCGGTCTCTTGAGAACCAGCAGAATGACTGGTATCATTGGGAACGCACAGAGTAGGTCGAAGTCCCATTCGACCGTCAATGAGTTCCAGGAAGAGGAAATTCCCAGATCTATGTGATCACTGCACCACCTTTAATTCAGCAGACGAAAATGTCTACTCCAATTACAGCGCGGCGCATTGATGAGATAGATCACTTTTGGCCTGCATGCCCCGGGCCAAAATCCTCCAACCCGCACCCCCCACTTACCTTTACTGCTGCGCACTTCTGTGTGCGCCGCCGACTGCCTTGTACCCCTGCAGCGTCCGTACCTCCCACTTACGTGGGGCGGTGTCGACTCTGCTGGGTCCTTTTTTTTTCTTTCTTATCTGAGGCTTACCACGATAAGCAGGGGACACGCCCCCAAAATCCCTGACTCCTGTTACTACGACCAAGGAGAGCGGGCGACGCTACGCTTGGGAGCAGTAATAGGAGTCAGAATACTGTGTAGGGGGAAAGTCGAAGCAACTGCCTGGTTGCAGTCAGTTTGGCGACATTTTGGTATATTTTGAAATTCTCTTGAGCAGAACCACCTGAGCTTCCTGTTGACACTGGAAGCAGAGGGGTTCATCTAGAGAGCACCCCAGTGGGAGAACATCTCCTTCGGAACTTCCTAGCAGAGATTCCACTTGTGAGGGGTCGATGACTGTCTGTTCAGTGCATCCGCTAGAACGTTCTCCTCTCCGGTCAGATGCGCCGCAGTCCGACATGCTGTTCTCCAGAACCACAATTGCATTGCTTCTTTGCAACGAGGCAAGGTGCCCACGCCACTCCTCTGGTTGAGGTAATCCATGGCTATAGTATTGTCAGTCAAAACCAGCACTGTCTTGTACTTCACAGCGGGGAGGAAAGCAACCAGGGCCAGCCTGACTACCCTCAGCTTCAGCATATATTTGTGCTCCCGGAACTCTGATGGGGACCACAGTCTACTCACCGTAAGGTCTTGGAGGTGAGAACACAAGTCCTCCAGGCACACATCAGTGACTAGAGTTCACGTGTGGCCAACAATGACAAAAAGCGACCCCTTCAGGAGGTTGTCCTCATGGACCAATATTTAATGTCTCCAGATACACTCTCTGAGACTGGTAGAAGGTCCGAAGTTAGTCCCTGAAACTGAGACCACTGTGAGCTCAGCAGCACTATAGCATCCTCATATGTAGATGGGCCTCTATCACTACCAAGATGCATGATGCCATGAGACTCAGCAAGTGCAGAAAAGCTGAGGCTGGAACTGCTTCTGAGGTTTGAAAACCGAGACCACCCTGAACGGTTTGCCCCTATGACTCGGGTGGGAAACCCAGACACAGGCGAGAGTCCAAGAGTGCACCAATACATTATAGGGACTTGGAGGGCGAAACCTGTGACTTCTTGAGGTTCAGGGAGCAGCTGAAGCTATGCAATAGGCTGCACGTCTGGTATAGATGGAGAAATTACTTAATGTTATTTATATGGATTCTTTTCCTACAGATTCTTCATCAGATAGATATCCAGCTTCTGCTGCTTGAAAAAAAGTTTGACAGGGGGCGTAGTAGACCTCCACTCAGCGGTCGTTCCGCCTTGGCTTGGTGCTCTATCGACCACTCTGGATGTGACGACGTATATATACTGCGTCACTACGGCCCATACCAGTTCCCACCTCCCATCGCCCTCTTTCCAGCCGCTGCAGAGGAAAACCAGCGAGAAAAAAGGGTAGAAAAACAAGGATCCCAACGGGGGTAAGCACAGTAACCCCCCCCCCCCCGCACCCTTTTGACAGAGGAATGGGGCTTGCAAGCAAGCAGCGCTATCAACCCTAGAACCATCACCAAGGATCTGCCCCCACCCCCGCCCGCACGTGTGTCACACAGAGTTTTTTGGGGATGGATGGGAGGGGTGATGAGGAATATGCGGGAGAAGAATCCATAGAAAGAACATAACACTAAGTAATTTCTCCTTCAATGGATTGCCTTTCTCCCGCAGAGTCATCAGATAGCCTCCGAAAGCAGTGGAAAACCATGGAGGCAGGAAGAAAGCTTACAGCAGAAAATTCTGTTACACCACCCTTCCGAAGCAAGCGTCAGCCGGACGGGCGACATCCAGGCTATAATGCTTTATAAATTTATGAAATAGGACCAGGTTGCAGCCTGGCAGATGTCCCTAACCGGAACTCCCCTTTGTAGAGCTGTAGAGGCAGAGACCCATCTGGAAGAGAGCTCTGATGCTAAGAGGCAGTTCCTTACCTGCGGTATGGTAACAATCGGAGATACACAATGTGATCCATCGCAAAATGTTCTGCTTCAGTACAGCTAGGCCTTTTCTTGAAATTGAGTAGGCTACAAAAAAACGTGTTTTTCTAGATTTCGCTGTTCTTGCTACACAGAAGATTAACGTTCTCTTGATCCAACTGATGGAAACGCTCCTCCTCCTCCTTGGAAGGGTGAAGAGGTGGGTAGAACAACAGCAGATCTATCACTTGAATTCTGACAGCACCTTAGGCAAGAACCCTGGTCTCCTCTTAAGAGATACATTTTCGCAGAAAAAACAAAGAAATGGTGGTTTGCAAGTCTTGGGAGGATAGCTCAGGGGCAACATGCTCGCCTTGGAAGCAAGACCACGCAGTGGCACACGGGTTTGATTCCCGGGTCCGCGCTTAGAAACCTCTGGGTATTAAGTACGTTATAAATAACCAATTACAAGAAAGGGCCTGCAACTCCCAGACCCGCCTGGCCAAAGTGATGGCAACCAAAAAGGCCGTTTTTAAAATAAGCAGCCGCAAGGAACAAGAATGTAACGGCTCAAAGGGAGCCGCCATCAGGAAGGTGAGAACCAGGTTCAACTGACAATCTGGGACAAAGAAAGAAATATGCTGAAATGTATTTACAAGGACCTTCAGGAATTGGGCCATAACTGGGATCATGAAGAAAGACTTGATCAGGAGACCTTTTGAACACAATGTCGCCAAATATATTTTGACTGTGGAAACCTGAAGGCCTGAAGAGGCCAGTGACAGAAGGAACTCCATCACTGCAGTGGTGGGGCAAAAGATAGGGTCAATCTTGCGTTCCCTGCAACACGCCTCAAATCTTCTCCACCTGCATACGTACCCAGATCTTGTAGATGGTCGGTGTGCAGCCGGCAACACCTTTAGCACCTCCACAGAGATGTCTCAGTCATCATATCTCACCCTCTCAAGAGCCATGCATGTAGGTTGAGGGATTCCGGGTTCGGGTGGAGCACCAGACGTTCCGACTGGGTTAGGCGATCCGGGCGGCGAGGCAATTGGGGAGGTGGGCAGATGGTCAAATCCAGAAGGTCCGAGTACCATGTACTCCTCGCCCAAACCGAGGCAATCAAGATCAGGATTGCTCGAAACCTCCTCAACCCAGTGAGAACCAATGGAATTACGGGAATCGGAGGGAAGGCGTAGTGGTGAGGAAAGACCCAGCCCACCAGAAATGCATCCACTAGCACGGTATTCACTGGCAATTCCCTTGAGCAAAACTGTTTGCACTTCCTGTTGGACTCTGTGGCAAATAGATCCACTGCTGGCGTACCTAAGAGAGAAGACCTCCTTTAAGACTTCCTGGCATACTTCCCACTCGTGTGAGAACTTGCTATGCCTGCTCAGAGCATCCGCCAAACTGCTCTCTGCCCCCGACCGATGAACTATTGAGACCGAGATCTTGTTCTCCAACAGCAAGAACCAAAGCTGCCTCGTCTCTTTGCAGAGGGGAGGGAGCGCACGCCACCCTGCTTGTTGAGGTAGTGCATGGCCACTGTGTTGTCCATCAAGATCAGGACATGCTTCCCCTTCAGAGACGGGGTGAACACTTTAAGGGCTAACCTGATGGCTTGCAACTCTAGCCTGTTGATGTGCCACCTGGCTTCCATCGCTGACCAAAGGCTGCTCACCTGCAAGTCCTTGCAGTGAATGCCCAAACCTTTCAAAGACGCATCTGTGACCACTTGAACCTGATGCCACAGAGGACAGAAAGCCCCCCCCCCTTCCCCTCTCTTTCAAGATGCTGCTGCTGGTCCACCAAAGAAGGTCGTTCACCACAGACTTGGGACACCCAAAGGACGTCCTTCAGGGTTCGGAGGTACTGGGACCACTGACCTTGCAGGAGCCATTGTAACCATCTCAGCCTGGCCTCTGGTACTAGACAAACAAAGAAGGCCATGAGGCCCAAGAGGCGGAGGAAGGAAGCCGCTGGTAAAGTGGCGTGGTTCTGGAGCAGACGTACCATCTGCGCAATGCTGCCTACTCTCTCCTCGGGTGGAAAGTCCCGAACTGCCCCGATGAACTGGAGCCTCTGCGCTGATGTCATGTGCGACTTCTGCACGTTCAGGGAGAAGCACAGCCTGTGGAGTAGTGAGCAAGTATCCCTGAGATGGGACAAGACCTGCTCCACAAACATCCCTCGGATCAGCCAGTCATCCAAGTACAGGAATACGTTGACACTGGATCTCCTGAGGTGAGTTGTGACCACTGCCATGAGCTTGGTGAAGACCCTCTGTGCAGAGGTCAACCCACCTTGAACTGATGGTGCTTGTCCGCAATGACGAACCTCAGGACCCTCGTGCTTTTAATGTATTGGCAGATGGAAATAGGCGTCCTGAAGATCTGTAACTCGAGAGCGTGGACAATTTCTCCCAACGTCACCATCTTGAATTGGTCTTTCCTCAGGAACTTGTTCAAAGCCCTGAGGTCCAAATGGGACGGACACCTACTCCCTTTCTTGGGCACCAGGAAATACCGGGAATACTAGCCCGACCCTCTCTGCTCGGGCGGTACCTCTTCCACGGTACCCTTCAACAACTGGTTTTGTAATTCTTCCTGGAGCTCCTGTTCCGCCTGGAAAGGAGGTAGTGGGGGTCTGCTCTGAGGTTTTCTTAGAAGGGCAGACAATCCCACTGCACAAGCTCCCGTGCTCAGGCGTCAGAGGTAATCTCCTGCCACTGGCTCCAATGCTCGGACAGCCATCCTTCAACCAGTGAGTTGTGGGAAGGAAAAATCAAAGCAGCTTTGAGGACGGGGCCGCTGCTGCCGCTGTCTGCTGGCCTCTAGAGGCCCCCCTAATCCTTCCAGAGCTTGAGCAATGCCTCTGCCTGGCTTGTGGGAGCCAAGTCTGCCTGACATAAGGGGCGTAGCGCCTGTAGCCTCTGCCACTAGAAGCAAAGCTGATGTCAAGCTTGGCTGGCTTTTGCGCAGCTAGGCCTAACGACTTTGTGACAAGCTTGGACTCCTTGAATTTCTCCAAGGAGTCATCAGCCTTTGGGCCAAAGTGGTTCTCCCCATCAAAGGGCATGTCCAACAACTTACTCTGGACATTAGGAGAAAAGCATGAGGAGCGCAGATAGGCCTGCCTCCTAAGGACCATGGCCAAACCTATCGACCGACACATAGTCCGCCACATGCAGGCCCGTTCGCAAAGACTCCATAGCCACCTCCTTCCAAGTCATCCACCAGCTGCATGAACCCGCCCCACAAATTCTCTTCAGGGACATACTGGGCTGCATACTGAATTGTTTTCCATAGTCCAAATGAATATTTTGCGAAGCCACAAGAGACATTGGTAGCAATGTTCACAGAGGAGAACATCATCTTCGCAAGGGCACCCTCTAACTTGCTCCCCTGTCAGTTGGCAAATTGAATGTGGATGAAGCAACCCTGGTGGATATAGTGGCCGTCTGAACAACCAAACCCTCCGGTGTGGGGTGAGAGGAGAAAGAAAACAGGTCTCCTCTTGTCCGACTATACTTGTCAGGTTGGAGAAAACCAGGGGAATGGAGCAAGGCCATTGCCACAAGGAGGAAAATGGGTCGGCTATAGCCAAGTTGGGTGGCATATGCCTCTCTGTGGTGAGACCCTGAATGTCAGCTCTGGACAGCTACAGCAGGGGTATTCAGCCCAAATGTGTCAACTAACCTGTCCAAAAGGGTCCTGAATTTTGCAGGAGTATGGGCATATGGATGGGACTCCTGAAACATCTGGAGATGTATCTAGCCCACTAGCGTCATTCAGTCCCTCTGCCAAAGCACTGCCAAAGCACTGAGGTCTGCCTGGTCAGTGAAATAGTCTACCCGCCAGTCCCCGAATAAATGGGGTCAACGTCACCCATGCACTACCCTGGTATCCGTCATAGGCACCGAAAATGTGCGCCATCGACCCAAAGAAATCAGATCGTACGATGGTACGAAAGAACGATCGCTGATGGTCAGCATCGAGGGCATGACCTTTGACATAGAGGGAATGGCTATCGGCCTCGAAAGAGTCCTGGGTGCTTGTGGCGCATCGAAAATAATCTGAGCCCGAGGCACGTGGGAAGGTCCCGGCGTCAAAGGTCGACCCGCCCTGCTCGGTGCCGAGTCAGAAGGCTACCCTGACCGAATCAGTGCTATCCAGGGGCCGGAATCACTGGGCGCCAAGGGAGCTACCGGGGCCTGCTGTTTTGGAGGCTCGCCTGCACCCACAGCCGCCTTCTCAAACATGGACAACATCTGGGACTTAAAGTCCTCCCATTCCTGCTTGGATGCCGACACCGTCAAGGATTTACCGCGTTATGACATTAAGAGTTGCATCAGTGATGTCACTTCTCTTTGTGCGAGTACGAGTGACACCGAGAGTGGGATCTCTTCTTCACCTGGCGTCATTACCTACTCTTTTGCTTAGGTATGGGGCCCTCCATTTCGGCCTTTGAAGTCCAAACGGTCGAACCCTTGGACGGCAGTCGGCCAAATGCAATCTAGGCTGCCCATTGCCAAAGAGATTTTGTCCACAGGATGCACACCCCTCAGTGTTGTGACCGGTGCTGAGGCACCACACGCAGATGTCATGCTGGTCGGTCACAGACATCTTGGTTCCGCAATCGGAGCAGCGCTGGAATCCTGCAATTCGAGGCATGGACATGACAGCTCGCGATGACAGAATTTGATGAAAAATCGAATGAAAGTCGAGAATCATAGTTTTCGCTAGCGTTCAAGAGCAGCGTGCTGACCGGGCAGAAAAAAGGAACAGAGTTGCAGGGCGTAGTGACAGTATTTATACAACGCCACGTCCGAAACTGACGATAGAGTACGGAGTCAAGGCGGATCAACGGCCGAGTCGAGATCCACCACGCACCCAGCTGATGTTTTTTCCAAGCAGCTGAACCTGGAAGAGGATATCTATCTGATGAGGAATCTGCGGGAGAAAGGCAAGCCATTGAAGTACAGACGCTAGATCTGGTGAGCGAGCTTGGATGAGCCAGTTGTCCAGGTAGGGAAAGACATGAATGCCCTAGTTCCTGAGGCAAGCAGCCATTTCTGCTAGCAGCTTTGCGAAAATCGTGGGTGCAGAAGAAAGGCCAAAAGGGAGGACTTTGAATTAGAAATGACAGTTCTCTACTTTGAACATCAGGTACTAACTAAGCTTACTGTGTATAGCCACGTTGAAGTAGGCATCCTAGAGATCCAGGGAGACTAGGCAGTTGTTCGCATCCAGGACCTGGAGGATCTGGGCTAGAGTGACCATATTGAACGTGTCCATGCACAAGAACAAGTTCGGAAGTCGCATATCTAGGATGGGTCTCAGACCTCTGTCCTTCAGCACCAGAAAGTATCAACCCGTGCCTTGTTTCGAGCAGGGTACCATCACTATTATCCCTTTTGCCAGATGCTGACTGATCTCCTCCAGCAGGAGAGGTTTCCAGAGGCAAACGTTGGTGGCATCGGGGGTGGTCTGGAGGTCAAGAGGCTGATTCCCTGCTCGACAACCTGTATGGCCCAAGCGCCTGAGGTGGTATTTTCCGATTCCTCGCCAAAAACAGGGATAGCCTTCCTCCCACAGGGGATGTCAGAAGTCCACTTCAGAGAGGCTTCGCAGTGGAGGTGGGAGCACCTCCTCTGGGTGCACCTTGACCCCAATCCCTTTAGGGATTATGTACTTGCCTGCCCAATGGATCTCTATTTCAATGGGAATAAGTGGCAAGAGGGAGAAAATCCCTGCCCACCGTGCGCTGCTAGCCCCAGCTACTTGGCGGTCACCTTAGAGGCTTGAAACATCTGGTGCCAATGAACAGGATGTCCAGAGGCTTGTCTGGACGTCGGTAGCAAATCCAGTCATCCTCAGCCAAGAAAAACTCAGCAAGACGGTGCTAGTGGCCATCGTGCTCGCAATGCAGTCTGTTTCCAGGCCAGACCGCAAATCTGGCAGGAGGCGTCTTTGTCGTCCTTAATAAGGGCCTCAAAGCATTCCTGCATCTCCCCCTCGAGGATGTGCTCATCCGCCTGGGCCATCACTGACCAGAGCCCAAAAGCAAATTTGGTCAAAGCGCAAGAGGTGTTGAGCATTGGAGACCAAGGCTCGAAGAGCCGAAAATCTTCCTAACCCATGCATCGAATCCCTTGCTCTCCGTGTCTAGGGGCAAAGATAGAAAAGAGATGGTCTTAAGGTTTGGTGTAGCGCCATTCACCACCAAACTCTCTGGGGAAGCATAGGCAGAAAAAACAAAGAGGTCAGAAGGGGACGTCCTGTGCTTCATGGCCAGAATGCGGTCACTGCAAATTGATGCCGGCTTGGCCCATAGTTCCATTATAGGCCCCTATACTGCCTGACTGAAAAGCAAAAGTCTCCTTTTAAGGACACTCGTCTGTTAGGGAGAATTCTCTGTTTAGGCTGAATTTCCTAACCTAGTGAGTCCCCCAGCAGCTTTGCTGGATTTTTGGGGTTTATTTTTTTCTCCTGCCAAGAGTGAGACTCTTTCACCCTCACTCTTGGGCATGATTTGAGTGTGTTTCTTTGAATCTAGATGTGTTTAATGGGCTATGGGGTCTTTTACTCCATAGGGCTTCATGTGTTTTTGTGATGTGTGTTACACAGCACCCTCCGTGCAGTAACACAGGGGTGTCATAGTGACCCCCCAGTATAGACTCCATACCCTGGGACTGACTACTGTCTCCCCGGGCATGTAAAGTCACTATTGACTTTACTAGTCTTAAATTCTGAACAGAACCAGTACAAACCATCATATTGTGGACGTACTGGCTGGGGCAATTCAATTGCCCCGGGGTCTGTTAGTCGAGGGGGCACATCTCCGTCCCCCCTGCCCTAGATGCTAGTTGCTCGGAACAGGGTATTTCCGTATGGTGTGGGACTGCCCTGAACTGCAGCACTTTTGAAATGGGGTGTGTGACACAGTCAGATATGTTCCTATGCAGGGTTGAGGCGACCCCACTGCAGTGTTTGTTCCATAGATCCGACAACTTGCAACTAGGCTTCTGGAGACTGGCCAGCCTTTGCATGCTGTTGGCGGTCCACTGCATATTGTTAAAACCTGCTAGCCCAACGGTAACGCCGTGGATGGGGGCAGTGACGTGGGTCTCAGATTAGTAGGAGCAGTGGTCTCTGCTTCAGCTGATAAAATGCAAACTGATCGACATCTGGCCCCCGTTCCGATCGCTACTGCTGCGAAGGCAAGTGGATGACCCGAATATGTGATCTCGGCATATTGAAGATTGTCCCTCCTCAGAGAGGTTGCAAGCTATTCGGGTTATAAAACCCAATCAACTGTTGTGCTTCATGTTGTTACTATCCCATCTCTGCCTCAGTTTGTACCCATTGTGATGTAACGGTGTAACGAACGATGCTGGTAGGTCTAATGTGTACTGTATTGTCAAGTTCTTTCAATAAATAAAGGTTTACAAAAAAAGGGGTTGAGCGCTTCCATTTTGACCAAAAGAGCCATAACAGCAAAAAGGCCTTGTTTTCCAAGCAAAGGGTCTAATCAGAGTGGTCTGTTGGCGAAATGTTGCTCCTAAAATCTGTGCTGCTGCCCTTGAAACCTGCAAATTGTACTGACTGATTGGTCTTGGGAATAAAAAGGTTAAGGCTGTGAAATGGTATACCAAGCAGTCTAGATCGTACAGCTGTCACGAAACCAAACTTTGAGCCACGAAATGGACCTCAACACAGAGCACATGCCCATTGCTCTGCCTAGACAATCCGAAATATGCAGATCAGATTGTAGGGCCTGGCACATTGCCTCAATACCATCTGCGATAAGGTTAAAGAACCCTTCCCTTGTCTGGCGCTGCGTAACATGTTCTGTTGCTTGTTCAATAACAGACCAAAATGTGTGGGTGTATTTTGCCAAGGCGCATGAAGCATTCACTGCTTGTAATGCCATGCTTCCCGATGCAAAAATCTTTTTTGCCCAACCATCAATGTTTTTGCCATCCCTGTCCGGGGACCGGGAAAGGTAGGCTGCCAATTCTGCTCCTTTAGTGGCTGCCTGGACTACCAGACTCTCAGGGTTTGGGTGCCTTGACAAGAAGCCAGGGTCTGAGGATGTTGGCCTTTATTTCTTGGCAAGGTCATCTCTCATTTCTGGCGCCAAGCAGGGCTTTTGCCATAGCTCTATGAAAGGGTGTTAAGCAGAATTACATGCAGTACCCTTTGGGAACACTACACACAATTAAGACTACAAGTGACAATTTAACCTTTGGTACAAGCCTGTACTACACAGTTATAGTGGTAGCAGTAGCGGAGCAGCCAGACTGATCTCAAGAGTAAGTGAGCAGTACAAGTGTTTACACAAGGGACAGCAATTACTATGGTTCAATCAAACACTGACTCAAAGTTTAATTAAAAGAACATGTATTTATTTACTCAACAGTTGCATAACATTTCACTATTATAAGCAAGGTAAGCATCACAATCAAAAATACACCACACCACTTCCCTTAAATTACAGACAAGTTAGGCTCACAAAATGAAATGGGAGCAAAATGGCACTACAGCAATAAACCAGGGAGGGAAAAACAAAGTTATTAGAAATTAGGCAAAACCAACAGGTAAGTAAGCAGGGCAACTGAACAAGAGAGACTACAAGGTTAGCATCAGATAGAAAAGGCTTATGGCAAAAGTCAATGGTTCAAAAGTCTTTTGCTCAAGATAATAGGTTTAATGTAGTTCGCTGTAAAGTTTGTGGCACAGATTCTGGACGAGGTTGGTCAGTAGAAAAGTTAGGTAAAAATGAAGAGAAGGACAAGCCCTCGGATTGGAGAAAGATTTCAAACACTTTCACCGCGGCTGAGCCAAACGCACAACCGGATTTGAACAGTACCTTAAAACGGAGAGGGGGTTGTAGCTGAGGCAGACGTTCCTGGTAGTTCCAGCAGGCTCACGGTTCCTGAAGCGACTGTCGGACTGATCAGAAGTAGGAAGACTAGAGGGTCCTGCACTACCCAGGGAAGAAACAAGCAGCAGCGCCAAACGACGAATAAAAGGTGCCTCCTTAAAACTCAAGCAGGGTCCGACCATCCTGGCTATCCGGCCCACTGTAGCTCTGTACAGCAAATTCGACCAGAGGAGGGGTCTGGCTTGCAGTTTGGGCAAACTGGTTGGTCCCACAGCTCAAGACAAGAAGTTTCCTGGAGGATCTTCTCTGTCGTCGGATTTGGAGATTCAGACCTGCAGCAGGGCTTCACTGGGCAGTTCAGTCGTGGTAGGGGTCCTCTTCTTCCAGTTCCTCATTGGTTCTTTCGTTCCAGTGGCAACTCTGCTCTTCCAGACCCAGAGACCTGCTTTTTATGCAGTTTTCCCCCATTCATACAGCCTGGCTGTCAATCACACAGCAGGGTTGCTGGCCTGGCAAGGCCAGTCCCCTTAGCCAATCAGACAAGAGTGCGAGTTGGGTTACTAAGGCAACCCATGGCAGGGTTCCGAAGATCCCTCCCTCACATCCTGCCCCTCTAGACTATCAGGCGCCTTAAGGAGGGCTTCTGTGCAGAAGCCCGCGAAAAGACAGAACAAAGGAATAATCTCAGGTTTGGCGCGTAGAGTAAAACATGAGAAAGACTAACAAAAAGAAATGGCGAATAAACCCTGCTGGAACCAAAATAAAATGTATTAGGTCAAGCGTGTTTATGCTCGAGGCTACTATAATAGCCTAAAAAAATACCACGTTTATATAATATAATTGTGGTAGAAAAGTTTGAGTAGATACTGTTAGGGAGAATTCTCTGTAAAGGCTAATTTCCCAAACCTAGTGAGTCCCCCAGCATCTTTGCTGGATTTTTTGGGGTTTATTTTTTTCTCCTGGTAAGAGCGAGACTCTTTTCCTCCCACTCTTAGACATGATTTGAGGTGTTCCTTTGACTTTGTATGTGTTTTATGGGCTATGGGGTCCTTTACCTCATAGGGTCTCATGTGTTTTTACTATGTGTGTTACACAGCACCCTCCGTGCAGTAACCCAGGGGTGTCGTAGCGACCCCCAAACGGACTCCATACCCTGGGACTGACTACTGTCTCCCAGGGCATGTAAAGTCACCATTGGCTTTACTAGTCTTAAATTATGAACAGAACCAGTACAAACCATCATATTGTGGACGTACTGGGTCAGGGCAATTCGATTGCCCCGGGGTCTGTTGTTCGAGGGGGCACTGTCCAGTCCCCCCCCCCGACCGAGTTTTGACTGGTGGCAGTGGATACTACTTTTTATATTCGACCGCAAATATATTCCTATGGGATTTTCCCATTGTTCGAGGCTACCACTTTTTAATATATCCTCGAACATACCGCCGGTTTATTAAATTAATATAAATTCACTGGTTGTTTTTTTTTGCCGAAACTTGGTTCCAAAATGGCATTTGTGTTCGCTTCTGTGAACCCAAGTCGAGCCCTTTGTTCTACTTTTTGGCGGGCTTCTCCACAAAAGCCTCCAAAAGTGGTGCCACTCTGGGTACCAAAGGGGGTGTAGGGGGTTTAGGCACCCTGGGCTGAGTTGCCTCGGCAACTCAAGTCGCACTCGTGTGATTGGCCCAAGTGGTGAGCCGCCCGGCTCACCACTTAGCATGCTTGAGTGACAGCTAGGCGGAATGAATGGGGGTTTTCTGCATAAAAGCAGGGCTTTGGGGACTGGAACTTCAGAAGTTGTCACAGGACCTAAAGAATCTGAGGAGGGAGAAGCCGAGCCGACCTGCAACGAAGACACCACCGGTGGAGCCCTGCTGAACCGTCTCACCACTTTTCCCGACGACAGAGCAGAGGAGATCTCCAGTCCGGAGAGTCTTCTTCCTTTGACTGGTGGGGATAACCAGTTTGCCTGTCTTTTCGCCTTCCTGGACCATCTCGTGGCTGCCTTGCCTGTGCCAAGCACCCCGGCAACCGGAACACCGCGGTTTACCACTACCGCGAAGAAAAGGGTAGTACCTTGTAACCAGAGAACTCCGCGGCTGGTTTCTTCCCTGGCAGTGCAGCGACCTTCATCTTTCCTCCACTTCGAGACCTCCTCTTCCTCTGGACGAAAAACCGACTTGCACCCGCTGTCAGGAACAACTGCCCCCATTGGAGCGTTCTTCCCATTTCAGGTACTGTGTCCCGCCTGGCTTCCCTTGCGACAGATCGTTCGGGTGACAGTAAATCCTCGACTTTCTAAGTTGGGTTAGCCTGGGGCCTGTTAACTAACTTTTCCTGACTTGATCTCAATCTTTTACGAACTATCTACAAAGACTCTTTGGGCATAACCCCACTGTGTGATCCTGGACACATTTCGCTTGCTCTCTCTAAGAGTGGGCATTTGAACTTCCTTGCTCTCCAGTAGACTTTGCCCAACCTGCCTCACTGTGGTTCTTTGAGAAGTATTGAAATTGTGAGCTTTCATAACTTTGCCTTTTCCCTCCCTTTTTCTATAACTTATTAGAGTGCCATCTTATGTTAAGCGCTCATCTCTGTCTGAAAATAAGTGATGTTTCTCATTAAGACTTGTCTAATAAGTAATCAGGGTTGACTGTGTGTTGAATTTACTTACCTCTTTTTGTGCTAGTGTAATTTACAAGTGTGTCTTTAAATAATTCTATACTTTTACACCAAAGCTCTGGTCAGTGTTTGCTTGTACTACTGTATCTCTGTACCTATTGTGTATACTCTATATACTGCCTAACTCATCTTGAGAGGAGTTTGACTGCTCAGCCACAGCTACCAGGTAAATCTGGGTGGTACGGACTGCTACCAATTGGGTTTACTGCCAACCACCTGTAGTCCTAAATCTTTTGCAGTGGTCCCTAAGGGAACTGCACAGGTCTCTGCCTAACAGATACCACTGCCACCAGCCAAGTCATAAAGTTAAGGGAGCAAAACAAGGCTCCAAGAGGCACAGACAGGGATAGGAGTTCACCCTTTCCAGTACTCCATGTAAGATGGGGTGTACGGGGTCTGATATTTAAAGTGACTGTATAAAGTTAATGGCAACTTTACCTGTTCCTGGGAGACAGTAGTCAGCCCCAGAAAAATGGAGTCAGAGGGAAGTCTCAAAGACAACCCTGTGTCACTGCACTGAAGGTGCTGTGTAACGCACACAAAAAGTGGTGCACTTGGAGTAGGTGAGGCTCAAGATCACACAAACAGTGAAAATACACACAGCAAAACACATGCAAGAATGGGAAAAAAGGCTCACACTCTTACCAGGTGAAAAAATAAACCCTAGAAATCCAGCAAAGCTGCTGCGGGACTCATTAGGTAAGGAGAACCAGCCATTTATTGAGAATTCTCCCGAACACTGGGTCCTTTAAGGCTGCATAAAAGGGAAGAACTGGTTCCTTCAGATGACCCTTATCTAAAATGTTGGTTAAATCATAGTCTGACATATTAGATTGGGGGGATAGGGGGGAGGGGGGGCTCAACCACGGGATTCAGAAACATTCCCCAGGACTAATCTATAGGCAGCAGTAGGGTGAGCATGTGAGTCTTGTTGATACAAAACCACCTCAGGAGAAGTGTCTAATCCACTTACGTCCAGAGGTCTGTGGCCAAATGAACAGATATTAGAACAAACCACAATAGGGAAAACAGGCTTTTAAAATAAAGCCAAACTAACCATGAAGTCTGATTTATCCGGAAATGTCTTTTAAATTAAGTAAAAGGAGAATAATGGGAGCTTGTTACTGTTGGTACCCAATTGTATTTACTGGAATAAAATGATTTGATAAACAGTTAAATTCCTATTTACTCAAAGGGGACCAGTGCCACTTTAAAAGGGCTACTATGTCTGTCCTTAATTCCCACAAGAAATCATTGTAGGCTCCACCCACTTCGGCAGTTAAGTGGTTAAGAAAGCAGAGCCTCCAGAAAGCCTTCACAATCCACTGCAGTGTCAATTAGCCTTCAGTTCACATTTGCACTGCTTGGAAGAAGGACAAGCTGTTTATACTTGTGATGATATCATCCATGAAGGAACACAAGGATTAAAAGTATTTTTTTTCTCCATCATGGGATCTTCGTTATTATTTATAAAGAAATGTTACTTTTGTTCCTAGTTCCTCATCATGGGTTTCTTCCTTTATATTCATAAACTGATTAATAGCTCTATGTCCCGGGAGGATAGCTCAGCGGCAGCGTGCGCGTTTTGGAAGCAAGACGACACGAAGCAACAACAGGTTTGATCCCCGAGTCCGCGCTTAGAAACCTCTGGGTGTTTAAGCGCGTTATAAATACATAACAAAGACAAAAAAAAAAAACAATTACGCAACTAAGAAAAACAAACAATTCCTGTAACAGCGCCTCGATGCCTGCGGGCTGTGTGAGCGCTTTATAAATGTAACAAATAAATATGTGAAGAACCTTTAAACCCATTTGAATTAAACACGTATATATGAAAATGTATCATCTTTAACTTGTCCTCACTGAAAGCGTCTCAGGTCCAAAATGGGACACAGACCTCTTTTTTTTCCGTATGGTACCAAAAAGTAAATGTAACTTTACATTTATGGAACCCTTTGTTCCTTTCTGTCTGGGGAAATGGTATAAATGGAACCCTTTGTTCCTTTCTGTCTGGGGAACCATTACTAAGGCACCCTTTCTCCACTAGGGAGGCTATCTCCTGCTGGAGTACCGGGTCAGGAACAAGAGGTGGCTGAAAGTGCAGGGACAGCCTAGTGAGCGCTGTAGTAAAGGCAGGCAGTAACACCTCCTTGGGGGACCACACCTCTTGCCCATGCGTCTGAAGTAATACTGCACCATTCTTTGTAATCATGCAGCAGATGCCACCATATCAGGGTAGAGTGAAAAGCTATTTTGAGGCTTCTGCAGTGGTGGCGGGGACCGAAGCAGGAGCAGACTGAGAAATTACTTACCAGTGATGTTTTTTCTATGGATTCTTCTCAAGCAAATTCCACATCTGACCTATCCCTTCCAGCGTCAGCTGCTCGGAACCTTTTTGACAGGAGGCGTAGTGTGGCTCGACATCGACCTCGTCCGAGTCGACCTTGCCTCTCTTCGATTCCAGACGCGATGTCAGCGGTAGGAAAATATATATATTAACATTACTCACCGTAATTGTATTTCTGATACTTGTATCTGCTTAGATTCACATGTTATGCATAGGCCGACATCTAGTGGAAACTGCAGAGTATTACAGTTGTTTTTTTTAAACTCGAAATGGGACGTCGACAGGGCGTGCCAGTAATACTATCCCTAGTGTGACGTCCACTGTACCCATGGTCCTTCACGCATCGAGGTCCCTCAGATTGTTTTGTTTCTGACATGAGGTAGCATGAAGTGTAGTGTGAGTACAGGTGTATGAAAGCAGATATGATCAGATAAAGCTCATAAAAACATCCATGCACCTTCTCTCCAAGGGGAGGAAGGGTGGGTGCACATGAATCTAAGCAGAGAGAAGCATCAAAAATACGATTACGGTGAGAAATGCATCCCTTCTGAGGCTTGTGGAACCTGCTTAGATCACATGCTATGCAAAGATTCGCTAGCAGTGTTAGGAGAAGGTGGTGGGTTGTGAGAAGGTCCAGTGGCAAATACATGTTTTAGAACCACTTGTGCACCTGGTTTGGAATGAGTGTCAACGCAGTAGTGCCGAGTGAAAGTGTTTACTGAGCTTCATGTAACCGCTTTGCAAATGGTGTCCAGCTGAACATTTGCGATGAAAGCCAAAGTAGCTCCTGTACTCTTGAAGAGTGAGCTCTTGGCATGAAAGGCAGTGTTTTGCTTGATAATGAACATAATTGTATGCATTTGACTATCCATCTGGCATTTTTGGAAATGTGGTCTCCTTCTCTGCCTGGTGCTACGGAGACAAACAGTTGGTCTGTTTTCCTAAGCGGTCTGGTCTTGCAAACATAGTAAAGGACCGTCATTACATATAGCGTATGGAGTTTTTTCTCAGCCAAGCTTGTAGGGTTCTGGAAGAAGGCCAGTAGTTCAATAGATTGGCTCACGTGGAATTCGGAAATCAATTTCGGTGAATACCCAGGGTGTGTACGTAAAACCAATGTGCCCTTCTGTATGACAAAGAACGGGTACTGCACTGACAATGCTTGCAGTTCACCAACTGTTCTTATGAAAGTAATAGCCACTAAGAAGTCAGTCTTGTATGTCAGGTGTTTAAGACTTGACTTATGCATATGCTCAAACGGGGGTCTCATGAGCTTTGCGAGTACCACATTGAGATCCCAGCCTGGCGGTGGGTTTGAAATTGGAGGGTGGAATCTCTTTGCTACCTCCATGAATGCCTTAATGACTGGAATTTGCACCACTCCGAGAGGTGGTGTAAGCTGATAAAGCCGCCAGGTGGACCTTTATAGAGTTGAATACTAACCCAGAGTCTAGCAGGAGGAGCATGTAGTTAAGAATGTGGGATAAAGTACATTCTATGGGGTATATTTGTTTAGACTGGCACCAAATTACAAATCCCCGCCACTTGTTGAAATAAGTGTCTGGTGTTTGGTTTACCTGCTTCCTTGAGGATATCCATACACTTCTGTGGTAGATTTAGGTGTCCAAACTCTATGGCCTCAGGAGCCATGCTGCCAAGTTCATTGAGTGAGGTTAAGGGTGTTGAGTCAGCAGATTGGTCTGGCATGGGAGTTTGATGGGATCGCACATCGCCAGTTTGCGCAGATGTGGATACCATGGTTGTCATGCCCACATGGGAGCAACTAGGATGAGCGTCATCTGTTCTCTGTGAATCTTGTTCACCACCCTGCTCATTAGAGGAGTTGGGGGGGGGGGGAAGCGTAAGCAAATTTCCCTGACCAGTTCATCCATAGGGCGTTCCCCTTGGAGTCTGATTGGGGAAACCTGGATGCAAAGTCTGGGCATTGCTTGTTTTCTCTTGTAGCGAACAAGTCTAGCGTGGGGTAAACCCACTGCGAAAAGATGTGGCATACGACATTTGAATCTAGTTGCCACTCGTGTTCACCTGGTAGGGGAACTCTGCTCAGAGAGTCTGCAAGAGTGTTGAGTTCCCCTGGAACATGTTGGGAATATAGGAACATCTCCCGTCTGAGTGTCCATTTCCATACTTTCTGTGCTAGCTTGGACAGATTTGAAGGATGTGTGCTCCCCTGTTTGTTGATGTAGAACATTGCAGTAGTGCTGTCGGTTAGAATTTGTACCGACTGATTTGTCAGCTGTGCTTCGAATGCTTGAATTGCTTCGAATACTGGCTGAGGTTCCAGCAAGTTGATGTGGTTCTGTGCTGTGATGCGAGTCCACAGACCATGTGGTGTGTGTTGAAGGTGATGTGCCCCCCACCTGGAGAATGATGAGTTTGTTGTAACGATCGCTTGCACCGCTGGATCGTGGAAGGTTTTTCCCCTTCAAAAGATTCTCCTTTGTCCACCAGCGTAGGTTTTCTACTAGTGATGGCGAAACGACCAATAGGTCGTCCCACCGACTGCTTGCCTGAGATCATTGTTTCGCCAACCACTCCTGCATGGGGCACATGCGCAAACGTGCGTGTGGGACAGGTAAATGCAAGATGCCATCATGCCTAGCAAACACATTGCTTTGCATACGCTTATCTGGAGCCGGCTTGATACAGAGGTATTTGCAGTAGCATGTTTTGAACTCTTTCCCTTGATGGAAAGACTAACCCTGCTTCTGTGTTTATGACAGCTCCTAGGAACTGTTTGGTTGTGCTTGGCACAAGGCTTGATTTTTTTTCTCGTTTATTGAGAAGCCCAATTGGAAGAGAAGGTTTATGGTTCTTTGAGTGCTTTGCCTGCAAAGTTGGGATGACACCCCTGTAATCAGCCAGTCGTCCAGTTAGGGGTACACTGGGATTGCCTCCCTGTGCAGGTGCGCTGCCACCTCTGCCAGTACCTTGATAAATACCCTTGGGGCACACCCTTGAATTGGTAGGGCTGGATTGCTATCTTGAAACGCAAGATTTCTGTGCGCTGGGAACATCGAAATATGACAATAGGCATCTTTCATATCCAGTGTTGCCATGTAGTACCGCCGCTTTAGCAGAGGGATTACTTATTCTAGTGTTGTTATGGCAAATTTTTGTGGCTTTACAGAAGTGTTTGCAGGGCGTAGGTCTAATACTGGGCGCATAGTTGGATTTTCTTTGGCACAAGGAAGTAAGTTAAATACCCTTGTTGAACTGTTTCACTGGGACGATTTCTATGGCGTCCTTGAGTAACATTGCTGCAACCTCCTCGAGAAGGATGTGTTTTTCTTCCATCGTGGGTGTTCATGGTCGCGAGGGATGGTTGGTTGGAAGGTTGTTGAATTAGCTCCACGCAATAACCACCTGCTACGGTATATAGCACACACTTGTCTGTGGCGATTTCCTCCCATGAGTGGGTGAAGTGTGTAATACACCCTCCTACTGGAGAGGCATGGGAGGGGACCTGAAGCAGGTGGTCCTTGTTTAGGAGGTGTAGCTCCACCTCAGGAAGTGGAGGATCTCCCCCGGCCACGAGATCGATGCTGGCCCCTCTGGAAACCTTGCGTGGGCTGCCCCTGGTTGTTTCCCCAGGATTAGCCCCGACTTTGTCCATAACCTGGACCCCTTTGTGAGCTTTGTCCTCGAAATCGACGAAAATTGCTTCTGCCGCTTTGGCTTGTTGGCTTATTCGTTAGTTGGCCTAGTGATTTCAGAGTATCATACTCCTCCTTGGCGGATTTTAATGCATCCTCCCACTGCCTTTCCAAACAAGATGTTGGGTTCTACCGGCATGTTGAGGGGTGTTGACTTTGTTTCATGTTTGAAACCAGACTGGTGGAGCAATGCATGCCGTTTAATGATGGCACCTTCGGCAATGATCCGGACCGCATTATCTGCAGCATCTAAGTCGTTTTTCAAGAGGCAGCTGGATACCGCCTTGCC
This sequence comes from Ambystoma mexicanum, assembly GCF_040938575.1. NCBI lineage: Eukaryota > Metazoa > Chordata > Amphibia > Caudata > Ambystomatidae > Ambystoma > Ambystoma mexicanum. The sequence goes on along the minus strand of NC_090921.1, from coordinate 773,993,685 downwards.
ATCTGCTAATACTAGGGACATTCCATTTTGCTGAACGCTATTGAGGAGAACGGAACTCCGGGGACCAGGTATGGTGACTTTGCAGCAGGACATTGACAAAGGCACTCACGATGAGAAGTAACCTTTAAACCTTGATCGACGATATTGAATGTTCACTTTTTGTCCAGTTCTGATGAAGGCCACCGGCCGAAACACGTGTCACACACTGGAAACTCTCCATGACTATACCTTAAGGAACCAGTGAATAAACTTAAACAAGTTAACTGGCGCAGAAAGCGTTGTGGCATTATTTTTACATTGTCAAAACGAGATTATAGTGGGTTAACTATCCTGCCCGTACGTGCTGCGACAGGCTGAACCAACCAGCCCTTTCAATTCTTAACCATACAGACTGTGTTGCGCTAAGAACCTCTCCAACCTTCCCACAACAGTTCTCTCTTTAATACTAGGGACAGTTGCGATTTGAGGGGTTCATGAGTTGAAGCTATTAGTGTTGCCACCTCGTACCACTTGTGGCAGTTGTAGCTTGCGCGTAGTGTGTTATTCGCAATCCTTTTCTAAAAGGCTGCTGAAGTGGCCACCTTTCTCCCCAGAGTGTACCATTTTTACTTTCCTTATGGGGGGGCGCTTCCGATGATGCTAAAGGTGTTCCGGCCTTCTTTCGGGTTGTGGTTACCACAAGAGAATCCGGTTTTAGCTGGCCCTTGATGTAAAGTGGGTCCGTGGGTGCAGGACAGAAGAGTTTTTCAATATGTGGGTTGACTGCCCGCATTTGTTTCGGGGTCTCGAGAGAAGATTGTATCCTTCTTTGGATGGACTGAAGGACTGGAATAAATTGGGTGGTGGCTTTCCTGTCCCCTAATGTATCTTCCACAAAATCATATCCAGCTGAGTTTCATGGGTCTGGATTTTAAAGTGCTCAGTTGCCTACATGAACATATCGTTATACAGTGATTGATTGTCAACTGGTGAATCTGCCACTGGTGCGTCTTGTTTAACTGGAGAGGGTAAGGTGTACACATCCTCTTCCTCATCATCATAGTATTGGTCTGCTTCCTGTATTGTATCATTGTCCTCAGTGTCTGTATTTAGATCACATACATCAATATGGACTGGGTCTACCGGAGGTAAAAGAGGAAGGACGTCAGGACGTGGCCTCTTAGCTGGGGGCTGGGAGGACGAAGCGTCAGTAGTTGGTGGCGTGGTTTGGACATTTTGGCTAGCCTGGGGGGTTCTTCTAAAAGAAATTAGCCATAAAAGTAATTCTTCTCATTAGCCTGTCAATGTCCTCAGCTGTCCATTGTTATGAACTTGGTATGGATACAGGGTTTTGTGGTGTAATCTGTCCCTGAGGTGTAGGCTGGCCCTTGTTTTTCAAGGCCTCTGTTAAGGTCTCTTCTCCTTGGGAAACAGAGTGTCTTTCCCTGTGAGGTGTGCTAGATTTCTCCTTGTGAGAGAGACTCTTGGTGCAGTGTTTCTTTGAACTTTTTACCTTGTGGAGGCTTTCAGGGACATGCTTTTGCAGCAAATGGGCTATTCCCGAGCTTTTGGTGCCTTTGGCCATTTTTGAGGTGGAGTGTCGAATTTCGGCGGAGGAGAGGACCGAAGCCTCGTCTTCCGATGTTCGGTAGAGGGTTTGGACACGGCGTCTGTATGGTCTCTCGACTGTTGGGGCCTGTTGTGTGGCTATTGGGACCTCGAGTGCCCAGAGGACAGGGATTTGGTGGACCTCCCCCTCGACGCGGGCGTTCGGTCGATGTTGACGTTGAATCTTGGCCCTTGGCTATGTGCAGGGAGTAGTGCGAGTGCTACTGCCGCTGGGTGCCGTCCCCGTAACAGTGGCTGGCCTGACTATTGAGGTCGGGGGCTAGCACTTGGGAATCTAATGATTACCCATCGCCTTCGCCGTCCGAAAAGACTTCGACGCTGCCATTGCTGGAGGCCCCCTCCACGTCCATGGCGGCCTCGGCCTGCATGGCGTGATGGGCCCAGCGCTTTGTCTTTCGGTCCCTGTGCGTTTTCGTCTCGAAGAGCTTGCAGGCTTGACAATGGCCCTCGTCGTGGTACCGTGCAAGGCAAAGATTGCACACCCGGTACACGTCTATCCAGGGGAACTTATTATTACAACTAGGGCAGAATTTAAATGGAGTGTTTTCCATAGAAAAAAGAAATGGCAGCCAGGTGAGAAAAGTGTACAGGGGAAAATGCATTCTCTAATGTCCACCCCCCACTTTCCCTACTGTTAGGGCCGAGGCCCGGTGCAGCCTTCCAAGGCCGAAGGGGGCCGTCAAATCAGGGTCTTTGTTCGACGTTCTTCCTTTCCACTGCCAAAGACGTTGTCCAAAGTTGGTTTAGTGAACGGATAGAAAGAGTAACTAACTCTAATTTAACAATAATCAATAGCGTCAGCCGAAAAGGAATGCCGCGATTAAGCATCCGTCAATGATGTCGGAAAAAAAAACAATCTGAGGGACCTCGACGCATGAAGTACAATGGGTTCAGTGGACATCACAATATGGATAGTATTACTAGCACACCCTGTCAACGTCCCTTTTCGAGTTTCGAAAAAAGTACTGTAATACTCTGCAGCTTCCACTAAATGTCAGCCTATGCATATGTGGTCTAAGCAGATTCCGATATATATATATATATACACACACATTACTCACCATAATCTTATTTCTGATGCTTGTATCTGCTTAGATTCACATGCTGTGCATAGGCCGACATCTAGTGGAAGCTGCAGAGTATTACAGTTTGTTTTTCGAAACTCGAAAAGGGGCGTGGAACTAGGGCGTGCCAGTAATACTATCCCTAGTGTGACGTCCACTGTACCCATGATCCCTCACACGTGTAGGACCCTCAGATTGTATTTTTTCTGACATGAGGTAGCATGAGGAGTAGCGCGAGTACAGAGTAGCCAAGCAGATAAGATGGATAAGACTACAAGCATCCATGCGCCTTCTCTCAGAGGGGAGGAAGGGCGGACGCATGTGAATCCACGCAGATACAAGCATCAGAAATACGATTATGGTGAGTTGTATCCCTTCAGAGGCTTGTGGCATCTGCTTAGATCACATGCTGTGCATAGATTAGCGAGCAGTGTTAGAAGGAGGTGGGATGTGAGAAGGGTCATGAGCGAACAAATGTCTTAGAACCGCTTGTCCCATTTGAGTATCTGTCTTGAAATGAGTGTCAATGCAGTAGTGCTGAGTAAAGGTGTGAATAGATCTCCAGGTAGCTGCTTTGCAAATGGTGTCAAGGGGTACATTTGCAATGAAATCCACAGTGGCCCTAGTAGCTCTTGTAGAGTGGGCCCTTGGCGTAAAAGGCAGTGTTTTATCTGAAAGGGAGTAGCACAGTTGGATACATCTGACTATCTGTCTAGAGATAGCACCTTTAGAGACGCGATCTCCTTCTCTGCCTAAAGCTACGGAGGCGAAAGTTGATCTGTTTTTCTAAGCGGTCTGGTCTTGCCCATCTAGTAGAGGACTGCTCTCCTCACATCTGGTGTGTGGAGTTTCACCTCAGTAGAGCTTTTGGGTCCTTGGAAGAAGGCCGGTAGCTCAATGGACTGGTTAACATGGAATTTTGAAATGAACTTAGGTGAAAACCTAGGGTGAGTACCTAAAACCAGTTTAACCTTATGAACAGTAAAGAAAGGATCCTGCACTGACAGAGCCAGAATTTCACTGACCCTTCTTATGGATGTAATGGCTACTAAGAAGGTTGTCTTTTAAGTCTGGTGTTTGAGACTAGCTTTTTGCATGGGTTCAAAGGGAGGTCACATGAGTTTAGCAAGCACCACATTAAGGTCCCAACCTGGTGGTGGGTTCGAAATTGGAGGGTGGAGTCTCTTTACCCCTTCCATAAAGACCATGACCACTGGTACTTTCCACCATGACACCTTGTTATGGGAGGTGGTGTAGGCTGACAGCGCCGCCAGGTGTGCCTTGAGTGAATTACATGCTAACCCTGCATCAAGTAGGTGGAGCATATAGGTGACAATATTGGAAGGAGTACATTCAATAGGGTTGATTTGTTTATTCTGGCACCAAATTACGAATCTTTTCCACTTGTTAAACTAACAGTGCGTTGTGTTAGGTTTTCTACATTCTTTTAAGATGTCCATGCATCTCTGGGGTAAATTGAGATGCTCGAACTCTATGACTTCAGGAGCCATGCTGCCAAGTTCATCGAGTTGGGTTGAGGATGCACTGTTTGTCCTTCGTGCTGTGAGAGTAGATTGTACCAGCACGGGAGCTTGATGGGGGTCGCACACCGCCAGTCTGCGTAGGTATGGAAACCATGGTTGTCTCGCCCACATAGGAGCAACTAGGATGAGCGTCATCGATTCCCTGTGTATTTTGTTGACCACCTTCCTCATCAGAGGGGTTGGTGGAAAAGCGTAGGCAAACATCCCTGACCAATTCATCCATAGAGCGTTCCCCTTGGAGCCTGGCTGGGGGAACCTGGATGCGAAGTCTGGGCATTGTCTGTTTTTGCTTGTGGCGAATAGGTCTATAGTGGGGAAACCCCACTGAGAGAAGAGATCTTCTACGACTTCTTCGTGTAGTTGCCATTTGTGTTCCTCTGGGAGGGGGTCTCTGCTCAGAGCGTCGGCTTGTCAATTTAGATCCCCTGGAACATGTTGGGATGACAGGCAAATGTTCCGTCTGAATGCCCACTTGCAAATTTCTGGGCAAGCTTGGACAGATTTGGCGAATGAGTGCCCCCTTGTTTAAGTAAAACATCTGTCTGTTAGGATCTGCATTGACAGGTTGGAAAAAAGCGCTCTGAAGACTGCCAGAAGTTCTAGCAGATTGATGTGATTCTGAGCCACTGTGTGAGACCAAAGACCCTGAGCTGTGTGGTGAAGATGGTGAGCTCCCCACCATGCCAGGGATGTGTCTGTTGTGACGACGGCTTGATATCTGGATCGTAAAAGGGTTTCCCCTTTGTAAGATTCTCTCTTGTCCACCAGCGAAGACTTTGCACTAGTGTTGGCGAAACAACCACTAGATCGTCCCACTGACCGCTTGCCTCAGACCATTGTTTCGCCAACCATTCCTGCAGGGTCGCATGCGCAGGCGCGCGTTGGGAACCAGGTAAATGCAAGATGCCATCATGCCTAGCAAACACATCGTTTTGTGCACCTTTATCTGGCGACCGGACTAATATTGAGTAATTTGCAGCAACAGATTTCGAATTCTTTCTTCTGATGGAAAGGCCAACCCCTCTTGGGTGTCTAGAACGGCTCCTAGGAACTGTTTTGAGGTGCTTGGCACCAGGCTTGATTTTTTCTCGTTGATTGAGAAGCCCAATTGGAAGAGGAGGTTGATTGTTCTTTGAATGTTGGATCTGCAAATTACAGGGGTTTCCCCTGTGGTGAGCCAGTCGTTCAGGTAAGGGTACACCAGGATTGCCTCCCTTCGTAGGTGCGCTGCCACCACCGCCATTACCTCGGTGAATACCCTTGGAGCCGAGGCTATCCGGAAGGGCAGCACTTTGAACTGGTAGTGCTGGCTGTCTACCTTGAAACACAAGAATCTTCTGTCCGCTGGGAACATGGAAACATGGAAATAGGCATCTTTCATATCCAATGTTGCCATGTAATGCCCTCTCTTTAGAAGGGGGATTAATTCCTGGAGTGTAGTCATGCAGAATTTTTGTGGCTTGACATACGTGTTTGCAGGGCGCAAGTCTAATACTGGGCACATTGTTAGATCTTTTTTTGGCACAAGGAAGTAAGTTGAATAAATACCCTTGTTTACCTGGTTGCCCGGGACAAGTTCTATTGCATCCTTTGCAAGAAGAACGACAATCTCCTCGAGGATTCTTTGGTGCTCCAAGGAGTGTATCTTCTGTCTTGGAGGATGGTTGCGGGGGCATTCCAGTAGCTTATACAGTATCCCGCACACAATGTGGACAGCACCCATCTGTCCGAAGTGATCCCTTCCCATGCATGGGTGAAGATGGAAAGGCGTCCCCCTACTGGGAATGCATGGGAGGGGACTCAGAGCGGAACGTCACTGTTTATTGGGAGGCGTAGCACCTCTACCTGGGCTGCCTCTCCCCCTACCGCAGGCCCTGCGTTGACCTCTACTGAAGCCTTGGGTAGCCTACTGATTGCTGCCCCATGAGGATTCTTGACCCCAATAGTAATTGGACCCTCTTTGGGAGTTTTGGCCACGAAAGCGGCGAAAATGATTGTTATTTCCCCTTTGCCCTGAGGGCCTATTAGTTAGTTGTCCGAGGGACTTTAAGGTTTCGTATTCGTCCTTAGCCGTTTTCAGTGCCTCCTCCACTGCTTTCCCATATAGGACGTTTGGTTCTATTGACATGTCAATGAGGGTGGCTTGAGTCTCGGGCTTAAACCCTGATTGTCGTAGCCCAGCATGGCGTTTAATCACTGTGCCTTCGGCTATTAGTCTCCCTGCATTATCTGCTGCATCGAAGTTTTCTTTAAGAATGCATCCAGACACTGATCTTCTGTCTGATGCAATTTGGGCCAACTGGCTCTTTAGAGGCTCGGGTGCAGAGACAATGAGGGCAGCTACCTGTTCCCATTGGTGGCAGTTGTAGCTTGCTAACAGAGTGGTGGTGTTGGTAATGCGTGCTTGGTATGCTGACGTGGATGCCACCTTCCTCCCCAGAGCATATATTCTCTTGCTCTCTTTGTCCGGGGGTGCTTCAGAAGAAGCTACTGGTGTTCCCGCCCTCTTTCTGGTGGTTGTTACCACCAATGAGTCTGGTTTTAACTGACCCCTTATGTAAAATGGATCAGAGGGAGCGGCTTTAAATTTTTCTACTCATGGATTGACTGCCCGAGTAAGATTAGGGGTTACCAGAGAAGGATCGATTCTGCGCTGGATCAATTTTAAAATGGGGATAGTTTGGGCAATGGATTTCCTGTCCCCTAGAATTTCTTCTGCAAAATCTGTCTCTTCTAGGACAACCTGTGTGCCAATTTGGAAATGGGCTGCAGCTTTAGCCAATATCTCATTTAGCAAAGGTTGATTATCAACCGGTGAGTAATTCACTGGGGGATCCTTGGGAATAGGGGAGTCAAGATTATAGGCCTCTGTCTAGTCTTGCTCTTCCTGGTCCTCATCGTCCCCATAGTAATCAACCCCTGTCTGTTCTTCCAGCATTTGTATATCTGACTCCACACCAAAAAGTTGGTAAGGCTGAATTATAGAAGGGTCTGAAATCAGACCCTGAACTGGAGTGTCAGAACGGGGCCTCTTAGTAGGAGGTTGAGGGTCTTTGGATCCCGAAGAAGCAGAGGTAACTGGTGTATTCTGATAGCTCTGAAAGTAATAAGGGTCTTTTTCGTAGAAGTCTGCCAAAAAAGACATCCTCCTCATTACTCTTTCAATGTCATTTGAGTCCCATTGCTTGGAACTGGGGATAACCCTTTGCTGCTGTGGTTCTTGATTTATGTCCATATCCTGAGTAGTGGGAGGAACAGACTTTTCCTTGGTGACAGTGTCAGGGACCTTGGACTTTTATTTGTGTTTTTCCTTCTGAACCGGATGTTCTGAGGTTTTTTTATGCTGTTTTTCCCCTTTCCCATGGCTGGAGGAATGTTTTCCTGAACCTTTAGGGTTATCTGAATGTTTTGACGCTTGGCGTCGAGATTCGGAAGTGGTGTCACGAGATTCAGGAGTCTTGGAAGATGGGTGTTAAATCTCGGAAGCAGACGTCGAATGTGCTACAGAAGTAGATGTCGTTACTTGGGGGAAGAGGTCGGATTCGTCTTCTGACGACCAGGCCTCGATGACTTTTGGTAACGTGGCACCCTTGGCAACCATGGACGGCTCCCGTGTGTCGTGAGGCGACCGTGACCTGGAACGCCCAGAGGACACTGACTCTGCAGACCGCTCTCTCAATGCCTTCTTTTGCCGATGGGCTTGGGTTAGTGTGTTTGGTGGAAGAGGTGTGTGTTGCGCTCTTGCCGCTGGGTGTTGTCCCCATAACTGAGCCGCCGGTCAGTCCTCCGAGGTTGGGGGCTTGCGCGTGGGTGCCTGCCGACACCACTGTGCCCTCACCGTCCGATAAGTCGGCGTTGCTGCCATCGCTGAAGGAACCCACTGCGTCCATGGCCTCTAGCTGCCTGGCGTAGTGGGCCCAGCGCTTCGTCGAGCGGTCCTCGAGTGTCTTGGCTTTGAAGAGCTTATTGGCCTTGGGATGGTCCCGTGGGAGATACAAGTTACACGTATTGTTTTTGTCTACCCAGGGAAACTTACGGTTACACTTTGGGCAGAATTTAAAGGTAGTACTCTCCATATGTCCCTAATTGGCAGCGGGTGGGTATATGTAGGATGTGTGTGTGTGTGTGTGTGTGTGTGTGTGTGTGTGTGTGTGACCACCCCCCAATTTCCCTACTTGCACAGGGCCGAGTCCAGAGGCCTTCCAAGGCCCGGGCCGAGTACAGAGGCCTTCCGAGGCCCAAAGTCCGGTGTGTAGTCTCGACGGCTGTTCTTCAGTCTCGAGTTACAGACGTCGATCTCGGTTGATCTTCGACATAAGGTTGGAGAACGGGGACATTTTGTAATTATAAAGATAAATGGCTTAACGCCAAGGGACTCCGCGATATGCTTCCGACAAGTATGGCGGAAAAAAACATTCTGAGGGTCCTACACGTGTGAGGGATCATGGGCACAGTGGACGTCACACTAGGGATAGTATTACTGGCACGGCCTAGTTTGATGCCTCTTTGAGTTTCGAAAAACAAATGAATACTCCGCAGCTTCCACTAGATGTCGGCCTATGCACAGCATGTGATCTAAGCAGATTCCACAACCCTCTGAAATATATATATAGGATACATTACTCACCGTAATCGTATTTCTGATGCTTGTATCTGCTTAGATTCACATGCTGTGCATAGGACGACATCTAGTGGAAGCTGTGGCATATTACAGCTGTTTTCAAAACTCGAAAAGGGACGTTGACAGGACGTGTCAGTAATACTATCCCTAGTGCGACATCCACTGTACCCATGATCCCTCACGCGTCGAGGTCCCTCTGATAATTTTTCTGACATTAGGTAACATGAGGTGTAGCGCGAGTACAGTTGTATCCAAGCAGATACGTATCAGACAAGCTCATAGCATCCATGCACCGTCTCTCCGAGGGGAGGAAGGGTGGGTCGCATGTGAATCTAAGCAGATACAAGCATCAGAAATACGATTACGGTGAGTAATGTATCCCTTCTGAGGCTTGTGGAATCTGCTTAGATCACATGCTGTGCATAGATTAGTGACCAGTGGAAGAGGGAGGTGGGATGTGAGAAGGTTCATGAGTGAATAAATGTCTCAGAACCGCTTGTCCCACTTGTGTGTGTGTCTTGGAATGAGTGTCAATGTAGTAGGGCTGAGTGAATGTATGTATTGAGCTCCATGTAGCTGCATTGCAAATGCGGTCTAAGGGGACATTTGCAATGAAAGCCAGAGTGGCTCCAGTACCTCTTGTGGCGTGGGCCCTCGGCGTAAAAGGCAGTGTTTTATTAGATAGGGAATAGCACAGTTGGATACATCTGACTATCCACCTAGAGATGGCATTTTTAGAGATGCAGTCTCCTTCTCTGCCTGGCGCTATGGAGACAAAACAGTAGATCTGTCTTTCTTAGCGGTCTGGATTTGTCTGAGTAGTAGAGGCCCGCTCTCCTCACATCTAGTCTGTGGAGTTTTACCTCAACAGAGCTTTTGGATTCCTGGAAGAAAGCCGGAAGCTCAATAGACTGGTTTACATGGAATTTGGAGATTCATTTAGGGGAGAACCTAGGGTAAGTGCGTAAAACCAGTTTGTCCTTATGTATAGTAAAGAAAGGATCCTGCACTGACAGAGCTTGGATTTCACTGACCCTTCTTATGGAAGTGATGGCTACTAAGAAGGCAGTTTTATAAGTCAGGTGTTTGAGACTAGACTTGTGTATAGGCTCGAAAGGTGGTCCCATGAGCTTAGCGAGTACCACATTAAGGTCCCAACCTGGTGGTGGGTTAGAGAATGATGGGTGGAGTCTCTTCACCCTTCCATGAATGCTTTGATGACTGGTACCTTCCACCAAGAGACCTTGTTATGGGAAGTGGTGTAGGCTCACAAAGCCGCCAGGTGTCCTTTTAGGGAGTGGAACACAAACCCTGCATCTAGTAAGTAGAGCATATAGGTTAGAATGTTAGATGGAGTACAATCAATGGGGTTGATTTGCTTATTCTGGCACCAAATTACAAATCGTTTCCATTTATCATAGTAACAGTGCCTAGTGTTCGGTTTTCTTGATTCCTTCAAGATATCCATACATCTCTGTGGTAGATTGAGATGTCCGAACTCTGACTTCAGGACCCATGCTGCCAAGTTCACTGAGTGTGGCTGTGGGTGCACTGTTAGGCAGAATCCAGTGCAGTTACCTTAGGGAGCACTACACCAGATTAGGACTACAGGCGAGAGCAATAAATCCCCTTTGGTATCAGTGTGTACCACAAAGATTTAGTTGGTAGCTGTGGCTGAGCAGTCAGACTTATCTCAAGAGGGAGATGAGCAGTATTCAGGGTATACACAATAGGCCCACTAGACTATGGAACAAGGAAACACTGACCAAAGCTTTGTATTTAAAAAAAAAGTAGATATTTATTTATTTTATACACTTCTAATAAAACACATGTATCACAGTCATCAAGCAAGTTAAATTAAGTCAAAGGAAAAATATACACACTGCCAAGTTGAATTGTAGACCAAGTGAACCAGAGTGAAAACTGAGCAAAACGGCACAGTGACAACTCCACACAAGGGATTCTCTAACAATTCCTCACAAGGGAGGGAAAACACAAGTTATCTAGAAATAGTTTCTTATACACCCTAGCAACACTTCCCATCGGGTTGTGGACCAGTTCAGCAAGACAGTGCATCAGTATAGGCAATACTTAAAATGCAAACTGAGCAAAATGGCATTTCACAATGTTTAAGAATGGGAAGGAAAGGGTAGTTAAAAGAAATAGGTGCACAAACACAGTTCTCAGTGAGAATCAATCTAAAGAAAGCAGATCTAACAAATGTGACCAGAGTCAGTAGGCCTGTGCCAGAGTCAGTGGTACAGGGCAAGGGCCCAGGAGCAAAATGTTCTTGTAGCTGCAGTCAAGTCTTTGGTTAACAAATTTGAAAAGGTGGTTGCAGAAGTTGAAAACACAATGTTAAGAGAAGGGGGCGGCCAACCCAACAGGTAGGTAAAGGATTTAAAACACCTTTAGTGCTACCACAAAGCAAGGGCGGCCTGGCGGAACAATGCACCTTTAAATGAAGAAGTGGCTCCTGCGGTGGCGGTTGTTCCTGGTAGTTCCTGGAGTTCCGGTGATCCAGCAGAGGAAGAGAGGCTCTCGTCGTGGAGGAAGGTTCGAGTTACTGCACTACCCAGGGATGAAACCAGCCGCGGTGCTGCCCGACGAATAAAAGGTACGCTCCTTTAAATCGTGGTCCGGGTGGACTGGTGCCTGGCTCTCCGGCCTCCGAGTACAGGGTGCAGGAGATTCGACCAAGGCAGGTCCGGGAAGGCGATTGGCAAACTGGTTGGCCCCACCAGCTCAAGGGAAGAAGGCTCTTACAGGTGAAGATCTTCTCTCGTCGTGTGGAGAAAAGTGGTGAGGTGCTGCAGCAGGGCTTCACCGGTGGTTCAGTCATTGCAGATGTCTTTGGCTTCTCTCCTCTTCTGCTTCTTAGTTCCAGTGGCGACGTCTTGCTCTTCCAGTCCTCGGACCCTGCTTTTATGCAAAAAGATCCCCATTCATACAGCCTAACTGTCACTCACACAGTGGAGTGGTCATCTTGGCGGGAGACCCTCCAGCCTATCAGGATTGTGTGTGACATGGGTTGCTGAGGCAACCCTGTCCAGGGGTCCTACTCCCCCTCCCACACAATGGACCCACCCCAGACTCAGTGGCGCCGAAAGGAGGGCTTCTCGGTAGAAGCCCGCCAAAAGGACGAACAAAGGATCCCCGACCTGGGTTAGGAGTTTAGAGAAAGACACGAGAAAGCAGTTATATTAAAGTTCTGGCAAATAAAACCTACCGGAGCAAAGTTAATATTAAAATGCACCAGCGGTATGTTAGAGGCTGTCAGAAAAAGTGGTAGCCTCGAACAATGGGAAAATCCCATAGGGAAATATTCGCAGTCAAATATTTATGGTAGTAACCACTGCCACCAGCCAGAAACTTTTGAGAGAGGGACTCTAGGGTACCCTCTCGAAAATGAACATAGGGGAAAAACTATTAACCCCTCCCAGTACCTCCATAGTAAGATGGGCTGTACTGGTTTAGTTCATAGGATTTGACTATGAAAGTCAATGGGGACTTTACATGCCCTGGGAGACAGTAGTCAGTCCCAGGGTATGGAGTCTATGTTTGGGGGTTGCTACGACACCCCTGAGTCACTGCACTGAGGGTGCTGTGTAACACATGAATAAAAATGGTTCCTATGGGATTGAGAAAGATCCCATAGGCATTAAACACATAAATAGCCTAGAACACACATAGCAAAAATGCCTAAGAGTGGAAAAAGAGTCTCACTCTTAGCAGGTAAAAATAAACAAACCCTTCAAATCCAGCAAAGCTGCTGGGGGACTCTTTGGGTAAGGGAAATTAGCCATTAAATGAGAATTCTCCCTAACAACTGTTAGTCCTACGTGCTGGGTGAGTAGGTTGTACTGGCACGGGAGTTTGATGGGATCGCACATTGCCAGTCTGCGCAGATGTGGATTCCACAGTTGTCTTGCCCACATAGGAGCAACAAGGATCGGCGTCATCGGTTCCTTGTGTAACTTGTTCATCACCTTACTCATGAGAGGAGTCGGGGGTGGGGGTTAAGCATAAGCAAACTTCCCTGACCAGTTCATCCATAGGGCGTTCCCCTTGGAGCCTGGCTGGGGGAACCTGGACGCAAAGTCTGGGCATTGACGATTGTCGCTTGTAGCGAATAAGTCTATAGTTGGGAAACCCCATTAAGAGAAGAGGTCTTCTACGACTTCTTCGTGTAGACGCCACTCGTGTTCCTCCGGTAGGGGATCTCTGCTCAATGAGTCTGCTAGAGCGTGGAGTTCCCCTGGAACATGTTGTGATGACAGGAACATTTTCTGTTTTAGTGTCCATTTCCAGATTTTCTGTGCAAGTCTGGATAGATTTGGAGAGCGTGTACCCCCCTGCTTGTTGATATAAAACATTGCTGTGGTGCTGTCTGTCAAGATCTGCACTGACAGGTTTGTTAAATGGGGTTCAAATGCCTGAAGGGCTTTCAATACTGCCAGAAGTTCCAGAACATTCATGTGGTTCTGAGCTGCCTTGTGAGACCACAGACTCTGGGCTGTGTGGTGAAGGTAGTGAGCCCCCCACCCTGCCAGTGAGGCGTCCATTGTGACCACTGCTTGTATCTGTGGTTTGGAGAAGGGTTTCCCTTTGGTCAGGTTTTTTCTCATCCACCAGCGAAGATTTGGTACTAGTCTTGGCGAAACGACCACTAGATCGTCCCACTGACCGCTTGTCTGAGACGATTGTTTCACAACCACTCCTGTATAGGACGCAGCCGCGCGTGAGGAACCCGGTATATGCAAGATGCTTTGCGCACCCTTATCTGGCGGCCGGCCTGATAATGTGGTATTTGCAGTAACAAATGTTGTACTCTTTCCTCCGAGGGAAAGACCAATCCTTCCTCTGTGTTTAGGATAGCTCCTAGGAACGGTTTGGAAGTTCTTGGCACTAGCCTTTTTTTTTCTCGTTGAGTGAGAAGCCCAATTGGAAGAGGAGGTTGATTGTTTGGATGTTTTGTCTGCAAATCTTAGGTGATTCCCCTGTTATGAGCCAGTCGTCCAGGTAAGGGTACACTGGGATTGCTTCCCTGCATAGGTGTGCTGCCACTACCGCCAGTACCTTTGTGAATACCCTTGGAGCCAAGGCTATTCCAAAAGGCGGCACCTTGAATTGGTAGTGCTTGTTCGCGATCTTGAAACGGAAGAATCTTCTGTGCGCTGGCAACATCTGTAGGCCTCCTGTGACAAAGACCTTGCCGCTTGACGGTAAGTAGAGGAGCTGCTGCCGGCTTCCTTGGAGGCACCCGGTCTGCCTCTGGAGCTCCGAAAGGACGGCCATCGCTGTTGGAGCACACCCAGTGCACGGGCCGTCTCCATGTCCGTCTTGATCACCTGAAGGGATTCATCAACCAACTTGCCAAAAAGGTTGTTCCCATCGAAGGGCATGTCCAAAACCTTGGTCTGAACGTCCTGGTGGAAAGCCGTCGCCCTGAGCCATCCTCGTCGTCTCAGGCAAACGCTGTTGCCCAATCGACGGAAACCGGTGTCGGTGATGTCCATAACCACCGTAATGGCGTGGTCCGAGGCAATCTCACCTTCCTGCAAGATTTCCAGGGCCTCAGCCCTCTTGGCATTCGGAAAGGAAGTCCAACAGCGGGGCGATCTTGAACCACAACTCCCTGTCATAGCGGGCTACGATGGCCAGGGCGCTGGCCGCCTTGATGGTCGTCGCTGCAGATGAGATGACCTGTCGTCCCATCGCATCTAGTTTCCTACCTTCGCCGTCCGGAGGGGAGGTTGAAGTCGAGGCCGATGCCCCCCCCCCCGCTTTCTTCTTGGCCGCCGCCGAAACGACCGAGTCCGGGGTAGGTTGCACCCTAATGCACAAGGGGGCAGCGTCGGGGACCCGGTACTTCTTCTCGTACCGGTCCCTCTTCACAGGAGCCGTGGCAGGGTTCTTGAGGAGGGCGAGCCCCTCATCCCAGAGGTCATCAAGAAGCGGTACGGCCAGGACCGTCTTCCTTTTACCCTCGCACCTCTGGTAAAGGAACCCCTCCTTTTCCTCGGGGCAGAGCTGGAAGAGCTTGGATGCCCTGGAGATCATTGCATGGAAGGATCCAATCTCTTCGGGCGGGGACGCCTGGGCAGGGGGCGACGGGGGACACGTCCCGTCGTCGCCTCCGTCGTCATCCGTACCCGTCGTAGTCGTGTCCATGCCTGTATCATCCCCGTGGGTAGTGGACCGGGGGAAGGCAGAGAAGGCCGCAGAGGCGGGAGAGGAGGCCTAGGATGTGTCGTCCTCCTCTTAAGCGTTGGGCTCCCCGAAGGTCCTGGCTCCGGATCCTCCATCGGTTCTGGCTCAGGCTCCTCCGTCGGGGTAAGGGGCAACCTAGTCCTTATCTCCGAGCATAAGGACTGGATGGCTGACAAAATGGCCGCCGAGGTGTCCTGCGGCGCCGGAAACGACGGAAGCGAGGGCTCTTGAGAAGCCTCGTCTGAGTCACTGTCGCCCTCGTCGGGATCCCTCCCGATGGGCTGGGTCTCCTCCACGACTTGGATGAGCTCCTCTTCAGAGGTCGTGTCCGTATCCACGACGGCCACCACCCCCTTCCCCCCCTTTCCAACGAGGACTTCGTGGGGGTCTTCTCGATGAGCTTGAAAGACGACTCCCTCCGCGGCGGCAGGGAGACTCTGGTACCTGAGGGCGCCTCCACTGGTGTAGCCTCCACAGGCTGAGCCAGGGCCGCGGCGACATCCTCAATTGAGGTCCTAGCAGGGTGAATCACGGCCAACATCACCTTCTGTACGCCTGGGGCCTTCACCTTTGGGGGAGGGTCCGAGCCTTGCTCCCTTCTGCCAGAGTCTTCGAGATCGACCGGGCCTCTCCAGAAGCTTTGCCGGGTTCTCGGACTTCCTCTTAACCGAGCCAGAGCGTCGGCTCGTGGTCGATGGTGCCGGGGAGGGTGCGCCCTGCCTGGCAGCCAAGGAGCCCGACCGTTCGGTGCTCCCGGTGCCCGCGGACTCGCGGTGCTTTGCCTTTTGTTGGGTCCCCGTCGCCGGAGCACCCTCACAGGACTTAGAAGACCGCTCAGACGATTTCTTCTTCTTCTCGCCTGTCGGGCTCTCACCTTCCAACCAGTTGGCGAGACGGAGGTGGCGATCCTTCATGGTCTGCTCCGACATGTTTCCACAAAACGCGCAGTCCTTTTCCTTGTGCGTCTTGTCCTCATGGAGACAGTAGAGGCATAACGAATGCTCGTCCTCCTTGAAAACGTTGTGAAGCTGGCATCCAGGGCAGGTCCTGAATAGCTTCCCGGGCGTCGAGCTCCCTTTCTCCTGGGCCATGTCCGGGATAGGCCTCGGAACTTCTGGAATCCTCCAAAAGCATAACTCGACGAAATCTTCGCCCTTGAAGGGCGTAGAAAACTCCAAAATGGAGCCCCGTTGATCAGAAGTAGCAACGGTGGAGCTTGAGGCTCTTTTAACCGAAAAAATGAGAAAATCACCTGAAAAAAGCACGAAAACGCAGCAAAAGCTCGAGAGCTAAGCACGAGGACTCCCAACAGTTGAACGTGCGGTAAAAATCTGAGGATGGCTGCCAGGGGTGGGGCTTAGGGAGAGGGCAGTCATTGGCTGGGGGGCAGTATGACCCAGAGACCATTGATTGGTTACTATTGAGAAAGACAGATCAGAAACGAAACTGATACTGATTTTTTCTATACCGAGGATTCCCGGCCTGACGACGGGGAATATTCATGAGCATGTGAATCCATGCCAGACCCCATGCTGGAGAAGTATGGCGACATTATATACTGGGACAATATTACCTGATCCCTCATACATGGGGCCTAACTAGAAGATTTATCTACCAACTGCTACAAAGCAAGTCTGCTAGAATGATTTTTTCTCCCTTAAAAAGGCAGAATTCAAATTATCCAGCTCTGAAAGCCGTACAATGGCTCACAATTGAATAATAAATCATGATAAAAAATGAATACAGTATTCATAAAAGTTTAGCACAGGACCACACTCCCCAACTTCAGTGTCAAACATGTTGCTAACTGGAAAGTAAAGCTCACATCCTGGAATTTCCTGGTATGCCCAGGGTACAAGAAAATACCATTTGGAGGAAGATTATTAGCTGTGCATGGAGCTAAAAACTAGAATTCCCTTCTGTGTGTAATTCGTCAGGAACTATCTCACTGCATTCATGAAGAAAAGTTGGTTGACAAAGTATTAGGGTTGACTCACTAGCAAATATGCTATGTCCACTGAAAAACTTTCTGACAGCGACTCTGACATCACCTTCAACAAATGCTTCACTGACATAAGCAGCTGGATGGCAAACAACAACCTCAAGCTAAATCAAACCAAAACAGAAATAATAATATCCCCAATGGAAGAGGATATAACACAGGCATATCTGACCTGGCCACCGAGCATGGGAACCCAGCCAGAGACATTGACAGTGATAAATATGGGCATGCTCATAGACTACAGCCTCTCTTTGGAACCAAATGTCAACGCAATAGCAAACAAATATTTCTACCTCCTGAGATTAATAAGAGGGATCTTCCCTTACCTCAATTTCCCACACAGAAACCTTGTGATCATCTCCTTGGTTTTATCAAGAATAGACTAGGCAAAAAGTCTATCTTGGAATGCCAAAACGCCTCACAAAAAAAATAATACAGCAGCAAGACTACTCCGAAGAATAAACAGAAGAGCCCACATCACACCTGCCTCGAGAAGTGAACACTGCATGCCAGTAAAGAAATGCATTAATTTCAAAGCCCTCTGCAGCACCCACAAATCACTATACGGACAAGAAGTACAATTCCTACATACTACAATCACCCGTTACCAACCAGCAAGAAATTGTAAGTTACTCACGTAGTGACTAATGTACTCCTAGTCCATAGTCCCCTTTCCTCCATACTATATGGGTGTCCCTCGCTAGGGATGGGAGACAGAACCTTTTCCACCAGAAAAAAATCATCCTCCCCTTTAAATGCGCTCCCCTAACACCGCCCACCGGCGCCACTCCTCAGTCCCCTTTGATGTATCGACTAGATTACCATTGCCTAATGCCACTAGCTTCATCAGGGGGAAGGATGGTGGGACGTATGGAGGAAAGGGGACCATGCACTAGGAGTAGTTAGTCAGTACGGTGAGTAACTTCTAATTACTCCAACGTCCAGTCCTCTTTCCTCCATACTGTATGGGCGATTATAACCAAATGTAGCCAGAGGGTGGAGAGGTAACCCTCCTAGGAAAATAAGTTCCTCAAAACTGCCTGACCAAATGCTGCATCCGACCTGGAGCTGGCATCCAAGCAGTAGTGCTTGGAGAAGGGCGAAGGTGTGGCCCATGTAGCTGCCTTGCTGTTGACCTGCCAAGGGATATGCCTATGAAAGGCAACAGCCGTGGCCTTGGCTCTGATAGCGTGGGCATGCATATTAGCTGGAAGGGGTTTGTGCTGCCCCTCGTATGCCTCCTTGATGGCCGTAACCATCCATCTTGCGATGGAGGCCTTGGAAGCCTGATAGCCGGGATTTGACCCCACCGAAGGTGACAAACAGAACATATGATTTGCTGAAGCTCTTAGGTTTGTGGAGGTAGAATTTTAGGACTCGACTAACATCTAGACAGTGCAGTACCCTCTGAGCCTCGTCCTTAGGGTCTGAAGAAAGTTGGTAGGGCTATCTCTTCATTCAGATGAAAAGAGGAGACCACCTTAGATAAAAATGCTGGGTGCGTTCTAAGCACCACCTTGTCCTTATGAAAAGTAGTATATGGCTCTGAAGCCACCAGAACCTGGGTTTCACTGACCCTGTGTTAGGCAGAATTACATGTAGTACCCTTTGGGAACACTAAACACAATTAAGACTACAAGTGACAGTACAATTTCACCTTTGGTACAAGCCTGTACTACACGGTTATAGTGGTAGCAGTAGCAGTAGTGGAGCAGCCAGACTTATCTCAAGAGTAAGTGAGCAGTACAAGTGTTTACACAAGGGACAGCAATTACTATGGTTCAGGCAAACACTGACTCAAGGTTTCTAAGAAAAAGAATATATATTTATTTACTCAACAGTTGTATAACATTTCACTATTATAAGCAAGCTAAGGAATCACAATCAAAATACACCACACCACTTCCCTTAAATTCTAGCCAAGTTAGGCTCACAAAATGAAGTGGGAGCAAAATGGCACTCCAGCAATTTAAAAGGGAGGGAAAGACAGTTATTAGAAATTAGGCAAAACCAACAGGTAAGTAAGCAGGGCAACTGAACAAGAGAGACAAGGGTGAATCAGATACAAAAGGTTTAGGGCCAAAGTCAATGGTTCAAAAGTCTTTTGCTCAAGATATTAGGTTCAATGTAGATCGCTGGAAAGTTTGTGGCACAGATTCTGGACGAAGTTGGTCGGTAGAAAAGTTAGGTACAAGAGAAGAGAAGGACAAGCCCTCGGATTGGAGAAAGATTTCAAACACTTTCACAGCGGCTCAGCGAAACGCACAACCGGATTTGCACAGTACCTTAAAACTGAGTTCCTGCAGACTCACGGTTCTTGAAGCGACTGTCGGACTGATCAGAAGTAGGAAGACTGGAGGGTCCTGCACTACCCAGGGAAGAAACCAGCAGCAGCGCCAAACGACGAATAAACAGTGCACTCCTTAAAACCCAAACAGGGTCCGCCCTTCCTGGCTATCCGGCCCACTGTAGCTCTGCACAGCAAATTCGACCAGAGGAGGGGTCCTGGCTTGCAGTTTGGGTGAACTGGTTGGTCCCACCAGCTCAAGGGAAGAAGATTCCTGGAGGATCTTCTCTCTCATCGGATTTGGAGATTCGGACCTGCAGTAGGGCTTCACCGGGCGGTTCAGTCGTGGTAGGGGTCCTCTTCTTCCAGTTCATCATTGATTCTTTCGTTCCAGTGGCAACTCTGCTCTCCCAGACCCAGAGACCTGCTTTTTATGCAGTTTTCCCCCATTCATACAGCCTGGCTGTCAATCACACAGCTGGGTGGCTGGCCTGGCAAGGCCAGTCCCCTTAGCCAATCAGACAAGAGTGCGACTTGGGTTGCCAAGTCAACCCATGGCAGGGGTCCGAAGATCCCTCCCTCACATCCTGCCCCTC
The DNA here is from genome assembly GCF_040938575.1 of Ambystoma mexicanum. Lineage (NCBI taxonomy): Eukaryota > Metazoa > Chordata > Amphibia > Caudata > Ambystomatidae > Ambystoma > Ambystoma mexicanum. The sequence continues at coordinate 773,973,750 of NC_090921.1, read as the reverse complement.
TAGAAGATCAGGCGCCTTAAGGAGGGCTTCTGTGCAGAAGCCCGCGAAAAAACAGCGAACAAAGGAATCATCCCTGGTTTGGTGCGCAGAGTAAAACACGAGAAAGACTAACAAAAAGAAATGGCGAATAAACCCAGCCGGAACCAAAATAAAATGTATTTGGTCAAGCGGGTTTATGTTCGAGGCTACTATAATAGTACTGCCACCAGCAAAGTATTAAAGTTAAGGGAGCGAAACAAGGCTCCAAGAGGCACAGACAAAAAGGGAAAAGAGTTAACCCTTTCCAGTACTCCATGTAAGATGGGGTGTACTGGGTCTGCAATTTAAAGTGACTATATAAAGTTAATGGCAACTTTACCTGTTTCTGGGGGACAGTAGTCAGCCCCAGAAAAATGGAGTCAGAGGGAACTCAAAGACAACCATGTGTCACTGCACTGTAGGTGCTGTGTAACACAAAATAATTGGTGCACTTGGAGTAGGTGAGGCTCCAGTGCCCAAGATCACACAAACAGTAAAAATACACACAGCAAAACACATGTAAGAGTGGGAAAAGGGCTCACACTCTTACCAGGTGAAAAAAATAAACCCTAGAAATCCAGCAAAGCTGCTGAGGGACTCATTAGGTAAGGGGAATCAGACATTTATTGAGAATTCTCCCTAACACTCGCCCCCCCACCCCCCGCCTAAGGGACTGGAGGATTTAATCCACTCCTGGATGAATCTCTACCTCTAGTCAGTTATAAACATCCTAGAGAGACCATCAGCATTTTGGTGGTAACATCCTGCTCTGTGCTCAATGGTAAAATCAAACCCTTGCAGGCAGATTGAGCATCTCAGAAGTTGTGGGTTCTCCCCTTTCATTGGCATTAACCATCTCAAGGGCTGGTGGTCAGTCTGAATCACAAAAGTAGATGCATACAAGTATGGTGTAAACTTCTTCAAACTCCACACAATGGCAAAACATTCAGGCTCTATGGTTGCCCACCTTGTTTCTGGTTACTTCAGTTTCCTACTGATGAAGCAAATGGGGTGCTCCCTCCCTTTCTAATCCAGTTGACTACGGACTATACCTATATTGGAGGCATCTTTCTGCACAATGAAGGGTTGGTGATAATCAGGGGCTCTTAGGACTGGAGCTTGACAAAGGGCTTTCTTCAAGCTTTCAAAGGCTTGAGTGCACGCCTCATTCCATCTAACCTTTTTAGGGAATTTTGGAGAGGAGATTACATTCAAGGGAGAAGCTATGGTCCCATAGATCTCAATGCAATTCTTGTAGTACCCAGTGAGACCTAGGAAAGCTCTCACCTGGGTTTGAGTAATAAGGGTGGCTCAGTTTTGCACAGCTTGTACTTGGCTGGGCAATGGCCTCATCTCACCCCCGCCTACCTCATAACCAAGGTAGACCACTTTACTCTGACCAATTTGACATTTGCTTGCCTTTATGGTCAGATGGGCCTGCTCAAGAGCCTGCAAAACACATCCAAGGTGATCAATATGTTACTTCCATGTAGGGCTGAACACTGCAATGTCATCCAAGTATGTCATGCAGAAGTACTCCATCCCGTTCAGAACTTGATTAGCTATCCTTTGAAACGTGGCAGGTGCATTCTTTAGTCCAAAAGGCATTACCCTAAACTGGTAGAGGACCTGCTGGGGTAGAAAATGCAGTTTTCTCCTTGGCATGGTCTGTCAGAGCTATTTGCAAATAGCCTGAAGAGAGGTCAAATGTACTGAGGTACTTGGCTGAACCAAGTCCATCCACCAGTTCATATATCCTTGGCACAGGATGGGCATCAGCCTTAGTGACTGCATTTAGGGCTTTGTAGTCCACATAGAACCTCAATTCCTTGGATCCTGCCTTTGGTACTAGAACAACTGGACTAGACCATGGACTTGTAGAGGGCTCTATAACCCTGAGATCAAGCATCTTGCTGACCTCTCCTTTGATGTGGGATGTTACATGTTCTGACATTCTGTAACCCCTGCTTTTGACAGGTAAACAGTCACCAGTGAGAATATCATGCTGGCCCCAAGGGGTACAGCCTGGTGACAGAGCAAACAGGGAGTCAAACTGATTCAACAGAACTTTGCACTCCTCATGTTGTTCAGAAGTCAGTTGAGAAGAGAGATTAACTCATATACTCTTCGCTCCATCGCAATTCATGCTTCTACATCATCTAACCATTGTGCATGCACAGGGGTTACATTCGAGCCCCATAGCTTGGCAATGTTGCGCTTGATCAGTGCCGTGGTGGTTGCAAACAGTAGCTTGTCGGTGGGAGACATCTCACCCTCTTCCTCGACACCCAGCAACATCAATTTCGGATCTCTGGGCACAGCCCGACCCAGTACCTTACTAAGTGTGTCGCAGCAGTGTTGCCAGTATAGCGTGATGCGTGGACAGTCCCATATGATGTGGAAAAAGGTGCCCTCTTCCTGGTGGCAGCGCAGGCAATTCGGGTCCGTGGTTTTACCCCATCTGTACAATGCAACCCGTGGGTAGTAGACTATGCAGTATCTTGAGCTGGACAAGGCGTAATCTGGCCGAAATGGCAGTTTCCCTCGGGTACATTAGGATTGTTATCCAGTCTTCAGGCAGTATTTCTCCCACATCCCTTTCCCATTTAGATTTTAGACTCGATAGCTCCGGTGTGGCGAACGAGGTGAGAACATTGTACATCACTGAGGTGATTTTGGCATCTATACTATCTAGTACCAGGTTCCTCTCTATGGGGGTGCAGTCTGCCATGTCTCGTACGTCAGGCAAGTACCGCTGTAGAGCATGACTTAATTGCATATGCCAGTATCGGTCAGTGACAGGAAGGTTAAACTCCTCCACCAACCTCTCGAATGTCACAATTCCCCCGTCTCGAATCACATCTCTCACTTTTGTTATTCCGGCAGTTACCCAGTTTCGCCATTTTGGGAGCCTGTCCAGCTTAGGGATGTGTTTATTTACCCATAGTGGCTGTACCGGTGTGGTTTTCCCCTCCCAGTTTATGCGCCTCTGCCCAGATTAATGCCCGGTGAGTAGCCATTGTTTTGGTGGTGTTGCTATTAGTTTTCTGGTATAGGGACTCTAGTGGGGTTATGCTTGCTCCATCTAGGGTATCAGATTTAATGTGGGGTAGCGAGGGGTTGCCGTGTAATAGGTCATTTATCACTGCCATCTGACTCGCCCAATAGTACGTCTGTATACGCGGCAATCCTAATCCTCCCTCCCAAATGGAGCGCTGCTGGATGTGGAGCGCCATTCTCGGGTGTCCATTGTTCCACAGGAGTTTCCGGAGGATTCTGTCGATTCTATGAAACTCCCGTCTGGGGATGTGTAACGGGGCGTTTTGGAGTATGTACAGGAATCTAGGTAGTGCCATCATCTTAAATAGGGCTGCTCTCCCCAGTAGGGTCAGTGGCAGGGCGTTCCAGTGTTTGATGTCCTCTGCAAAACGGTTTATGATTGGGTGGAGGTTATTTTCTACGTACTCGTTTAGATTCGTCGTTATCTGAACCCCCAGGTAGCAAAACTGGTCAACTTCTATACGAAAGGGGCAGCCCCGTCTCTCTCAGTGGGAATAGTGTGGACTTCGACCAGTTTACCTTCAAACCACTAAAGGATTCATATTCCTTCAGTAACCATATCACTGCAGGACAAGAGGTTGTGGGGTCTGATAGATACAGGAGCAGGTCGTCCGCGTACAGCGAGACCTTATCCTCCCAGTCTTCTATCCACCGGAAGCCCTTCCATGTTTGTGATTCTCGTAATAGAATTGCCAACGGCTCTATGGCAAGCGCAAAAAGCATTGCAGACAAGGGGCACCCCTGTCGTGTCCCTTTGCCCAGTTTGAACGGCTGCGAGAGCCACCCATTTACTCTGGTCACGGTCTCTGGGGACTTGTATAGCAGCTGCACCCATCCCAAGAATTGGTCACCAAAACCCATTTGACGCATTATTTCCCACAGTGCTGGCCAATGCACGAATCGAAAGCTTTCTGAAAATCTATTGCCAGAAGCGCCAGGGGACCCCGCAATAGGGAGGATTTTTCGAGTGCAGCGTGCAGTCTGTGTATGTTCATACGCGTAGACCTCTGGGGCATAAAGCCACACTGGTCTGGGTGTATAAGTGACAGGATAACTTTCTGCAGGCGATTTGCTAATGCTTTCGCCAGGATTTTGGTCTCGGTGTTGATTAACGAAATCGGCCTGTATGAACTACATTTCTCTGGTGGCTTATCTGGCTTGGGGATCACTATTATAGTTGCTCTTCTTAGGTCTGGGGGAAGCTGCCCTTGCTCCCTCGAATGTGTGTACATCTGCAGGAGATGTGGAAGTATTGCACTTGATTCTATCCTTTTCCATGTCTCCACCGGGAAGCCGTTCGGCCCCGGTGTTTTTCAGGGATGTAGTTGTAACATGGCCACCCCTAGTTCCTCTTCAGTAATGGTTGCCTCCAGTAGATCTCTCTGTGTGTCCATTAAGCTGGGAAGGGTGATCACGTTCAACACGGAGAGGTTAGTGGGGGCTTCCGGTGACCCATAGAGCGTTGCATAGTAGGCTGCAAAGCCTTCCGCGATAGCCTGATCTGTCCACAGTGGTTCCGAATTGTCGGGTGTGATCATCCTGACCTGTTTGGCCCTTCATCCCTGCGCTCCAGCCAGGCTAACAATTTACCCGCCCTTATCTCCAGTCTCATACAGTCTGGCGCGCATCGTGGTGTGCGCCTGTTTAGCGTTATCTAGGGCTACATTGTGCATTTTTTTTTGGGCAAGGACCAGTGCTCGGTTCGTTTCAGGCAGGTCTCGCGCCAGATGTGCGAGTTCTGCACATCCCACCTGTTCTTCAGCCTCATTTACTTTTTGCATTTGAGCCTTTTTGTGCGCCGTTGTCGAGGAGATAATCTCTCCCCGCAATACCGGCTTGTACGCCTCCCACAGCAGGCTTGGGTCATCAATTGACCCAGCGTTCAGTTCAAAGTAATTGGTTGTGGTTTCTTGAATACGCTCAACAAGCTCCGGGAAGCCTAAGTAATAGTTAAGGCGCCATGAAGGTGGAGGAATAGGCCTTGACGTTGACAGTTCTATTAGTAGGGGCGAGTGGTCAGAGATGCCGCGTGGAAGAAGTGTGGCACTAAGTACTCTATGCACCTCTGTGGCTGGGACGAAAAAATAGTCCAGTCTAGAGAGGGAAGCATGGGCGCCTGAGTGGAAAGTGTATTCTCGCCCCTCGGGGTGAAGGTCACGCCATACATCCCTCAGTCCCAGTGCTGATATGAAGGTGGCTAGCCTAGTGTGCGTGTCAGGATTCCTGCCTCTTAGGTTTGTATGATCCATACCCAGGTTCATAACATCGTTAAAGTCTCCACCAAGGATTAGTGTATCTGAGGAATCTTGTACTATTAGGGGGGTTATTTCTTCTATGAGATTTGGCAACAGCGCGGGTGGTGCATACACAGCTAGTATTGTTATGGTTCGATTCCATAGGGTTCCTGTCATATGCACGAATCTGCCTCCCGTGTCCTGTGACACACTGGACAGTGTCAGCGGCAGCTTCTTATGGATCAGTATGAGAACCCCTCTGGAGCCTGAAGTAAAACCCGAGTGCAGTGCTGTACGATAGTTACCACGTTTAAATAAGTTGCATGTGGTGCCCGCTATGTGTGTTTCTGTGAGCAACGCCACATCCGGCGCTTGCCTGTTTAATGCTTGGGTGACAAGTCTGCGTTTTATCCCACTACCCAGCCCATTGACATTCCAAGTCAGGAGACGTAATGATTTCGTATCAAATCTATCATTCGTCATCTGGTTGGGGGGTGGGTTGCTGTTGAACAGTATGTGTAGGATTCCGGGAAGATGCACGAACTATTGTTTCGCCGTGAGACGCAGGTTTGTAGATGTGAGTATTTAGTGTTGTCGGACCATACATGAACAAAAATGAAAACAAACAAAACCCAGAACAAGGGTAATAACTCCCCCTCCCCCCTGCTCCATCTCTCGTTCCCCTGAAGGCATCTACTGCCCCGCTAGTGTTACCTAACCCCCCTGCCTATACTCCCACCCAACCTGGAGTATCTGTCGCCCGAAATTTAAACAGAACAAGTAAACCTTAACTAAGCCACTCTCGGTGGCATATGAACTTCTTAGCTTACACAACTGTCCGTGATGCTGTCGCGGACTTCTTTGGTTTTAGTCTTTGCTCGTGGGGCGGGTGGCTGTTCGGCCACTGGCCTGGTTGTATTCCGTGCGTTGGTCGGCGTGGGGGGTGAGAGATTTTGTGGTGCTCCTAGGCTCAGTAGCTTCGGCTTTCTGCCCAAAACTGCTCCCAGTTCATTTCTCCCCGCAGCGGGCTTCCTGGTTGTGGACGTTGCTGTTGGCCCTGCTCTGGCGGGCGTTCTGGGCGAGGACTATTGCGTCTATCTCTCCTTCTCCCCTCCGTGTTCTAGTCCCCTTCTATGTGCCGTTCGGCCCAGTTCCACGCCTCTCTGGGGTCGGTAAAGTGCACGGTCGTGCCCTCATGGAATATCTTGAGTTGGGCCGGGAAGAGCAGTCCATATTTGACACCCACTGATTGTAGACGTTTCTTAAGCGGGTCAAATGACTGTCGTGCTTTCTGAACTTTTGGTGAAATCGGGGAAGAAGGCTATTTTGGATCCGTTGAATGTGACCGTGCCCTTCGATCTTGCCAGTTGGAGTACCGTGTCTCTGTCCCTATAGTTCAGAAACCTGGCAATTACTGTGCGTGGTGTAGCTCCTGGTATCACTTTGCCAGCTGGGATGCGATGGGCCCGCTCGATAGAGAAGAATTTAGAGAATGCCTCTCCGTCATAAATATTTGTCAACCAGTCCTCAAGGAAAAGTTCCATGCATTCCCCTTCGGCTTTTTCGGGCAGGCCGATTATGCGGATATTATTGCGCCGGGATCTACCCTCGCTATCGTCCACTCTTGCCTCCAGGGTCTTTATCCGTGCTAGCATACTCGCCACTTGCCTGTTTACGCCTCGCAGGCCATCCTCGGTTTCAGAGATTCGCGCCTCTGCCTCTCCCGTACGGGAGGTCAGCTTTTGCAGATCATGGCGTAGCAGGGACACGTCTGCACCGATGCTGTCCATCTTTTTTTCCATCGAGGTCCTGGAGTTGGTGATGGCACTCATGATATCTTTTAAGGAAATATTATCCACATGGTCCGGGTCGACCGGCGGTGGCCTCTCTGGTGAGCGGGGTGCTGGCATCACTGCATACTGCTCGATCCTGCTCTGTGTGGATGTTTTCCTGGGCTTCTCCTTACCGATTTCAGTTTGGCGTGGTACTGTTGCAGTGTGCTGGTGTCTGGTCCCAGGGGTGGGGGGTCCGGCCGGTGCTGGGGGTAGGCACTAATGGTGGTGCTGGGCCCGCTGCGACCGGCGGATATTTATGCTGGCATAACCATTCCCTTGACCAAACAATATCTGTTCGCCCCACTTTCAGCAGTTCTGTGGTTCTATCTCCTGGTAGCGGCCACAGCAGGCGCAGGTGGGGATCGCAGTTTCGTCTGGAGGCCCTTTGCCCGTGGGGGGAGGGAAGGCGGTTCACCAGCACTCTCTATCCCACCTTCCCCTCTCCTTACCACATCGCCGGATGTATCAGGCCTCGATCAGCGGGACCACGTCTCCGTTGTAGGGTGCGCGCTAGTCGGATCACCAGCCGGTACGCCGTGCGTCTTCCTCCGCGCCAACACCGACACGCCGGGTTTCTCGCCCCGGGCCCTCTTCAGGCCCCGGTTCGATTGGGTTCTCGCCAGGTGGGCTGGGCCTGCGACCACAGTAGCGCCCTGCCGCCGCGGTCAGGATGTTGACTGCAGGGCCCGGTGGAGCGTGCGCCGGCCGCCGGTCGACAGTTAGTGCGCGCTCGCAGTCATGGCGGCCATCTTGGGCCCAACACTTGTTACGGTTCCTGCAACTTCCACTCGATCTGGACGGTGATTCCTTGTACGGATTCTGGTTTGGGTCCAGATGGTGCACTAGCCTGATATGGTTTCCCTTGTGGTTTATCCTTTTGTTGTTGTTTGTGGCCCTCTTTTGGATTGGAGGTATTAGCATTCTCTTTGTTGTATTTCTTTGGCTGTTTCCCCTTATCCTTTTTCTGAGTAGCCCCAGAATCTGTCACACTCAACTGTGTCTCTGCAGGAGCGATGGTACACCTCTTGGTCGCGAGTGCTCTCTCCCCCTGATTTAGCCTGGAAGATGCACCTGTCAAGTAAGAGATACACACTAGGATCTGAGTTAACTAGACCCCTTGAGCTCCCTCCCTTCCCCCCATGGATGTGATAAAATGTCTTCCCAAAGGCTCACTTTTGCTTTTAGTTGGGTGCGCACTCCATCCTGCTCTCCGCAGGGCCGCGGTTCTATTGGGAGGAATTTGTAGCCCTCCTCACGTAGGTTTGATGGCCAATGTCTATTTAGCCAAAGTTCGAGGTGCCACGCTGTTCTAACTTCACAGCGTGTTCTGTACAGTTCAAAGTGCAAGTTGCTTCACTAGCAGGAGTTTCCAAACACACTCTGGTAAGTGCGCCCGCAATAAGCGCCAGGACACAAGTTTGCTCAGGTTTATGATTCAGTTCTTAACTGTCTTTCAGATGCTGCCAAACGTTGAAACACCAAAAGGTACTTTTGGTAAGTATGCAAAGCGGGATGAGCTTTGAAAGTCCGGTGAGTATGCGCTGTGTTGCTGAATTTCAAGCACTGAGTAAAGTTCTTCTTTTCTTTTGCAGGAGTCAGATGGTGAACGATCGCGCCACGAGCCGGGGTGCTGTTCGAATGTTCGGTGAGTAAGTGCGGCGTTGCTGGTTCGCGAGCTCCAAGTAATATTCTCCTTTTCTTTTGCAGATGCCGGTGCAGTTGTAAACCTCGTGATCGAACGAAGATTGCTGCTTGACGAATGCGCGGAGAAGGATCCGGAGTAGGTAAACCCAGGAGCTGAAGCACGCGGACAGATCAGGAGCACAGTGAGTGTGTTGCTGATGCAGCTTCTAGCAAACAACACGAAACGCTGAAGAAACCTGGGGCGTGGCTTATATAGCCAGCCACGCCTGAACACTAGAGAGCACATGAGCTCTCATACACTTCCTTTTTGGCAACAGAAAGTGGTAAACCGATGAGCAGGAAGTAGCAGGAAACAACTATGCAAGGCTAACTAGAGGAGGTCTACCAACTAGAGGCTTGTGTGTGCAAGCCCAGCCTGAAACCTACCAACTATGGGTGTTTGTGTGTCTATGCCAGTCCTGCCAAGCCCTTACCGAGCTTGCCCCAACTACATACCTGGTGATCATGATAGAATCCTTGTGAGTAGCCCTGTTGGCAACCTACAAGGCAGCAGCCTTAGCCAGTTTCTTTGGATCTATCTCCTTTGAATCTGCCAAGTGCTGTCTGAGCTCAGGAGATCAGACCTCAAAATAGACTCCAACATAACAAGATTTATCATTCCTTCATAAGTGTTTACTCTGTAACCCTTAATCCAACCATCTAAGTTTTTCAAACATTCAAGGGGTACCATCATGCTTTTTGAGGGTCCTAAACCTCTTAAGGTACTGGGAAGGGGACTTCCCAAATCTAACAATTAAAGCTGGCTTCACACACTCATAATCCATCCTATCCACCTTCCCCAACTGCATCAAAACATCAGATGCAACAGTGGGTAGCCTAGAGATGAGCCAGGGAAGCAATTGGTTCCCTGTGAGACCTTGAATACCATGGTTATATTCAAACATTGCCAACCAATCTAAAATATCAAGCTTAACCTCATACATACCCACAATTTCTTTAGGCATACAGGGTCTCTAAGGACTGGAAGACCTAGAAGACTCTGGGGGATAAGCATTTTCAAGAGACAATCTTTTCCTTTCTAGTTCATGATTCAACTCCATTTCTCTGAGTTTCAGTTCTGGATGTTTTTGTTCAGTTTGAGCATTTACCCTTTTGAATTCCAGTTCAAGCGTAATTTTCTCTAAAGCAATGAATTCAGGACTGATAGTAGGACCTGTGGGGGTCCCAGTGGACAAGTGTTGAGGTTGCTGTGCAGGCAAGGGAGCAGAGAGACCTATACCACGAGACACATCTTCTTCCAACTCATCATTAACAAACATCATCCTCAATACTTTCCACATTTGCTAAGGAGTCGAGCATTTCAGACCCACTCCCTAGACTTGGGTTCTTTAACAACTTTTCAACTAATTCAATTTTTGCCTTGGCAGAGATTTTCCTTCCTTTAGACATGTTTCTTAAATAATCAGCAGTGTAACTCAGAAAGGTCTCCTGACTGTGGCTATCCATATCAGACATGATTAATATAGCTTTTTAGTGATGTTAGCCATGTGGCTAGTTGATCCAAGGTAATAGCAGCACTCCAAGTGTAACTACAATACATTTATCCTCAATGCTGTATACAGTGTTATGCAGAATTACATGCAGTACCCTTTGGGAACACTACACACAATTAAGACTACAAGTGACAGTACAATTTCACCTTTGATACAAGCCTGTACTACACAGTTATAGTGGTAGCAGTAGCGAAGCAGCCAGACTTATCTCAAGAGTAAGTGAGCAGTACAAGTGTTTAGGGACAGTAATTACTATGGTTCAGGCAAACACTGACTCAAGGTTTCTAAGTAAAAGAATATATATTTATTTACTCAACAGTTGTATAACATTTCCCTATTATAAGCAAGATAAAGAATCACAATTAAAATACACCACACCACTTCCCTTAAATTCTAGACAAGTTAGGCTCACAAAATGAAGTGGGAGCAAAATGGCACTCCAGCAATTTAACAGGGAGGGAAAGACAAAGTTATTAGAAATTGGGCAAAACCAACAGGTAAGTAAGCAGGGCAACTGAACAAGAGAGACTACAAGGGTAAAAGCAGATCGAAAAGTCTTAGGGCCAAAGTCATGGTTCAAAAGTCTTTTGCTCAAGATAATAGGTTCAATGTAGATTGCGGTAAAGTTTGTGGCACAGATTCTGGACGAAGATGGTCAGTAGAAAAGTTAGGTAAAAGAGAAGAGAAGGACAAGCCCTCGGATTGGAGAAAGATTTCAAACACTTTCACTGCGGCTCAGCGAAACGCACCACCGGATTTGCACAGTACCTTAAAACGGAGAGGGGGCTGTAGCTGAGGCAGACGTTCCTGGTAGTTCTTGCAGGCTCACAGTTCCTGGAGCGACTGTCGGACTGATCAGAAGTAGGAATACTGAAGGGTCCTGCACTACCCAGGGAAGAAACCAGAAGCAGCGCCAAACAACAAATAAAAAAAACGCTCCTTAAAATCCAAGCAGGGTCCAACCTCCTGGCTATCCGGCCCACTGTAGCTCTGTACAGCGAATTCGACCAGAGGAGGGGTCCTGGCTTGCAGTTTGGGCAAACTGGTTGGTCCCACCAGCTCAAGGGAAGAAGTTTCCTGGACGGTCTTCTCTGTCGTCGGATTTGGAGATTCGGACCTACAGCAGGGCTTCACCGGGCGGTTCAGTCGTGGTAGGGGTCCACTTCCAGTTCCTCGTTGGTTCTTTCGTTCCAGTGGCGACTCTGCTCTTCCAGACCCAGAGACCTGCAGTTTTCCCCCATTCATACAGCCTGGCTGTCAATCACACAGCCGGGTGGCTGGCCTGGCAAGGCCAGTCCCCTTAGCCAATCGGACAAGAGTGCGCCTTGGGTTACCAAGATAACCCATGGAAAGGGTCCGAAGATTCCTCCCTCACATCCTGCCCCTCTAGACTATCAGGCACCTTAAGGAGGGTTTCTGTGCAGAAGCCCCGTGAAAAGACAGCGAACAAAGTAATCATCTCCAGTTTGGCGCACAGAGAAACACGAGGAAGACTAACAAAAAGAAATGGCGAATAAACCCAGCTGGAACCAAAATAAAATGTATTTGGTCAAGCGGGTTTATGTTCGAGTCTACTATAATTACCTAAAACAATACCACGTTTATATAATATAATCGCATTAGAAAAGTTTGAGTAGATACCACTGCCACCAGCCAAGTCTTAAAGTTAAGGGAGCGAAACAAGGCTCCAAGAAACAAAGACAAAAAGGGATAAGAGTTAACCCTTTCCAGTGCTCCATGTAAGATGGGAGTACTGGGTCTGCAATTTAAAGTGATTATATAAAGGTAATGGCAACTTTACCTGTTTCTGGGGGACAGTAGTCAGTGTTAGGGAGAATTCTCATTTATGGCTAATTTCCCTTACCTAGTGAGTCCCTCAGCAGCTTTGCTGGATTTCTGGGGTTTATTTTTTGCACCTGGTAAGAGTGTTAACCTTTTTCCCCACTCTTACATGTGTTTTGCCATGTGTATTTCTACTTATTGTGTAATCTTGGGCTCTGGAGCACACCACTCCATGAGCCCAACTTCTTGTGTGTGTTACACAGCACCCACAGTGCAGTGACAAAGGGTTGTCTCTAAGACTTCCCACTGACTCCATTTTTTCTGGGGCTGACTACTTTCCCCCAGAAACAGGTAAAGTTGACATTTACTTTATGTAGTCATTTAAACTGCAGATCCAATACACCCCATCTTACATGGAGTATTGGAAGGGGTTAATTCCTACTCCTTTTTATCTGCACCTCTTGGAGCTTTGTTTTGCTCCCTTAACACTAAGACTTGGGTAGTGGCAGTGGTATCTACCCTATCTTTTCTACCACGATTATACTATATAAACGTGGTACTGTTTTAGGCTATTATATTAGCCTCGAACATAACCCTGCTTGATCAAATACTTTTTATTTTGGCTCTGGGTGGGTTTAGTCGCCATTTCTTTTTGTTAATATCCTTCTTGTGTTTTACTTTGCCCAGCAAACCAGGTTTGCCTTCTTTGTTTGCAGACCTTTGGCGTGCTTCTGTCCAGGAGCCCTCTTTTGGCGTCTGGGTGTCTAGGTGGGCTGAATGTGAGGGAGGGGTTTAGTAATCCCCTGCACAGGGTCTCCTTGGAGACCCAAGGCTCACTTTGTGTTCATTGGCTGGAGGGATTGTCCAAGCTGGACAACCCCCCTGCTGTGTGATTGACAGCCAGGCTGTGTGAATGGGGGATTTTCGCATAAAAGGCAGGACTCTTGGGCTGGAAGTCAGAGTTGCCACTGGAACTACAATAACCGAAGAGAAGCGGAGAAGAAGACAGCTGGCTGCAACTCCTGAGTCCCGGTGAAGCCCTGCTGCAGTCCTGAGCTATCTACCCTTCAACGACAGAGATGATCCAGTCCGGACTCTTCTTCCCTTGAGCCTGGTGGGATCAACAAGCTCACCTTTCTATAGCCAGAGAATCCTCTCCTGGGTCGAAATCGCTGCACGAAGCTGTAGTGGTCCGGATAGCCAGCAGAAGAGCCCTCTCCTGTTTTAAAAGAGCGCACCTTTTATTCAACGTTGCTTTGCTGCTGCTGGCCTCATCCCTGGGTAGTGCAGATCGCTCCAGACGACGACCTTCTTGTCCCCACGACTGAAGCTTCAGGAACCGCGAGTCTGCATGAACTCCCAGGAACAACTGCCGTGGCACCAGCTTTTCTTCATTCGAATAAGGTACTGTGTCCATTTGGTCGTTATCTCCGTCCGACCTTGAGGAATCGGGGTGAACCCTTTTCCTTGCCAAAGGCTTATCCTTTCTTCCTTCCCTTTTATAACTTTTGCCTCCTTTTGACAATATCCAAGTACTCCTGGCAACGTCCATCTCGAACTGTTCTATCGTGTGATCCTGGGCAACAGAGCCCTGCTTCATTTGACACTGCCGCAGGCCCATTGACTATCTGTATTTTAGAACAGGTGCTCTGATGCTAGTGCCTTGACAAAAGTATTGCCTATGATTTTTCTCCACTATTCCCTGGTTTTTATTCAATGTGCTAAGTGTGTTTGACTAGGGTTACAATTCTTCCCGCGGTACGCTTTTCTTTCTTAAGACCTAACTGTCATTACTGTCAAAAAGTGAGTCTCTCTTAACCCTCGGTAACATCTTTTGTTTGACATCGGTCTATCAAATCCTAATGTACTTACCTTGAATTGACCTAAACCAAAGGAATTGGTTGTATGTAGTATATTTTAGAGTGTGGTTTTAATTAATAGAAGTGAAGTGTTTTGTGAACAGATGGTTTAAAAATAAATGTACATATTTTTTTCTAACCAGAAACCTTGAGTCAGTGTTTGTGTGAGTCACAGTAATTGCAGTCCTTTGTTTTTGTTTTTTTTGTTTTTTTATTTGAAAGAAACTACAGTTTAAACACAAGGCAAAAACTTTGGTTTCAAAAAGAAAGACAAAGAAAAAATCCTTACATCCTCTAATAATAATGATAACATCCAAAATATACAGGAGACAAGTGCAAGGACAATACAGATAAGAGACAAGGAGAAAGAAAAAAAAAGAGAAGGCAAGGTTCTCAGCATTTGCTTTCAAGTATCCCAAAATAATGTTACACATCCCACTCTTTTCTAACCTGTCGCAATCTTTCAATCGAGCACAAATTAGAAGTTGATTAGACATCTACTTTTAAGATCATGTTCATATAGTTTACAGTTGCATATACAAGTTTTATGTTTTTCCCTGAGATGCATCTGGCCCACCACCCATTCATATCATCATCTAATGGAGCAAACTTTCCAAGATGTAGTGTTCGTTGGATTACAGTTTGTTCACACTCGATTAGTAAGTGTTTTGAAGTTTTAATAGCCATTCCACAAAACCGACAGGTTATCTTTTAATGACTTGTCCTTTCTTTTCCAGAGCATTTCCTTTGTTTTCAAGTGGTTTGTCCTGAGCCTCAGAAATTGATCTCGATGGTGACGAGAAGGGCAGTGGATCAAATATCGCGGGTATATATTTAGTTTTTTGTAGTCATATCCCAAGAATTTAATTGAGTCCATCTTGTTTCGAGATTCTTGATTTATGATCCATGCCCAATTTTCAAATCTCTTCTTGGCATGTTGCGGGCGATTTAGTAGCTCTTGATTATTAATATCAGCTGCCTTCAAGAATGACCTTAATCGGTGGAACCAAAGACTGAGTAGGTTTTTGCTGTTTGGATCGTACTCGTTTCCAAATATTTGATATGCTGGCGATGGAAACTCTAGAGACATCTTTCACATTGCCGCAATAGAGTTCCATATTACTCTTGTATGTAGCGAGTTTATTGACAGTTCATGTCTCAGGACCGTCATAGATGTCGATTGTGGCAGTCTCAACACATATCGCCAGAATCGCCCTTCCAACGAATGCCAGATTTGCTCATTGACATTCCACCCCGCCTCAGCACCAAAGCTTATGATTGGCATAACATTTTGTAGGTAGAATTTGAGGACGGGTTCCAATGAAAACTTTCTGTATCTTCTATTGATTTTTGCTCCTTGCAAGGCAAGCATCTGCATTTTATTTTTCGATTCTTTCACCCAATGGTATTCGCAAACCGAGTTGTTAAATTGGATTCCCAAATATCTGATGGAGTCTACAGAGGCGATACATTCTCAAGCAACCGTCCACCTAAACGATTTGCCTTTCTTATTTTTTACGTTCCCAATTGACAACATTTTTGCTTTTGCTGTATTAATCTTTAGCTCATTGCTAACCATGTATTTGTGTAGGGATGCAAGTAATCGCTGTATTCCTATTTGAGTTCTGTCGAACAATACAAGATCATCTGCATATATAATGCATCTGATTGGGATCCGATTAACCATTGGTGGAAAACAATGGACTTCTGCAAGGTGGTTTGGCAGGTCGGCCAGGAAGAGCTCAGCAGCAAGAGGGCACCCTTGTTTGACTTTTGTGTTGCAATCGTATCTGATAGATCCCCACCAATATTTAGTCTTACTTTCATAGAGGTTTGAGTATGAAGTGCTATAATTGGTTCAAGTAGTTTTGCCGGACATTGCCATTTTGCCAATTTTGTCCAAAGTAAACCGCGATTTACACTGTCAAAAGCCTGTTTCATATCTACAAAGGCAAGATGAATTTTTCCATTTGCCTTCAGCGTTTCCAATTTCAAGATGGTAAGGATTAGCAGATTAACATCTACCCCGACACCTTTCGTGAATCCAGTTTGGCGGATGACTATAATCTGGGAGTCCTCAGCCCATTTCGCAAGATGTTTGCGTAGGTTCGATTCAAACATTTTTCCAATCGTATCAAGGAGGGCAATTGGACGATAGTCGATAGGATTGTTTTGGTTGTCCTTCTTGTGAATTGGAACCACTATTGCAGTGGTCCATGATTCGGGTAGTTTCCTTGACGCTGCAATATTTGAGTACAACTTGTCAATTAAGCGAGGCCAATCATGAGGATGTTTTTTAAGCAGCACATTTGAGATCAAATCAGGTCCGGCAGCGCGTGAATTTTTTAGTGCTGTTATTGCTCTCACAATCTCATCTAGTGACATTTTGACGGCCCATTGGGTTTCCTCCACATTTATTATATTCGTTGCCTCAAATGATGGTTTCTTAAAAACCGTTGAAAAATGCAATACCCAAGCATCTCCTGAGATTGTGTTTGTTGGCGTAGGTGTATGTTTTGAACATTCCTTGTTCAGGATCGGCCAAATTTCTCGCGTGTTCTTAGTAACAAGTAGGTTTAGCATTAATTCCGCCCGGTCTTGATCAACGATAATGGAGTGAGATTTTGCCCAATTTCGATATAGAGCACGTCTAGCTTTAACCGCTTCTTGCACATCTTTCCTCAGCATGCCTTTTTTTATTACTCTCAGATCTCTCTGCATTTTCTTTTTTTCCTTCATGCAAGGCTTTGCTGTATAGACGTTTATGTAATCGTCCATAACACATGGAAGAATTGGCATCAATGATGTAATCAGTCAACAGCGGAATATAGTCAATTCCCTGTCCAGCTGGAATATTCATAAGCTTAGTGCCAAGGTTGTGTATTTGGTTTCCGTTTACTCGAAGACTATTCCTGCCAGCATTCATTTCTATAGGCAGTTTGTAGGTGGTGTCGGATGTGGTCACATCCATCATACAACCAAATTTCAAAATACAATGATCACTATGTTTCATTTGTTGGATTTGAAGATCTATGGATTTTGATTCGATGTTTCTGGAGACCCATATATAATCGAGAATGCTATGGGATATTTCACGATGCCAAGCCGCTTTTGCAGGAACATCCCCTTTTGCAGAGCCATTTAACATTAAGAGGTCGCGAGTACTCATGGCGTTTTGCCATCGCTTGCCTCTTGCATCTAAACGATCTTTTGACAAGAGTTTATAGGCCTGCAAATTTTGATCGTACTGGAACCAGGTGCAGTTTAAATCTCCGCATCAGATCACATACAGGTTGTTATAAGCTAGCATAGACTCATCAATTAGCTGTGTGATTGCATTTACAAAATCATGTGTGCTGATTTTTGCGGGGTTCCAATATCCATTGACTATTAATAGATGCTTCCTGGACTGAGTACGTTCTTCCATCGTGTGAATAATTGTGCCTTGCACAAACGGATTTGGATTGACCGAAACTGGGGCCGACCATGATCGAGTTATTCTCACCATCGTAAGTAGACCAGAGATTGGACGCCCTTTAACATTTCTTACAGCTGGATTGAGCAAGGAGGTGAACCCAACGCGCGTTGGAGCATTGCATAGCCATGTTTCTTGTAAACAGAATGTAAACACATTTTCCAGAGAGATGTTAAAGTCATTAAATAGGTGTTTATATCCATGTGTGTTCCAAGTTAAGATCGTACATGGACTATCGTGATCTGTTATTCATGGCTAAGACGTGCAATGCTTGTTTAGGTTTCCTTTTTTGGCTGATAGTGAGTTTGACAGAGGTCGATCTTGACTTGTGTTCTGCGCAAGCCTCATAGATTTCCGTAAATTTACTGAGTCAACGCGCTCCAGGTTGTGTTGGGAAGTCTTTGTTCCTTTTTCTTCTCGTGAGATGCAATCCTTGTCGGGTTCAACCGAAATCTCAAATCCGAAGAATCGAAGATCTTCGCTGGCTCTTAATACAGTGTTTCGAACTCCTGCCGAATCAATGTATAGACAGACCCTCCAGCTTATAGCGATTTTGCGATCCCGCAAAAACGGCTGTTTTGTACAAAAACAACATCTTTAAAAAAAAAAAAAATCCTTTTTTTTCAAAGTAATCTGCACAAATTACTGTTTTCAAAGAAATAATACTCAGGGTGCCAGGTTCTCAACTTTTTTTTTTTTTTTTAAACACAAGAAATGAAATCACTTGCACCCCAAAAAAGTGCAGCCCAATCCACAAGGGACACATGAATGGGCACATTTTATATGTGCGCCCATTCAGATGGCCTTTTTCACCTCCTTCATCAAATAAAGTGGTGTTTCTGTCAATTTAAAAGCACATTCCTCATTACCAAGCAAGATGCACTTTTAAATGTGCAGAAATTGTAGGCACCGCTACGCGCATGGGATGTGGGGCTGCCACTGCATGACAGGGTCTTTCCTGACCCTGTCATGCATTTCTTTTAAGGTATGAACCGCTGCTGAGTCGCTTGCATTTCTGTTCCTCAAACAGGATAAAAATGCATTTTTTCGGTCGCATTTTACAGCGGCAGACACCTGGATTGCCTGTCCCTGTGAAAGGCGCTGGGAGCTTGCAGAACACTGTCGGGAGAGCGATTCTATTTAAAGTACTGCCCATTTTGATTACAAAAATCTATTGAATGTTACAATTTGACCAATTTCATCCAGTACTATTCGATCGATTTCTATAAATACTGAACATGTGTTGCGGAGGTATCACCCGCTCCCCATGTTCAGTATTTTTGCTCTAGGGTGGTTGCAGAAGTGTTTTCCCCTTTTTTCTCAAAAATTGGAGGCGGGGACAGAAAAAATAAAAAATAACGAAAAAGGAACCCTGCGGAGTCGGATCCGACCCGCGTTAGAGGGACGGATCTGGCACTGCAGGGTTGCAGGGGAAGCGGCAGCGACCAAGCAGTTAAGTAGGGGATGGGGTGGGGTGGTGGTGAAAGGTACATTTTGGATTGTTTGGCTGAAGTGCAAATCAATTCGCAGCAAAATTGACTAAGGTCAATTCCGCCGCAAATAATTACACTTCGGTCAAACAATCCAGAACACCATTCAAGGCAGCTGGCCAGGGCACAATTTACGCTACAGCTCAAGCCTGTGGAAATGCGCCGGTCACTTTTGAGAATAAGGTGACCTGCTCATTTCCAAAAATGGGTTCTCTAAAAATAGCATATCCTCCGTTCTTTTTTTAAATGCCCCATTATTTGAGGAACTGGGTCAAAATCTACATTTAAAAAAATTTAAAAAATGGTTACACTAGAGAGAGAGGGAGAGTGATGGGTGAGATGTGAAGTGATAGGCAAGAAAGCAAAGGGGGAGCAGTGGGTCGGAGGAGGAAGCGCTGCACAAGAGAGCAGAGGAAGCAGTGATGCGGTGGGCCAGAAATCTCAGAGCGAGCAGAGGTACAGAAAGTAGAGGGAGCGTGTGGTCAGTGAGCGAGAAAGCAAAGAGGAAGCGGATGGCCAGAAAGAGGCAGTGAGCTGCAGATTGGGAAAAAGGATGAGGGAAGAGTGCGATAGAATGGGAGAAAGGATGCAAGATGAAGCAGCAGCACAAAAGAATGAAGGACTGTATATTGCGGGAGGTATTGTAAAGTGTAAGGTGTGAGTTGGGAGTATGATTTGGAGTGTGGCAGAGGCTGGGCAGTGCAAATTGTGACTTGACAGTGTGACATGGCACGTGAGTATTTGTATGACAGAGTGAGAGGTTAAGAAATGCAAGTTGTGATGGAGAGTTGGTGAGATGTGTGTTGGTGAGAGAGGTGTTTGGGGGATTGGAGAACATAGAAGGGGAATATTTTCCGGATTACAATTGATAATGATCAAATTTAGTTAATACTATTAAATAGGCATGAACATTAAACCAGAAATGTAGCCAAATCAAACACTGTTCTGCCAAGCCAGAGACATCTGGGACTCTTCCAATTAAATTAATGCACAAGATGCATAATAATGATACCCTTGCTCTCTTGTAGCCTTGCACTCTGCCTATTTCCTGCAATGTGGCAATCTTAAACCCTCCAGTTAATACAAAATGTCCTGCAAAAATGCCGCAGTAAATAAAGGTTTGTGCTGCAAAATTTGCCATTTCATGCCGCAAAATTTGCCATTTCATGCCGCAAAATCCTGGAGAGTCTGTATAGAAGCACTTGGCCTGAATACTTTTCAGTTGCGTATTCTACAATATTTATGTCATCCGATTCGATTGTGCGCAACAATGGGATACATTTGAAAAGTTTCATTATGTTCGTTCGATTTAAATTAACTTCCGATTCATCGCTTTGAATATTTTGTAATCGTAGTTTGCAGCATTGCAATGGACTTTTGGTGACTTTGTTGGCATTAACTTGTTTTAAAGTGAACGCGCTGTTTGCGTTGATTTGCCGTGAATTTCGGATTTAACCTTTGGTCATTTGCGCGTTCATTAGGTTCATTAACTGCAGTGTCCTGCTTTCTGGGTAAAAGCTCGGACATAGTTTTCGCACAAGCCGTCTTAGTTTCCTTCGAGTTCAGGCCGCTTTCCCTCCTTGTTGCATGTTGATGTGAGCTAGAAGCAATGGACACCTCTTGATCATCATTTATCGAGTATGTGGATAAATCACACAGATCAATTGAAGAGGGTGCGTAAGAGGATCCATTTGTTTCAGAGTCAGATATAATTCTTCGTTTTTGAGCTGCTTTTTGCTTTCCGCTTGAGAGGTTTTTTTTATAGCCAAATCGGGCCTTTTAGTTTTGACTCCAGTGTCTCTTTGAAATAGGCTGGGCTTTGGTGGTGATACATTTCTTATAGATTTCTTTACCTTTGTGTTACCAGGCCTTTTGCCCATCTTTGCTGTTTTTCGTACTTCAGCGGTGCCTACTAATAGCAATCAGATTTTTAGAATTTGCTATTGGTATTATAGGTCTTGCTGTGCCAGTAAAAATACCAAATGACAAGAAATGTTTCTCTGGCAGAATCAATGGCTCTTGGATGGGCGCCACACATTCGATTCCTCCGACTCCTTCACTTCCCTCGTCATTGTCCGTGCCGGCGTTAGGAGGTTGTTGTAATCCCTTTGCATTTTTGATATTCTCAGCAGGTAAACTTTTGGGACAGCCAGACCCGTCCACAGGTTTAGATATGGTTGAGATTTGCTGAAGCTCAACAGGGTGACCATTGGACAAGGAATCCTTGCCAATTTGATTTGTATTGGCCTCGGAGTCTGCAGCCGCATGCGCCGTATTGGATCCTTCTATGTTGGTATGTTTAGTACATTTTCCAGTACAAACAGCAGCCTCAGGGCCATGCTTTTTTCGCATCCATTTGATAGCTTCCAAGAGACCTTCAGTTAGGTTGTCATTTTGGCAGTGGTGTCGAGCCACTAGGTCGCATAGCCTTTGCTGCCACTGTATAGTTCGTTCAGCTTCAGCTTGTATTTTGTTTTTAAGCAAGCAATTGAAATTTTCGATTTGCTCTAATTTTAGGTTCAAGTTTGATAACATTGCTCCTTGGTCATGAATTGTGTCTCTTAGGGCTTCATACAGTTTCACAAAAGGAATCATGGCTAAAGATGATGCTGCCAACCCATTGTTATGGATTTACATTGCAGCTGCAGATGATAGACTAGCCTTTGCGGGTGCATGAGAGATATTTTCTGCCCCAATACTTGAATGATTTGAAAGCTCCTCTTTTGGCATTTGGGATTCGGATAGAAGCCCATTGCTCTGAGCTGACAGTGGTCTTTTTGCATTGTGTTGCTTCCTTGCAAATCGCCATTGGAGTGCTCGTCTTATTCTTCGCAAGTTCTGAGAGACCGATAGTCACCAAGTCACCAAGTCTTTTTAACGAATCAGGGGTTTTATGTTTATTATTTTTTTCAGCCAATGCCTCTGCATATAGAGCTGATGATTCTGGGACAGTGAGCCGTTCCGGGGAATGCCGGCTTTCCGTCATAGTTGTCGGTTTGGGAGGCTGATGTAAATTGGTCTGACAAAACTATTTTGTTTTGTCCTGCAATAAAGGTCCCGTGCCTGTCGTTGCAACCACAGCCTCCATTTTTTTCGGCTGGTTAAGATTTTGTCAGTGTCTCCTCGATTTGATGAGGCGCGGGGTGTTCAACTTAATTTGTGTCGTTGATGGGTAAGGCTAGAAATTTCAGTGGTCGTCTCACAAAAGGCTCTTGAATACACTTATTGAGCACTGCATGATAACGTAGCACCTTTTTCCCACTAGGCGCCAACCCAATGTCTTTTATTACCAGTGCGTCCATCAGTTTGTGCCCCTCTTTAGCCGTTTGCGACCCTTTATCAGCTAAAGTAGGGATGTCCTCAGAATTGTTTTCCATCTCACGTACATCAGCTTCATCTCTCTGGCCTTCAAATAATGTCATATCAATGAAGTTATTTACAGCTGCAGAGGCACTTGCAGTATGTGTGCCTTGGATAGGAATATCCAGTGTGTTGGGCCATGAGCCTTGTGCGCATTGTAAATTGGTTTTATCAGATTCGAATGTTGATACCAATATTAGATCAGCGTCGGTAATTTCAAAAGGTGAATAGAAGAGGTCAGGAGTATCAGGACTGATTGTCACTTTCCTTATTTCAGGCATCAGATTAGCGATTGGTTCCAAATTATTTAGGGACAACAAGGCGGCTTCAGGTAGCACTATTGGGGCAGACAAGTCTTGCTCCAAGGCTTCTTACTCAACGTCAATTTCATCACCTTTATGTTTTTTGGGTAGCATATCGGGGAGCGCCCGTGGCGTGAATTCCGGGCTAACTTCAACAACATTTTCGCCGTTTTCACCATGAGTGCCAGTGACCGCAGCACCCATAGGCTTGGGAGCTTTGTTCACCGGCAAGGTAACAATCTGTTTGCTTACCTTACCATTCGATGCATCAGCTTTATTTGCTGCCGTCCAGGGGTTCAACATGCGGCGTTGTTGCAGTGTTTTGTGCCGGGTTTGTGGACCCAGTTTTTTTGAGTCTGCCATGGCGGCCTGGGGCAGACTGGGAACTCGCCACCGAACTCTGCGCCACGCTC
Source organism: Ambystoma mexicanum (assembly GCF_040938575.1). Classification (NCBI taxonomy): domain Eukaryota; kingdom Metazoa; phylum Chordata; class Amphibia; order Caudata; family Ambystomatidae; genus Ambystoma; species Ambystoma mexicanum. The sequence goes on along the minus strand of NC_090921.1, from coordinate 773,950,725 downwards.
CACGCTTCCAAAGCGGTTATATCAGTGGACACAAACGCAGGACTGTTCACGTCGTGCAGCTCCTCTGTAATTGTAGGCGCTGAAGCCTGCGCTCTCCCGCAACAAAGCCCTGTAGAGGAACAACACCCTTGTGCAATCAATAGTACCACTATAACTGTGTAGTACAGGCTTGTACCAAAGGTGAAATTGTACTGCCACTTGTAGACTTAATCAACTGTAGTGTTCCCTAAGGGTACTGCGGAGGATTCTGCCTAACAGTCAGCCCCAGAAAAATGTCAGAGGGAAGCCCTAAAAACAACCCTGTGTCACTGCACTGAAGTGGTGCACTTGGAGTAGGTGAGGCTCCAGTGGCCAAGATCACACAAACAGTAAAAATACACACAGTAAAACACATGTAAGAGTGGGAAAAAGGCTCACACTCTTACCAGGTGAAGAAAATAAACCCTAGAAATCCAGCAAAGCTGCTGAGGGACTCATTAGGTAAGGGGAATCAGCCTTTTATTGGGAATTCTCCCTAACACCTGCGTGCAGAGGACAGGCCCACCAGGAGGGCTGTCTTAATGGTGACCAGTCAGATGTCCGCAGACGCCATTGGCTCGAATGGTTTATGCGCCAGGGCACCCAGGACAACATTGAGGTCCCACACCGGGTGTGGCTACTTGATAGGCGGGTAGAGCCTGGTCAGGCCCACCACGTGTCTAAACCACTGGGTTGGAGGAGGCAAACACCTCCTCCTCTGAGTTCCGGTAGGCTCCGATGGCCGCTAAATAGTTGTGGCATGTGTCTATCTGCACCCCCGAGTGAGCGAGTGCAGAGTAGGATAGCACATCGTCCAACGTGCAGGTCAGTGGATCAACCTCTTTTGAAGCCGCACAGTGACAAAACTTGCTACTTTTGCTTTTGAACTGGCCCCTGGTAGCATCACTCTGCGCGATGTACGATGTCCAGTTTCGACTGACGGAGGCAGATGTGTGTTCAGGAACCACGCTGCAAGGGCTAACCTCTGAGGGGCGGGGTGGATGACCGTGCCTCCCTGCTGGGATAGTAGGTGAGCTGAGCCCAGCAGAAGATGCATCGCGGGCTGCTCCGACAGGCTGAGGAGTTCCGAGAACCACAGACTTGCTGGCCACCAGGTAAATATGAGGATGATCCGTAGTTGTTTGGATGCCCGGATCCTGCATACTACCCTGTGGACGAGGGGAGTGGGAGGGAAGGCATACGTGTGCATGTTGTTCCACTGAATCTGCATCATGTAGCCCAGTGAGTAAGGACACAAACTGGGGGCACCTCCTGTTGCACCAGGTGGCGAAGAGATCCACTTGAGGATGACCCCCACCTGCTTAAGATCCCCTGAAGGACCTGTGGTCCAGTTGCCACTCGTGAATTGCTGTCAAGTGCATGCTGTTTTCCAGGGCCCACTCCCAGATGTTGACTGCTAAGGTGCATAGGGGAGGGGACCTGGTGCCCCCCTGCTTGTTGATATAATACATGCTGGTGGAGCTGTCCGTTTGAATGAGGACCGACTTACCACTGATCATCGGGAGGAAGGCTTTGAGAGAGAGACAGATGGCCATCAACTCCAGCCAGTTGATGTGTGCCTCCTGGTCCTGCCGGGACCATACTCCATGGACACTGTGGCTTTCCAGTGTAGTTCCCAAACCCTCCAGGGATGAATCCGTGGTGATGACCTGTTGAGCTGGTGGACGAAGGGGCCTGCCTCTCCGCAAGTTGCTGTCCCTGCTTCACCAGACCAGATCCTGGTGGAGATATGGTGGGATGTTGACTAGTTCCACCTGGGAACCCTTCTCCTGATTCCAGGACTACATTCCATTCCATTGCAACTACAATCTCCTCATTTTGAGTCTCGTGTGAGGCACTGCCAGGAGACATGCTGCCATAGTGCCCAAGAGGTGTTGGTAACACCATGCCTAGGTCACCGCTCTGCTTAGAAAGCGCCCCATGCCCCTCTTGATGGCTGTGATCTTGTCCTCTGAGTGAAATATCCTCTCTGAGCCCGTATTCCAAATGAGGTCCAGGAACGTCAGACTGCATGCGTTCCAGCTGTGATTTCTTGAGATTTATGGAAAATGCCAACTCGTGTAGTGTAAGCATGAGGGCAGAGGCTGTGTGGTGGACTGGCTCTGGAGATACTGCCCTGATGAGCCAGTCGTTTAGGTATGGATAGATGTGGTGACCCTGGGCCCCGAGGGGGGCAGCCACCGTGTTCATCAGTCTTGTAAAGACCCTGGAAGACAAATTGAGGCCGAAGCGTAGAGCTTTGTATTGGAAGTGGAAGCCCATGATCCTGAACCTCAGAAAGGACCGATGAGTCTGCCAGACTGAGATGTGCAAGTAAGCATCCTTCGGATCCAGGGAGCACATCCATTCTCCCCTGCACAATGGGCCTCATTACGATTGTAGCGGTAAGGCAACAACGGCGCCGGTACTGCTACCGGCAGCGTTGTTACCATGCCGCCACATTAAGAGTGCTACTCGCGGGTGCCGCTCTGCGTGCCTGGTCAGACCAAGCGTGCAGAGTGGCACCCGCGAGCAGAACCGGATGGTAGCAACGGTACCGTTATGAACGGTACCGCTGCTACCATCCTCCCCGTTCCCATCAAGCCCTATGGGGGTTCAAATGGGAATGGGGACGTACCTGCTCCGGGTCCCGCGCAAGGGGAATTACCGGGCCCGCCAAGGTCGGAATGGCCTGGTCATTCCCCAGGCCATTCAAGTTCAAGAGTAACCATCTTGAACTTTTGAAGAAGTTGAAAAGGTCCAATGCAACTCTCAGGCCAGCCTGGTTCTTCTTGTGTATGGCAAAAAGCCCAGACCCCGCTGGGAGGCTAGGACTTCTTGCACCGCCTGACTCTCTACAAGCGAGCATATTTCCGCCAACAGAGTTGTTGTTGTCCCAATCTGTGGGAACTGAGGATAGAGGAGTGGGAGGGATTGGTAGGCGGTAGACCGTGGATACCACAGATCGGATCCAGGGGTCCGCAAACCTTTTGAGCCAGCATTGGTAGTGAAGGGCAAGCCTGCCCCCCACCGGAGACACGTGGACCTGGATGGGCGCGTCATGCCTTCTATTCGTCTGAGGCTGAGTTAGAGGAAGGGGACTGCAAGAAGCTTTTGTGTGCTGCCTTGTGTTGCTTGTGCCAGTGCTGGCTGGGGGACCCGTCAGGTTGCCTGGACCGTCGTTCTTGGAAACCCTGGAACCCACCGAAGGACCGACCCTTGTCTGAACGCTGGTGCATCTGGGAATACGTGATGATGGATAAGTATTTTGCAGTCTGGGAACTGTTTTTCTTCTTATCCAGTTCCTCGTCCGTGGTGGAATTGAAGAGGTCGCCACTCTCAAAGGGAAGGTCCAGTATGTGTTCCTGTATGTCCAGGTTGAACTTAGTTGCCCGAAGCCAGGCCGTCCTTCTCATGTCTGTAGCGATGCAGATGGCACGGCCAGAGGTGTCAATGTGAGCCACTGAAGACTCCATTATGTCTTGGGCGACAATCTTGGCCTGGGCCAGCCCCGCCTTGAAGCGTGCCTGACTTTGCACCGGAGGTTTCGGAAAGAAGTCAGCGATTTCCCACCAAAGCCGCTGATTGACAGCTGCAATCATAGCGTTCACATTAGACTGACGCAGATGGAGGGAAGCGTTGGAGTACATGTTCTTCCCGTATCCGTGTACTTGCAGGGTTTTCTCCTCCTTTCCCAGTAGTGGCGAGGTGGATGTCGCCAAAGACGATTGCGGCTTGGAGTAGATCAAAGCTGCGGCGATCACTGTGGAGTGTGGCTGAGGGTGTGCCGACAACAAGAGGGGGTCGCCCTTCATCTGTCTAATTTTGGTGTTGAAGTGTTGAGGCGCCTGTTGGTAGGCTGCGCCGAATGGGGTTTAAGCCATCACTTCTTGGCCAGCACGACCACGTCCTTTTGCGTCGGAATCCCCGCTCTAGCCAGGGGGTGTAGAGTGAGGACCTCTGCCAAGACCCCCTTCTCTGGTTGTTCCACCTCGGGCTGAGGAAGCCTCAAATATTTGGCCAGGCCGGCGAGCAGCTCGTGGAAGGCCTTGGCCGACGATGGCGTGTCCGGGTCCTCCTCTTCATCCGTGTCAACCATGGTGTCCTGTTGATCTGGAGCCGCAGGAAGAGTGCTGTGTGCCTGGAACTGTAGCGTACTGACTGGAGCCGGTGGCTGTTGCAGCGGCTGTGGTGGTGCTTGCGTAGTGGGTACTGGCACGGGCAGCGCTGGAACCAAGGGCAGAGTGGCCGTGGGTGCTAGCGGCAGAACCAGAGCGAGCATGTCCTTGATCACATCCCTGATGATGACACCCATCTGCGGAGACTAAGAGGTGCGGGCATGGACGCGGGGCCCTGAGGGTGCTGAGGTCTGGATACACACTGATTTACAGTCTGCGGGGTGTACCTGCCCTGTGGCAAAGAAGGTTATGCCGTGGCCCACATGCCTGGTCAAGATCAGTCCTACCTGTTCCCCAAAGGTGGATGGTGTCCGACGAGCCGCCACCTTATCTGGCCTGGCGGAAATCTTGTCGGCTGCATGCCACGTGCCGGCGCCGTGGCGCTTGCCGTGCTCGGCTGTGTCACCGGTAGTGCTGCGTACAGGCGCCCCCTCAGACATTTGTCTGGTACGAGAGCATAGCCCCTCGGGTGTAAACCCTGCATGAGAGAATCTTGCAGTCCCTCAGTGCCCTCACTGGAGGAGTCTTGCGACCCCTCGGACTGACGGCCGGTAGCTGTAGCAGCCTCGGTTCCTGCACTGGTACAAGAACCTGAAAAGGTCCCTCCAGCTCATGTGCTTCCTCAGGTGGTCCTGGGGAAGGAGTCGCCTTTGCGGGTGTGGATGAAAACAGAGCCCCTACCTTGGGCCTGGACTTGTGCTTGAGGAATTCCTTCAAGTCCTTTAGATGCGACTTTCCGAAGAGCTCCCTCCACCGAGCGAACATGTTCTTCAGAGTGTGCGGTGCAAGCGCGGCGCGTGCGGTTCAGCCCTCCCACCTGTGGTCAGGGCCAAGGCAGAGAGCGTGGGGGTCGGACGTAGGGAAGAGCCCCTCGCAGGCTGAACACCCGCTGAAGCCCGCCGACATCGACCTGGTCTGGGCAGGAGAGTGGCGCCAGAGGACAGAGTATCTGATTGAAGACCAGAAGAAGACAACAATAAAAGACTTCTCTGGGCAAGAGCGCGTGGAATTACTATGCCGGAGGCCTAAACCAAGAGTGCTGGTGAAAGCGGTCCGTTCCCGTCAACGCAGAAAAGAGGATTGGGGAATGGCGCCGGTGGGCGGAGTCAGGGGAGAGCATGCTACCAGGCCCGCGCCCCCACGCAAATCTAAATTTAAAGGGGAATATTTTTTTCTGGTGAAAAAGGTTCTGTCTCCCGTTCCTAGCGAGGGACACCCATCCAGGATAGAGGAAAGGGGACGGGACGTAGGAATAACTTCAGATTGAGCAACGACCGCCAAATAGAAAAAAGACACTGCGAGAAAAGGACAGAGGAACCGTCTTCTCCTACCTGATAGACAAACTATGGAACTCAATACTGAAGCAAATAAGAACGGAGGACCACCTGACATTCAGAGAACGACTAAAAACCTTGCTAGTCAACTCACCGAGATAAACAGACGTGTGTCACAACAAACCATACTCCTCGACTAAAGCAAATGTGACAATACAGAATTAAAAACCTACAATAAAACTACTCAATACCCAGAGATCACCAGAAGCCAACAAACCAACCCCCCCTTTTTTTCCATCCGCCCACATCTCTCACGTACTACACATGCCAAGAAGACTAGTGAAACAAGCCACCAAAACATGAAAACCACAGACCCCTTTCTAATCAAGCTACAAACCTAATATCTGCAGACAAACAACTCAGTTCCGGAAACCACCTTTTCAGACACAAGTCCACTGCAGTGTTCAATTCAACATAACATAACCTTGCTAAAACATTGCATCCCTATTCCAATGTCAGAATTCTTTTCTTAAGATAACTTATCCCCAGGATGCCTTGTTAACAATAGTATGGCTGTTAAGTATTCTCTATATGTCTAATCACTGTGCAGTTATCTAGGAATGCACCTTGCACTACTTTGATTGTCTAATCAGAAACCAAGTCTTGTTGTCGAACACTGCTCCATCATTGTCCATGGTAATATGTAGCCCTACTGATTTACATTTATTAAGTGCACTTTAGGGCAATGTTCTTGATTTCCCTTTGTTTTATACATGTTGTTTATTTTTTGTCTGAGCGATCTGAAGCAGTCCGCTGCAACTTTACAACATGTCAAAATAAATAAAAGAGGGCATAAAAATGATGCAAACACCAAAAACGAAGAGAAGGGAGGCAGGGAAACACTGGGAACTACTAGAATGAAGAGTGGGAAGAGGACTCAAGTAGGACCCCGAAGTAAGAGGAATGGAAGGGATTGAAGAGTAGAGGTGCAAAAAAAAACAGAGTAACGTAAGCTAATATTACCTGTGCAGAATCGATGACGGCGACAATCATATTTAGCAGCTCACCACTACGCAGAGTTTCATCTGGGAACTGCAAGGAAGGAAATAATGATGAAGCTTTAGAATGCAGACAGAGGAGTGGTTGAAATAACACAAAGTCAAACAGGAGAGTAAGAAAGAAGGAACAAGTTACTTACCTGTAAGTGCTGTTCTCCAGCACGGGTCTGGCATGGATTCACATGCTGATGAATATACCCCGTTGTCAGGCTGGGTATCCTCGGTAAAGAAGAAATCAGTTTCAGTTTTATTTCTGAACTGTCTTTCCCCTAACAACCAATCACTGAGCTCTGGGTCATACTGCCGCTAGCCAGTGACTGCCCTCTACCTATTTGCCTCCTCAGGCAGCCATCTTCAGATTTGGTAGCACGTAAAGTGGCAGTAGGACCAAGCGAAGAGCCACAGAGGGGTAGGCGGGAAGGCGTTGCATGTGAATCCATGCCAGACCCATGCTGGAGAACAACAGTTACAGGTAAGTAACTTGTTCCTTTTCCAGCATGGGGTCTGGCATGGATTCACATGCTCATGAATAAAGAATACATAGCAGTACACACATGCACAATACACACATGCACAACCACGGGAGGTGGCACGGCTCAACATAAGCATCTCTTACCTCCTCACCAGGCTCACCTTCAAGTGAACCGGTTGCGCAGCACTGCTTGGCTGACTCTGGACTCCTCCCTGGAATCCCTGTCGATGCAGTATAATTTCGTGAAGGTGTGCGTCGACTTCCACATAGCAGCCCTGCAGATGTCCAGCAGGGGCATACCGGGCAGGAAAGCCATTGTAGCAGCGATCGCCCTGGTTGAATGGTCTCTCGGATTGTCTTGGCAGACTGACATTGTCTCGGAGCAATCTAGCTAGGACACGCCCAGAGCGCTCAACCTCTCTGTAACTGCGAGCGGAGCGTGGATCATCGATGAACTTCCGTTCACACTCTGCGTGGGTGCAGGCGCATCGAGCTCCGTGCCCATATCAATAGGAATGGCGGGCAACTGAGAGGAAGTTTATTGGGTTTCAAAGGTGGCGAGACGGGTTTCACTCTCTTCGATTTCCCTCCGGATCACCCTGAGAATCCCTGTCTCTTTGGAGATTGCAATAACCCTGATATACATTTTGAACGTCTCCCAGGGGGTGGCTTGCGAATCAACAGACCCAGTGTTTAGGGTCAAAAAGTCATCAATGGAGGTCCCCAGTTCAGTTTCAAAAGCAATATCAAGCAGAGAGTGGTTTCAACCTCCATGAGTTAATCCCCGGTTTGTCCGCACCCCACCCAAGGGAGACTGTCACCGAGGGAGTGGTCTGAGAAAGTTCTGGGAAGGATAGACCTATGGGTAATGGTCCTGACAAGTATATCAGAGATAAGCCATCTGTCAATGCGCGAATGCGAATTGTGCACTGAGGAATAAAAGGATTAACCTCGGGAGTTGGGATGAATCAGCCTCCATGCATCAGTAACCTCTAGCTGGGTCTGTACCTCCAAGATGGTTCTGGCTGCCCTGGAGAGTTGGCGGGGACTAGAGGCCGATCCATCAAGGTCTATGTCTAAAATCGTGTTAAAATCGCTGCCCCAGAGGATAGGGACCATGGGGAATCCAGCAAACAGGGAGGACAGGTATGAATAGAAGTCAGGGTCATCGATGATTGGACCACATATGTTTAGTACGACCTCTCTGCCCACCAGGGTCCCAAATAGTAGCACATAGCGCCCCAGGGGGTCTATCTGTGTCGCTTTAGGCTGACATTTTAGGGATTTATGGATTAAGATCAGGACACCACGGTTTTGGGTGATGTAATCTGTGTAGTAGCGTTGGGGGCCCCATGATCTTCGAACCTTTCACAACCGCTGGACAAGGCATGCTTTTCTTGCAAAAACAGCAGTTTAACTGTGTCGTTCGATATAAAAAAGCATTTTACGCATTTTGGCGTGATTACCCAATCCCCTGACCTTCCAGCTCATGCATACAATACAATTATCAGCCATTAAAACGGGAGAACAGCAATATTAGACAATAGCCCATTTCGGTGAATGACCTACAGGGTCTAGACCAAACGCGCAGGGGCTTCGATCTGGCAATACCAAACTTGATACATTCAAGTGCTCGGGTTCTCAGTCACAGGTCAAGCATTTTATCAACTTTACACCCCCTCCCAAACCACCCATCCCCCAATAAGATGGGTAACATCCCAAAAAACCTTTAACTGAATGACAAGCATCTGCAGCATCGCTTGGGGGGCCGTGCGTCGGCCATGAGCAGCTATACCTCTGGAGTGGGGTGTTAACTAGGCAGTACGTGGTGCATAATATTAAATCAATACATAAATGTTGAGACGCAGCACTTGTGGGGCGAAGCTGGATGACAGTCGATCTGACGAGGTCAATGGTATGCAAACAAAGCAGTCATCCAGGTCTAGCTCCGTATTTGGTACTATTAGACGTTGACAGAACATAAGAGCTAAAGAACAAGACTCGTGGGTCAGAGCTGGATGACAGCCAATCTGATGCGTAAAGTGGAATGTAAGGAACAAGTTACTTACCTGTAACTGTTGTTCTCCAGCATGGGTCTGGCATGGATTCACATGCTCATGAATATTCCCCGTCGTCAGGCTGGGAATCATCGGTAAAGAAAAAATCAGTATCAGTTTCGTTTCTGATCTGTCTTTCGTAGTAGTAACCAATCACTGATCTCTGCGTCATACTGACCACAGCCAATGACTGCCCTCTACCTAAGCCCCGCCTCTGGCAGCCATCTTCAGATTTTGGTAGCACGTGAAGTGGCAGTATGACCAAGTGAAGAGCAGCAGAGGGGTAGGCGGGAGGGTTTGCATGTGAATCCATGCCAGACACATGCTGGAGAACAACAGTTACAGGTAAGTAACTTGTTCCTTCTCCAGCATGGGGTCTGGCATGGATTCACATGCTCATGAATAAAGAATACATAGCAGTACACACATGCACAACCACGGGAGGTGGCAAAGGCTCAACATTAAGCATTACATCAAACTCAACATTAAGCACTCTTACCTCCTCACCAGGCTCACCTTGGGCGAACAGGTTGCGCAGCACTGCTTGGCCGACCCTGGACTCCTCCCTGGAATCCCGATCGACGCAGTAGAATTTCGTGAAGGTGTGCGTCGACCTCCACGTAGCAGCCCTGCAGATGTCCAGCAAGGGCACACCAGATAGGAATGCCGTGGTAGCTGCGATCGCTCTGGTGGAATGGGCTCTCGGACGGCCAGGCAGCGGTCGGTTTGCCAACCGATGACAGTACATGATACAGCCGGAGAGCCATCTGGAAATGGAAGCCTTCGAGAGAGCCTTCCCCTGATTGACAGGTCCAAAGTTCACAAAGAGTTGTGACGTCTTCCGAAAACACTTCGTGCGGTCCACGTAGAACTTCACCGCTCTAGCCACATCCAGCGAGTGCAAAGTCCTTTCAGCCGGCGACGAAGGCGACGGGAAGAAAACAGGCAACACCAAGGGTTCGTTGAGGTGGAAGTCCGACGGTGCCTTGGGCATGAAGGAGGGGTGCGTCCTGAGCACTACCCTCGTGTCGTGAAAAGTCAAGTACGGGGCCTTGCAGGAAAGGGCCTGGATCTCTCCCACCCGTCGTGCGGAGGTGATGGCCACAAGAAACGCTGTTTTTCACGACAAGAACTTCAACGGAGCCGAGCGCAGAGGCTCGAACGGAGGTCCCATGAGCTTGGTCAGCACCACGTTGAGCTCCCACGCCGGGGCCGGAGCCCTCACCGGCGGTAACGATCTGAACAGTCCCTTCATGAATTCTTTCACCAGACGATGAGACCACAAAGACGTCCGCCCTGTGGTTCTGGTGTATTGGGAGATCGCAGCAAGATGAATCTTGATGGACGCGTGCGCCAGTCCAGCCTTGGCCAGCGTCAGTAGGTACGGCAGTACTTGGGGAGCCGTAATCCGTAGAGGGTTCATCTTCTGTGCGTGGCACCAGACAGAGAACCTCTTCCATTTGTGTCCGTAGCATTTAAGAGTTGAGGACGCCCTGGCCTTTGCAAGAACCTCTCTGCAGTCGGCCGGTATGTCGTATCCTCCAAACTCTAACGCTGCAGGAGCTAGGCCTGCAAGCTCAGCGACTTCGGGTCGTGATGGAGGATGGTGCCTCCTTCCCTGGAGAGAAGGTCCACGTCCACTGGCAGCTTGATTGACGGGGACGCTGACAAGTCTAGAAGGTCCGGGAACCATATCTGCCTCGGCCACGCAGGTGCGACGAGGATCATCCTGCACCGTGACCTCTTGAGCTGGTTGATGAGCCGGATCAGCAATGGCAATGGAGGGAACGCGTATAGAAACAGGCCCTCCCAGGGGAACGAGAAAGCATCGCCCATGCTCCTCGGCTGGGGAAACCTGCTGGCGAACCTCCGGCACTTGGAGTTCGTCGCCATCGCGAACAGATCGATCTGGGGTGTGCCCCACCGTCGGAAGAGGCGGTCCACTAGATCCTGTCGTAGTTCCCACTCGTGGCACGAGCGCAGCTCTCTGCTGAGCGAGTCGGCGATGGTGTTTTTTTATCCCTGCCAGATGAAACGGCACCAGAAACATCCCTTGGGAGACGGCCCAATGCCACAGATCCTGCGCCTCCTTGGACAGGGCTGGGGACCTGGTTCCGCCCCGTTTCCTGATGTAGAACATGGTGGTGGTGTTGTCGGTGAAGATCCTCACCACCTTGCCCTTGAGGGACGGAAGAAAGGACCTGAGGGCCCAAAACACTGCACGTAGCTCCAGGACGTTGATATGGAGGGACTTCTCCGTCGGAAGCCAAAGGCCTCTCGCGTGCAGATTTTCGGTGTGCGCTCCCCACCCTTCCAGGGAGGCATCTGTGGTCACTGTCTCCTGGTGGCCGGGGGTCTGGAAGTCCATACCCGCCGTCAGATGCGCGCGGGTGCCCCACCACCGGATCGCTCGTCGGAAACTCTCGTCGAGTGTGATCCTCTCCTCGAAGCTGCCCGTCGTCTGGATCCAGCACGCGTCCAGGAACTCCTGCAACGGGCGCATCCGGAGCCTGCACAGGCGGATGAGGTAAATGCAAGAAGACATCATTCCGAGGAGGGTCTTGATGGACCTCACTCTGGCCGCGTCCGCAACCAGCATCCGCTGCACCTTGCCCAAGATGGCTCTCGTCCTTTCCTCCGACGGAGAGGCCAGAAGCGACACTGTGTCGAGCTTCGCTCCCAGAAACAGTGCGTCTTGCGCGGGCACCAGGTGGGACTTGGCGTAGTTTATGGAGAATCCCAGGTCCGTGAGTAGTTGGACGGTCCTTGCTGTGTGCTCCACGGCGAGCTCCTTCATCTTCCAGGTAGGGGTAGACGTGGATCCCCTCTCGGCACAGCCGCGCCGCCACCGGTGCGAGGCACTTGGTGAACACCCTGGGTGCCGACCTCAATCCGAAGGGAAGGGCTCGGAACTGGTAGTGACGCCCTTGGACCACGAACCTGAGAAACTTTCGATGTCCCTTTAGGATGGGAATATGGAAGTAGGCATCCTCCAAATCCAACGACGACAGGAAATCGCCCTCCTCCAGTTGACCCAGGACGTGTTGGAGGGTGACCATCCGGAACTTCTGTGCCTTGATGAACTTGTTCAGTCGTCGTAGTTCCAGGATGGGACGCCATCCTCCCGTCTTCTTCTTCACGAGGAAGTATCTTGAGTAAACTCCGGAGCCCCGAAGCCTCTTTGGGACGAGCTCGATGGCGCCCTTCTTGAGCATCGCCTTTACCTCCAAGAGAAGTTGAGGGACGTGATGTTCTTTCCTGGACACAGGGGGGACGCGCGGGAACCTCTTTAGAAACTCGAGCGCGTGACCCTGAGCCAGGGCGTCCAGCACCCAACGGTCGGTGGAGATGGACTCCCACACGCTGACGAAGCTCGCCAGCCGGCCTCCCACCGGGGTGCTTCGGTGGGGGCCCAACCCCACGGCCGGTTCAGTCCTGTTTAGACGAGGCTTTGCCGCCTTGTCCTCCTTGGCGACGACGGCGGGGTCCACCTGACTTGCCTCGTCCCCTGTAAGCTTCCTGTGGCGACAAACGGGCCGCTTGACGGTAGGTGGAAAATCTGCCGCTGGAACCTTTGGAGGCACCCTGTTTGCCTCCGCCGCTCCGAAAGGGCGGCTGCCGTTGCTGGAGAACCCCAAGAGCCCGGGCCGTCTCCGTGTCTGCCTTGATGGCTTGAAGGGAGTCTTCCACTGTTTTCCCAAACAGGTTGTTTCCGTCGAACGGCATATCCAAGACTCTGGTCTGCACGTCCTGACGGAAGTCAGTAGCCTTGAGCCATCCACGCCGCCTAAGGCACACGCCGTTACCCAACTGGCGAAATCCAGTGTCAGCGATGTCCGTCGCAATTGTAATGGCGTGGTCCGACGCCACCTCTCCTTCCTGCAAGATCTCTAGGGCTTCCGCCCTCTTGTCGTCTGGTAGGAAGTCCAGCAGGGGGGCCAGTTTGTACCACTGGCGGGCTACGATAGCCAAGGCGTTGGCCGCCTTAATCGTCGTCGCTGCTGACGAGATGACTCTGCGTCCCATCGTATCTAATTTCTTTCCCTCGCCGTCCGGCGGGGAGGTCGACGTAGAGGCCGCGCCCCCCCCCGCTTTCGTCCTGGCCGCCGCGGAGACGACAGAGTCCAGGGTCGGCTGTGCCCGAAGGCACAAGGGGGCCGCGTCCGGGACCCGGTACTTCTTCTCGTACCGATCCCTTCTAGCCAGCGTCGTGGATGGGTTCTTGAGGAGGGCGAGGCCCTCATCCCAAATATCGTCCAGTAGAGGTACAGAGAAGACCGTCTTCCTCTTGGCCTCGCGCCGTTGATAAAGGAAACCTTCCTTCTTATCTTCCGGGCAGAGCTGGAAAAGCTCGGATGCCCTGGCGATCATGGAGTGAAACGATCCAATCTCGTCGGGCGGGGAAGCCCGGGTGGGAGGGGACGACGGCAGATCCTCGTCGTAAACCTAGTCGTCTGTACCCGTCGCGGCGTCAGTCCCTGTATCATCCCCACGTGTCGTGGACGGGGAGGAGGGCTGAACAGGGCGCGATGGCTGAAAAGGAGGTGGAGGATGAATCCTTCTTCTCTTAGGGGGAGGGCTCCCAGAAGGGCCTGGCTCCGGGTCCCCCGTCGGGAGCGGTTCCTCCGCTGGTGGTAACGGCAGTCTCGTCCTTATCTCCGAGCATAAGGACTGTATAGCCAACAAAATGGCTGCAGAGTTGTCGTGCGGCACTGGTTGAGGGGAGTCCGACGGGCGGTCAGGAGCCCCGTCGGCACCCTCGATGTTATCGTCGTCTCCTACGTCGGGGTCCCTCCCGACGGGCTGGTCTTCTTCCACGCCAACGCCGTGGCTCAAGACTTCGATCAGCTCTTCCTCAGAGGTTGAAGCCGAATCCACGACGACCTCCTGCCCCCCCTTTTTCTTCTCCGTCGGAGGTTTCACGGGGGTCCTGTCGATGGGCATAAAAGAGGACTCCCTCCGCGGTGGCAGGGAGACTGAGCCCCGAGGTCGCCACCACTGGTGTAGCCTCCACAGGCTGAGCCAGGGCCGCCGTGACTGTCTTGATAGAGGCCTTGGCCGGATGGATTAAGGATTTCACCACCTTAGGTGCGCTCACCGCCTTCTCCTTGGGGGGAGGGTCACTGCCTCGCTCCCCCTCCGATGGGGCCTTCGAGCTCGACCGGGGTCTCCCCAGGAGCTTCGCCGGGTGCTCGGCCTTCCTCTTACCCGAACCAGAGCGTTGGCTCATGGTTGATGGTGCTGGGGAGGATGCACCCTGCCTGGCGCCCGTAGAGCCCGACCGTTCGGCGCTCCCGGTGCCAGCGGACCCGCGGTGCTTGGCCTTGTGTTGGACCCCCGTCGCCGGGGCGTCCTCAAAGGTCTTAGAAGACCGCTCGGACTTCTTCTTTTTCTCGCCTGACGGGCTCTTCCCTTCCAGCCAGTTGGCGAGACGTTGATGGCGGTCCTTCATGGTCCGCTCCAACATATTGCCGCAAAACGCAGAGTCCTTCTCCACGTGCGTCTTGTCCTCATGTAGGCAGTAAGAACAAAGGGAGTGTTCATCCTCCTTAAAGACGTTCTGAAGCTGGCATCCAGGGCAGACCCTGAACAGCTTTCCGGCCGTCGAGCTTCCCTTCTCCTGGGCCATGTCCGAGATGGGCCTGAGAAACTTCTGGAGTCCTCCAAAAGCGTGGCTCGACGAAATCTTCACCCTTCAGGGGAGTAGACGAATCCGACACGGGTCCCCGTTGATCGGATGAAGAAACGGTGGAGCTTGAGGGTCTTATGACTGAAAAAGAGATGTTTTGAGAAAAAACGTGAAAAACAGCACTAACGTTCGAGAGCAATAGCACGAGGATCCCAACACTTGAACGTGCGGTAAAAATCTGAAGATGGCTGCCAGAGGCGGGGCTTAGGTAGAGGGCAATCATTGGCTGTGGTCAGTATGACGCAGAGATCAGTGATTGGTTACTACTACGAAAGACAGATCAGAAACAAAACTGATACTGATTTTTTCTTTACCGAGGATTCCCAGCCTGACGACGGGGAATATTCATGAGCATGTGAATCCATGCCAGACCCCATGCTGGAGAAACGCGCCAGTCACCCAGGCCCAGATCCGCAATTGGCACGATCAAAAAACGTTTGTCAAAGAGCAGACTGGAATGAACTGTTATGCTCACCTTGTCTCCGCGGGGACGTCGGGAACTGGTGCGTGGAGTGTCTGCTTCCCTGGGTTGAGGCGTTGCGCGTCCTATGTTCCCTGGACTGGCCTTGGGTCAACTCCTATGACAGGGGAAAGGGTGGGTGGTGAGAGACTGTCTGTGCTTGCCCCCTATACCCCCACCCTGTTCCTTCCACATGTGTTCCTACTCCGGGGTGCTCTCACCTTGTGTTTTGTGTATTTGTTTGGTGGGCTCTCCTTCCTGTTTAGTCTCAGCAGGGGCGCAATGTCCTGTAGGATCCAGTTACTTCACTGACCCTTGAGTCGGGTGGCAACCCAGTACTGCTGCGGTCACCACTCGTGTTTGTGTTGCTCTGCTCGTTATTGTCCGTGTAATCTGTTGATTTGTATGTTGTCCGTGTCCAGTTATCTGTGTTGTCCTTTGCTGCGTGCCGCAGTCTGTGCTCCTTTCACTGTTGCGGCTTGTGTCGCTGTTGTGGCATTAAGCCCACCTTGGTGTGCATTGGTTTGGTGCAACGCGTGTGAGCGGCTGTGCCAGTGGGTCAGGGTGGCCTGCCTTGTGTCTAGGGGCCAGCACGAGCACATGTGCGGTTTGCGTGATCTAACCTGTTCTTTCTTTCTCTTTTCCAGGTACCGGTGAACTGGCGTGATGAATGAATTTGATCGATGGAAGCGGTGAGTAATGCGCGGCGGTGACAGAGCACGATGAATGAGTTTAGTGATTAACCTTGTTCTCCTTTTGCTTGTGCAGGTGCCGGCGTTCGAAGAAATCTGGAGTCCTTGAACAACCAGAACACTGCTGGAGGGACAGGTAAGTCAGATCAGATGAGTATGTGAGGCCCGATGCTCTCCGGCTTTTCTTTGCATGTCTGTGGAAGGTTGCTGCCAGAAGTTCCTCTGAGAGCGTTACGCTTCTACTGCAGAATAACGCGAAGCATGCCTTAGGGCTTGGGTGGGGCTTTTATAGCCAACCACGCCCTGCCACTCCCATGGTGAAATGAATTCCAGAAGTTCTCTGCCACGCCCATGATTGCATGCTAATGCAAAAGCTAATGGCTCAGAGCCACGTCCTAACAGCAGTTAGCACAGACATCACTCGGGCCGACTATACCTGGGTTTTCCTTGGTGTTAGCTCCATGCATGCCTTAGGGCTTGGGTGGGGCTTTTATAGCCAACCACGCCCTGCCACTCCCATGGTGAAATGAATTCCAGAAGTTCTCTGCCACGCCCATGATTGCATGCTAATGCAAAAGCTAATGGCTCAGAGCCACGTCTTAACAGCAGTTAGCACAGACATCAATCACTCGGGCCGACTATACCTGGGTTTTCCTTGGGGTTAGCTCCATGAGCCTGGTGCCAAAGGCGACAGGACTGGGTCCAGGTGGCCCTCCTTTAAGGCTTGATCCAGTCAGGGCCCTTAATGTGCCCCAATGTTCCCACTGCTGTTGGACTGGGGCGAACTGGTCAGCTCATCGTGACATGAACACAGAAGTGAAGTCAAATGTGGTTAGCCCGGAAAATGCTAGTCAATTAATTTCGAAGCCTCCTCAGGGATAGTGAAGACGACACGATTCGAGTGTTCAATCCTAAATTTGGCAGGGTAAAGCATTGAATATTTAACAGCTAGGTCTCGCAGCCTTTTCTTAGTGGCTTGAAAGGTTTTCCACTCTTGTTGAACATCCAACGAGAAGTATGGGTAAAGGTTAAATCTGGAGGAGCCGAGAAGAGGTCGCCTTTGGCTCTCGCCGCACGAAGAAGGGAGTCTCTATCGCGGTAATTCAGGACTCTTGCTATGATGGGGAGGTTCACCTGGCCAGGGCTTCGCCGCCAGGGATCGGTGGCATCTTTCAATCGTGACCTTCAGAGAGAGTTTTGTGGAATCCAGAAGTGAGAGCAGAGTGTGCTCGACAAAGTCCTCCATGGGGCCCCTCAACCACCTCTTCCTGGACTCCAATGATATGCAGGTTATTGTGCGTGGACCGTGATTCCAGGTCCTCGTTCTTCTTCACAACATCTTGGACCTGCCTGCACAGGGTGTTCACCTCGGGGCAAAGGGTAGTGATATCATCAGCCACCCCAACCCAGCATATGTTTCCACTCAGGTCATCCAGTTTCGAGTGTAGAGCTGTGAAAACCTCCTGCACGTATTCCATCACTTTTTTGTGATTCAGTGGTTTCGGGGGGTGGTGACAGAAATGTCCCAGGCTCCGATTGAGGCTCACTCGGTGCTGCTTTCGCATACATGTTAATGGAGCTCTGCTTCTCGTTGGCTCATTTGGTCATGATGCAGTCCAATCACGTGCGAAGTAGAGTCGTACGGCGCCCAAGGGATCTACAGAGCCAGAACCGCGGTGAGAAACTCTGCCCAGCGTGCGATGAAGGAGGATAGGGACGTTCGATGTATTCCTCAGCTGAGCAGTAGGGCGCAGGGTTACGCGTCGCAAATTGTAACAAGGCAAAGTAGAACAGATTTGAAGGCACGGCAACTGTGGATCAGCATGTCTAGAGGTCGATATGTTGGGCACTCAGCGCCCCAGGAGGAGAGGTAACTATCCCATGCGTCAAATTCGAGGAAGAAGTCTCATCTGGGGCGCCGCCCAGGGCAAAACAGGGCCAATAGGCACGACAGTGCAGACTGTTAGAACCAGTAGGATCGACTCGGTCTACTTCCAGGTGGATAGTGGCCTCCCACGTATGATAGAGCGCTAGGTGTAGATGGGGGTAGGCAGAGTGGTCACCAGGTGGTAGTGGTTAGACACAAGATTAGTCCATAACTACATGGGCAGCAGCACCCCTGCCCCAGACGATTTTCAAGGTAGTGCATGTTCAGTTAATGTGGAGAAGGGGTTGTGCAGTGTATGTTTTCAGACAGGGATGGCATACAGGATTCCCCCAATACCAGCAGGTCAGAGATATCCAAGTTGTCCGCCGCAGGATCTGATGCGCTGAGAATCTGTAGGCAGTGTGTATGCCAGAAAGACACTGCAGTAGAATGCACGGGGCAGAAGAGGCCAGTCCAGCACCACCCAGCTATGGTGATACTAAATGCTGCTCTCCGTGCTCTCCAGACGTCAGTAGCACAAGGGTAAAAAGTACTAGTTGCGGCAGCACAGCTATGTGGGGTTGCAAGTGGGGGCCCCCGTACCTTTACTCCTGATGGAGTGGTTCCACCTACTGCGCGTCTTCCTACTATGGGACAGCAGGACTGGAGCTCCAGCTCCCAGGGCAGTAGCAGGGCCGGATGGGAAGAGCACCGCTTGGGTCGCAGGGCTCACCGTGATCTTAGGTGCAGAGCCAGAGGGGTCGGGAAGATGTTGATTGCACCGTCCGTGCGATCAGGGATGCAGCCCCAGAATGAGGAGTTGCAGGCAGGCGCACAGAATGTGCCGGCAGGGGGAAGGAGCCACCCAGGGCGCCCGCCCCAATGGCCTCTTTTGGGGGGGTTAACAGGGCTAAAACGGAGAACGCAGCTGCAGCTATATGAAGCGGTCCGGCCCAGGGCGCTGAACAGCGGTCACCTCTCCCCAGCCAGGCCCGGAGTCCACAGGATTCATGTGAAGAGGAGTCCTCCCACCGTGGAAGCGGGGCACACCAGGGAGAGCAGCCGCCGTCTCGGGAACAGGAGAGATCTCTGTGTTGGAACTCCTCCGGATCTCGTCTGTCGGAGAGTACCAGCAGCAGACCCTCGAAAATCAGTCTACAAGTTTTGAGGGATCACCGCGGCACCATCGAGGCAGGAGCAAAGTGAAGGATCTGCCCCAACTCGGAGCGGCACACTCAGGCAGCCATTCTGATTGAGCGCAACAGCGCCTCCCCGCCAAGAAAAGTAGTTTTAAAGTATGTTTACATTGTTACACATGAATTGCCTTTTTAAAGAACGCTTATTAAAAAAATGGATGTTAAATAAATAACTATTTATAACAGAAACATTGAGTGCAAGTGTTACTTGGATACTTCTATTTACAGATTTCATTTGTACAGCTCTACAGCTCACATTTACCCCTGGCTGCTCAGTCACACTACCAATGTGTGTATTACAGACCTATACCAAAAGGTGGGTTACCTAATACCAAGCAGATAAGTGCTGTGTGGTCTCACACAGTGTGACTATATCAATTCTTACCTAACAAAGCTGACCATTTGCTCCCGGCAAAAGTACCTTCTTCAGTCTCCAGGCCAAGAATCCGAACAGGAGCTGCCGTCGCCTCTCCTGGGGCACGCCGGTGGCACCATCTTCTTTATTCAAAAAAAGGTACTGTCCCACTCCTGGGTGTTTGCTGTGTGGAATTGGACTCTTCCTGAGCTTTCTGAGACACATTGGGGTGGTCAACAAAACTTTTTTTTACCAGCCTTAAGGACACTGGTCCTTTGGTCTACAATCATTAAGAGGGTCTACCTGACCTCCCTGAACCACCCTATAACAAACATTTTACTTACCAGCAACACAGAAGAAACCTGCTATTTTGACAGTGTCTGCCTTCCTTTGTTTTTCCATCCAGGGGCCCAGCTTCCCCAGTGCCTCTTCTGACTCCGAGACACTTATCTCCAGATAGGGTGGACTTTTTAAAGTGTAGGCTGCCTAAAAGTACTTAACAGTATCTGTGTTGGGTTACTTAATGTCAGTTACAAGTATTGATTAGCTAAACTTGAATGGTACTTTGACTACTTACCTGTATTCATCTAAAGTCTACTTTTTCCATGATTAATGCTAACATTTCACTATAAAACTCTGAATAGGTTTACATACCTGTGATTCTAATATTGTGTTAGTTTCCTTAGTATTTATAATAACCATGTTTTGATAAAAAATACTCTGTATAAGTGTATTCTTGACTAAGTGTGCCCAGAGTTCTTTGTACTTACCTAGAGCCCTCCTCTCTCCTAGACTAAGCCTGGCTGCTCGTCCATTGCTACCAAACCGTCTTGTAAACCTAAGCGCAAGTCTTCTCCAGTCCTACCATAAAACTCCCTGAAAAGGAGCAGAAGGCAGACGATGCTGGAATTCTGAAACCAGAGTCTTCAAGGTAGATAGTATATCCAGATAAAGATATCTGGGCACAGTGAAGTGTCCATTGGCACTGGAGTGGCTGGTGCTGGAGGAGGATGAACTGGCAGAAGACCTTGCTTTGGAGGGGCCGGTGGAGACATGGTGGGAAGAGGGGCAAACTTTTCTTGCATTTCCTCAAGGTCGAAGAATAGAGCCTCCAGAGGCTTAGTGTCTGAATTTTCACCCTGCTGAAGCAGTTGGTCAGGTGGAGCAATGGATTCATGCGAAGTGTCAGGCGGTACATAGGGAGCCAGAGAGAAAAGTGTCTGAGACCACGTAGGTCTTGGCAGGAAAGCCAAAGCAGATGGCATTTCCCGGTCGAACCTAACAACGTGGATATCACGGGTCCCTGGACCCCTGTATTGGAAGGTGCAGATGATGGTCTGGGTGGCAAAGACATTTTGGCCATAGAAGACTTGGTCGACTGAGTAGTAATGGTGTTTCCAGTGATGTTAGTCGTGGACAAGGAGGATAGGGAGATGGCAGAAGGTATCGTCAACGAAGATTGGTGTTTCGTCGATGACTTTGGGAGACTACGAGTCATCGACAGAGTGGTCATGGACATAGTCGCTGTAGAACGTTGCTTCTCTGAGGAATGTTTTGATGGAGCTTTAGGCGCTCTAACTGTTGACGAGGTGGCTGCAGGAGTAGATGAGATGTCAACGGTGGAGCAGGCATTGACAGGATCATTGACCAGGTGTTCGAAGGTGGAAGTGCCTGAGCATGCGACCCACAGCCCATGTCTCTTTTTTATTCTCTTCCCCTGGAAAGATTCATCTGGGAATTTGACTTAGAAGAGGGAGTGCGTTCTAGGGGTCTGCTGTACCTGGCGAGGCATAACTGCAGACAAAGGGCAAGTCAGAGACCCCGGCACCCTCATCCAACCAGGTTACTAACCTGCGATGGCAGAATTTGCAGGTTTTTGACAAAAAGGATTGGCAAATGGAACAGCCATTAACGCTGTGATCAGGATACAGGCAGTACAAGCACCACTCATGGAGATCTTTAATGTGGACATTCTTGAGGTTGCATTTGGAACAAGCCTTAAAAAGGCTTTTTTCCACGTGTCTGCCATGCTACGATGAACGAAGAAGGCCTCAGATGGGACTGGAACTCAGTCGATGGCTGTAACTTCACCGCTGTGCAGTACTAAACCAAGAAGTTGAACGATTTCACAAATAGGCCAAAAAACGAAAAAACGTCAGTTTTCGAAGATAAAAAAAATTGAGTTCTACCAACACGTAACCGTGCAGTAAAAATCTGAAGATGGCCACCAGGGGTGGAGCAAAGGAGGACCTATGTCATTGGCTTGGGCAGTATGACCAAAGTAACAATAAGACTACAAAAGTGACCAGCAGTTTTAAGCTTTAAAATGACACTGGGGATTTCCAGCCTGATGACGGGGAATATTCAATGATCATGTGAATCCATGAAAGATCCAATGCTAGAGAAGTTAACGTTTAGTGTTTTAATTGCAAAGAGTTTGTCTAAGGCCTAAATAAATAACTATTTTTATAGATACTACCTAACTTTTAATAAGAGTGCTCTTTGTGTGGTTAACTGAACCCTTCACCACTCTGATATATTCTTAAGTAAAAGTCTTGCTGCTCGGTCTTACGACCCAGAGAGATTGGCAAAACATTAGCGTCTTTCCCCATTCACCAGAACAGGGTGGCCTCGAAGAATTGGCCTAGGGCCGATACTGGAAATCCCTGTTAACAATGAGTACAAAACAACAATCCCCCTAACTATGTGAAAGATGTCTCTTCACCTAGATAATGGTGTTCGACAATAATGTCTTCAGGGAGGTTTTCTCCGAGTCTATGGCGCACATTTTCCTGGAGTCCAAAGGTTGGTGAGAAGTAATACGTATCCGATTGTCCACTTTTGCATTAGCTTGGAAGTGGGTTGCTTGCTACGTCACCGATATGGAGCAGTGACAAACCAAATAGGCCTGAAAGCCAGACAGGTGAAATCGCGATAAAAAATGGATTCAAATCGACCAGCTGTTTCTGTGCATGTCCACGGGAAAAACGGAACTGAGGGAGTTGGCGCGACAGCTCCAAGCAAATGTGTGGCTGAGTGTGACTTCCTGCAACTGAAGGTGCCAAGGAAACATAATGCCACCTCAGAGACGCACAGTGCCAACTGATGGCTCCTAGAATACAATCCAGAGCAGACTGGTCTGAAGGGGATTTCATAAGTTGATATATGTGGTAGCAATATATCCATTAAATACATTACGCAGTATCACCAGCCCAAACTGAGAATTATCTCTAGAGTGCATTATTGTAATACTTATATAAGGCATGAGAGTGACCCACTTAGATGGCTTGAAAATATTTTCTAAAGTTACATGTCTATGAAACACAACAAAAGCGGTCTTCTCTCCAACCAAGTGAGCATGTAACACCTTTGGCTGATGACCAAGAATGCATGACACATCCAGCGGGAAAGGGCAGGTTTGCCAGCGGTTATAAATGGGAAAAATCTGCTGTGGGTTCAAAACTAGGTTCATGATCCTTTGAACATCTCATATGTAGACTGTTTTCTTCACTTTTGGGTGAGAAAGTAAAAAAAAAAAAAAAAAAAAACAGACGTTTGATCTTCTGGTTTAGTTGGAGCTTCAAGGCAATCTTAGGCAGGAAGCTTAGGAGCATGCTCAGAAGCGCCTTTCCTTTGTAGTAAAGTCAAAAAGGGAGCCCCAAGGCACAGGGCCAAAAGGAGAAATGTCTTACCAGTAGAAGAAATTGCTTACCAGTAATGTTCTTCCTACGGATTGTTCTCCTGTTTATTCCTCATCTGATACATATCACTTCGAGTCACCTGCGCAGAATTTATTTTGACATGGGGCGTAGCGTGGTTCGGCGACCACGTCGACTCCATTTTTACTCTGCTGCACCACTGCAACTCTGGACGGGACGTCGGCAGTACATATATCACATCACTAAACCCCCATACCCCAGTCTCCCACCTTTCTCCCCCTCCCCACACAAGCTCAACAGCTGCAGAGGAATAATCCAACAGGATTCGGCTTAAAAGAATAAAAAAAAAAGCTTTTTGTGAGGAACAGACACCATACTGTAAGCAACAGACATGTGCCCATCATTCCAAACATCACAACCGGAAGTTGTCATCCCACCAGCAAAAAGAAACTAGGAGTGGCAACTGAATACTTTCATAGCGGGACAGAATGGGAGGGCAATGAGGAATCTGCGGGAGAAAAAGCAATAGAAGAACAAGTTACTTCTTACCTGGTAACGTTCTTTCGATGGGATGTTCCTCGGACATATTTATCTTTGATAATTCGTCTCCAGCTTGCTGGCCTCGGAAATATTTTCTCTGTAGAGGGTGCTGCGCGTCGACATCCGCCGAGTTGATGTCCCTCGACAGCCCCTGTATCGGCGCTGACGTCAACATGCCCATAAATAGCCACGCGCTGCGTCCGTTGCTCAGTTCTGTTTTGTAGCATAAGATAAGTCATGCCTGAATTGGTTATTGACCTTGAAGGAGCGTAAGCGGCAACCACAAGGGAAGTATAACTGCGGGGATGGATGGGAGGGGCAATAAGGAATACGTCAGAGGAACAACCCATCGAAAGAACGTTACCAGGTAAGAAGTAACTTGTTCTTCAAAGGGATTGTGTCCTCCGACGTATTCCTCATCTTTGATAGACTCCCATAGCAGTGGCATGTAATTGGAGGTGGGAGTAATAATGTCATGTATCCCCTTTTAGGAATGAACTGAATGTAATACGGCTTTGCCAAATCTGGTCTCTTGACTAGTGGAGGAATCCAGGTTGTAAAATCTTGTGAATGTATGTGCGGACAACCATGTGACAGCCGCACATGTGTCTCGGACCGGTACCCCTCTTTGGAGGGCCGAAGAGGCTGCGATACCCCTGGTTGAATGAGCCCTAAGATTCTGGGGTGGCTCTTTCCCTGCCAGTTTGTAACATTCCAAAATGGCCAAAATAATCCACCTGGAAATGGTCTGTTTTGTTATGGGTAGTCCCAACTTGTGCCCTGAGTAGCCTACAAACAGTTGGTCTGCTTGCCTAATCCTAGCCAGTCTGCTGATGTAAAAGCTTAGAGCTCGCCTTGGGTCCAGCCTATGTAGCCTTTCTTCCTCTTTCCCCGGATGGGGAGGAGGGTAGAACGAAGGTAAGGTAATTTTCTGAGTGATGTGAAATTCAGAAACCACCTTTGGGAGGAAATTAGGCTTCTTCTGTAGGACAACTTTGTCCTTATGGAAAATTGTATAGGGGGTTTACAAGATAGAGCTTGTAATTCGCTCACCCTCCTAGCAGATGTTAGTGCTACTAATAAGACAGTTTTAAGAGTGCGAAATCTCAGCGAACAAGAGTGGAGTGGTTCGAAGGGAGTACCCATTAGGAAATTTAAGACTAAATTTAAGTCCCATAAGGGAACTTGGAATGGTCTTGGAGGATAAACAGTTAATCCCTTAAGAAATTGTATTACTAAGGGTAGTTTGCGGTTCCTCCGCAGTGCGCTTGAAGATTGATAGCGCTGCGAGATAACCTTTTACAGTGCCAACTTGAAGGCCTGAGTTTGCCAAGTAGAGTAGAAACGATAACACCGTTGGTGTACCACATGAAAAAGGGTCGATATTCTCTTCTCTACACCAGCTGCAAAATTTGTTCCAACGGCAGTGGTATAAAGACTTTGTTGCTGGCCTTCTGGCCGAAAGCAACACCTCCATGACGTCATCAGGGAGGTCCCAATCCTTGTACCTCAACCTTTCAGAAGCCAAGCGTGAAGGTTGAGGGTTCTTATATCTGAATGGAGAACCTGACCTCCTTTCTGCGAGAGAAGATTCTCTCTGAGTGGAAGACGGATTGGAGGGCAGATGGACATATCCAGACGTACCACGGTCTCCTGGCCCAGTCCGGGGCAATTAGGATCATGGTTTTCCAGAATCTTCTCAACCTCCTGATCATTTGAGGAATAACAGGGACTGGTGGAAACGCGTAAAGGAGTGGGAACTCCCAGTCCACTACGAACGCGTCCCCTAGAGCTCCTCTCGGGGGAAATTCCCTTGAACAGAACAGATCACACTTCCTGTTGGTGCTGGTGGCAAACAGATCCACCTGAGGGGTTCCCCAAAGGACGAAGATCTCTTGAAGGACTACCTGAGGAAGCTCACACTCGTGGGAGACTGCTCTGCCTGCTCAGAGCGTCCGCTCTCAAATTCTTCTCTCCGGCTAGGTGGACTGCCGATAGATGGATTCCTTCCTGAATTGCCCAAAACCAGAGCTGCATTGCCTCTCTGCACAGTGGCAGTGACCCTACGCCTCCTCTTTTGTTGAGGTAGTGCATGGCCACCGTGTTGTCCGGACATTTCTCCCCTGTACTGATGGCAGGAAAGCGTTCAGCGCTAGTCTGATCGCTCTCAGCTCTAATAGGTTGATCTGTAGTCTGGACTCCGATTGGAGACCAACGACCGCTGATGGTCAAATCGTTGGCATGGGTCCCCACCCCGTGAGTGAGGCGTCTGTGACTACAGTTATCTCCGGCCATGGTTGCCAAAACAGTTCTCCTTTCAAGATGTTCTGTGGATAGGCCCACCATTGAAGGTCGTGGGCTACCTTGTCCGGAATCCGGAGGAGATCTGTCATTCTTCCTGAGTATTGTGACCACTGGGTTCTTAGAGCCCAATGGAGAGATCTCATTCTCAGGCGAGCCTCGGAGACAAGGAAGATGCAGGATGCCATGAGGCCTAGCAATCTCAAAAAGTCGAAGGCTGGGAGATGTTGGGCATTTTGAAACTTGTTGACCATCTGCAGAATATCTCGAGCCCCCCACCTCTGGTGCCGAGGCTTTTCCCAGGGAAGTGTCCAGGACCGCTCCGATGAACTGGAGTCTCTGTGATGGTATCATCTGTGACTTCTTTAAATTGAGGTAGAAGCCCAGTTTGTGAAGGAAGTGGCAGACATAATCTAGCTGGATCTGAGCTTGTTCCGAAGATACAGCTCTGATCAGCCAATCGTCCAGGTAGGGGTAGACGTGGATCCCTTCCCTCAGACTTGCAGCCACTACCGACATTAGCTTGGTGAAGACCCTCGGGCGGAGGTCAGCCCAAATGGCAGAACTTGAAATTGATAATGAGAGCCGCCAATTGCGAACCTCAGGTATCTCCTGTGTTTGAGATGGATTGGCACACGGAAATAAGCATCCTGGAGGTCCAGAGATACTAGCCAGCCCTGGATCTGGAGGGCCTGAAGGATCTGAGAGAGAGTTACCATCTTGAACTTGTCCTTCTTGAGGAACTTGTTCAATTCTCGTAAGTCCAAGATGGGTCTCAGTCCTCCGTCCTTCTTCGGTATGAGAAAGTAGGGGAGTACCAGCCCTTGTTCCTCTCCGCTACAGGTACCGGTTCTATGGCACCTTTCTCTAGCAGGTCTACAATTTCCTGCAAAAGGAGCGGATCTGGAACTTTTAGAGAGCTGTGCCCCGGTGGATGACTCTGAGGGATGTGTAGAAAGGGTAGGCAGTAACCCTGGGCAACTGTCTCCAATGCCCAAGCATCTGACGTAATAGCCTGCCCTTCCGTTTGGTGGTGAGTTAACCTGCCCCCTACAGGTGTTTTGTGTGGAAAGACCTCAGAGTGGTTTGGGGGCGGCTGATGCAGAAGCCGAGAGTAAAGAGGCACCTGCTGCTGCTGCAGCCTTAGCACTTTTGACCCGTCCACCTCGGGTGGATCTCCTTTGGCCTCTGCCTTTCCCGAATGCGGAATAATAGCGAAAGGACTTTCCTCTCCCAGAGGTTCCTGAGGGGCGAAAAGGAGTTTGGCGGATTGCAGCTTCTACAGATTTTGCTGCTGCTTTAGACGTTTGCAACTTTTCCAGACTGTCATCAGCCTTTTTACTGAATCAAGAAGAGCCGTCAAAGGGCATATTCAAAAGTCTGGCCTGGACATCAGGAGCAAAGCCAGACTTTCGTAACCAAGCATGCCTGCGGATTGTAGTACTTGCCGCCATGGCCCTGCTGATACTGTCAGCGGAATCAATGCCAGTTTGAAGAGATTCGCACATGGCATCTTTGCCATCTTTAATGATGTTAAGGAAGGCTTCCCTTTCCTCTCCTTCCGGTATGCAGTCAGCCGCTGATGAAGCACACTCCCACAGTGTGTGACTGAACCTGGCGAGCGAACAAGTGGCATTGATGGACTTCAACGCCATACTACAAGCAGAAAAGACTTTTTGTCATAGAATCGTACCTTTTGTCATCTCTATCCTGTGGTACAGTAGGGTAAGCGGATCTGCTGCTTGATGAAGTTGCTGCTTGAACCACCAGGCTCTCTGGAGTCGGGTGTTTTGATAAATATTAAGGGTCAGCTGCAGCTACCCTATACTTGGCTGACAATCTTTTATTGACTGCAGGGATAACCTCAGGAGTTTCCCAATTTGATGAAATCTTCCTTTGTAAAGCTGTATGGAAAGGGACCACAGGATCCTCCTGTGGACCTTTGTCTAGTATGTCTGTAAGGTCCATCCTGTTGAAAAACAGGTGAAGGCGCAGACCAACCCATGAATTCAATAATTCTTGCCATCAGGGTTCTTTCTATAGGGGGTTTCGGCATGTTCCCCCCTGGGTCTGGTTTGACGAATTCCACATCTGGGGAAGTGTCCAGTCCACTTGCCTCATGTAATGATTCCTGTAGGTCTTTGAACCTTCTTTCAGAGGTAAAATCCTCTGAAATAGGTGGTGTGGTCCTCTGCAGCCCGAAGGGTCTTTCTTGGTCAGAATCCTCCCCTTTTCATAGATTGAAGATAATCTGGGGTACTCTGACCTCGGAAATGGTGTAAAACCCATTTCTAAAGCAGAAGGAGCCAAACTTGCCATTATTCGGCGAGAAAATGTCGATGTCGTCGACGGCGATGTGAAAGGCTTCGAAGGCGCCGAGAAAGGCGTCGAGAAAACTGGAAGAGGCCTTGAGGAACTCGAGAGGATCGGGATCCTACTTGAGGATGTCGACGATGTTCTCAGCGTCGTGCTGGAGGCTCTGGGTATAACCGTTGGCTGTGAAGTAGCCGTGTTTTTTTCTTTTATCGGCGTCGGCGATGGCATCGATTTGATCGACGCGTCGAAGAACCCTTCGACAACGGCGTCGATGGCGCCGATCCATGCATCGAAGGGATCTTCGACGGCGTCGAAGATGGTGCCTTCCTACCCGATGGCCCCTGGCTCTCTCGGGTGGACTCTTTCGCCGGGTGCAACGACTCGCAGAGTTTCGATTTTTTGGGTTTTTCACCCAGGGTATCACCCTCAGCTGTCTTCAAGGGGGTCGAGGCCGCTTTCTCGAAGACGCTTAGCATTTTCTTCCTGAATTCCTCCCACTCAGCCTGAGAGCTGTGTTTTGTGGGGCAGGAGACCCTTTCTGGGGAAACCGAAGATGACGAGGAAGGGGATCTTCGATGTCTCTTCTTTGAGTGTCTAGATCTTGACGAGTGGTGGGAGCTACTTCGAGACCTAGAATGGGAATGCTTTCGACGGCGAGGAGACAAATGCCTCGACCCAGCCGAAGAAACTTTCGAGGAGGTTTTGACTGACTTACCTCTCTCGAGCTTCCCCCTGCGCTCCTTCAAGGCTTTCGCCGTCATCGACATGCAGTCCTCACACTCCGAACAATGGTGCTCGACTCCCAAGCACCACAAACAGATCCTGTGAGGATCCGCTATCGACATTTTCTTTCCGCAGTCTCGACATTTTTTGAAGCCGGACCGCGGAGTCGTCGGTTCAGATGAAGAAGCCATCGAGAACGAGTTGGTTTTATCAAGGAAATAGAATAGGTTTATCTGACTGAACTGAGCAACGATATTCCGAGGCCCCTCGAAGCGCAGAAAAACGGAACTGAGCAACGGACGCCGCGCGTGACTATTTATGGGCATGGTGATGTCGGCGCCGACACGGGGGCTGATGAGGGACATCAACTCGGCGGAGGTCGACGTGCAGCGCCCTCTACAGAGAAAAGATTTCCGAGGCCAGCAAGCTGGAGACGAATTATCAACGATAAGGAATACGTCGGAGGACACAATCCCTTCGAAAGAACATTACTGGCAAGTAATTTCTCCATCAATGGATTGCAATCTACCACAGATTCCACAAAGCAGTACAGCGTGTGGAGGCAGGATGAAAGTCTCAAACCAAAAATCTCTACACACTGCTCTTCCGAATCAGGCGTCCGCGCCACGTCAGACAGATATGTCTTGTGAACGCGTGGAGCGATGAACAAGTCACTTACAAAGCAGAGGTAGCACACGTGCGTGGCGAAATGCACCTGATGCCAATTCTTTTCCCGCTTTTTGGAAGCATTCTACAATTAAGAAAATTATCCAACAGGAAAACCTCTGCTTAGACACCACCAGGCCTTTAGAAAGTAACGGAGTTGGTCGTCATGTCTAAAGTCTGCCGTCATGTCTACATAGCAGCTGAGCACCCTCTTTGAGTACAGCCTGTGCAGTCTTTCCTAATCCCTGAAAGAGTGAGGCAGCGGGTAGAAAAGCGGCAGGTCAATGACTCGAGAGACGTGAAACTCTGATACCAACTTTAGGAGGAATTTATGTCGGATTTTAGGTCAAACCTTTTCCTTGAAAAAACGCAGAATGGGCGGCCTGCAAGAGATCCTGAACCTCACTTACACCCCTTGCTGACGCGAGTGCCATCAGAAAAGCAGTCTTAATCTTCAGTAGTATAAAAGAAGAAGAATGCATTGGTTCGAACAGCGCCGCCATAAAAATAAGTCAGCACCAAATTGAGGTCTCAATCCGGGACCCCTAAAGGTGTCGGTGGAAACCTATTCACAAGGCCCTACAGAAATTGGGTCATTACAGGGATAGTAATAACAAGTTACTTACTTGTAAATGTTGTTCTCCAGCATGGGTCTGGCACGGATTCACATGCTCATGAATATTCCCCGTTGTCAAGCCGGGAATCCTCGGTAAAGAAAAAAATCAGTTTCAGTTTTGTTTCTGAACTGTCTTTCTCCTAACAACCAATCCCCAGTCTCTGGGTCATACTGTCCCCAGCCAATGACTGCCCTCTACCTAAGCCCCTCCTCTGGCAGCCTTCTTCAGATTTGGAAGCACGTAAAGTGGCAGTAGGACCAAGAGAAGAGCCGCAGAGGGGTAGGTGGGAGGGTTTGCAGGTAAGTAACTTGTTCCTTCTCCAGCATGGGGTCTGGCATGGATTCACATGCTCATGATAAAGAATACATAGCAGTACACAAATGCATAACCACGGGAGGTGGCGAGGCCCAAATTAAGCATATCAACATCTCAACATTAAGCATCTCTTACCTCCTCACCAGGCTCAAACGAACAGGTTGCGCAGCACTGCTTGGCCGACTCTTCACTCCTCTCTGGAATCCCGGTCGACGCAGTAGAATTTCGTGAAGGTGTGCGTCGACCTCCACGTAGCAGCCCTGCAGATGTCCAGCAGGCGCACACCAGACAGGAACGCCGTAGTTGCAGCAATCACTCTGGTCGAATGGGCTCTCGGACGGCCAGGCAACAGTTGGTTTGCCAACCGGTGACAATGGGTGATGCAGCCGTAGAACCACCTGGAAATGGAAGCCTTAGAGAGGGCCGTCCCTTGGTTCACAGTGCCAAAGTTCACAAACAGCTGTGATGTCTTCTGAAAACACTTTGTACGGTCCACATAGAACATCAGCGCTCTAGCCACATCCAGCGAATGCAAAGTCCTCCCAGCCGGCGACGGGAAGAAAACAGGTAACACCAAGGGCTCGCTGAGATGGAAGTCCGACGGCACCTTGGGCATGAAAGAGGGGTGTGTCCGCAGCACCACCCTCGTCTCGTGGAATGTCAAGTAAGGTGGTTTACAAAAGAGGGCCTGAATCTCTCCCACTCATCATGCGGAGGGGATGGCCACAAGAAACGCTGTCTTCCAGGATAAAAAATTCAGCGGCGCCAAATGCATAGGCTCGAACGGGGGACCCCATGAGCCTAGTCAGCACACATTGAGCTCCCACGCCAGGGCCGGAGCCTTCACCGGCGGGAACGAACGGAAAAGTCCTTCAATGAATTACTTGACCAGGCGGTGTGACCACGACGACGAACGCCCTGGAGTTCTGGTGTAGCGGGAGATAGCCGCCAGATGAACCTTGATGGAAGCATGGGCCAACCCTGCCTTGGCCAGCGACAGCAAATACGGCAGCACCTGCAGGGTTGTAATCCGTAGAGGGTCGAGTTTCTGTGCACGGCACCAGACGGCGAACCTCTTCCACTTATGGCCGTAGCATGTCAACGCAGACGAAGCCCTGGCCTTGGCAAGCACCTCCTTGAAGTCCGCCGGGAGATCATATCCACCAAACTCTAGCGCTGCAGGAGCCATGCCCGCAAGTTCAGCGACCCTGGGTCGTGGTGCAGAAATGGGCCTCCTTCCCTAGCGAGAAGATCTGCATCTGCCGGAAGCTTGACTGGAGGGGACGTTGACATGTCCAGAAGGCCCGGGTACCATATCTGCCTCGGCCACGCCAGTGCAACTATGATCATACTGCACCGGGACCGTCTGAGTTGACTGATGAGTCGCAGAAGCAATGGCAACGAGGGAAACGCATAGACGAACAGGCCGTCCCAGGGGAAGGAGAATGCATCCCCCATGCCCCCCCGGCTGGGGAAACCTGCTGGCGAACCGCTGGCACTTGGTTTTCATCGCCGTCGCAAACAGATTGATCTGGGGATTGCCCCATCGTCGAAACAGTAGGTCCA
Source organism: Ambystoma mexicanum (assembly GCF_040938575.1). Lineage (NCBI taxonomy): Eukaryota > Metazoa > Chordata > Amphibia > Caudata > Ambystomatidae > Ambystoma > Ambystoma mexicanum. The sequence goes on along the minus strand of NC_090921.1, from coordinate 773,918,706 downwards.
CCTGATCCTGCCAAAGCTCCCACTCGTGGCAAGAGCGCAGCTCCTGGCTGAGCGAGTCGGCGACAGTGTTCTTCACTCCTGCCAGATGAAAGGGTACCAGGAACATCCCCTGGGCGACGGCCCAGTGCCATAGATCCTGCGCTTCCTTGGAGAGAGCCGGGGATCTGGTGACCTCCTGCTTTCGAATGTAGAACATCGTGGTGGCGTTGTTGGTGAAGACCCGCACCACCTTGCCCTTGAGGGACGGAAAGAATGATTTGAGGGCCCAAAACATGGCACAGAGCGCTAAGACGTTGATGTGCAACGACTTCTCCTCCGGAAGCCAAAGGCCTCTTGCGCTGAGATTTCCAGTGAGCGCGCCCCATCCCTCAAGGGAGGTGTCTGTCGTCACCGTCTCCTGATGTGCAGGGGTCTGAAAGTCCATGGCCGCAGCTAGATGCGCTCGGACGCCCTACCAACAAATCGCTCGGCGGAATGTCTCGTTGAGGGTGATCTTGTCCTCGAAGCTTCTGATACCTTGATCCAACAGGCGTCGAGGAACTCTTGCAGCGGCAGCATTCGCAGCCTACACAGCCAAACGAGGTAGATGCATGACGAAATCATGCTGAGCAGGGACTTGATGGACCTCACCCTGGCAACTTCCATGGTCACCCACTGAGGCCCCACCCACCTTCTTGTTTAAAACCGTCCAAGAAAACGACATGATCAACATTATGAAAAACATAAAACCCTCCAATTGCAAAGGCGACCCCTGTCCTGCCTCCATCATCAAAGACTGCGCAGACACCTTGGCCCCTTTTCTAACAGCCTTCGTCAACGCCTCCTTCACCACGGGGAGAGTCCCCGCCTGCCTAAAGGAAGCATGGGTCCGACCCCTCATAAAGAAACCCACACTTGACCCCACCTCCCCTAATAACTACCGCCCCATCACCACTGTCCCTTTCCTCCTCAAGATTCTAGACAAAGCAGCCTACCTGCAGGTCCAGCACTTCCTCGAAGAACAGAACCTCCTTGGACTGAGACAATCCGGCTTTCGCCCTAGGCATGGGACAGAGACCGCCCTACTCGACCTAAAAAACCAAATGGCCTGCGCAAGGGACCAAGGCAAACCTGCCTTGCTCCTTCTCCTGGATCTGTCGGCAGCCTTTGATCTTGTAGACCACGACATCCTCTGCCACCACCTCTCCTCCACAGCCAACTTCTCTCAAGAAGCCATTACATGGATCGCCTCCTTCCTCCAAGGCAGGACCATGCAGGTCTTCTCCGACCTAGCCACTGCATCACCCTCTATCATGCTATGTGGGGTGCCCCAAGGCTCCTGCCTCTCCCCCACCCTCTACAACATCTTCACCCGCCCCCTCTTCCTCATCCTTGACGCCATGGGCATCTCTTACACCAACTACGCCGACGACACACAGATCCTTCTCACTCTGACAGGCAACTATGACACGGAGTCTGCTACCCTCAACAACATCTACAACACAATTCAAATGTGGATGGCTATCAATGGCCTCTGCCTCAACTCCGACAAAACTGAGCTCCTACTCGTAGGCTCCCCTGACACCATCAAGAAACTTGATGCTCAGTTCAGCCATTTCACCATTGACTCAATCACGATCCCAGTACTTGACACGGTAAAAACACTAGGCGTCTACTTAGACTCCAATCTATCCATGACCAGACAAGTAAACGCCATTGCCTCCTCTGCCGCTTACCATGCAAAACTCCTTAACGCAATCAGACCTTATCTGTCAAAAGACACCTGCACTAACATAGCCAGGGCCATAACCGGCTCGCGACTTGATTACTGCAATATTCTTTTCCTTGGGACCTCCAACAAAAATCTTGAGAAGCTCCAAGTAATACAGAACAGTGCCCTACGCGCTGCACAAGGCATTGCCAAGAGAGAGCACATCACCGCTGCCAGAAAAGCTTCCCACTGGCTCCCCATAAAGGAGAGGATCCTATTCAAGGCTCTAAGCATCACCCACAAATGTGTCCATCTTGCCGCCCCAATGTACCTTTCGCAGAGGATCCACCTGGTCTCCTCCACAAGACCCACTAGATCACCCTATGCCAGCATGCTCTCAGTACCCAGGGTAACAAGGACCAGAGCAGGGGGCTCCAGTTTCCCGTACCTCGCTGCCGTACACTGGAACACCCTCCCTAGCTCCCTGCGCTCTGAACCCTCACTGACCGCCTTTCGGAAAACCCTGAAAACGACCCTGTTCATCTAACAATTACATGGCCTAGCCCTCATAATTGTATTGTATGATGTATTATGTGATATATCTGATCACAGGTCACTGCCTTACTGTAACCCAAGGCACAACCTGCTCACATTGTAACTAAGTCTTCCTGCAAGTAACAGTGCCACAATGCCCCTGGGCTGCCTGCGCGCTATATAAATTTAATAAATAAATAAATAAATGGTCAACAGCCGTTGTACCTTGCCCAGGATGGCCTTTATCCTGTCCTCCGACGGCAAAGCCAGGCACGACACTGTTGAGCCTGGACCCCAGAAACCGAGCGTCCTGCGATGGCACCATGCAGGACTTTGCATAGTTTATCGAGAACCGCAGTTACGTGAGCAGTCGGACGGTCCTCGCTGTGTGGTCGACAGAGTTCCCTCGACTTCGCTCAGATGAACCAACCGTCCAGGTAGCGGTAGATGTGGATCCCGTGCAGGCGCAGCCGTGCCGCCACCAACACCAGGCACTTGGTGAAGACCCTTGGTGCCGACTTCAACCCGAATGGAAGGGCCTTGCATTGATAGTGTTGCCCCTGGACCACGAAGCGTAGGAACTTTCGATGCTCCTTGTGGATGGGCATGTGAAAATAAGCATCCTCCAGGTCCAGCGACGACCGGAAGTCCCCTTCCTCCAGCTGTCCCAGCACGTGCTGGAGGGTGACCATCCGAAACTTCTGGGACTTGATGTATTTTTTGAGGCAGCAGAGATCCAGGATGGGCCGCCAACCACCAGTCTTTTTCCTGACGAGGAAGTAGCACGAGTACACTCCGGATCCTCTTCGGGACGAGTTCCATCGCACCCTATCTCAGCATCGCTCGTACCGCTAGAAGCAGTTGTGCCACATGGTTTTCTTGCCTGGCCACTGGTGGAATGGGGGACACTTCCTTTGGAACTCCAGGGTGTGTCTGTGGGGCAGGGCGTCCAGCACCCAATGGTCAGTGGAGATCGACGGCCACACGCCGAAGTTCGCCAGCTGGCCTCCCACCGGGGTGCTCGCGTGGGGGCCCGATGTCAAGGCCGGTTCAGTCCTGCTTCATCATAGACGACCCACTTTGGGGGCCTTGGTGACAACGATTTCCTCCGGCTTTGCTGCGGCCCTTGTAGGCTTCCTGGGCCGAGGAACAGGATGGTCGATGGTACGAAGAGAAGTTGCCACCGAATCCTTTGGAGGCACCATGGGACTTGCCCCCCGGAGGCCCGAAAGGACGTCCATCGATGTTGGTGTGCTCAAGGCACGAGCTGTCTTGGTATCTGCATTGATGGCCTGCAGAGATTCGTCCACTGTCTTGCCGAACAAGTTGTCACCGTTGAAGGGCACGTCCAATACCCTTGGCTAGACGTCCTGACGGAAGTTGGTGGCCTTCAGCCAACCCCGCCGACGAAGGCAAACGCCGTTGCCCATCTGGCAGAAACCGGTGTCAGCCATGTCCGTGGCCACCGTGATGGCATGGTCCGATGCCACCTTGCCTTCTTGTAGGATTTCAGAGCCTCCGCCCTCTTGTCGTCCGGAAGGAAGTCCAGGAGAGGGGCACGATGGCGAGAGCGTGGCCCGCCTTAATGGTTGTTGCCGCCGACAAGATGACCCGTCGTCCCAGGTGTCTAGCTTCTTTCCCTCGCCATGCGGTGGGGAAGTGGAAGTCGATGCCGCCGACCCCGCAGATTTCTTCCTGACTGCCGCCAAGAGCACAGAGTACGGGGACGGCTGAGATCTGAGACACTTCGGTGCAGAGCCTGACATCCTGTATTTCTTCTCGAACTGGTCTCTCTTTGCCGGGGCCGAGGACGGGTTCTTCAGGAGGGACAGTCCTTCGTCCGAAATGTCGTCCAACAGCAGGATCGAGAGCACATTCTTCCTCTCAGCGTTGATAAAGGAATCCCCCCTTTTGTCCTCGGGGTTCAGCTAAAATAGCTCCGAGGCCCTAGAGATCATGGCATGGAACAAGCCAATCTTATCGCGTGGCGAAGCCCTGGGCGCCGGCGACGGGACGTCTGTTCCGTCGTTGCGGCCGTCGTCCGTGCCCGTCATCTCCGTCTCGTCCCTCGGCAGAGGGGATGGAGAAGGATGGTAGGGTGGAAGCGGATGGACACGCCTCTGCATAGGTGGCGGGTCCCATGATGGTCCAGGCGCCGCTGGATCGCCCGTCGGAGACACGGGCATCTGTGTCCTAATCTAGGAGCACAGGGTGTGCAGAGCTTGTAGGATGTCCGCCGACATGTTCGTCAGTTGTGGCAGCGGTTGCGACGGGAGCATTGGCAGTGGCGTGGTGTCCTCCGGTTCCTCCCCACCCTGCCGCCCCTCGTCAGTTCCCTCATCGCATTCCACGTTCGCCTCGTCAGGTCCTTCGCGTAGGACCTGGCATCGACGAACTTCTTGTCAGGCACGGTCTTCAGGCCCGAGAGCTCCTCGGACTGTGCCCTCCCGCCCCCTCTTCGGGGCGACAGACTCAGGGAGATGATCGGTATAGTCTTCACAGGAGTCTTCTCAATGGGCAGGAAAGACGATTCCCTCCGCGTGGGCAGGGAAACTCTTTTCTTGGGGGTTGTCTCCACAGGGACCGCATCTGCGGCATTCGCCAGGGACGCCACCACTCCCTCAATAGATGCCTTAGCCTGGTGAACCTGGGTCTTCACGACCTTGGGCGTGCCCGAGGCCTTCACCGTGGGGGAGGAGCAACGCCTCGCTCCCCCTTGGCTTTCTCCGTCGGAGTCGACCGGGCCTTCTCCAGAAGCTTACCCGGGTGGTCTGACTTCCTTTTCTTCGCTGAGCCGGAGCGTTGGCTCGTGGTTGACTGCGTCTGCGATGCTGCACCCAGCCTGGCTGCTGCGGAGCCCATACCATGTTGGGCCCCCATCACCGGAGCCCCCTCAAAAGGTCTTAGAAGACCGCTCAGATTTTCTCTTGCGAGAAGTATGCTGCCGGGGCTCACCCGCCCGGGCTCTTCGTCTGCAGCCACTCGACGAGCCGCTTGCGACGGTCCTTCATGGTGCGTGGCACCATGTCCTTGCAGAACACACAGACCTCCTCCACATGCGAGCTGTCCGAATGTAGGCAATAAAGGCACAGTGAGTGCCCATCGTCCAGGAAGATGTTCCGCAGCCCGCATCCTGGGCAGATCCTGAACAGAGGCGTCGAGTCTCCTTTATCCTCGGCCATGTCCACGCAGTGTAGGCCTCCAAGAATCTTCTGGAATCCTCCAAGAAGTGAACTCGATGAAAAATCGCCCTTGAGGGGCGTGGAAAGTTCAGAAAAACGGGCCCCTGTTAGTCAGTTGATGGATCGATGGAGCTTGAGGCTCGATTGACTGGAAAATAGAGCAGAACTCTTACAGAAATCTCAATACGCAGTAAAAGCTCAAGAGCTATAGCACAAGGACTTCCAACACTTGAACGTGTGGTAAAAATCTGAAGATGGCTGCCAGAGGAGGGGCTTAGGTAGAGGGCAGCCATTGGCTGGGGGCAGTATGACCCAGAGACCAGTGATTGGTTGTTAGGAGAAAGACAGTTCAGAAGTGAAAATGAAACTGATTATTTCTTTACCGAGGATTCCCAGCCTGACGACGGGGACTATTCATGAGCATGTGAATCCATGCCAGACCCCATGCTGGAAAAAAGAAGGATGCCTGACTCGGAGACCTCTTGAACACAGGCAAAGCTGCCAAGTAACCTTTGACGGTGCCTATCTGAAGGCCCGATGAGACCAGGGACAGGAGGAATTCCATCCCGGTGGTGGTGTATGAGATGGGGTCCACCCTGCGCTCCCTGCAACATGCCTCACGTTTTCTCCACCTGCTGGGCATACAGCGATCTTGTCTGCGTGCAGCCATAAACACATCAAGTACCTCTTCTGGGAGATCCAATCATCATACCTCATCTTCGTAAGAGCCAGGCATGTAGGTTGAGATACTCTGGCATTGGGTGAAGTACCCTACCTTCCTAGAAGGTCTGGTCTCCAAGGAAGCCGGCGGGTTGGGCAGATGTCCATTTGTAAGAGTGCCGAGTACATTTTCTCTTCGCCCAGTCCGGGGTAATCAGGGTCATGGTGGCCTGGAACCTCCTGGGTACCCATGGAATGACGGGTATCAGTGGAAACGCATAATGGAGGTTGAAGACCCACTTCACCAGGAATGCGTCCCCTAGTGCACTCCTCACCGGGTATTCCCTCGAGCAGAACTGCCTGTGCTCGTGGCAAACGGATCGACTGTTGAGGTATACCCACCAGAGCAAAGATATCCTCTAGAACTTCCCACTCGTGCGAAACAAAACTCGGCCTGCTCAGAGCGCCCACCAGCCTGTTCTCTGCTCCAACCAGAACCACAGTTGCAAGGATTCCCTGCATGGTAGTTGGGGGGGGGGGGGGGGGGGGGGGAGACCGCATCCCCTCCCCCTCGCTTGTTCAGGTATGCATGGCCACTGTGTTGTCCGTTAGAATCGGGACATGTTTACACAAGGGAAGCGTGAAAGACATTAGGGCTAGCTGATTGTTCGCAAAGCCAGCCTGTTGATATGCCACTAGCTCTCCACTGGGGACGTGAAGACAGTTCACTTGCAGATCCCTGTTGTGAGCTCCCCAGTCCTCCAGGGATGCATCTGTTAACACCTCTGCCTGAGGCCACAGTGGCCAAAAAGGGTTCCCCCGCCATCATGCTCTCCCATAAGAGGTTGCTGGCCACAGACTTTGACACCTTGAGGACCTTTTGTTGTCGAGGTACTGCGACCAGTGATCCCTCAAAAGCCACTGAAGGGATGACATCCACAGTCTGGCCTCTGGTATTAGAAAAATGCAGGAGGCCATGTGGTCTAACAGGCGGAGAAAGGAAGCCGCTAGAAAGCTGCCATGGTACTGGAAAAGCCTGACAATCTGCCTGACACTGGTGGCTCTTTCCTTGGGAGAAAAGCTTTAGGGCTGCTACAATGAAATTGAGAGCTTCTGTGTTGGTGTAACATGGAACTTCTAGAAGTTCAGGGAGAAGCCCAAACACAATCAGAGAGCAGGATGCCACAAGCTGCGTCAATACGAATTCCGGAAACCTTCCTCAGATCAACTAGTCGTCCAGGTGAGGCAATAAGTGGAGGCCAGATCTCCTTAGTGGCGCCACTACCACTGCCATCAGCTTGGTGAACATCTTGGGTGCGGAGGTTAAGGCAAACGGGAGAACACTGAACTGACAGTGTCCCTGATGATGCATCTCAGGAACTGCCTGCACTTTTGATGGATCAGTACATGAAAATAAGTGTCCTGAATATCCAGACAGACACCAACCAGCCCTGGATCTGCAGAGCTTGGATAATCTCCACCATGACCATCCTGAACTTGTCCTTCCTCAGGAACTTGCTCAAGGCCCTGAGGCCCAGGATGGAACAGAGTCCTCCTCCTTTCTTGGGTACATGAAAATAACGACAATACCAGCCCTAGCCTCTCTCCTGGGGTGGTACTTCTTCCATTGCACCATTTAACAAGAGGGATCACCGTTCTTCCTGGAGCTCCTGCTCTGGCTAGTGGGGATGTGGGGTGTCTGCATCAAAGTCTTTTTAAGGCAGCCAGACAGAATCCCCATCTGACGAGTTGCAAGCCAGGCGTATGAGGTGATCTCCTTTCACCTGCCCCAGTTCTCGGAGATTCTCCCCATAACCAGGGAAACGTGGGGAGAACTCAAAGCAGCTTAGCGGGTGCCGCTGCTGAAGTCTATTGGCCTGTAGAGGCCCCTCTTCCCCGTCCGGGATGCGAGAAATGCCTCTTGTCCTGCAGCAGTTGTGCCTTCCTTCCAACAGGAACATACCGCCTGTAACCCCTGCCTCTAGAGGAGAAGCCTAAGGACTATTTGACAGTCTGTTGTACCGCAAGCCCTAAATACTTGCAACCAGTTTCAAATTTTTTTAACATTTCTAAGGATTCGTCGGGTTTTGGCCCAAACAGGTGTTCGCTGTCAAATTCCATGTCCATGAGCTTGCCTTGAACATTAGGTGAGAAACCTGAGTAATGGAGCTATGCCGCCCTCGTCAGCAATGTGGCCGTTCATATGGCACGACCTACACAATCAGCGGTGTTGAGATCTGCTTGAAGGGCCAGGCAAGTCACCTAATTTCCATCATTAATCTGATCATAAAACCCATCTCACACCACCCCTGCTCAAAGATAATCAGCCGCCTCAGTTATTGTTCTCCAAAGGATGTCAGAATATTTAGCAACGGCACAGTTGACATGGATTTCCTCTAGAGCTATGCTTCTTGACGCAAAAATGTTCTTCGCTAAAGAGTCAGTCTTCTGGGACTCCATATCCATAGCAGTCTGGATGTGGCTGGCCGTGAGTTTACCGTGGCAGCTTGAGCCCTCAACCCTTCTGAAGTAAGGTGAGCCATAAGGAAGGGCAAATCCCCCTAGCTGGCTTACACTTTTTGGTCTGCTCGACATCCACAACTGGTATGGAACATGGCTTCTGTCACAACGTGTGAAGGGAGTCAGATACGGCTGCATTAAAGGACAATTCTCTTTCCGTCTGTGGGCTTATGTCCAGGATGTATTTGAGCTTGTAGGCAAGAAGTGGCTTTTCTGGGGTACCCATCCCGAAAGCCATAACCACCCTCTTAAACTCTTTCTGGTCTGAGAATTGGGATGTCCAAACGGGGATGCCTGCTACAGGCTGAGGTCAGGTGAAGTGTCAAGCCAACTTACTCCATGCAGAATATAAGCCGGAGTCAGTAAGCTGGCCCGATCCATAAATAAGTCGGCTTCACCAACTCTCCCGCTCATCGGCTCCATACCAAAAGGCACCGGATTCCCTTCTTTGTTGAAGATAGACCACAGAGTGGAAAAATTCCAATCTTGACTCCGGGACAAATGGGCTGTTGACCAAAAATGTCAAGGGAACCATTCCGACAAGGCCTCACATCGTCGAGGAATCAAGAGCCAATGGCACTGCTGTCGGCTTTGTGATAGTCAAGGGAGTGAGACCTGACAAGGCCACCTTGGCGCCCGAACTTCCGTGTAAAACTGGTGCCTGGATTGCATATGGCATCGGGGCCGAAGACGTTTTTGCGGTGGCTTTTTGAAGAGTTTGAGCATCTGGATTTTAAATGCCATCAACTCCTCCGCTGGGGCACCAGTAGCTGGGAAGGAATTATCCTGCGCCTACGACGAACAGGAGTGGTGTCTATGCTGAGGTTGTTTCTTCTTCTTGTGGTAGGATGAGGATGAATGGTGCAACTCACTGTGTGTAAGCACTTTTTCATTTTCTTACGGTGCCTGTACTCTTTCTCGGGCATAGGGCCTTCGGTGTTGAGGGCCCGACGACCTGACAGTCTATCACGCAGGAGATTTGGCCGCACGAGGGCTAGTTGTGCCGACCGTTTCCGGATCGCCTTCGGGTTTATATGTTGACAGGAACTGCACTGCTCGACGTAGTGTTCCACCTCGAGACACCACACGCAAATACTGTGCGTGTCCGTGATGGACATTGTTGGGTGTCCTGACCCACGTTTGGACTATTATGCTGCAACATTTGGTGCTGTGGGTTTAGGAAATCCAAGCGAGCGGAAAAGCCAACATTTGCGCCAGAATCCGGGAGAACCGTGCAGTTTTGCGCACAGCAAAATGGTCCCCTGACCTGCCACCCACCAGTGCAAAGAAAGATGGTTCTGTTAAAAACCCGTTTTTATTAATGTCAAAAATTGCTAAGATCATGGGCCCAGAACCACCAAACAAAAATCCAACTATGGTTGAGTGTTTTACTTTACTCTACTACAGATCCACATCAATGCCATGTCAAGCAAGGATCATACTATCAAGTAAAATCCTTTCTTTTGGAAATGGATTAATTCAAGACAGATCCCAAAAATAGGTGCAGTACCGACATTTTCCACAAACCAGCGCTATCGGTCTAAACTCTGACTGGGGACCTGTATTGCAGAAGCTAAACAGCATCCTGAGCTAGCTGGGACTTCAAAGGTTTGTTCCCAGGAGGCAGTCTGATTCAATTAAAACAGTTCAAAGGGCCTCTGTCCATGGGAAGCATTCAAACCAGCCCTTACCAGCAAAAGCCCAGGAGATCACATGGTCATGCTAACCAAATGCAGAGTGGCCCCCTGGTCTGCTGACCTCAGTCAACACAATAGACTCTTTCAATTGAATGGAGTATGCTGATTTGGGTGTGGACTGTAAAAAGAGCTCTGCCTGGAAGAAGAGACATGTGATCCCTGACTCACCCAGTTCCTAGGGCCGGGCCAGACACTTTTTGTGAATTGAAGGCAAATATATGTTTTATAAAAACACTGATAACTAATTGTAACCAGATGACAGGAATGTACAATTTGGAGATCCTTAAAATGGAAAATGTACCTACAATTTGAGTCTAAACTTAAATCTGTACGATGCTCTGGGACCGAAACCCACAATTTATTCATGTTGCAGACACTGGGTTTAAGCTAGAGACATGGAAATTTACTGGAATATGTGAAGAAAGGCGGTGTACATTTGTGCCATTTTTGGTAAACGTCCAATATTGGTAAACCAACTAAAAACGAAAATAAGTTGTCATTTTTAAATGCAAGCTCTTAGGAAGATCAGAGTTGAACAATAATGTACCTTAAGCCATCTGCAATCTGTACATGTAATGTCAACCACTTGTGTATCTGGGAAATGTGTTTAGTTATGAAAATTATTTTCTACGGTAAAAGCAAAGAGGAGTGTCCTTTCTGTATGCCATAAAGATGACTCTCTCTGACTCACTGCTCCCTTCTCAAATCAGGTCAAAGAGAAATCCTTGACCTATCAAATCGTGAGTGGGTTGGGCAAAGAAAGTTAGCATCCACACCCATTTTCAAAAGACATAAAAAGAGCCACTGGAAGCCAGGCAGGGACATTCACTTTCCACTTTCTTGCGGGACACTTTGCCGGGAGACTCCAGACTTCAAATCCATCAATCTCCAGAGAGACCAGAGATCCAGAGAGACCAGATCGCTGTGCAGTGCTGAGAGCTGACCCAGATCGCTGTGCGCAGAACCAGTACCCAGTGGCGAGAGAACCGCAGCCAATCCTGACCCGATCCGTGACAAAGTCACATTCCTGCCCAAAATTTAGTGTGAGTACTCAGCCAGAACTGTGCAAAACCAATCTCTTAGTTTGAGAACTGCATCATAGAAATCGTGTCCCTCCTGTTGATTCAAAGCTGCAAAATTGTCATCTCTCATTCTGAGCTTTACTTTTATTTTGAGAATTTTGAGAATCTACCTTCACGAAATCGCCCTTATCTCTTGAACCGTTTGTGATAGAAGCGAGATTTAACTTTTATTTTAAAGCTGAGATTAAGCTTTCCAACTTTTCCGACTTGCTACTCCTTATAATTCCTTCGTAATTGCGCTCGACGCACGCGACTAAATTGCAGCGATTTGACATTTTGCTTCATTTCAGCTACGTGTAAAAATATTTGTCTTTTGCTTCCATTACGGAATTCCGTTTTCAACCTGATAACCATCCCTGAATCATTGATAGGGCTGGCCTGAACTGATTTAAAGTATCTCTCACTCACCCTGAATCTCTTAGAGGGAATTAAAATCATTTTTAGCATATTTTTCCCTTCTTTGCATACCACCTTTAAAGTACTTTGCCTGTGTTTAAAATCATCCCTGTTTCTCTAAGCTTGCTAGGGGGGAACTGAATTTGTATTGTACTGTGATTGTATTCCTGAAGACTGTGTGTTACTTCCACCTCCTTACATTGCATAGAGGGGGGGTGAATTGCCAAAAGGGGAAAAGTGATTATATTATGTTTTGCTGAAATCATATCAAGTTTATTCCTGTGTTGCTTCTTTTCCACCTTCCATTTCCTTGTACCATATAAAGCATTCTCAGCTACCTTATCCTCTATACTACTCCTAAGTAATTAAACCAGTGTGCTAGTATACATCATCCATTGTTGATCACTCACTGTCATATGTCTAAGTGTGATATCAAATATTAATTTATTATAAAAGTGTGATCTATATCTATGGTTTAATTTTTCAAATAAACCTTTATAATTTGCAAAACAAACCTACTTCTTGGCTCAGTGGGGTCAGGGGGATTCTAAGAGAGGGGCGTTATATAAGGGTTTATCATCCAGAGTATAACGGGTCATAAAAATATATAAATAAGGGCTTCCCTTGAGCAATCCCAGACAAGGCACTGACCTAGTGGGAATGCTTGATTGGAGTCTTTAACAACATCCTCAAGTCGCAGTCCTTACAACGCTCAAAACCTGAGGTTTTAGGGCCTGACAAATCTGCGTTGATTGGAAAAAAGATTGGAAAAAAGTTGCTCACTTAAGAGAATTTGCATTCCGAAACAGCAGTCCTAACACGCAGAAAAAAGGAACTGAATTATGGGGGCGCAGTGACGCAAAACATGCACTGCCACGTCTGGAGTTGGAGTGGTGCAGTCAAGACAGTCGACGCCGAGACGCACTATGCATGTCTAAAGGTTTCCTAGCAGCTAATGCTACAATCGATATATCTATCAGGTGAAAAATCTGATGAAAAATGCAATCCACTGAAGGGGACTGGTGGTTGGGAGCCAAGGAGTTTGTGAGGGAGGTGCCAGCAGGTAAGCGGTCCTGGTAATGCGCCCTTAGCTTTTTCAAAGTCTGCTGTACAGAGTGTCCCATCCCTGTACAGACAACACCATAGTTATGGCGAAAAGTGAAAAGGATATGAGTACATAGGTGGTGCTCCATAATCTAGAAAGAGGATAGTACTTTAGAGTATTTTAGGTAAGAACCAATGCTGGAAGACGGAAGGTTAAGCAATCGCTACATAGGCACACAATCCACCAGTTCTCCTTTCTGCATTTGAGAAGATTTCAAGTACTTCAAAAGAGCATGAATTCTTCCCACAAGAAACTTCAGATTAGCCAGTGGTAGGTGAACAGTATCAAACAGCCGCATGTGAGGGTGTTCGACAGGACATGAATTTTAGTGTAACCTTACCTCAGTGTAAATGGAGGGTGTAAGGTAACAGAGTAGGCGCACATCGTCTTCTTGGCAAGCCTTCATGTCCATCATAAGGCAAGTGTGGAGGTCTCCAAGCTGTGTCGCCTGTGCAAAAGACTCGTAGAGGTTCATTTTGCCAGCTGCTGCTTTACTGAAAGGGCAGAAGATTAAAATAACAGGTCACTTGCATAAGTCGCAATACCACAATTTCACACTTTTTGCTAGATTGCTTCCACTTCTAAATGATGCGATAATACTGCATATTGGTAAATGTAGTGGTAGCATCTTGCTAAATGCTGTTCTGCTGGCTATCACTGAATGCGGTTACAATGTTAATACAAGTTTCTGACAAAGCTCAGGAGAAGGTTGATGAGCGCTTGTAGTCTAAGTGTTGTGAATGTGTACGTTAGGCCTGAGCGGGAGTGCATGAGGCTGGTCGGTAGATGGTCACTCCTGTATATAGATTAAGAGTAACTGGATCCGATACCGTAATGTATAAGGGAGCTTACCTGGACTCTAACCAAGAGGCACACAGCTGGTCTGTCTCTGAGCCATCATCTACCCTCTTATGGTTACTACATTGGCGATGAGTGGACAACGAACCACAGGTGTACAAGGACTTCAAAGAAAAAGTAAGGAGAGCTGTGGTGTGGAGAGCAGTGCATAGTAGACGGCCCACCGCCCCCAAAAGGTGTCATCCATTCTCCAATAAATGTACAGGGGAACTCTCAGGGAATGAAAGAAACTTGCAGCTTTAGGGCGATTGCCAGCTAGATCTGTCCAACCATGAAGCCAGCATTCCCAAGCAGAAAGCCGCAACTAGCGATAATCTCAATCAGATTATGCCATGAGAGGTTTAGAGAAATCACGCTTTTCTTTTTGGAAATACAGCACACAGCAACAGAACATCTTCTGCAGATACCCCAGGACTTGATTGTGGCCTCAACAAACTACATATCTGTGCTATGCAGCACATCACTGTCACTTCAAGAGTCCTCTTCCTTTAGATCAATGCTTTCATGGACATCAGCCATGTAGCACCATTGAAGTTCCAAAGACTTGGGTAAGGCATCCATCTGAGGTGGAAGTAAAAATGAAAACTCTGGCAAGGGGAACTAAAAGCAATCTGCATGCAAGGAACTGCAAATAAGGGGATGAGCTAGTGCTCAATTTAGGTCCAATTTAAATGGGGTCCAGAATGCCTTTTCCCCGGAGGATCCTCAGCAGGCAGGGCTGGGCTGTAATCAGTATCTAACCTTTGTATATAAAGGCATCTATAGGGAGTCACTGCACTAGGCAACCATGCTGCAAAAGATGCAAACTCCAGGAGGGACCGATGTTTACCTCATCAAAAAGTGAAAACTATCATTTGGTGGACATGATGCCCCGCTTAGGGCTGCCACAGCGACAGATGTGGCCACACCAATATGGGCATTTTGGCACCTCTAACCCCCCCCCCCCCCCCCGAGCCCCCTCTTTTAAAGAGCGATTGTATGTATGCTGGGCTTCTAGCACGAGTGTGAATTTCTGCTGTTGACCAATGTTTAGATCAGCAATATTAGGAGTCATAGGTTAACTTATTTAGCTTAGGGGCAATGTTTGGATTTCGGTAGGTTTTCACCCTAACAAACTTAGTTCATATTTTGTATAGAGAAACACTTGGGGGTTTATGTTGTGTCTGTCACTATTCTACTTTGGATCTTAGATCTGTAAGGCTGCTGTCTTGTGAGCATCATGCTACACGCTGTGGCCGCTAGAAAACTACTCTCCACTTTTACGCCATGTTCTAGTTGAGATTATATGGGGAATCACAATTGGGTCTAATGCCTAAGCAGCAGGGAATGTATTCTGGCAAAGTCCCTAGGTAAAGGCTGCATAGACAATGAGAGCACTTAGTCAATGGGTACCACATGCTCTTTGGCGTTCATGGTTTAAGAATGTCTGGTGTGCAGATGAATACATTTTGTGCATGCAGGGAATTTGTACATTTGGTCTGTGTGCTATACATGGTGTGTGATTGCTGGGGTGTTTGTGACTTGTGTATTCATGATGCATATGGAAATAGCAGGCGTGTCTGTAACGGTTGCATGGAACTTTGTAGGGTGTCAGTGTGATATGAGTAGTTGCATTCTGCTGGTTCTACTGGCCTTATCTATTGGTGGGATTGGCTACAATGTTTGGTTTTGATGATGGTGAAGGACTGTCCTAAAGTAACACGCCTTGTGTTGACTGGAAGTTTTGCAACACCACTCAGGATTACGTTAGTGCGGTGAGACATGGGCTGTCTAGGTTTGCATGCCAGGGCTCTGTACTTCCCAGTCAAGGGTATCCTAATCCAGTTGCTTGGCAACCTGCAGTTCCCGGTTTGTTGTACCCCACAGCTCGGAACATATCTCTGCATGGTTTGTTTCTTGTGTACCTTGGGAGCTGTATACACACGCGTGTTGGTGTGTATGTAGCCAGGGCATCTGAGTGGGATGTAGTGTCTTGCTTAATGTTGTCCTGACCAGCAGGTCTGTGTCGGAACTACCATCAAGCCTCTTTTTGTGACTACATAGTCAAAGAGCAAAAGCAGCTGAGCGAGAGGGGCGAGGAGGAGAGAACACATTTATGAGAATTGTAGCACAAATACTAAAGTGTCCATCAGAGTGTGTGAGAAGACACCATACAAAGTTCTGACTATTGTTCTTCAAGAACAAATATATAAAAGAAAGACAGCAGTTTTAACGTGATTTGTGGAAAAAGTAGGCCTAGAAACACTGGCCCCTAACAAAGGCAGAAGGAAAACTCAGACATTGCACTCTGGGGGATTACGTCCCAAATTGTTTACAAGAGGGCTTTGTAATGAGGGGGATTTGAATGCTTAGATACTGCAGATGGGAAATGAAAGCAATTTCCATCAAGCTTGGAGGTTTTCATGCACCATTCTGACAAGGTTAGTGGTTCAGTTTTCCAAAGGAAACATCACAATTAATCTTAAGGGAGAGGCTAAAACACCTGGTAAGAAAGGGAAGTCAGGCATCTCTTAAAGGTAAGTAACGTGGACAGAGCACATGGCTGAACACCCAAGTAGGGGGAACAGACTGACACAAAACTACATACAATTAGTTGACACGCGTATCAATACACCACACTGATATACTGAAAAATGTACATCTTCTAAAACAAGTCTAGATCTCCATCAGTTTGAATATGTACTTAGGCAGATAATACAACCCACTCTGTGTATATAGGGTAGGTACCATGCCTAGTGGTATCAAACAACGCATACAGACAAAGGTTGGGAAGAAAAGGCAACAAGATATTTTACCATAAAAGGAAAATAATTATAAAAGCAACTAGGGCCATCAATGATACTCCACAATGCACAAGAGCAGCGGCACAGAGAAATAGCTGTTAAAGATAAGGAATCTGTGGGAGGAAGGAGTCCATTATAAACTCCACATTGATTCTATCCCTCTAGGACATTGTATTTGAATAATACAAATGCACACATTATAATTAATAGTAGTGCTAGAGGGTGAACACAGTTACTAAACACGGCCAAAGGCCTCCTAAAACCTAATACACTCTATATACAATTACCAATGCAATACACTTCAGGGAAAATATTAGTCACACAAATTAGCTATGGTGCAAGGTGTAAAGAATGCCTTCACAGTTAGAGAAGTGGAGAGCAAGATTATAAAAATACATCTAAAATCCCTGATTAATACTAAAAAGCATGTTTGTGGCCTCGAAACTAGGTGCTTCTATCTCTCAGTCATTTGTGAGGGAATTAAAGATACAATAATATTCTTAGAACAGTAAAAAAACATTAAAAACTAAAAATGTTACCTATTTCCTCCCATGTCAAGTGCATCATAGTGATTAGAGTACTTTGAAGCCAATGCCCAGGGACAGTAAAGTACCCTCAAAGTCACTTTGTGTTTTCCAGGGTAACGGATAAGTTACTTCCCTGTAACTCCGGCTCTCTAGCAGTGGCATCTTTCAGAGATTCTAGTATCACTCTCAAGCAGTGGTCAATACTGGTTATTAAGGCCTTCAGGAGATCTGCATAGAGACAGGGCTTTGCAGGGCAAGTGAAAAAACTTGCAGACAAGCTTCCAAAGGCGTGGTTTGGGTCTTCAGTAGGCCTCTCTAATATGTAGGTGTCTTGCCTCCAACGACGATCTAAAGAATGGCGGCAGGAGTCCCTCTTTCATCCAAGATTTGAGCTGGAGTTGCCCCAGAGTCCACCAATGCTAAGGATCTCCACTGTTCAAACTGGCAAGGGCTGTCCAATCCTAGACAATCTCTGGCCAACACATCTGTCCAGCAACAGACATGGATGAATCCAGCTATTTCAGAAACATCTCCAGTGGCCCCCGAGTGAACCAGAGTGCAGGGGGCGAGTAAACATACTTTCCCTGCCCCATAGCCACCTCCATAGAGATTAACCGGCATTCTGAGAACTACATACTGTGGAAATGCTCGCACAGCGATGAATGCACTCTTAAAGAGAAACCCCCTGTAGCGATTTGCGAAATGTTTCCAGGTCTGATTGTATGAAACTACAACAGAAAGATATCGGAACCAATGCATTTAAGACCTCGCAGGGCCTTTCATCAGGGAAATGTCTGTTGAAAAAAGAAAGGTGATCCTTATATTAGTTTTTACTTTTCATGTGCGTCGGCGTCGCCGGGGTGTACATCCCCATAAGTAGGGCGTGAGCCGAACCTGTCGGGGCTGGGGACAGACGCAGAGAAGCGGGAGCTCGCCTTAGAGAGGTCGACAACCTCAGATACGGAGGTAGCGTTATCACTGTCCCCCTCGTCACATTCGGCGGTGGGTGAGGAATCAGCCTTCGACATAGCGTAGGCTGCCGACATCTTGACCATGCGGTCCTTCAAAGTTTTTGGACAAAGGAGATTACAGACCGCACTGCTGGCCTCGTCTTGGTCGAGGGGTAAGCAGCATTTACACCGCTTAAACTCATCTTTCCAAGGAGAATTTGCCGTTACAAGGGCAAAATCTAAAAGGAGTCCTCTCCATAGCTGAAGATACAATATTAAGTGATAACGACCCCGAAGGAAGGGGGGGGGGGGGGGGGGGAGAGAAAGGCATTCTAAAAGGAAACAAATATCCCAACGACCCCATACCTTGTGCAAGAGTTGTGTTGCTGTTTACCACCTACAAACATGCATCACTATATTAAAATTCATTAAAAGGTTGGTGTCCACTCCGTTATGACAGTTTTTCTAAAGTCCTACCAATACTTCATAAAACCCATATCTGAGGCAGTACATACGCTCCACTCTTAGTATAAGGCTGTACCACCTAAGAATGTTTTGTTAGCATGGACAGAGCAGCCAGGCTTATTTTAGGAGGGAGAGAGGGCTGTAGCTTGGTACAAAGAAATTGTACCATACATCTGGTCCAAAGAAACACTAAAACACTATGTATTGTAAAAATAAAAGGGTTATTTAATTACAAGTAGACCAAGATACATCTTTGGTAAGTACTAGAACATCAAACAAAACATTCATAACAAAAAAAAAAAAACTCAACACCTATGGTATGCAAACCAAGGTAAAGCCTTCTCAAAAAAGGGTAGTAGGCGCCCCTCTCCAGAAAGAACATGGCATGATAACCTATTCTGTTTTTTTCCCACTTTGAGGGTCGCTTTTGGCTCACTGTACCTTTCACAGATGGGAAATATCCATTTGCAGATCAGTCTTTGTCTCGCCCACATGGGCAGTCCAGCACCGAAATGCTATGGTAATTCCCTTCTGAACAAGAGTACCAACAGCAAGCCCATACACGTGTTTCAGCCTTGTTGGGCATCAGTGAGGTGGAGCTGTGCCTTATTTAGAGGAGCATGAAGCAAGTCAAGATGAGTCAAACCTAAGGGTATATATACATTCAGTATAGTGATATACTATTCTTGTGGAATAAGACCAGTTTAGATAAACTTTTAGGATACAAATCAGTATTTCAAGAGTAGTTGACCCTGTCAGTCATGCAGTGACAAGTAGTTATGAAATTGCACAATAAACCAACCCTGTTACAAGTATACTCATTGCAATATTACTTTTTAGAACTCAGAGCTAGTAAATAAACTCATACTTTCTGCGGGGTCTTAAGCTGCTCAAAGACACAAAGTATGAACACAATTATTTTAGAATGCACTAAGCAAATCATTGAAAGCAAAACCCAATTACGCGTTTTAAAAATATTGTTTATTGGTTAAAATTAATTCAACCTTAATAATAAGAAAAACAATTAATCAAAACTAACGAAACATACAATTCTTAAAATCACTACACAAAATGTTTAAAAGAAATAATAAAATTAATTTGGCTAAGGCTATAATACTCTGAACTCAATTAAAAATTGGAAACATAAAAATAAGGAATACAGAAGAAAAAAAGATGAAAATGTGAAAGCTTACACCTTAAATCATTACTACATCCCATTCTTTTTTGTTCATCCTCCCTTAGTACATGTTTATCCAAATTCAAATTATACAGAAAATGCATCACAGAGACCACCAAATTTGTCTGTTGACCAATACATTTTCCCCCAAAAGATTCATGATCAATGTCTCTACATGTAGCAAAAAAAGTCTTAAAATGTAAGTACCTCCTTGATCTCAAATTGGGACATATGGACTACTAGATGTTCTAATGCTTTAACCGTCCCTCACATATGACAAAATTTACACTGTTCATTATCCAATGCAACAATTTTCCTTCTGACCATAACCTCTTTAGCCTGTAATAAGTTCCATCGGAATCTTATGAAATCAGCTCTGATTGTATTACTGGGAAACTTAGTGATCTAGGGAGCCAATGTCCCTCTACTTCTATGGTCCTTGCTAAGCTGCCAAAGACACATATACATGCATTTTTTCCGTGTTGGAGCACCAATCACGTTCAAAGAGTTTCTTTTTTGTCCTAACAGGGTAATTGAGCAGATCCTCCCTTGTAAGGTGTATTTGAATTAGTAAGGTTTCACCATGTTTATTGAAATCATTAAGGGTGGGCACTAGCCCCGTCTTCATCTCCTGTGCAATTGCATGATACAAGGTGTTCATGTTTGGCTCAAGGAATTTCCCATAAAGGGCCGAAATGAGCAATTGGCCTCACACTTTTAGTAAAGTGAGGCCAAATACGCGTCGAATGGCAGCCACAGGGACTGAGTTTGCGATACCCAAAACCTTCCGGCAGATTACACCTATCAGAACTAGGTACTCAAGTGCCCAGTCATCAAGAATTTCTAAACCGTAAAGCAGTTTGGGGCTAATTGTGCCTTCGTAGAATCGAATTACGGGTATCAGGGAAAATCTGCAATATTTGCTCTTTATTCGCCTCATCACTTTAACAAAGACACAATGTATTTCAAGGTAAGTAATTGACCTATTGGTACATAACTATCTGCTAACAGCTAGTTATACCCAGTATACTTTTAAGACATGCATAATACAGTTTCTAAGCTTAACTAAGAACTTTATCAAATTGCTTTACAATAGCACCAAAGCAATTCATGGAAGCACAGCTCATTGTTACAGATTTAGATGAGCACCGGCTAATCAAGGGGAGTAAGGCCTATATACCTTTAAGAGGGTCTACCAGCATCTCAAAGACAAGTATTAACTCAAAGAATGATTTAGATCTGTATAAAGCAGACCACGGACAGCAAACCCCAATGATACAATTTAAGAATGACACAAGGTTATTCAAGGCAGGTAAACCCTATTGGTAAGCTTTTAGACTCATTCAGTTAAGCAATGATGAAATAGTACCAACACATTACTTTTTAGAAGGGGGAAACACCATTGAAAGTTAGTAAAACAACTTATATACTTTTTAGAGGGGCACAATGCAACTCAAAAGGTAAGCATAAACGTAATGACACTGTGGAACTTCTTTCACAGAGACACAGTTACCACACTAACTTATTTAGCAAGTAAGTACTTTTACACTTAGAATTCTTTTCTTATCCAGCCCATCCCTAGTCTATTGCAGGAGTTCTTGCAGAGGTAGAAGAGGGACCCTAGTGGTCTAGGTGCCAGCTGTATGCAGTTTGAGACAGGGTTCAGTTGCAGGAAAGTCAAAGTTCCATACAAGATCTTCTTAAACAAGTAAGTATTCACTTTTTCAGAGTTAAAGTGTTGAGGGACTTCACAGAAGGCTCCCTATATGCGTTTCAGGATCAGGCCAGGGCAAGTGGTATGGGCAAACTCCCAGCTACTAAAATGAGTCACTGAGCCTCACAGGAAGCACACCAAGCATAAGGTAAGTATAACCCAAGCCCACACAGTACTTTAGGAGAAAAGAAGAGCTTCTGGGTGGATGCCTTTAGGATGAAGCAGCACAGGACGTGGTCCATGGGTTCTTGGTCTGGAATCGAAAAAACTGGACACTGGTTGGGAACTTGCAGCAGTCGTCAGGAGGATTCCAGCAAAGGTTTCTTCATGGATTCTCGCGGCTCTGTGGATTTGGCACCTTTCTACAGGAGCCAGATGAACAAATATTGCTCGTCAGATTCTCTTCACTCTCTCGGTCCTGCACTCCTGGGTGAGGGGACTTTAGGGATTCACATTGTGTCACTGGAGGTTCAGCAGGAGTCTACCACTGATTCGGTCTTTGGAAGACCATGCACTGCACTCAGGCTTGAGGTCCCAGGGTATTGGCAGTTTGCAGCCAAGCAAGGTTGCAGCACGTCGTGGGATGGCTAAAAATACAGGTCTTCTTAAGACTAGTGGATCTCACCAGCTTCGGGGTAGGAGTTGTCCCATGCAGGATCCCCCAAGGTCGATTGGAAGGAAGGGTTGCACCAGGCTCTGGTTACACAGCAGGCTCTCCGGTCGCTGGCAATCGCAACAGACTTCCTTTCTTCACCTTCCTCTTCGGTTTCAGATCCAGTGGTCGACTTCTGGGTTTTCAGCCCTTAAATTAACATTTGTCTCATTGCATAACACACAAATTAGCCCAAAATATGATGGCCGCCAGACGAGTAACTGAGGAAAGACTACGTTGCTAAGCAACGTGAACAATGCAACAACAAAATGGAGCCAGGTCCGGGCTCACGTAGTACGAGAACATTTCTGCATGCAAAAGAAACAGTGGTAAGCGGACCAATTTAGCTCCCCTTATTGTCACTTTGAGTATAGACTCACGTGTTAACTTGTGCAACATTATCCACAGTGGCACGGCATTGTAAGATGCAGGTATTCTTAGATCGGTTTGGAAACGAAACCGCTAGTAATATTTAATGCCTTGACAAAGCAATCATGGAACCTCGCTATGTGTATGGAGACAAAGTCCTAGCCACGATTATGTGAATCTAAACAACTACATGCAGTTAAGGAATTTAGATTCATCCCGATATTATGGAATGGACATTTGTCGTTTAAAGACAATCGGTAACATCTTATGGACATGATTATTTTGGAAGCGAATAGGAGCGCAGAATTGTGATTTTGATTCATTGTTTTTTATCCATTGCCAGAGTGATAGAGCAGTTTCAAATGGTTAAAACAAGAGTGGACCAAAAGTAAGGGGCCTAATAAAATAGAAGTAGCGACAATTTATAATATGAAATAGCTACAAACCACTATTAATTGGAACATATACATGTCTATCACACGAGCATCATATAGTTATTTTTGGTACCAAGTCAAAATATGTGGTTTTTTCCTCAATTAGGATGGGATTTAACCCGAGACTTGCAAAAAAAAGACTTAAAGCAAAATATACAAGCACTCAGTATTTGGGTAAGCTCAAGCTAATCTGCCACTATTACCATACATTCTACATTTTGCAAAAACCTGAATATTGATAAAAAATTAATGTAACATGTTTTTTCTGTTTTCTTTGTTCTATTGTTCTATTATCTCATTTTACCATTTTCTGTTTTTATTTTGATGTTCTTGTACCATCCCCTAACACTCCTACCTTTACCCCTCCCATAACAGCCACTCAATGCATATATTTGTTTATGTTGCAAAAATGTTCTTTTTATACATGTTTTTCAATCATTGTGTAACCTAATGGTGATCATCTCACTAAAATGGCTTGTCAATTCACATGGGTACTGTCACCAACAACTGCTCACCACAACCAGCCCTGATTTGGGTGTCCGTCGAAAAACGTGTAGTCACAGAGGGCATTTGCAATACTTATTAAAATACACATTGGAACACAGAAAAAAGGGGCCATTGTTAGTCTCTTTTTTCGGTAAAACGTGGGCGCATGGGTGATTTGTTAATGCAACAACACATTTTTATCAGGAACTACAGCACAACATCTGCAATCTCTCCCTGCAGTTTACAGAAAGGGGCAGTCTGGCTATCCAATCAAAACAGCCAGCATCCCATTGGGACTTGGTTCCTTTCAGACAAGGTGAAAGACAAAGGGCTGCATAGTTTTGGACTCCACCCTAGGTTCCTGCCTTATCAGACACCCAGGAGCCTATGCAGGGTATACAAAGGATTCCCGCCGAAGACAAACTTCCACTGAGGAATGACAGGGCCAAGACCTCAGAAACAACAGGGATACTTAAAAATGGCAAAGAAGGAACCCACCATTCTACCGGAATGTTGGTCCTTCTGTGCATTACAGAGGCCGAATTAACAGCCTGTGAGTAATTAGACTAAAAAGTCACTAAGTTAAAACCACTGCCCCCAAAAGGGGATGTGTCGGGCCAGCTGCCATTTTGTCTGGGCCAGCGGCCACCTTGTCGGGCTGCATGCCAGGTGCCTGTGCCAAGGCGCTTGCAGCATTGGGACTAGCCTCTTCCAGGGCTCTTGGCGGTGGCGGTTGAGGCCTATCCTACACCTCAGGACGGGGCCTGGAAGGCGGATCGCCCTCTGCTGTGTTGCCGGTAGTGCTGGGTACAGGCGCCCCCTCAGGCATTTGTCCAGTACTAGGGCGTAGCCCCTCGGGTGGAAACCCAATAATAGAACCCTGCGGTCCCTCAGCATAGTCACCGGTAGGATCTCCCGACCTCTCGGCCTGGTGGCTGATAGCTGAAGTAGCCTCGGTACCTGCACGGATACCAGAACCGGATAGGTCCTTCCCACTCGTGCGCTTCCTAGGGAAGGAGTCGCCGTTGTGGGGTGCGGATGAAAACAGTGCCCCTAACTTGGGCCTGGACTTGTGCCTGATGAATTCCTTCAAGTCCTCTGGAGGCGACCTTCAGAAGAGCAATTTCCACCGAGCTAGTGTGTTCTTCAGTGCGCGTGGTGTCCGCGCGTCGCACGCGGTATAACCGTCTCAGCTGTGCTCAGGGCCAAGGCGGCAGAGGGTCGGACGTAGGGAAGAGCTTCTCGCAGGCTGGACACCTGCTGAAGCCCGCTGACTTCTACATGCACCGGGGAGAAGCATGGTGCCAGAGGACAGAGGCATTTGATTAAACAAACAAACAAGAAAAAGGAAGACAAAAATACTTCTACGGGGAAGAGCGTGTGGAATTACTAGGTTGGAGGCCTAACCCAGGAGCGCTGGTGAAAGCGGTCCGTTCCCGTCGACGCGGAAAAGAGGACTGGGGAGTGGCGCCGTTGGCAGAGTCAAGGGAGCGCATGCTCCCAGTGCCGCACGCCTGCGTGCATCTAAATTTAAAGGGGAAGATGATTTTTCTGGTGAAAAAGGTTCCGTCTCCCGTCCCTAGCGAGGGAAGTCCATACAGTATGGAGGAAAGGGGATGGGACGTAGGAGTAAATGTAAAGGGGATGAAAATCCCTCTTTAGCACTTGGGAACAGTAGTTCAACCAAGTGCATTAAAGAGAAATTAAAGGGAAGCCCAAAGGGGCAACCCATCCTAAGCCCAAAAGTTATAAGAAACTATAACTCCAATCAAACTATGGAGCGACAGAGAACGGTCACCCATAAAAAGAGTAAAAGACTAGGTGAGAGAGGCAAAAAGATTCCCACTCACCTAGGGACAAGGAGAAATAATTTCCCAGTCCAAGCAAAAGGTTTTGGGGCTGACAGGTCAGAAAAGTTACTAGAGTAATCCAGAGGTGGACCCCTTGCTCTCTGTTCTTAGAGAGGCATAGCTACACCTCACTTATGAGGCGCAGCCAGGCCGAAACACGTGTCTTGGGTTGCTATTGGTACTCTTGTTCAGAAGAGAATTGCCTAGCATTTCGGTGCAGGACTGCCCTTGGGCAGTACAAAGACTGATATGTTGTGGATACTTCTCTTCCGTGAAAGGGATAGTGAGCAAAAAAATGTGGTTGAGCCTCCACTGCGACTGAGGCTGGTAGAGAGACTCCCAGAACCCCGTTTGGCTTTACTAGAACAGCCTCCATCTATGAGTAGGATATAATCCAATATGTTTATCTGGTTATTAGCCCTTAAAACTAGTTGGCACTCTTGAGTGCATCTTAAGTGATATAAGATGGGAGCCCATGACATCGGACACAGCAAAGTCATGGCCCACCTCAATGTATGTTTTTAAAACGGCCATTGGCAAAACCCATTACAATATGAAGATCTTGATACATTTCCTTCCACTTCAAAGTGTGTTTAAAAAACTGCCATCAGCAGAATGCATTACAATGTGCACAACCTTCCACATTTAAGTTGCTTTCAATAAAGTGAGCGAATGCAGCACAATGGCTTTCATGTTTAAGACTGTTACAATGCATATGTGTAACAAACAGGAAACGCAAGGACTTTAGCACTAGAGATTCACTACCTTGTGTGACGAATCCCCGGATGTCGTCCCTTCTCCCCTGGGGGAGCCCCTTACATGAGGCCAGGGAGGTGAGGCTGATACCCCATGGTCCCTGCAGGGGTGTTACTCAGCGGATCGATCTCATGGGGAGGGAAGCTCCCCATGGGATTAGTGACGACCTGGGGAGAACATGGTATCCCCATAACCCACCTAACCCTAACACACCTTCCTACCCACCAACACTTTCCATAGTGTTCCTGTATGTCTGTCATTCCACCAATATAGGAAGAACTGGGACGAGGAAGAGTATGGAGTCCTCAAGGAACATGTATTCCTTAAGAACTGAGACGAGGGAGAGACCAATTGACTCCCTGGAAGACCTCAGGATCAGTACGGGGATGCAGAAGTGCGAAAGCAGAGAGCACTTACGAGAACGTGAATGAAAAGCCTAGTTTCTCTCAAAACCGGATTGGACAGAGTACATTCAAAACTGAGGGGGAAGCCAGGAAGGAGAGAAGCCCTCCCCGGAGGAATCATGAAATGTGAAGCAGACCGCAGTGGAGAACAGGAGAAGTCGTTGCTGGGGACACTGCCCTGCGGGGAAAGCTGTCCCCATCCGGTCCGCCGTGGAGAGAACGACCAAGCAGTGCAGAAGCAGGCGTTCAGACACAAAGAGCAGCTGGAAAGCGCGGTCAGTAGGAGATGCGCAGCTCGCGAGAAAACAAATGCTGCAGAGCCACCGCAGCACACCAAAAAGCAGCAGTGGCCGCAAGAGGCCCGAAAGAATACAGAGGAGAGCATGCGACCGACCGAAGAACACCAGCAATCCTCTTTCAGGTCTATGGGTTGCCGGAAAGGTTGGTGGGTCTCCAGAAGGGCTGACAAGCATTCAAACACTTGTCAGGGACACGCACCTTTTTATGAAGAGTAACCCAAGCCATCTTCATAGTCACAGTACCTGGCAGGATAGTGAACCAGGGCTACTACACAAAAACAGGAAGAATACACGGGTGGAGCTCATGTGAACTTTTGAAGTGCAAAGCAAACCAAAGGAAGAGAGATTCCACTTGGTATTTTTTTTTTTTTAAAGTGTATTTGGTTTATTACAAACCTTTCACAATCAGAAAAGAAAATTTCATTTCTAACAAAGAGATCTAACTTAAGTAAGAGAACAACGCAGATATACAAAAGGGAGATCAAAACAACAAACCCTTAATCAGATAATTAAAATCTAACTTAATAAAACTTTTTAAATTACACAGCTGATACTTGAATAATATTTAAAAACAAATTTTGCAGGTTTTACGATAAAACAGTAAATCTTCCTAGCTATACCAATTAACTTTTTTTCGCATTGCATCTTCTTCATTGCATAGGTCTAACTTTTTAAGGGTTTGTTCCAAAAATTTGACCGTTACAAAGTTTATTTTTGGAGTTCGACAGTCATATATTAGACTATTAGATGTCTGAGGGATTCTTCGCTTCTTTTGCCCAGTCTGCACATTGTGCATATCTTTTCTTTGGTGTATCTTGCCTTTGTTGTTTTGTTTCGAAGAACATTCAATCTAAAGCGCAACAATAGATCTCTTTGTTTGCAGTTCGGGAATTTTCTCAAATAGTTCGGTACAATAGACATTACACCCCAATTGGTTTTCGAGAGCGTATGAGTTTTTGACAATGCTCTTTTTGTTCCAGTATTTGACCAGTCTTCGGTCCATAGCATTCTTTTGACGGCTATTGGATTTTCTGCCAACGTTTGGATTTTCAAAGTTGCCTTTTTTTAGAATTCTTTCATTGTCTCTTTTCCATTCTTCCACTACTTTTTCTTCGAAATTGTCATTTTTGCAGAGTATTTCGAATTTGGGAGGCGTCAAATTGGCAATTGTTTTTCTGAACAACATCAGCTTACTGTGGCAGATGTGTACATATAAAGCATTCAGGCCAAGTTCGTGGCGAATTACCGTCATTGGTGTTGCTTTTGGGATCGGTAAGATGTTTTTCCAGAAAAGCCCTTCTAGGGTGTTCCAGAATTCTTCCGGAATATTCATACAAGTTTCTGCTCCATATGTTAATGTTGGTATCACTTTGAGCCTGTAAAATGTTATAACAGGTTGGAGGGGGAACTTTCCGTATCTTTTGTTAATGATTTTCGCTTGTGCTGTTAGTTGTTTTGTTTATGTCTTTAACATCCTTCTCCAGGGCTCTTCGTTTTTTATTCCGCTTAGTTGGATGCCTAATTATCTCATTTCGTTGCAGGGTTTTATTAGTGTTTTATTCACTATCCATTTCTCGTTCTTACTTTTTTCCCCATCTTTTATCACCGAATATCAAAGCCAAAAGGGGCAAAGAAGTCATGGGAAGGGAGGCATTCCCCCTGGCAGTGTGAACTGTATGCTAAGTATAGAGAAGGGCATGGGGGAAGGGAGTCATTCTGCCCAGCCCTTGTGAACTGTAAAGCCAGGAAACCCCAGGAGAAGGAAGCAATACCTCCTGGTGGTTTACCCGACAATTGTGTATTGTGAAGCCAATCAGAAGGAAGGCCCGGAGAAGAGTCATCCGTCTGGCACTATGAGAACATTTAGAATAGAATACCTGGAGAAGGGAGGCATTCTCCAGGAACCCAAATACTGAAGATGGTCATCCGTGAAGCCAAACGGTAGAAGAACAGAAGGGAGTCCTTCCCCTGGCCCGGTGGAGACATTGAGAACCAGATACCTGGACAAGGGAGGCATTGTCCAGGAACCCAATTGTGAACCAAAACTATGGTGAATAAGCAATGACGTTTAAGTTGGAACTTTTTCTTTTGAATTGGAACTAAAACCTTACAGCACCACAAGCTGGAACTTTGTATTCATCCGAAAGAAACAGACCTGGAGAAGGGAGTCATTCTCACAGGTGAAATTTCCCATACGATAGGAACTGTGGATTATTGTTCAGAAGATTAGAGTCATTCGTCTGGACCAAGAAGATCCACTACCCTTTTCTTATTAGTTACAAGTGTGAGGGATGGAAGTAGGCATTTTGACTAGACGGTGGACTCTTTATTGACGTGGACATTCTGACATATTCCTTAGTTACTTAGTAGAGGCAGGGAAACCCCTCTCAGAATTACGTAGAGACAGGTTTTCATTTTATTTTTGCTTGAATTAAAGTATTTGCCCACCAACATGTGTTAGGACTCTTACTTCTGCACCCTTACACTTGCCATTCTGTGAGTTTGCTGGAACAATTGAGTAAGTAGACAAGCTTCCTGTTACAAACTACCCGGCCGGCCATCGGAGCAGGAAGCTAATTCTGACTTTACCAAAACCATTTGTGCTTAAAGGTCAATCGGTTAAGATATGAATTTATAACC
Organism: Ambystoma mexicanum; assembly: GCF_040938575.1. Lineage (NCBI taxonomy): Eukaryota > Metazoa > Chordata > Amphibia > Caudata > Ambystomatidae > Ambystoma > Ambystoma mexicanum. The sequence goes on along the minus strand of NC_090921.1, from coordinate 773,889,476 downwards.
TTGCAAATCGCTTACAAGGCAAAGGGTAAAAAAAATAGGCTCTACTACCTTGGAAACAGGTTTGATATTTCTAATCTTGTAGTTGGCATTTTTAATTCAGATAAAATGTATATAGATATGATTTGCAAGGCGTGAGTGCTGCAGTGTACAGGCCCGAGCCAGCATGGGGTATGGGAAGAGGAGTGTGCAGCTTTTGACCATCAGGAAGGGAATTATTATCTGGGCAGTTTCTATTAACAGGAGTACAAACTATTTGTTTAATACCCTCCATTTAGAAACCAAGCGTGTGGTGTGACGTGAAGGACAATGAATGTGTGTTTTAAACTAATATTTAAACCAATAAAACACTGATATATATACATTCAGTAAAAAAACGTTGTTAAAGGGACGTTATGGTTAAGTTGCACTACTAAAAACCTATGAAATTCAGTGAAATAAACATGGTTAAAAGGGACGTTATGGTTCCAAGTAAAATCGAAAAAACCCTTGATATTCACCGGTTATGGTAAGCTAAGCAACCATAACTCGCCCCACCACGGTGCACTGCTAAGACCAACACCCAGGACATCAACGATGATATCACAAATGTCATTGATGACATCACTGATGACATCACATGTGCATTTACTTTTTATGAAAAGTCTGTACAAGGGATTCTTATTGTAATGTTAATAAAAAAGTGTCAAGGATTAGTGGAATAAATACTACGAGGTACGTAGTGCATTAAGTAATGCATTGATACAACTACCATTCTATTATCAGGTTCTTTCCAGTATACCAAGCTATTCATGTAGAAACATAGGCATTGTGTGCAACATACATGATGGAGGTGCAATATTAATAATCTTGCCATGTTGAATAGTAAAATGATCAATGCTTTCTTATTACAGTTTTGCCTACTGTGAAACATTTAATAAGTAGCTAATAAAACCCACTTACTACATAATTGCATTATTGGAACCGAAACACAAACAGACAACACGTACAAATATGAGCATATACAGGGAAAATTAAGTAAACAAAAAAACAACAGTATTACCAGCCAATCTTCATACCCTAACTGATTATCTTCATGCACAGAATTTATTGCTCTGCTTCAAAACTACAACTTCTTGATGTATAACCATCATATAATATGACTGGACCCTAAGGAAAGTAGTGTGCATACAATGCATACACATAGGAGCATATCCAGGCAAAGTAAAGTAATAAAAAAAAAGCAGAACTATAAGAAAGTGTTGATAACTTTACTGATCTTCTTCATACATAGAAAGCATTGCTGTCTTCTAAATCTGTGTTTCCCCTATGTATATGTTCCATAAACTGTGAGTGAACCCCAAGTGAATTACTGTAAGAACATATTTGAAGTATAAGTCTACAAATATAGTACTTTTGAATTTTCTGTTCCCGACTTTTCCTTTACAGACATATCTAGGCCAGTAACAAAGAGGGAGCCACACGTGATATCATCAGTGATGTCATCAATGACATTTGTGACGTCATCTTTGATATTCTGGGTGTTAGTCTTAGCAGTGCACCGTGGTGGCGCGAGTTATAGTTGCTTAGCTTACCATAACTGGCGAATTTCAAGGGTTTTTCGGGTTTACTTGGAACCATAACATCCCTTTAACAAAGTTTTTTTCACCGAATTTCATAGGTTTTTAGTAGCGCAATCTAACTACAGCACCCTCTTAACACATTTTTTTCACTGAATATACATATAGATCATATACATTTAATAAATGTTTACTAGGATTTCCTTAGTTTCTATACATACAACATAGAAGATACCGAACCCCCTGCCCGCACGCTAGTGATTTTCGGTGTCTGCAGACTATGCGCATGTCTGTGGACAGACTCGGTAAACATCAATACTATCCAAAAACTCAGGGGGTATCTTACATTGTTGTATCATGCAATAGAAACACTAAACAACTTCAAAAAGCAGCACATAAACACATTACATTTAATAATAAGAAGTGGAAACTGTGTATATAAGACATCAACCGTCCATTTAAATAGCATATGCACCAGAATGGAAGATACCAAAACAAAATAAATATGCCTCCAACATAATTACCTCACAGAAATTGCACAGCAGACCTACACAGCAGTAACAGCAAAACTTACCAAGAAACTAGTAAGTACACTACATTTTATATATTTATAAGCTTTCTGTATTAGGTACACTAAAACTAATTTCTTTTTTTTTTTATTTTAACACAGAAATGTCCAGTACTTTGAAATGGCTGGAAGAAAATTTCCCACGGGATGTAATTAGTGAAGACAGTGATACTAATGGTAGACACATTTCTCTATATAAGCCAATTAATAACCATCACTTTATGTGTACTTAACACATTTTTTTAAACAGACCATACAGAAACTAAAAATAATATACCAAGAGAAACATAAGAAAATACTCTGCAGCGAATGGAACTAAAAATGGATATGTTAATGAAAAAGTTCATAATTTAAGACACTTTGTAGAGGATCATATAAAAGAAAAATTAAATATCACTGTCCCACATGTACCTGTTCCCCTTCTCCATGTCCCAGCCAACTATCCGCAAACCCTCCGCAGCAAAAAAAACATTACGATGAGACTTCCATCCCTTCCTCCCATATCATCCATCATGTCTAAACCGCTAACTCCCCTGTATTTGTTTCAGTTTCTGCTTCCCCCACTTTCGTAATTTTTATACTTTTATACAATAATAAAATATTAAGTGTGTTAGTATATTCTTCTGTGTATTTTTATTTTTTTAAAAGGCAGTTAGGGTATCTGCGGATGTCCGCAATTAACCAAAATGGGGGTGTCCTAAGGACACTATACCGGTTTGTACTGTAAGCAATCAAAATGGAGGTGTCCTTAGGACACACACCATGTCTGCTTGTCTGCAATTAATCAAAATGGGGGTGTCCTAAGAACACTACCTGTTTGCACTATCCGTGGGCAAAATGGTGGTGTCCGCAGAGCACTAAAGCAATTTGCATGTCTGTAACGATGCAAATTAAGGTGCCCTAAGAACATTCTTCCTGTTTGCATTGTACGCAACCAGAATGAATATGTCCATAGAACACGTAGCACGTCCACCTGTCCACAAATGTGTGACACACTTATTTTGTTCGGGGACTTGAACACTGTCCGTATGACACCCGCGCGCGTGACACTCTTGGGTCCTACAAACATTGCACCTGTCCGTAACTGTCCGCCGCACGTGTGTCGCACTTTTAATTAGTTGGGGGACAGGAACACTGTTCATAGAACACTCGCACGCATGCGCTCAACCGACCCCGCGCATTTGGTGTCCTACGGACAGCCGTCCCATTCGCGAACGTGTCCGCGACGTCATGTGACCGCACCCACGCTGAGCGTGGGTCCTTGTTCACGAACACTGTCCGGGCCCCATAACATTTAAAAAGTGCTTTTTTGAGCAGTACAAGATATTTTCCGGGAAACGTTCACCCTTGCACATGTCCCAGACAATGTCCCTGGCGATCTACATACTTTTTGGAACTTTTTGAGCCCTTTCTTGGTGTTCGATCTGTCTGCAGACAGCACGGGTGTCCGTGAAGCACGCACCTGCACCCCTATAAAAGGCCACACCCCAGAGCTGCTCCTCATCCTGTTTTTGAACTTCCTGGAAAGACACTACTTCACACTGCTGGATTGCTCTTTTGTGTTCCTCAAGTCCGGAGTTCTTGCTGGTTCCTAAGAACTTTGAAGATGGCATCCATGGCTGTTCCTGCTGCAGTTGCTTCTGCCTCAGGACCACCCCGACCCGCACCACCACCTCCCCCACCACCTCCACAAGGGCCTGCAGAGAGAAACAGGCGTGAGGATGCAGAGTAGAGTGATGAAGACGATGAGGTAGTGGAAGTCTCTACTACTAGCACTGATTGTGAATCTTGTGTGTGGAGGTTATTTGCCACGCTTGATGGAGTACCAAAAGCACGTCCTAACACGGTGCGCTGCACTCAGTGCAAGATGGTGCTGAGTCGTGGCAAGTTTGGTTCGTATAGCTATGGTACTACATCAATGAAGCGACACCTAAGGTTGTTCCACGGTGGGGCTGTTCGTAAGGTTGTACCTTGCGATTAACCTAGTAGGTCGAGTTCCCATGCAGCATCCTCCGTTTCCGCTCCTGCCACCACAAGAGACACTCCTGTGGGACAGTGCATCCCTCCAGCTGCCTCACATACATGATGTGGTTGACGCTTACCTTTTGAGGGTCACAGTATTGTGTATGTACTGCGACGCAGTACTCTGCAGGGGGAGACCCTTCAAAGTGCTTTCAAGACTGCGGTCAAGGAGCATGAGAAGGACCGCCCACTGCCTGAATAAGGCCCACCCTAAGTCTTCCTCTCTCCACCTGCCCTTTCTTATCCCAGTGGTTGGCGTCTCTTCCTTACCCTCCTTTCCTTGTGTGTCATGTTTAAAAAAAAAACACAAACAAAAACAAAAAAAAGGCTCATTTCAGAGCCGCCTTTCACAGTCCAAAAATAGAAGTGTCAATGAAATGCTGCAGGGCCCTGTGCATTTTTTTTAGAAGTCTGCAGACTTTTAAAATTTTTGGGGTGCTGCCCTATCAGAACCATTGCACTTTTCTCCAGGAGGAAGTGGTGGCTCTCAAAAGAGCCTCTTGTGGTGTTTTTTTGTGTTTTGAAAACTTTAAATGGTCAACACCTACTGCAAAATGGATTGCTGTAATTCCAAAAATGGTTGCAATGCTTTTTGTATATTTTGCAGAAAAATCTGATTGTCAGCTTAAGTAAGATGTACTCCATCTCTGCGAAAAATATGTTACGAAACATAATATTTTCATTGTGAAAAGAGGACATGCCAACATCTCTCAAAAAGGCACAAACAGCCTTATTGACATTGTGCCTCGCTTTCTCCATTTGTGGACCAAATGAAGAACATAGCCACATTTGTCTCTGCGCAATAGGAGAAACAATTACTTGGGAATTTGGAAACATGTCCATGAATTTCCCAAGTCCTTCTTTCATTGCAAATTGCAAAGAAATTGCAGACACATTCCTAAACTGTTCCCTCCACAATGAATAATATTAATGTCTGGATGACACTGTCACCAAAGTAGCACAAAGAGGTACCAAATCCAGCCACTTCATTCCACGCACTCCATGCCAGTGCACTTCCACATGAGGGAATCCAAGATGTGCAGCCACTCCACAGCAATCTGCATGCACCTCCAACCAATTTATCCATGAGTCTCCCAAAATCTAGACAATTTGCTTTCTGAAAAACACAGTCATCGCCATCTGCTCTCCTCTAAGGTAAAAGACTTTCTGACAAAGTCTCTCCTTCCACATCACACCCAGTAAACCTTATTGACCAATCCCTTGCTCTGCTAAGTCTCATTTGCATGCCTCTAAGCCTCAAAATCCCTGTGCCTCAAAATCCCTTTATGTAATACGTGGTGTCCGCAGACAGATCGAAAAAAAAAATCTGGGCGTGGGGAATTAAAATTAAAATAGTGTGCCCCATTTCCCCTTTGAGGTTGGCTCTGAAAAGAGCCTTTTTTTTTTAAAGATGCTTCAAAAAACATTTTTTTTCTTATTCTCCTTCAAAAATCTTCGAATTAACTTATCCAAAGCAATCCTTACATTCCAAAACAGCATAGCATTTCCCAAAAAAGATAAACACATACCATCTTCTTTAAAATAATCAATATTAGCAGAGTCAATGTTGTCATTATTACAAAAGAACATTCCAGCTCTAAGCATAAAAGCAAACATGCTTCGGTTAATTACACACCTAGCAATATTTTGCTGAGGACAAAAAACAGAACTATTGTCCCATATTGCCCTAGGTACCAAACCTGAAAAAATTACTTTAGCATTTAGAAGTAGAACAAGTTACTTACCAACTGTAACGTTCTTTCGACTGCATGTTCCTCCAACGTATTCTTTATCTTTGATAAATCCACTTCCAGCTTGCTGGCCTTGGAAATTATTATTTTTTTTCACAGTAGAGAGTGCTCCGCGTCAACGTCCCTCGAATCGGTGTCCCTCGAAGGCCTCCGTATTGGCACCAACGTCACCATAGGTATAAATAGTCTTGCGCAACATCCGTTGCTCAGTTCCGTTGTGAGGTGCTGTTTCATGCCTTGTATGAGATAGTTAATACCCTTGAAGGAGCGTAGGCTGCAACTACAAGGGAAGATTTACTGTGGGGAAGGATGGGAGGGGCGATAAGGAATACATGGGAGGAACATCCAGTCGAAAGAATGTTACAGTTGGTAAGTAACTTGTTCTTCGAATGGATTGTGTCCTCCCACGTATTCCTTATCTTTGATAGACTCCCAAAGCTTTAATGTGTAGAGGAGGCAGGAGTAAAACAAAATGTTTCCCTTTAAAGATGCACAGAGTGCAACACAGCTTTTCAAAATCTAGTCTCCTGGCTAGAGAAGGAATCAAGACTGTAGAATTTGTTGAAAGTATGTGCGGACGGCATGTGGCAGCCGCACATATGTCTTTAATTGGAACTCCTCTTTGGAGAGCTGAAGAGGCTGTGATACCCCTGGTTGAATGAGCCCTGAGGTGTTGAGGGGGGCTCTTTTCCTGCCAATTTATAGCACTCTATAATAGTTAATATAATCCATCTTGAGATGGTCTGTTTAGTAATAGGTAAACCTAACTTATGCCCTGCATACCCCACAAACAATTGGTCTGCTTGCCTAATCCTCGCAAGTCTGCTACTGGAAAAACTCAAGGCACACCTTGGATCCAGCTTGTGCAATCGCTCTTCCTCTTTCCCTGAATGGGGAGGAGAGTAAAATGAGGGTAAGGTTGTTTTTTGTGTGATGTGGAATTCTGAGACCACCTTTGGGAGAGGATTCAGCTTCACTTGAAGAACCACCTTATCTTTGTGAAAGATTGTATGTGGAGGTTTACAAGATAAAGCTTGTTATTCGCTCACTCTTCTGTCAGAAGTTAAAGCCACTAGAAAGACTGTTTTAAGAGTGAGAAACATTAATGAACAGGAATGAAGGGGTTCGAATGGAGTACCCATTAGAAATGTCAAGATTAGGTCTAGGTGCCACAGTGGAACTTGAAAAGGAGTTGGGGGAAAGACATTAGTTAACCCTTTCAGAAATTGAATGACTATGGGCAATTTGAAGTATGAAGGCTCCTCCGTAGTGCGCTTAAACATTGACGGCGCTGCGAGGTAACCCTTGATTGTGCCAACTTAAAAACCTGAATTTGCCAAGTATACCAAAAAAGATAACACCATCGGTGTACTACATGAAAAAGGCTCAATATGCTTTTTGCTACACCAGCTGAAAAATGTGTTCCAACGGCAGCGGTATAAAGATTTTGTTGCTGGCCTTCTGGCTGAAAGCAACATCTCCATTACGTCATCCGGGAGGTCCCAATCCTTGTATCTCAACCTTTCAGAAACCAGGCGTGAAGTTTGAGGGTCCCGATATCTGGATGGAGAACCCGACCTCCTTTCTGCGAGAGAAGATCCTCTCTTTGCGGAAGACGAATCAGAGGACAGATGGACATGTCTCGAAGATCCGGGTACCACGTTCTCCTGGCCCAATCCGGGCAATTGGGATCATGGGTTTCCGGAATCTCCTCAACCTCCTGATCATTTGAGGAATGACAGGGACTGGAGCAAACTCATACAGAAGTGGAAACTCACAGTCCGCCACGAACGAGTCTCCTAGAGCTCCTCTCGGGGGAAATTCCCTTGAGCAATACTGATCGCACTTCCGGTTGATACTGGTGGCAAAACAGATCCACTTGAGGGGAAAATTTCTAAAAGGACTTCCTGAGCTAGTTCCCACTCGTGGGAGACTGATCTGCCTGATCAAAACGTCCCTCGTTGAACTCTTCTCTCCGGCTAGGTGAACTGCCGATAGAGATATTCCTTCTTGAATTGCCCAGAACCAGAGCTACATGGCCTCTCTGCACAGTGGAAGTGACCTTATGCCTCCTTTTTTCAGGTAATGCATGGCGACTGTGTTGTCCGTCATTATCAGGACATTTTTTCCCTGTGCTGATGGCAGAAAAGCCTTCAGCGCTAGTCTGATCGCTCTCCGCTCTAATAGGTTGATGTGTAGTCTGGACTCCGATGGAGACCAACGACCGCTGATGGTCAAGTCGTTGGCATGGGCTCCCCACCCCGTGAGTGAAGCGTCCGTGACTACTGTTCTCTCCGGCCATGGTTGCCAAAACTGTTCTCCTTTCAAGATGTTCTCCCGGCAGGCCCACCACTGAAGGTCTCGAGCCACTCTGTCCGGGATTCATAGGAGATCTGACATCTTTCCTGAGAATTGTGACCACTGGGCCCTTGGTGCCCACTGGAGAGATCTCATTCTCAGGTGAGCCTCTGGCACTAGAAAAATGCAGGATGCTAAGAGGCCGAGCAACCTCAAAAAGTCAAAGGCTGGTTGACGCTGGGCATTTTGAAACTTGGTGACCATCTGTAGAATATCTTGAGCCCTCACCTCTGGTGGCAAGGCATTACCCAGGGATGTGTCCGGGACTGCTCCAATGAACTGGAGTCTCTGTGATGGTATCATCTGTGACTTCTTTAAGTTGAGGGAGAAGCCCAGCTTGTGGAGGAAGTGGCAAACATAATCTAGATGTATCTGAGCCTGTTCCGGGGACGCTGCTCTGATCAACTAGTCGTCCATGTATGGGTAGACATGAATCCCTTCCCTCCTTAGACTTGCAGCCACAACCGCCATTAGCTCAGTGAAGACCCTCGGGTGGATGTCAACCCAAAGGGTAGAACTCGAAAATGATAATGAGAGTTGCCAATGGCAAACCTCAGGTACTTCACTTCCTGTGCTTGTGATGAATTGGCACATGAAAGTAAGCATCCTGAAGGTCTAGAGATACCAACCAGCCCTGAAGGATCTGAGAAAGAGTTACCATCTTGAACTTGTCTTTCCTGAGGAATTTGTTTAATTCTCTTAAGTCCAAGAGGGGTCTCAATCCTCCGTCCTTCTTCGGTATTAGAAAATAGGGGGAATACCAACCTTTGTTCCTCTCCGCTACAGGTACCGGTCCTATGGCACCTTTCTCTAGCAGGTCTGAAATCTCCTGCATAAGGAGCGGGTCTGGAAGCTTCAAAGAGTTGTTCCCTGGTGTATGACTCTGAGGAGTGTGTAGGAAAGGCAGGCAGTAACCTTGGGCAACTGTTTCCAATGCCCAAGCATCTGACGTAATAGCCTGCCATTCTGTCAGATGTTAAATTAACCTGCCTTCTACTTGTGTTTTGTGTGGGGAGACCTTAGAGGGGTTTAGAGATGTGGGTTTGGTACCTTTGACCCGTCCACCACGGGTGAATCGTCTCTGGCCCCTTTGAGCTGGCTGCTCCATGCCTTTTCCGAATACAGAGTAAAAATGAAAGGGCTTCCCCCTCCAGGACGTACCTGTGGGGCGATTTGGAGTTTGACGGATTGCAGCCCCAAATGATTTTGCTGCCGCCTTTGAGGTTTGCAATTTCTCCAGGCTGTCATCAGCTTTTTTGCCAAATAGAGAGGTGCCGTCAAAGGGCATATTCAGAAGCCTGGCTTGTACACCAGGAGCAAAACCAGACTTCTGCAACCATGCAAATCTGCGGATTGTGGTAACCGCCGCCATGGCTCTGCTGATGCTGTCAGCAGAGTCGATACCTGTTTGGAAGGACTCAGATTGCATCCTTCTCATCCTTGATGTTCAAGAATGCATCTCGTTCCTCCCCTTCTGGGAGACAGTCAGCCGCTGATGAAGCGCACTCCCAAAGGGTGTGGCTGAATCTAGCTAGCGTGCAAGTGGCGTTAATAGACTTTAAGTGCCATACTGCATGCTGAAAAGACCTTTTTAGACATGGCATCAAATCTTTTGTTGTCTCTAACGCTCACCTGGTATCCACGGGGACGTCACTCAGCCTGTTCTGACCCTTACAACCTCGAACCCTTCCCTGGAGACTACTTGACTGGAGACTGGGCCTGAAACACAGGATTGGTAGAGTTTAACTCCCAATTGTCTCTGTGTGCTTGAACCCCCTTCTTCCCTGGTCCAACCCTTCCTCTTGATCCACAGCTCCCCTTGTTTTCTTGGAAAGTAGGCTCTCCGACCTGCTTTCAGTGCAGGGGTGCATTGATTGATGTGGGCTCGTTGCTGCCTAGTTACTTCACTGGCAAGAGTCCGACAGGTAAGTATAATGAGTCTTTTGAACATTTCTCCAACTTCGTTCCTTTCCTTCCTTAGATGATGGCCGGCGTTCAGGGATGGCGACGTGCTGCTGAGATGAGTAGCGCTGAAGGTGAGTGAAAGTGCTATACAACCCTTTCGTATTTGTATTGAACTGATTTCTTTTTCTGTCTCTTTTAGGTGCTGCAACGTTTTTCAGCGTGGATGCAGGTTATGAAGAAGAAATGCAGTGAGTAAGCGCGTAATGCTGCGCCTCTAGAAGTTTCCACGCTAACCTGGAGTGTCTTTTCCCACTTGTAGATGGATGAGAAGTTCCGGAGAGACAGTTCCCTCCAGAGCAGTCGGGATTCAGGTAAGCCCTTTGAAGCTCGTACAGTCTTTAAAAATAAGTGAAGATTTGCTGAATGCTGACGAATGCCTTTTTTCTGTTCTTTTCCCTTTTCCTTAGGAAGCGGCATGCCGGGATGGGAATCACACCGCCGAAGATGCCCGCAGAACAGAAGAAGCGATGAATGGTGGGCAGAAACGCTGCAGGGTAAGGCTGTTCCTAACAGTATTCTTGTTCTTGCAGGAACTGAGCACAGAAGAAAGATGCAGGCCTACTGGAGACCGATCCGAACACGGTGAGTGTCACGCTGCAAGTGCAGAAAACAAAGCATGTTTCTCAGCCTGGGCGTGGCTTAAATAGTCTGGGTATCCCAGGTGTCTCTGGGCTGAACCACACCCAAAAGACTAGACTGCACATGCAGTTCTGGGAACCGAAATATGTGGGGGCATCAATCTTGTCCCCATCAATGCACTACAAGTCCAATCCCCAATGTTATCCTATGGGAGTGAGTGAGTCTGGTGCCACAAGCGCCAAGTCTGACTCCAAGTGGGTCTTTGGAGGGATGGAGAGGCCCTTCAGGGCCATGTAGGTGATCGTGGCCTGGCTCCAGCCTGACATCCTGGAGGGCTGGGGACATGAGGGGCAGGAATCATGACACTGTCTTATGGTATGGTGGGGTATGCCGATTTACTATTTGACAACGTCGCTGCCTGCACTACTAAACTCTCTGGAGTTGGGTGCTGAGGCGGACACCCTGTACTTTGCAGAGAGCTTTTTATTTACTGCAGGGATAACTTCAGGTGTTTCTCAATTTGCAGCTATTTTTCTCTGCAATGCAGCATGAAAAGGGACTATAGGGTCTTCTTGAGGCCCTTTATCTAAGATGTCTGTAAGATCTTGCTGGAAAGAGGGTGCAGGTGTTGTCCACCCCATACATTGCATAATTCTTGCCATAAGGGCTCTGTAAGGCATTTCTGCATGTTCTCCAGGTTCTGGTCTGGCAAATTCTGCCTCGGACGAAGATGCCATTGTAGGATATTGAGATTTTCGATGAGTAGAAGAACCGAGCGTTGCGTCTCCGAGGCTAACGAAGCGTGGAAAAACGGAACTGAGCAACGGACGCTGCGCAAGACTATTTATACCTATGGTGACGTCGGCGCCGATACGGAGGCCATCGAGGGACACCGACTCGAGGGACGTCGATGCGCAGCGCCCTCTACTGTGGAAAAAAAATTGAGGCCAGCAAGCTGGAAGCGGATTTATCAAAGATAAGGAATACGTGGGAGGACCCAATCCATTCGAAATTTAATTACTGTATCTAACAAGTTTTCTAAATCTTTCAACAAAGTAGGGGTGCTGACATAGCCCAAATGCAAAGCACCGCAGTGCAAAACAACCACATGTGGACTGTTCACCCTGCCCATATCTTCACCAACTTGTACAGTTGCCTGTACATTGAAACCAGGCACAGTGCTCCACACCACCTCCACTCCTTCAATATCAAAATTGTTTGCCACATTCCTGCATTTAGCATACTGCTCCAAAACATGAACAAACATATCTCCAACCACCAACACCCTGACTTTCTCCACCTCTGCCATCTTCACTACACAGCCTCTTTCAATACAAACCACAACCTTAACACCGGATTGGCTGATCCCTACAGTCCTATTTCCATGCCAGATATGTTGAGAAGTCCCGTATATGGCGCGCCCTGTCCGCGGACAGCCGCTGTGTCCACGTAACAAAGGGGCAGCCCTTCTACCCTTTCCACTTCACTCTCTACACCATTTCCTCATTGGCTACTGTTAAGCAGTCACACAACCGCCCACCAATCACATGCAAGAACTCTACAGCTAACTACATCATGACAGATCAGCACTTTAGATGTAGTATTGATCACTCTCAGTGCAATTTGGCTGCGATTGCAAAGGACCTAAAGCAACAACTACTATAAAACTGCCCAAGATGTCTACTTGCAGATTCATCCACATCCACAAACACAAACTACAGGTATGAATATTTTCTGCACAGTACATGTTCAGCTGTTGTATGAATGCATATAAACAGAGTAACTGCCACTTACCCTGTATAACCTGAAAAACAAACTGTTATTCCTCCCATCTGCTATCATCAAGTGTCACTTGCAAACCTGTCTGCTCTCCAAATTTTTGTTTATACACACACAGCTAGTGTCATTTCATATTAAACAATGAGAGAAATAACAGTATAATTGTGGAAAAAGGCTTTGTAGTGTATTATAAAATGACACACAGCCAGGATGTGTACATGCATCTTTATTCAAGCACACAGATAGACAATAACATGAGAAAGGCTCCCAACTGAAACACCACTGCCTCTACATCAAATCATTATGCTTTATTTCCCACAACTTCACAAATGCATACATTGCTTGCTTTTTATGTACAATTCCTGCCATTTACCCTGTAAAAATAGCAAAACAAAGCATATGATTATTTCTTCTATCTCCTAACATCCAATAACACAGCCTTAAGAAGCCAAGTGTGCTCTGTACACTTCTTATACTCCTTTGTAAAGAATGTTCAACTAACAGATTCTAAGTTAAATATACAGGATGCACATAGGGAAAGGAAAGTGCATGTACATACAATACCCAGTTATCAGAAAACACAAACTGCAAAAACAAAAAATCAATGTCTACATTAACACCGCTAAAAACACACATATTTACTAACTTCTTTCTTTTACAATTACAGTGAAGAACACTCTCCCGAAAAGCAGCAGCGTCTGAAGTACGAACAATAATTTAGAAGAAACCTACTCTTTCCATACAAAAAATTAAGTGCAATACTATCATAATGTTTTAACTGTTACTGAAACACACTAGATTTCTAGTATTGTAGAACAAACAAGTGTATTCACCCTGTACCATTAGATTTAGTATTAGCGTTTCCCCTCACCAGCTGTATACTTTGTATTGTCATCTGAACCCCAGTATATTAATACACAAATACAAGAACAGCCTACCCACCTTGATGTAGCTGCCCATTGCACAATCACACACCTCCACATACACCTCATAATACTCAGACTCGTGCACAAAGCACACAAACAGCCCAACCCACACTTTCTTTTTTTTCTCCAACAGACCCCAAAGAATGACTACCAAAAAGCAACTCCGTAGAAAGCAACGCAGAAGTAGAGTAAATCAAAATAATAGTGTCCAAAATAAACCTCCATCTCTAGCAGAATTTGTACAAAAAGTTCAAACAAAACAGCTAATACAGTCATTAAGCGAAACAAAAGCTTCCAGTACAGAAACTTTGCCTCCTCTTTCAAAATGTAAAACGAAACAAAGTGATTAACAATACTTCAGCTACCTCTACACCTATAAATCTTGATGTAGTGGCAAGTAACCATATCCAAAAAAGAATCTGCCAGAGAGTCCTTCAGAACCTTATAAAAACAGGAGAGAAATCATGCACAACCCTTAAAAGCTACCGTAGAAAATGAATCCTAGAAGCACTCAGGCAGTGCAATCCTTCTCAAAAGGAAGTTATTTATTTCAGTTTTAAACAGAACGAAACCACCAACAAAACAAACTAATAAACTACAAAAAAGACTCCTCAAACGAAATATCAACAAAAATAGCTTCTTAAACATCTGTGGAGGTGAATGGAGGCACACCACAAGCACAGACCAAATTTTAATGAAGAAGCATACAGACAAATGCAAACAAACCCAATTGACATACCTAGCAGTGGGCGAGGGTATGAAAAACTTAATACCATTATGCAACAAGAAACGCTGCTCACAAAAATATCCCCAGAAAACTCAGTATCACCTCTCCATTCCACTGAACCAAAACGTCCAGTCTACAAATGGCCGTGCACATCAATGTGTAACATTGCCAAGAAATCTTTCAAATCTTTATGCCAGTTCCTCAATCAGTATGTAAAAAGCAAAGACGAATTCAAAATGAAACTACTACAAAATATGGATGCCTGTCCAGTGCGCAAATACACATGACTACAAGGACATTCATTAGCCTGCATTTCAGGACCTATTTACAAAAACACCTTCCATCATATCAAAATGATATCACCACATCATTCAACTATAAGAAATCTGGTCCATAAACTCTACTATACTAAAAGTCCTGCTTTAGCATTAGCCAATTTAAATAACAATCTTCTACATGGTACAGACAAACAACTACTCGAAGAAATAGAGCATATTCAGAGAAAATATTTTGGAAGTGAAAGCCACTTACAAAATGCAATAGCTTTACAACAAACTAGCAACTACTGTACAAATAGCAACCTTCTATTACACACATACAAAAAAGAAATACTAAAGTTTAAAAGTACATCCGCTGAAGTACCAAACCATGTGTGTGTGTTGCTGCAGGACATTTTATAAAAGTAGCACAAAAACTGTAAACATAACGTACAAAATAGAAGACAATGAAGATTCCAAATGGTTCCAATTAGCTCTCTACCTTATAGCAGAAAACAAATACGAAATTACTGACCCCTTAATACTTTGCAATTACTGCACTGCAAAACTTGACAACCACCAAACACCTTCACGTGCTATCACAAATAACTTGGAATTATTCCCACTACCAAAACCCCTGCAACAACTCAATTTATATGAGAGCATCATAATTCAAACAGTGCACCCATTTCAAACAATATGCCTTCAACCAAAAACAGCAAAATTACCTCCCTCTGAATTAGTGAAAGGCATTCATGGCAAAGTAGTTTATTTACCATTAGAGCTAAAAGAAAATGTACACTGTCTGGGAGTGCAACGTCCAATAGATCAATCTTTAATTGTCTTAGTAAATGAGGTATCTACAAAAGACAAAATAAAAAGGCAACAACTCGTGGACTTACATAAGGTTAGACAAGCCCTGCAATATCTAAAAGACAACAATGAATACTACAAAGAAATTAATATTGAAGAAAACCTGAGAGAAACCATTGAAATAATTCAAGAGTCACCAGAAACTGGTCAATTTCAACTTTTAGATCCTGCTACAGAATCCAATATTTTAGACAATTATACAATTCATCCATTACACTCTAAAGACACCATAGATGATGCACTGGAAACGTACCAAATGCGACAAGCCAAAGGATCTCCAATCAGCATATGGGAAAAAAGTATAGAAGCACGTGACTTTCCTCTACTCTTTCCTACTGGGAAATGAGGAAGGTATGATGAAACCCACACAAATAACAGCATCAGAATATCACTCTTTACGAATGTATTCCGACGACCCCAGATTTAGACAAAATGTGGAATACATATTCCACTTTCTCTTTGAAAGTGAACTAGCAACTTTACGCTACGGAGTTGCACACACATTAAAATCAGGTACCCATTTTCCAAATATGTCAGCTTCGCAATTACTACAAAAAGTGCAAGAAAAAGATGAGGTTTTACAGTCAAGTATTACAAATATTTTAGCAAACATGTGTGGTACAAAAGAATACTAGTTCCGACGTGTCAGAGATGTACGCTGTATGTTAAGAAACCTTGGCCCACCCACTTGGTTCGTTACATTAAGTTGTGCAGAACATGCATGGGAAGATATACACGATTCCCTAAGCATAGCAAACAAAAACTAAACAAACAGATATTAAAACACTAGGAGAACTCTGCTCTCTAGATCCTGTAAATGTATCAAGATATTTCCATCAGCACTTCATTGCTATGCTAAACTTTATTTGTAATAAAACTTCCTCCCCTCAGAGATGTACAACACTTCTTTTGGAGAAAAGAATACCAAGCCAGAGGAGCACCACACATCCACATGCTTTTATGGATTAACCCTTTAAGTGCCAAGGACGAGTATACTCGTCCTTTTTACATAGACTTCAATAATAGCCTGGCACTTGAGGGATGTTCCTAAATTTGGTCAGGACAGTGATGCCACTGTTTTGCAGTTTATCCAAAAATATGTCACTTGTGTAATTCTTTCACAAACACAGTGTTTCATGCACAAATTTTACAACTTCAAAGACACAAATGTGGAAAATATTGTCCTCGCAAATATAAAAACAGGAAAACACTATACCAAATGCCGCTTTGGTTTCCCTAGACGAGTTACAATAACATGTCAAGTAAAAAACTTCATGTCTTCAGTTAGACATAGTGTCAAAGGTAAATCATCTAAGAACACATATTACATAACAAGAACAGAAGAAAACAAAATTAATTATTACAATGCAATCATTGCCCTCCTATGGAATGAAAACCTAGATGTGCAGTACATTGCAGACAATTCCACTGCAGCTGCGCGATATGTCACAGTCTACTTAACCACAGCAAAAAAAAAACAGAGCTTCAAGACCTCTGGGATGACATGTCATCTGACAAAACACTGTCACAGAAATTGCACAGCTTAGGCATAAAAATGCTCTCTCATAGAGAATGTGGCTCCCATGAAGCTGCAGACCGTTTAACAGGTACTGCATTGTATGGAAAATCTGAAAACATTGTATGGCTAAGTCTTGGTCCTGCTAAATGTAGAAAGAGTTCTCAAATCATATATGAGGACATAGAAACAATATCCAAAAATGATCCCAACAGCCAAGACATTTTGAAAAACAATTTACTAGACGCATACTACCCAAACAGGAGTACCACTTTGGAAACCATGTGCCTCTACCACATAGCCCAAAACTTCACATACAAAAATAATATAAAACCAGATGAAAAGAAAGGTAGAGTGGCAAATTGTGAAGGCAGCTTAGTGAAACTTACCAAACAAAGCTTAATAAATCATATCAAATTGTCATTAAAACCTCCTCAACATAAAAAACTGTATTACATGTCTCTGCTACAACTTTTTTAAACCATGGAGAAAAGAAGAAGAGTTACTAGATACCTATGACTTCTACGAAGACGCTTTCAAAGCAAATGTAACAGGAAGCCAAGAACCACTTGGACAGCCACTAATAGCAAATGAGGCAGAATTAGCTATGACAGAAGTAGAAAACACCATGTGTCAGTATGAAAAATCTACAGAAGACTTTGCTGTACTAAAATCACAACTGAACAATGAGCAGCGTAACATTTTCCAAGAAATAACAAATTTAACATAGTGTGCAACATGAAAATAAAAACGGTACCTGCCAAGACTACACACCTATACTGCTATACGTCAGTGGTCAAGCTGGTGCAGGCAAAACATTCTTAATCAAAATCATCATCAATTTCCTCCAACAATTGACAAACTGTCAGCTGTTGTAACTGCCCCCACAGGTTTAGCTGCCTACAACATAGGCGGTGTCACTTTACACCGATTATTACTCCTTCCAGTAGAACACCAAAACAAATTAGACTATTACAAACTTTCTACAGAAGCTGCAATGGAACTATTCAGAGTTATCAAACAAATGAAAATGCAACTAATAGATGAGGTGAGCATGGTCTCCAACCTAATGTTGGCTTGGATTCACCTCAGATTACAAGAGGTCCTCAAAACAGACTACGCAGAGCTCTTTGGAGGAAAACACATTGTTTTCGGAGATGATCGTCAATTAACACCAGTCAAAGCTGAACCTATTTTTAAAACCTTAGGGCACAAACTGTGCAGTAAAACTCTTGGCAGCATAGGAAATGTCAACCTTTGGCAACATTTCCAATACAGAGAATTAAATGAAAACATGTGCCAGTTTGCAGAACTCACATACACCAACATTTTTAAAAGTATTAGAGTTGGTGTACTATCTAAAGAAGCACAATCAATATTAAAAACCAAGCACATCCATGCACTCTATGGCCATAACTCATATGCCACTGATGTCATGGAACAATTAACACACACAAATGTCAATTCTATGTCCTTGATGCCAACTCTTGCAAGCTGTTCAAAATTGAATGAAACAAAGTTGAAAAAAGAAATGCAACCAATAATTGAAATTTGCTCGACAGACAAACTGACGTACATTGTATGACACTACCCATGTGCCAACAAGCCACAACAAAACTAAATCCCTTAGAAAACCATCTCCATCACAGCTGGTTTGGAGAAAATATTAAAATTATCTTTAAACTGTAGAGTAATGCTTAAACGTAGACATGGAGCAAGGACTAGTTAATGGAGCACTTGGTACAGTTGTTGGCTTTCAAACATACACACGTGACAACATTCAGTTTGTCAATATTCTCTTTGACAAACTATCAGAAGTTAAAAGGATAGGACACTCAACAGCCCAATTCCTTCTTTTCAAAGCCATGCATGTACGCAGAGAACAATTTTCACTAACTCTAGCATACGCAGTCAACATTCACAAATCACAAGGTCTTACCCTAGATAAAGCATGGATAGATATTGGTATCAGTCTTCCAAGAAGGCATGAGCTATGCAGCACTATCATGCTTACGTACACATGACAGACTATTTCTAATCAACTTTTATGCAAGTAAAGTAAATGCTGATATTCCTTGCATTCTAGAATACAATAGACTGCATTCAGTCTACACCCCCCCCATCTAAAAACCTATCCAGTTCCGCAAAAAGCAAAACGTTGTAAAAGAAAACTACTTCAGACTGAAACGATACAGGATCTCACTGCAATTCCTCCAAAGAAAGTAAAAGAAGCTAATATTTCATCAAGTAACACAACCAAAGAAGAATCTACTGCTCAAAGTAACAACACACTCCAAACAAATGACTTCGACACAGAACTGTCAGGTCCATTCAAATTTTCAAATACAACTGGTGTAAATTGCTACGCAAATGTAGCAATAAATATTATATTCCAATTACCACCAATTATTGACAACATTTACTTACACAGTACAGACCAATTGCATTTGCAAATGTTAGACCTTCATAGAAATGCAACCAACAATCCTGACAACACTTAGTGTTTCTCGAATAAGGCAGGAATTGGACTACTGTGCTGGAAGGCTCCAATTCCCTACAAACTCACAAGAAGATCCACAAGAATTTCTAATGTACTTACTACAAGTACTGGAAAATAAAAACATAGCTATAAATTAAATCTTTCAGATTTCATTCATGTGGAAACATACATGCACTCTCTGCAGCCATGTGGCACAGGAACAAGTCCCTAATGAACGCTTTGTGTATGTATCCATTCAGAACTGTGAATCCATTCCATTTCAGCAAGTTGTACAAAATGCAAACCATGGCAGATTATGTACTATCTGCAATTCAGATAATTGCTCCACCTTACAAATCCAGACACATAGTAAATACGTAATAGTAATGCTTTTACTTTACAATAAACAATAGGAAAAATCTACCATGCAGGAGCCACAACCAATGCAGGTCACTAAACTGCATATATAAAAAAGAAATGTGGATGGTTTGAATGTAATTATACTACCATTACTCTAAAACAAGATTACCAGCAAATCTTGTTAACGCTTATTTGATATTCTTAAAACCAAAATGTAATACCTAATCTGTGCATTAACATTAACAAAACTTCAATTTCAAAACTATAAACCGTGAGAATACGCCAACCGGTATCTAACTGCCCCAAGATTCTGCAACAAGCAAACCGATAAATATCACAAAAATCAAGCAAGAAATATAGAGTTAGAATACGCCAACAGGCATCTAACTGCCCCCAAAATCTCCAACAAGCCAACATGAAAGAAATATATTTTGCCACAACCTAGAATTTTATTTTTTAATCCAGCATGGTATTTTTTTTCCAACAGACCCAATGATTTAATAAACAAACACAGGAACTGAGCAAATTGCCCACTGGTTTGAACTATAGTACTTCTAAAGTACTAACTATGACGGTCAAAAAAATACAGAAATGTCTATTATGCAATGCAATAACTCATTATGAACTGCCCACATTAACATATGATCTTTTCTTTTATCACAGAGATTGAAAAAGAATATCTGCTCCGATTACCCATGTCATGAAAAAACTGCATACAACCACAAAAAGTCAAACAGTAAGTATACAATAAATGGACTCCCAAACACTGCTGCATAATACACCCATTCAAGCAAACATCTAACCATAGGCAATAATCCAAAAGGTTTACTTCCATGGGCATCTTATGCTGCAGTGCTTGTTACCAAACTCTACAATCTTAATTGCATGGCCTAGCCAAAACTTTACATACAGACTCTACAAATGAAACAGTACACAAACTTTTGAAAACATATATCCCCTATAAGCAGCCCACATACCACAGTCAAAATGTTTGGTAACATGGGTGCGTTATGCTGCGGTGGTTGTGGCCAGGGCCTAGACTAGACTCTAGGCCCTGGCCACAAGCACTGCATCCATGCTACCAAACATTTTGACTGTGGTATGTGGGCTGCTTATAGGGGATATATGTTCTATTGGACTATACAGTATATTAAGAGATAAGATGCTCTGCCAGCTTCCCTGGGTTCCTGAGGGGGTGCTTAGCCTCACTCCTTCAATATGGATAAATAAAGGCACTGGAGAGGGATATGTCAGTTTGATTAAGACGGCATTTCCAAACTGACTGCTTTATAAATCAAATAGTGTCTTCAGAGGCCAATTTACTCCACCAAGATGATAATGCAACTCAGCCACACACTTGTATGCAAAAAGAAAGCTAGTTTCGGGAACTTTCGTGTGAATCCACTCTCCTATCTCTGAAAGGCAAAGCATGGGCCCTGCTGCGGGTATCATTTCACAGTCAAGTACGGTTTGCAGTCCAGTGCTTTTAGTGTACTGAATTTGTACTTCTGATTAGATGGAAGGTCACATTTACAAATTCGTGTCCTGGCCACAACCATCACAGCATAACACACCCATGCTACCAAACATTTTGACTGTGGTATGTGGGCTGCTTATAGGTGATATTAATTACAATCAGTGCTCTACTAACAACCCAAAACCAACATCATACTAAAGGAAAATAGCTAGTAGAGCGCCCAGTATTTAGTATGTCCGTGGACAGCCGCAGTGACCGCCGACACTGCGAACACATCAAGGGCTCCTACTGCCTAAACAAATACAGCATTTCACCCATCTCTTACTCCCCCACCCTCCCCAAGCACTCCTACAAACCAACACACTCTCCAAAATTACATTTTTGCTCAGTTCAACGATGCTCTGTCGGCGGATACAATATGGCGGATGCATCGAAACAATGTGACGCACCTCACACCTCATCCCAGCCAATCAGAGAACACGTTGCATGTCTGCAGACATGACGCACGCCAATTAGCCAATCGGTGTCCTGTCCGTGGAGTGAACCGGGAAGTGTGTCCGCAGAGCAGACACAGATATCATTACATTCTTTAGAGCTACTTTTTGGTCATTTTAAAAAGAACTACTGGACGGATTATCATCAAATTTACAAAAGCACGCTTTCATGACCAAGCCGCCGCTCCTGGCGCAAATTTGGTGGAAATACGTCCAGCGGTTTGAGCTGTAGGCGCGAGCAAAGATTTTTCTCCATTCAGTCTATGGGAAAAAAAGAAATGTTGGGAGCCCCCCTATAACTTTGCCCCCCATGGACAAAGTTTGGTGAGGATTCGTCCAGGGGGAGCGAAGTTATAAGCCGCCCAAAAAGTGCTCTTCCTATGGGAATATTATATAAATAATGTGAACAAACAACAAGGTCGTTCCGAAACACGTAGTACCTTGCTTTTTGTTATTTTCCTGTTCCGGGATCCGCTAATAAAGGACTGTGAGCCAACTGTCTTGGATGCAGGAGTTCTTTTTATGAGATGCGGTGGAGTGCATTTACAACGTGCGCCTGCACGAGTAGCTTGGTTGGAATATATATATAAAAAAATATTACATTCCTGTAATGAACTTTCTGACACTTGTATCCGATTAGATTCAAATGATTCGCATAGGCCGACATCTAGTGGTAGGTGCAGAATATTGCATGCCTCGTTTTTTAATTTCAAAAAGGGATGTCAACAGGGCGTGTTTGTAATACTATCCCTAGTGTGACATGTACTGTACCCATGGTCCTTCACATGTCAAGGTCCTGTTTTGTTTCAGACTTGAGGGAACATGAAGTGTATGCGTGAGTACGGGGACGTAAAGAAAGTATGTTGTCTATTGTGGTGATGTGGAATGAGGAGTCTGACCAAGTGGAGGCATATGTTTGGCTATAAACTATTATTAACCCAGGAATGACATGCATTACTCACCGTAATATCATTTCTGATGATTTGTATCTGCTTAGATTCACATGCTGAGCATATTGTCCGACATCCAGTGGTAACCGCAGAGTATTGCATCTGGTCTTTCAGGGACCGAAAGGGGACGTCGGCATAGACTATCCCTATCGTGACGTGTAGTGTACCCAAAATCCCTCACGCGCGGAGGTCCCTCAGATTGCATTTTTTCTGCCATGAGGGAGCACCAGGCTATTGTGAGTACATAAAGAGAGAAAGTAGTAAGACGTCTATGTTCCTTCCACCCCGAGCGGTGCGGGGGGAGGGAGGGCACATGTGAATCTAAGCAGATACAACCATCAGAAATGCTATTACGGTAAGTAATGCATGTCTTCTGATGTTTGTTAATCTGCTTAGAATCACATGCTGTGCATAGACTAGCGAGCAGTACCAGGAGTTGGAGGTGGGTTGTGAGAAGGAACATCAGTGAAAAGATGTCTTAATACTGCTTGTCCCAGCTGAGCATCAGATCTAGAACGAGTGTCTAGGCAATATTGTTTTGTAAAGCTGTGTACAGAACTCCAGGTTGCCGTTTTATAAATGGACTCAAGGGGAACATTTGCAATTAATGCTATGGAAGCCCCAGTGCCCCGAGTTGTGTGCGCTCTAGGCCTGAAAGGCAGTTCTCTCCTAGCAAGAGTGTAACATAGTATGATGCATTTTACAATCCACCATGACATAGCTGATTTAGAGACAGGATCCCCTTCTCTACCAGCTGCCACTGAAAGGAAAAACTGGTTTGTCTTCCTCAGTGATTTTGTTATCTCCAGGTAAAACATGACTGCCTTACGCACATCTAGTGTGTGTTGGCTTCTTTCAGCCATGCTAGTAGGATTCTGGAAGAAAGTGGGTAGTTCAATTGATTGGTTCACATGGAACTTTGAAATGTATTTAGGGGCAAATCCAGGATGAGTGCGCAGAACCACCTTATCCATATGGACTGTAACAAAAGGGTCTAGAACTTAACGGGCCTGTAGTTTGCTAACTCTTAGAAGAAGTGATAGCCACTAGGAAGGCCGTCTTGTAAGTAAAGTCTTTTAGACCTGCTTTATGCATTGGCTCAAAGGGAGATCCTATGAGTTTGGTTAAAACCACATTTAGATCCCATCCAGGAGCTGGGTGAGAAATGGGGGGGAAGGATTCTCTTAACCCCTTCCATAAAAGCCTTAATAATCGGTATTTTCCACCACAACACATTTTGTTGTGACGTAGTGTAGGCTGAGAGGACAGCTAGATAAACCTTTTATCATGATGCCCGCTCCCGGGGAGCCGGTTCAAGCCCTGTGTCCCCGAAAGCCGTCATCCAGTCCCCAAGGAAGGACCCAGCAACCCCATATAGGGGCCCTTTGGACAGTGTCCTGGCGCCTATGGCGCCAGGCTCATAAAAGACATCAGTCCTGGCGCCATAGGCGCCAGGCTCATTATGGGAATGCTTGGGTGCACTTACCTGATGCAGACCATGCTGCAGGATCCCGGCCTCCTTGAGGCATGAAAGGAACTACTTTACCAGTGGGACTAATTTACCATCCGGGCGTGGTCGGGGAAGGATACATACCTGGAACTTCTTCCAAGGCTATTTAAACCCCACCCGAACTGCCACACGTGCTTCGCGTTGTTCTGCATCTAGCAGCTGGACGCTCACCGTGTCTGCTCCTGCATCCTGACTTCTGCCACGCCTGCCAGCATCCTGGATCACCTGCAAAGGAAGAGAAGAAGAGAACAGAAGAAGGAAAAGTCCTTACCTGCTAAATCCGCATCCCGGAGGCATCTCGCCGACAATCCTGAAAAGGAAGACTTATTTAAAGGCTCATCGCGTCGATCGCTGCAGCGCCGCATTCCACTCACCTTTACAGGGCGCCTCCATGTTCAGCAGCGATCATCCGGATTCGCAGTCACGCCCCAGCGCCTAGGGAGAAAAAGACAAGAACAAAAGGTGAGAGAGAAGGGAATAAGAAAAGCTAAATCTCCATGTTAAGACTTACCTGTTGATTCATTCCCTCTTCATTTCGGGTCCGCGCCGCATACTGGCATTTCCGGACCCCGGCCCCTAAGGGGAAAAAGAGACATCAGCGTTAATGAGCGAATGAAAAGACATTACCAAAAAACGCTCATTAAAGACTTACCGGATTCCTACAAGGATTTCACCTCTCATCTCGGGTCGGTGCCTGTTCCCCGGCATTCCGTACCCCGGCCCCTTTGGGGAAAAAGACACTAGCATTAGTACATTAATGCATGGACACAAGGGGAACCTCTTATCAAAAAACTTACCTGGAAGCCAAGCAAGTTTGGTTCTCACCAATCCGAAAATCCAGTGAAGTAACTGGATACCAACGCGCCCTGCATCAGAAGCAGGATGGAGAGCTCGTCCTTCCAGACCCTAAGGTGAGACGCTACGGGGGAATCACAGAAGGGTTTCGAGGAGGGTGAGAGGGGAAAGTGGGAGGCCATGGGGGGGAGGGGCTAAAGCGTAGACATTTTTCCCTGACCATGCTATCCAGAGTCCGTTCCCCTTGGAGCAGTTCTGGGGATACCTGGAGGTGTAGTCTTGGCATTGGGCGTTCTCCTGAGTAGCAAACAGGTTTATCTCTGGGAAGCCCCATTCTGTGAAGACGATGTCTTCGTGTAGACGCCATTCGTATTCTAAGGGCAGTGGGAAATCTCTGCTGAGCACGTCAGCCAGAAGATTGAGGTCCCCTGGTACGTGTTGGGACAACAGAAACATCTTGTGTTTGAGAGCCCACATCCAAATGTTTTGGGACAGCTTGGATAGCCCTGGAGAGTGTGTGCCCCCTTGTCTGTTTAGGTAATACGTGGCTGTGGTACTGTCTGTCAGGACCAGAACTGTCTTCCCGTATAGCTGTGTCTGAAAGGCCTTTAGTGCTTTGAATACTGCTAATAGCTCTAACAGATTTATATGGTTGGATGCTACTTGTGGGGACCACACTCCATGCGATGTCTGCTGAAGTAGGTGAGCCCCCACCCCGTGAGAGATGCGTCTGTCGTGAGAGTGGCTTCCACTGCGGGGGTGGTGAAGGTCTTCCCCTTCAAGAGGTTTTCCCTCGACCACCACTGCAGAGAGAGAACGAGGGTTGGCGAGACAACGAGGTCTTCCTATGGCCCGCTGGCCTGACACCACTGGCTGTTGAGCCACTCTTGCATGGGACGCATGCGCAGCCGCACGTGGGGAAACTAAATAAATGCATGACGCCATCATACCTAGCAAGCGCATTGACTTGCATACCGTCAATTCCCAACTGGCTACATATTGAGGGATCTGAGAAAGCATGTTCTGAACCCTTTCGTAGGAGGAGAAGACGAGACCCTCCTTTGTCTGAATCAGAGCACCTAGGAATTGTTTGGCTTGACTGGGGTCTAAGATGGATTTCTTCTCGTTGATGGAGAATCCCAGACTGAATAGGAGGTCTATTGTCTGAGTATTTCCTAGGCATGACTCGAAAGACTCCCCTGTTATGAGCCAGTCGTTAAGGTAAGGGTAGACAGGGAGCGATAGTCTGTGCAGGCGCGCTGCTGCCACTGTCAGGACCTTCGTAAACACCCTTGGTGCTGAGGCAATGCCAAAGGGGAGTACTATGAACCGATAGGCTTGTCCTCTATCATAAACCTTAGGTATTTTCTGTGCGCTGGCAACATTGAAATATGAAAGTACGCATCTTTCATGTCCAATGCTGCCATGTAATCCCCCTGTTGCAACAGTGGGATTACTTCCTGCAGAGTTATCATATGAAACTTTTAAGGTTTGACAAACTTGTTTGCTGGGCGCAAGTCTAGTACAGGGTGCATGGTGAGGTCCTTTTTGGGTACAAGGAAATACACTAAATACCCTTGTTTACCTGAAGAATAGTGACAGCTTCTATCCACCTCTTGTTTCAGGATTCGCAGATGGTCTGGTGTCAGGCGATTTGTCTTGGCCGGTCTGAACTGTGGTGGCCAGGCGAATTCCCTGCAGGTGACTGTTTTTAAAACCCACTGGTCTGATGTCATGCCCTCCCATGCCGAAAGGAAAGATGTTAAGCGCCCCCCGATCGGGGTGACATGGGAGGGTACCTGGATCCGTAGGTCATTTCTGACCAGAGGCTGTGGCACCCCTGAGTTCGGGCCTCTGCCTTTCCCGCGTCGCTGACCCGTAGCTGGGTAGTTGGCGGGGGTGCTGGATGCTTGACCTGAGTTCCAGTTGTTTCAGGATTGGCCTCTAATGGACCAGCGGGAACCACTTCCCGTTTGGTGGGAGGGTTTTTATGTGATTTGTTGCAGGGACTTAAAAGTCTCGTGCTCTTTTTTGGCAGTCTCCAGAGCCTCGTCGACTGCTTTACCAAAGAGATTCGACTCTTCGATAGGTTTGTTAATAAGAGCTGCTTGGGTCTCCGTCTTGAAGCCCGAGTTTCGGAGCCAAGCGTGCCCTTAAAGCAGTGTGCCCGATCTTCCTGCTGTCTCCGCAGTATCCAGAGTGTTTTTTAATGCATTTTGGTTGACCTGCCTGCCCTCGGCCACGATGGCGAGTAATTTGGTTTTTGCTGGTTCAGGTATCTCCTGGAGACCATCTTGTATAAAGGTTCCATTGTGCATCAGCATAATTGGCAAGCAAAGTGGTGTTGTTTGCTATGCGCATGGTAAAAGCAGCTGCTGTGGCAATACGTTTACCCAAGGCATCCAATCTTTTCGACTCCTTATCGGGAGGTGCCTCTCCCGTAGCAAGGGGTACTCCCGCCAGTTTCCGGGTGGTGGTAACCACTAGGGAATCGGGGGTGGCGTGGCTTTGAATATATTGAGGGTCAGTAGGCAATGGGCGAAATAATTTCTCCACCCTTGCATTTACTGCCCTGAGCTGGGCTGGTGTGACAAGAGAAGGAGCCAATCTCCTCTTAATGGAGTTTAATAATGATAATGATGTGTTATTTATATAGCGCCTTAATCCAAAGCGCTTTACAGAGGACATATTTGCATACAATATCACCCAACCAAAATTGGTACTCATTTATCGACCTCGGAAGGATGAAAGGCCGAGTTGGCCTTGCCGGGATTCGAACCTGTGACCTGCAGATCACGCTCAGATCACAGCGCCGAGCGCTCTACCTGCTGAGCTATTTTACCGGCATCAGTTTAGGAGAGGACTGGCTTGACTGGGGGGGGGGTTTCTTTAAGAATGTCCTCCACGAAATCTTGTTCAGGTATGGCCTCCTGGGTGGCGATCAGAAAATAATCGGCTGCCTTCCTTAAGATGCCATTAAAGGCCATCTGATCGCCTACTGGTGAAGCCTGGCAGGCCGCGGTGGAAGGAGGGGAGTCCAAACACAGGACATTTGTGTCCTGATTGTGAGTAGAGCACGCCCATGGCTCTGTCTCAACTTGAGGAGTGTCCTCCCAGTTGTCCGTGGCATCGGCCTGGTCATCTGCAGTGTAGTCCTGTAGGAAGATAGTATCTTCTTCCTCATCATAAATGTCTTGATATGTGTCCATTTGAATTTCATCTTCAGGGTGGATAGAAGTGAAATGTTCCTGAGAAGGTTCTACATTTCCAGGAAATCCTAAGGTTGATACAGAAAGAGGATCCTCCCGAGGTCTCTGGGTGTAGGGTGCTCTGAAAGTGAAGTGAGACAATCCTTTCCAAACGATCCATGCACTGTTCAAATTTTTCCCTGGTCCATTTAGACAAACCAGAAGGTGCAAAAGGTGGAAAATCTTCATTTTCTTGCCTCTGGCGCCGAAATGTATTAGTAATAGTGCTAGATAAAGGCTCCTGACGGTCTTCATAGACTTTGCGAGCATCGGGGTGCTGTGGTGCATCTTTAGACTTGTCCACGGCACGCTCCTTGTGTTTCGCCGACTCCTTAGGCATCAGCCCCACTGCCAAAGTAATCCTCGCGATGCTTTCAGCGATGTCCGGCAAATCGGGGCGTGCCATACGACTAGGAGGCCCAGCGGTAGATTTTTGCCCTACCGGGGCCTTAGGGGGGCGTCAGAGCGTCAGCTGAGTGCGCTTCGCTGGCCAATGTGATTTTGAGGTAGCGCCCTTAATTTTTGAAGGCCCAGTCGCAAGCCGGCTGCTGCGGATGCAGGGTAGGCGGTTGATCTTCAAGATCAAAATTTTCGGTGGTCCTGTTGGCGCTTTCACCCGTTTCGAAGGAACCGTCAAAACCAGGGAAGGGATTGTGTGTTTAGTGTGGGTCTTTTGTACGTCCCTGTCGCCAGGTGTTGTCCCCATAGCGTGACTTGAGTCAGGCATGGAGGGGTCAGGGACAGGCGTGGTGACCCTAGAAGTGTCCATCGTTAGGTCGATGGCATCCGATACTGATGCTTGGTCATCACTAGTGCCCCTGTCACTTTCGGCAGGTGCGGCGGTGGGGGAAGACGATCCAGCCCGCGACATGCCGTCGGCGGCTCACCGCTTAACGCGGCGCTCCTTAAGTGTTTTAGGTCGAAGGAGTCTAAAAGCCGTGCACCGCGCTTCATCGTGGTCATGGGGCAGACAATTATTACACTTATCGTGCTCGTCCAGGCAAGAGGGGCAAAACCTAAATGGTGTCCTTTCCATTGCAAAAGGACATGAAAATGATGATCAGACCTAGAGGGTAAAGAGGGGGAAAGAGGAGAAACACAGCGAAAGTTATGACCACCCCGACCCCACTCTCCCTACTGTGTAGGCCGGCCAGAGGGCCCGGCCACGTGGATGACTGCCACCGGATCTTAGTCGTCGAGGTCCAATGCTGTCGAAAGTTCCTGCAGTCTTCGTCGTAATATTTGAAGCACCCTCGAAGTGCCTTTAGGGGAAATAACTGACAGTCGATAAAGGAAAAACCATGTCTCTTATGAAGAGCTCTGCAATGGGGCGACCAGTTATCTGGGCGGAAAAAAACAATGTGAGGGACCTCGGCACGTGAGGGATTTTGGGTGCACTACACGTCACTATAGGGATAGCGTTACAGACACGCCTATGCCGACGTCCCCTTTCGGTCCCTGAAAGACAAGATGCAATACTCTGCAGTTACCACTGGATGTCGGACCACATGCACAGCATGTGATTCTAAGCTGTTTAACAAGCATCAGAAATAACCCTATCTATCTCTAGCTATAGGTGGTTTTCCAACCTAAAACTAAACCTTGTGCCGGCCAGGAAATTCGTTATGTCCAAAAGGAAAGTACTCTCCTAATCAAAACTCCTACTCTATATTCCTGTGACTTAAACACAATTACTCCCTTCTCCTGGGTAAAAGTCTCACAAAATTCAAAAGTTCCACAAATATCACAGGACTCGGGAGAATGGCTCAATTTTTCCTAGGCTACATCTAGGCTGTTCTTGTAATACTTCAAGTTTAAATTCTTCATCAATTTATTAAAGCTATTTCCACAGACTTGGTCTTCCTTTAACTTGCCCCCAACGGAATGAGGGAGAGACATCCAGAGCTCTACTTGGCTTTGAAATGCTTCACCAATACTATTCAAGTGGTCCCCACAGGACGAGGAAGAAACTCATTGAGTCCTTCTTGACTTTTCAATACCACACACTTATGGAACTGACCAGGGAGTTACCTCACAAAATGATCTACTTCTCTCATCTTCTTGTTTCACTGTTTCAAGGTTTCAAGGTTTCCCGGCCCTCTGCTGCTCCCGGACTTCTTATTTCCATTACCATATCTCTGGGAACTCTTCACTGGTTTTGCATGGGTTTGCGGGCTGTTCTCTTTTTTTTTTTCTTCTCTTCTGCTTTTCTTCAGCCCGCTGACTTTGCGGCCTGCTGCTGTCGGAGCTCTGGGCGCATGTTTCAGACCAAACGATCCACCTGTTACAGTTCACGCTAACATCACAGTTCCTTGTGCTTGTCATGCAGTTGCCTATGCAGCTCCAGCGTAGGCTAGTGTGAGAGGTCTCTGCGTATTTCTTGGACTGCAAGGCCTACCCACTACAGGTCACGCCACCACCACACTGACTCAATTTCAGGGATGTCAGCTCCCAGTCGATTGGTGAGACGCTTTCCTCACGTCCCTTGATTTGAGCTCGAGACTGCACACAGTTGCATCGACAGCCTTCGGATGCCCAGTTTCAAACTCGCTGGCTTCTTGGCAGCCTCTTAGCTTGCCGTCTTTTGCTTCTGGATGTCGCTCTCCTTCGGGATGTTGAGCTCCTTGTCCTTCTTTACTGTTTAGCTTAAGTAGCTGGGACTGCCCCAGCGTAACGTCAGTTCTATTTAAAACAGCTTTCCCCAGTGCGCCTGTCTGACACATTACAGTAACTCATAGTCTCAGACTTTATCATGTGTAAGGAAGGGTTGGGTGTTGGTATTACCCTGTGGGGTTGAGAGATAAAAGGTCTTTGTCCCAGACTCACGTCCTTATCCCCAGGGGGCGAGTCCCTCCCCATGAGATTAACATGCATGTCCCTAGGGGGACTATCGGTTAGCGGCCTCACCTTCCTAGCCTCATGGAAAGAGGCTCCCCTCCGGGGAGAAGTGATGCCATCTGGACAAGAGAGGAGGAAGGGTGGGTGCATGTGACTAAGCAGATATAAACATCAGAAAGACTATTACAGATATCTTCGCAGGCTTATGGATCTGCCTAGAATAACATGATGTGCTTAGACTAGCGAGCAATACCAGGAGAAGGAGGTGGGTTGTTAGAAGGAACAGAGGCAAAAAGATGTTTTTTCACTACCTGTCCTACTTGAGAATCGCCCCTTGCCTGTGTATCCACACAGTAATGTTGAGTGAATGTGTGAACTGATCTCTTTGTTGCGGCCATACAAATTGCCTCTAGGGACACATTTTGCGATGAAGGCTAATGTTGCACCAGTGCCACGAGTAGAGTGCTCTGGGTGTAAATGGGAGACTTTGTTGGATAGCCTGTAGCATTGTTGTATGCCGTTTACAATCCATCTACAAATTGCTGCTTTGAAGAAAGGGCCCCCCGTCCCTCCATGCAGCTAGGGAGACAAAGAATGGGTCAGTTTTCCTTATTGGTTTAGTCTTGTTAAGATCGCATACAACCACTCTCCTAACATCTATCACATGGAAGGCTTTCTCCCCAAAGTTCTGTGGGTTTTGGAAAAATGCTGGTAGTTCAAAATATTGGTTGACATGGAGCCTAGAAACGAACTTTGGTGTGAACCATGGATGAGTTCTTAAAACCACCTTGTTTTATGTATCATGCCAAACGATTCTGAGACTGATAATGCTTGTTGCTCACTTACCCTACTTATAGAGGTGATAGCTATAAGAAAGGCAGCTTTGTAAATAAAATCTGTGAGGCTTGCTTTATGCATGGGTTTGAAGGGAGGACCCATAAGCTTGCTTAAAACAACTTTTAAATCCCCCCCTTGCGGTGGATTTACTATAGGGGATACATCCTCTTCACCCACTTCCTGAAGGTTTTCATGACTGGAATCTTCCACCGTGACACCTTGCTTTCTGAAGTAGTGTAAGCTGAAAGAAAAAGCTAAATGGACTTTTAGAGAATTGAACACTAGGCCTAATAGATAGTGCACTATGTTGGAAGGTGAACAGTTAATGGGATTAAAATGTGACTTTCTACACCATATAACAAATCACTTCCATTTGTTAAAGTAGCAGTGTCTAGTAGGTTTGCATGCATCTTTTAAAATGTCCATGCATTTGTCAGGTGAGTTAAGGTGTCTGAACTCTGACTTCAGGAGCCAAGCTGCTAAGTTGATTGTCTGAGGGTGTGGAAGGAGTGTTGCCCTTGATGCTGTGACAACATGTTGCAAGGGCTCGGAGGTTTCATTGGTGGGCAAACTGACATTTTAAGGAAGGGAGAGAACGACGTTTGTTGTGCCCACATTGGAGCAACTAGGATCAATGTTAAGTTTTCCTGATGCATGTTTTGAATTACTCTATTGAAAAGTGGGGTCGAGCAAAAAGCGTAACCAAATATCCCTGACCAATTGATACACAGTGCCTTCCCCTTTGGATTACTTCAGGGGAAACCTGGAGGCGTAGGCGTGGCATTTTGCATTTTCTTGTGTAGCAAACAGATCTAGGTTTGGCTGACCCCATTTTGCAAAAGTGCCGTTCACAATATCTGTAATTCCCACTTGTGTTCTGATGGAAGGTCTGTGTTTCTGCTTACTGTGTCTGCTAGGCAGTTGTGTTCCCTTGGAACGTTTTGTGACACAAGGTAAATGTTCCACTGGAGACTTCATTTTCAAACCTTCTGTGCTAGTCTGGATGGACTTTGTGAATGTGTACCTCCCGGTTTGTTAAAAACAAGGTAGTTGTGCTGTTCGTGAGAACTAGTACTATTTTCCCCGACAAGTGGTGCTGAAAAACTTGTAAGGCTTTGAACACTGCTAGCAACTGGAATATAGATATGTTAATGTTGATATGTTTGTTAGCGTTTGTGTCCACATGCTGTGTGCTGTCCTGTGGAGAGGAGTTCCCCAACCTGGAAGTGATGCATCTTTTGTCGGAGTAGTTTGTGTTCAAGGGGTGACAAAGGGCCTGCCCTTTAGCAGGTTGTACTTTATCCACCACTGAAGTTCCGCCACCACAGTTTACGAAACTACCATAAAATCGTTGCACTGTCCATTTGCTCGAGACCATTGTTTCGATAGTCATTCCTGTATTGGACGCATGCGCAATGTAGCTGGTGGCTCAAGAAAGATTCAAGAAGATATCATAGCAAGAAGGCCCATCACCTTCCGGACAGTTATCTGGCGACCAGCTATATAACAAGGCATTTGAAACAGAATGTTTTGGACCCTCTCGTTAGAGGGAAAGACTATGGTGTCCTCTGCCTGAATATTTGGCCCTAAAAATTGTTTGACTTGGCTGGGGTCTGGGCTTGATTGTTTTCTCGTTGATGGAAAACGCCAGTTGGAACAGGTTTATGTTGTTTTGTGTGCTGCCAACACATTTGCGATGTGTCCCTGGTTATGAGCCAGTCGTCATCGATTGCCTGCGCAGGTAAGCCGCCACTACCGCCAGTACTTTTGTGAACATCTAAGGGGCTGAAGCAATCCCAAAGGGTAGCGCTTTGCACTGGTAGTGTGTGGACCCTACCTTGAATCATAGCTATTCAGTGAGCTGGCAACATTGAAATATGAAAGTATGCATCTTTCATATCCAGTGTTGCCATGAAGTATCCCCTCTTTTGTAGAGGAGAGACCTCTTGTAAAGATGACATCTTAAACTTTTGAGGTTTGACATACGTATTTGCAGGTCTTAGATCCAATACTGGCCACTTTGTTTCGTCTTACATTGGAACAAGGAAGTGCACAGAATAAAATCCATCGTTTACATGTGATGGGGACAAGTTCTATGGCTCACTTTTCCAGTAGCGATTTTACCTCTGCTTGTAGGATAAGTTGATGTACCAAGGACACGTTCCAACTCGATGGGATATCCGCTTGCAACTGTTCATAGTACCCACTTGTCAGTTGTGATTTCCTACCAACGCGTGGGCAAAGAGGGAGATGTGGCCCCCTACTGGGGATACAGAAGAGAGGATTTGTATATGGGAGTCATTGTTTGGAGGGGGTGGCTGGGGCCCTAGCGGTCTGGTCTCTACCCAGATGACATCCTCTTCTGAACAATCTTTGAAAAGAGGACTGGGAGGATGACATTGCCTTTGGCTGGTATACCCATGAGCTAGTGGTAGCACCTGGAATATGTGTATTGTGTTGTCCTTGCGTACCCTTGGGCATGAAAAGTGCAACGATTGCTAGAAGACCCTTGGTTGCATAAAAGGCTTTTGGCAATTTGGCCCAGACTGTTATGGGTTTGTATTATTTTTTTGCTGTCATCGACAGCTTTTCCAAATAGTAGGTTATCCTGAATGGGCATTATTATGAGAGTGGTACTGGCACCCCATTAACCGGTTGCTCCACATGGTCCCACTGTGTCCTGTTGAAACTAGCCAGAAAGGGAGTGCTATTGGCTATTCGCATCTGGAACACTGCAGAAGTAGCTACTTTTGGGCCCAGAAAGTAGCCTTTCTTGGCTGCCCTTTGGTGTGTGGTTGTAACTACCGGAGAGTCTGGTTTTAGGCGGCCCTTGATGAAAAAGGGGTCTGTTGGGGCAGGTTTGAAACACTTTAAAATACGTGGATTAATGGGTTTAGTAAGGGCAGGAGTAGTTGGGATGTATTGCCCTACTTGTTTCTTCTCATTTAATATATTGTCTACGAAGTAGTCGTCTTTTGACTCCTGCATATCCCTCTCCCCTTGTGAGATGTACTTTTCTTTAATAGGGCGTTTACCCAAGAAATCAACAAAAGATGCCACCCCTTGTCTTTGGTCCATGAACCAATAGATTGTGTGTCTTTAAGGAGGAAAATTATTTACTCGTGTTGTGAGAGGTACGTTTTTCCTTGGAGTGCTTGTAATAAACGGGAGGTAGCCTCAGTGTATCATCAACCCTGAGAATCTATATTCGCTGAAATTACCTGCTTCGACGGCGGTTTCTGTGGCGACACTACACGTCACGGATAGTGTTACAGGCCCGCCCACGTCGACGTCCCCTTTCGATCCTCGAAAGACAAGATGCAATACTCTGCAGTTAGCACTGGATGTCGGACTATGTGCATAGCATGTGATTCTAAGCAGATTAACAAGCATCAGAAATATTTATTATGTTCACACAAAGAATCACGTTAAATACTTCAAACGTTTACGGTAGAACACTTAGGAATACCAGAAAATGCACTTCAAAGGGCACTTTCACTTTTGTGTATGTTCGCGTTTACAATTGTAGCAGCGTTAGAAAAGGAAAAGACAGTGGGCCTCAATTCAAGTCTGCCGTTCCGGAATCCGTTGTTTCCGTGAAGGCGGTGACACCGTTATCGCGTCCGCAAGCATGCAGAAATAAGGTGCGATTACGGTTTGCAGGTCGCGCGCACCAGACCATTGCGGAAACTGTGTCACTGCCGGAACACAAACACTCACGGAGACGGATGCACAGTGAAACATGGCAGCGGTATATCCGTATCTGCTTCTGCCGTTAAGGATATGGAAATACCGGATCCGGAAACACACAGCGAAAACCGGAAAGAGAGCAGCAGCCATTACCTAAACCATAATCCACTGCCATCCTCTGCAACCACAGGCCTACTTCCACTGGGACTTGCTCCACAAGACAAAGAAGATGGCATCACGCATACCAGCCACACGCCAGCAGAAACCCCGCTTCAGCGAGCCAGAATTAACAGTGCTGGTTGAGCACATCGTTGACAACGCCCCAATGCTGTTCAGTGCCGACCAAAGGCGGAGCACACAGCAGCGGCGCAAAGAGAGCTGGGCAGCAGCAGCACACCGCTGTTGGCGTGACAGTGCGCACAGTCGAAGATTGCCACAAGCGATGGGACGATCTGCGGCAGAGCAACCTAATGGCAGCACACTGCCAGCACAGCACCAGCAAAGGAGGGGGACCTGCTACACCCCTGAGGCTCCAGATGTGGGAGGAGAGGTGCAGTAGTGTCCTGCACCTCGAAGTGATCGAGGGCGTAGGCAGAGCAGAGTTTGGAGCAAGCCCACCTGGCGAGGCTGGTAAGTACACAGAGTGGAAAGCCATGTGTGTAAATGTTGGAACCCCCCGCCCTCTAATCCGGGTCTAGAGGTACCCAACACATCCACCAATGACCCACACCACACGCACAAGTGACAGAACCCCCAGGACAGGCAGATAGCGTGTAATTGTGTGCAAGCTGAGATCCACACACCTGAGTGCATCACCCATCAAATGTGTGTACATGCAAGTGGACCAAGTATGAGGAGTGTGTTGCATGTGACTGACCCAGTCACATCCTGTCAAACAACTAACAGCATGCCCTGCATTCCCCCACAGGCACATCAACCGACAGTGAAACTGCACAACAGCCTAAACCACATGGCACTGCACATAGACGTCGTACCCAGACATCACAGGATGCCACAGCCACCACCTCCTGAACTCAACCATCAGCCCCGCCAATCTCAGCCACGGACACACCCATCCCCGCTGCACCCCCAGCACAGCATGTGGCTACCAGATCCACAACTGCTGCCACATCTGCGCACCCATTAGTGGGCGTCAAGATACGGCTGACGACGGATGCATCCAGCGGGAACAGTGTTCTGAAGAACCACAAAATGAGGATGACGGGGGCAACATCACTCCCCTACAGGAGTTACAATTCAGCCCGATCAAACTCCACAGCCCAATGCGCTCCGCCACACCCTCACTCACAGAACTCAGCACCTGCCTCCTGCGCATCGAGGAACACCAGGTGAGTCTCACGCAGCTAGTGGAGCAAGGAGGCCAGACTCCAGAGGGAGAGCACTGCCCTGTGCGTAGACTGTCACGTGCCATCGGCAGATTCGCTACCACAAACATGGTTCTGTCACGGCAGGTCACGGAGGGGAACACTGTGTTGTCAACTATCGCAGAGACAATGCAAGTGGCCCACCAGGCATTTGTGGGCAATGGGCCAGCTGCGACCCCGCCAGTGCCATCTGCAAGCAGCTCACCCTCCAGTTCGGTGGCCAGTAGTCCTCGGAGGCGGTCATCACGGCTGTCTGGACCCTCCGGGAAGGACATTGTACGGCCACAAGCGTGGACACAAATAGTGTGGTGAAGGTTGAACTATCATACAAACACTTCTGATGGGGTGGTTGTTGGGGGGTGGGTACATTTGGGGGGTGGGTGTGGTCGTTAGTGGGGTTAGTCAGTTGGGGCCTCGTTGGGGGGTGGGTACGTTGGGGAGGTGGGTGTCCACGTGTGTACTTCATTTGTATCCAATTCCCGTCACCCCTGTAATATTGTAAATACACTTTTGTTGCAATGCAAAGGACGAGTGACATTGTTGATTTTCTGTGCATTCAAACAATTTAATGTCGTACCACCATATGAAGTGCCTAATGTGCATGAGAAGAGTATCAAAGAAATTGTGAATGAGTGCTGCCCGTGCATATTGTCCATCATGGGCATCCCTGCCAGGGAGTGCACCCATCCCATCCCATCCCATCCCATCATCATCCTCTGTGTCCGGGGGCAGTGTTCCTGCATATGCACAGATTGTGCAGCATGGCACATGCAACTATTTTCCCTGTCTTCAATGGGCTGTACTGCAATGAGCCACCCGATCGGCTCACGCAGCGGAACCTGGCCTTCAGTAATCCAAAGGTACGCTCGCTCTATCATGCCAGTATGTGTGACCTGTTGTAGGCCTCCTCATGCCTGTTCCTTGGCCTTCGTATGGGCATCAGCCATGGCGTGAGTGCATATCCAGCATCACCTGCATGGGCGTGTAAGCAAGGGCACATGTTAGTGTTTGTGGTATCACTGTCTGAATCAGCTGCAGTACAATTATGGCCCGTTTGTGAATCTGTTGTGAGGGACATCTTTTGAGCCAACTTGGTTAACAATACCATGCAGGGGGTCATTGATGGTCACATTCGTGGATTGATAATGGGCAACGACTTGTTGCGCACAAGTCAATGCCCAGGAGTTCATATGTGGAGGGTGACTATGGCATTGTGATGGGCAGAACTGCAGCAGTCAAACACTGGTCACTGTAAAATGTGACGGGTCACTGTAAAATGTGAACAATGGTCACTGCCAGTTAAGCGCACATAGTGTGCATTGAAGGTGCACAGGTGCATTGGGCGGGTGAGGGACTCACATCCTCATGTCGACATTGCATGTGGTCCGACACCATGGCTAGGGTGTGCATCAGGAGTAGGCTGGGCAGGTACTTGTGCACTGTGGCAATTTGAAATGTGACGCAATGCAATGTGTGGGATGTGGTGACTGTCCATACCATTGGGCAGGGGCCATGCATTGGCAGTTGTACTTACCCAATAGCCATGTCCTTTGTCCCGCATAGTGTTCCATGTAGCTTGGCAATGTAGAGTTCTGCAAGACTATCGAGTCATGTGTTGACCCCAGGAAAAGTGCACAGCAATGGGTGACCCCCTAGTCCGGCATTGCATACCATCTGGACATTCAGTGAGTGGAATAGCTTCCGATTGCGGTACACCGCCTTGATTGCATGTGGAACTGTCAACTCAACGTGGGCGCAGTTTAATGCGCCTATGCAATTTGGCATGGAAGGCCAACTTGGTGGCAACGACCTGGGCGCGGGTACGGGGTTGGGAGATGTACTCAGACGCATGGTGCAGCAGCGCATCCAATACCTGGTTCAGTACTCTTGATAAACAGGGTTGTGACAGCTCATGCAGCTCACCGACAGTGTGCTGATATGTTCCTGTTCCAAGGAAATACAGTACCGAGTCAAACTTCAGCAAGGGTGGGGGTTGGGGGGAGATTGCTGTCCGGATGACAATGATGCTGCTGCTGAGGTCTTCCTCGATCAGGGTGACGATGGACATGATTGAGGGCCGGTCAAGCCAGTATAATGTGTCAGGTTCCAGGGTGAGGCCGATACAGGTTATTGCTGGCTGCCTTCGGGGTCGTGCCGGCTGCACATTTATGTTTATGGGCACTGGGTTCGCAATTTGCCGCCTGCGCCTCCTCCTCTGCCTCACTGCTGCCACAATGTGCACTGCTGCTTTTAGGTTCCCTAGGCCAAATGCAGCTACAGCGGCTGACCGCATAGTTGTTTTGAAGGTGGCCGGGTGTGGATGGGGCCCTTTTGTAGGCTCCCCGTAGCCTACGTGGTGCAGCTCACCTCTTTTCGCACACCTGTAGCCTGATTCAGCTCACCTGACAGTGTTTAACGCCATCTCCGCTGTGGTAGCGGTACCGCCATGATGTTCACATTGTTTCCGTGTCCTTACTGCTCATAATGTGCACAGTGTAACGCATTGTCGGTGGCTGGGGGCGCGTCGGTGAGTCGCCAGGTTGTTTACGCCGACGGGACTTCCGGGTGCGTTGTCACCACGGGGTCACTTCGCAGTGACAGTGTTTCTGGATTTGCAGGTAGGAATGAGGGTCCGGTAAATGAGGTCGGTACGGTTTTACCAGCAACGTTCAATCCGGACCGGCAGACTTGTAATGAGGCCCATAGTTCACGTATTATCAGTAACTGCACACTCATGCGGTTTTCAACAGGTCATACAGTAATGCATTTCCTCAAATACACATATTGAAAAGTCACTTAAGGGGACGAAAATAAGTGGTTAGTGGAACATGAGCTTAGTTTGAGGTTCTAGAGACGGTTTCTTAGCCTGGCAAGTTTTTAAAGTCCAATACCGCAACCCTAGCTACAGGCAGTTCAGAGAGGGCTTGAAGTCTTGCAAACAGTGAATAGTGAAGAGTTCCTGCAGATTTCTTCCAATGTGTAAAGTTATTGAGGCAGCAAGTTAGCAACTAACAAAGGAGACCTAAAACCACTCGAGAAGGGGACACAAGGACACCTCTACGCGCACTCCAACGCTCTGGAGCGACTTCTTGGAATCAGGTAAGCAATACCTTCCCCCCCCCCACAACAGTACCTCGAGTTTAATGCAAGGGTTTGTGTTGGCTGCTCCGCGATGTGTGCAACTCTGGCCCAGAGCTCTGGATTACTTGGTCTGGTGGCGAAAGGCAGGACAATGAGCAGCAGTCTCGAGGGAGGACCTTAGCACGACTTTCAGCAACTTCTTGGTTCACTCTGCGGTTTTGCGCCTTTTCAGCAGCACCAACAAAGGACAAGGATCACCCGGTCAATCTTCACTTCCTGCAGTCCCACATACTGGTGAGGGGGTCAGGGCGAGTTGGATCAGATCTCTGCAGTGTCATCGTGGGCACATTACAGATTTGGACAGATTCAGCCTTTGCACAATGATGCACTTGAAATGGGCAGCAGGTCTCCTGGTATTGGGGTTCCGCAGCTCTGCAAGCTCCTAGGATCTCAGGAGATGACTTGTTTCAAAGTTCGTCTTGGGACTGGTTGTTCCCACCAGCCAAAGGGAAGGAGCCCTCTTCAGAGCTCCTCTGTCCCATAGAAAACAGGGTCAGGACAGCAGTGGTCACTTCATGGTCTTGCAAAGGGTCTGCAGGCGTCTATGATCGTCCTCTTCTTCAGTTACTTCTGTTTCCAGTGGCAGACTTGCTTTAAAAGTTCCAGCACACACTCCTCTGCAATCTCAGCATTTTAGAGAAAGGGGTGTTTGGCTGTCCAATCAGGACAGTCAGACCCCCCCCCCCCCCCCCCCGCAGGAGCTGGTCCTATTCAGGCACTCTGGCTGACAAAGGACAAAGGGGTGGAAGACTCCTCCCCCACTTCCTGCCTGCCTAGACACTATGGAGCCTTAGTGGAGCTACCTACTGGTTCCCGCCAAATGCAAAACACACACACACATACACACACACAGACCTCCCCCTCCCAGAATGGTAGAAGGGCTAACAAAGAACAGCCACGCTAGTAATGGTGAAAAAAGAAGGGAAGCCCCAAGTTGGCACTTGGGTGCCCCTATTGTGCACTACTGAGGCTATGAAAATAGTCCGCGGTATAAAAAATACACAACAGCTGGTAGAACACGTTCACCGACACCAGCCATAACTAGGTGATCGTCTATGTGATTAAAAAGTCACAGGAGCAGAGATAAGGGAGAAACCAAGTATCCCTTTGCCACTCCACTGAAGGTTCTGTGTGCCAATTTCTCAGACTATACAGTTTTGGGAGAGATACTAAGTATCTCTCTACCCTTAACTGTAGTTTACTTCAGGATATAGGAACATAATCTTAAAGGAGGACCCTAGGGGGTCTCCAGCAACACTGCCCATAAAGATGTGTGTGCTGCAGTAGTAAAAAACAGATGCCTTTAAGAGCTATGAAGCAGACAGACCATTGTACAGGTAGATTTACAAAGAATAGAGTTCCAAAAAAGAGCACATGAGAATGAATGAGTGGAAAAAGGCTCCACTCATTCAGGATTAAAAGAAAAAGGTTCAGAAGTCCAGGGAAAAGTGCTGGAGGTCTCACTAGGAGAGGGGATGAAGAAGCACAAGAATTATTAATCTTCCTAACCAAAGGCCATCCCCTATTGTGTTAAGCGGCTGCCGTTTAGCTTTAATTTGGAAAACATCTGAGGAATATCAAAGGACACCCAAATACCAACTCCATAATTGCCAATCTTTCACAGGGCCATGCAAGGATTTATACTGCTGCAGGTTTAGT
Source organism: Ambystoma mexicanum (assembly GCF_040938575.1). Lineage (NCBI taxonomy): Eukaryota > Metazoa > Chordata > Amphibia > Caudata > Ambystomatidae > Ambystoma > Ambystoma mexicanum. The sequence goes on along the minus strand of NC_090921.1, from coordinate 773,847,736 downwards.
GCCACTTTGGCACACCCCTTCTCTTAAAATGAAGTCCGAATGTAAGGCTATAGGGTATAAAAAGCACCGATAAGTGGCCATCTGCTGTGAGTGCCATAGGCTCATTGCAATTTTGGAACACCGGCCCGTACATTGCCACAATTTATACCACACTACTTTTTGATATCATAGCATTTCAAGCACCACACGATCAATTCAGAGGCGCAGATTGCACACAACTGGCTGTCAGTCAAACACGAAGAGCAATGCATAAATAGGCACCAAACGTCTCGCCCCTAGAAAGAAGGCCAAAGTATTTGTTGAAAACATCAGGTAAGTAAAGTTTGGACTGTTAACGCGTCTGTCTGTGCCTCCGTCTGCCTGCGTCTGTCTGTGCCTCCGTCTGCCTGCATCTGTCTGTGCCTGCGTCTGCCTGCGTCTGTCTGTGCCTGCGTCTGTCTGTGCCTCCATCTGCCTGCGTCTGTCTGTGCCTCCGTCTGCCTGCGTCTGTCTGTGCCTGCGTCTGTGCCTGCGTCTGTGCCTGCGTCTGTGCCTGTGCCTGCGTCTGTGCCTCCGTCTGCCTGCGTCTGCGTCCGTCCGTCCGTCCACCGGTCGGTCCGTCTACCGTTCGGTCCGTCCGTCCGTCCGTCCGTCTACTGTTCGGTCCGTCCGTCCGTCCGTCTACCGGTCGGTCGGTCCGTCCGTCCGTCCGTCTACCGGTCGGTCCGTCCGTCCGTCCGGTTACCGGTCGGTCCGTCCGTCCGTCCGTCTACCGGTCGGTCCGTCCGTCCGTCCGTCTACCGGTCGGTCCGTCCGTCCGTCTACCGGTCGGTCCGTCCGTCCGTCCGTCTACCGGTCGGTCCGTCCGTCCGTCCGTCTACCGGTCGGTCCGTCCGTCCGTCCGTCTACCGGTCGGTCCGTCCGTCCGTCTACCGGTCGGTCCGTCCGTCCGTCCGTCCGTCTACCGGTCGGTCCGTCCGTCCGTCCACCGGTCCGTCCGTCCGTCCGTCTACCGGTCGGTCCGTCCGTCCGTCCGTCTACCGGTCGGTCCGTCCGTCCGTCTACCGGTCGGTCCGTCCGTCCGTCCGTCTACCGGTCGGTCCGTCCGTCCGTCCGTCTACCGGTCGGTCGGTCCGTCCGTCCGTCCACCGGTCGGTCCGTCCGTCCGTCCACCGGTCGGTCCGTCCGTCCGTCCACCGGTCGGTCCGTCCGTCCGTCTACCGGTCGGTCCGTCCGTCCGTCCGTCTACCGGTCGGTCCGTCCGTCCGTCCGTCTACCGGTCGGTCGGTCCGTCCGTCTACCGGTCGGTCCGTCCGTCTACCGGTCGGTCCGTCCGTCCGTCCGTCTACCGGTCGGTCCGTCCGTCCGTCCGTCTACCGGTCGGTCCGTCCGTCCGTCCGTCTACCGGTCGGTCCGTCCGTCCGTCCGTCTACCGGTCGGTCCGTCCGTCCGTCCGTCTACCGGTCGGTCCGTCCGTCCGTCCGTCTACCGGTCGGTCCGTCCGTCCGTCCGTCTACCGGTCGGTCCGTCCGTCCGTCCGTCTACCGGTCGGTCCGTCCGTCCGTCTACCGGTCGGTCCGTCCGTCCGTCCGTCTACCGGTCGGTCGGTCCGTCCGTCCACCGGTCGGTCCGTCCGTCCGTCCGTCCACCGGTCGGTCCGTCCGTCCGTCCACCGGTCGGTCCGTCCGTCCGTCCACCGGTCGGTCCGTCCGTCCGTCTACCGGTCGGTCCGTCCGTCCGTCCGTCTACCGGTCGGTCCGTCCGTCCGTCTACCGGTCGGTCCGTCCGTCCGTCCGTCTACCGGTCGGTCCGTCCGTCCGTCTACCGGTCGGTCCGTCCGTCCGTCCGTCTACCGGTCGGTCGGTCCGTCCGTCCACCGGTCGGTCCGTCCGTCCGTCCGTCCACCGGTCGGTCCGTCCGTCCGTCCACCGGTCGGTCCGTCCGTCCGTCCACCGGTCGGTCCGTCCGTCCGTCTACCGGTCGGTCGGTCCGTCCGTCCGTCTACCGGTCGGTCCGTCCGTCCGTCCGTCTACCGGTCGGTCCGTCCGTCTACCGGTCGGTCCGTCCGTCTACCGGTCGGTCCGTCCGTCTACCGGTCGGTCCGTCCGTCCGTCCGTCTACCGGTCGGTCCGTCCGTCCGTCCGTCTACCGGTCGGTCCGTCCGTCCGTCCGTCTACCGGTCGGTCCGTCCGTCCGTCCGTCTACCGGTCGGTCCGTCCGTCCGTCCGTCTACCGGTCGGTCCGTCCGTCCGTCCGTCTACCGGTCGGTCCGTCCGTCCGTCCGTCTACCGGTCGGTCCGTCCGTCCGTCTACCGGTCGGTCCGTCCGTCCGTCTACCGGTCGGTCGGTCCGTCCGTCCGTCCGTCCGTCTACCGGTCGGTCGGTCCGTCCGTCCGTCTACCGGTCGGTCGGTCCGTCCGTCCGTCCGTCCGTCTACCGGTCGGTCGGTCCGTCCGTCCGTCTACCGGTCGGTCGGTCCGTTCGTCCGTCTACCGGTCGGTCCGTCCGTCCGTCTACCGGTCGGTCCGTCCGTCCGTCCGTCTACCGGTCGGTCGGTCCGTCCGTCCGTCCGTCTACCGGTCGGTCGGTCCGTCCGTCCGTCCGTCTACCGGTCGGTCCGTCCGTCTACCGGTCGGTCCGTCCGTCCGTCTACCGGTCGGTCCGTCCGTCCGTCTACCGGTCCGTCCGTCCGTCTACCGGTCCGTCCGTCCGTCCGTCCGTCTACCGGTCCGTCCGTCCGTCCGTCCGTCCGTCCGTCTACCGGTCCGTCCGTCCGTCTACCGGTCGGTCGATCGTTCTGTGTTCCATACTGTTCACAAGTTGTTGTACGTTTCATATAAACACACTTGGTCAAGCAATACGATAACCGATTTCCAAAACCATTGGAAAGGACTCTATCACTTGGTCTGTAAAAAATGTACCTTTCTCTTTGGATATAGGATGTCAGTTCAGACACTGTAGGGGTAAAAACGTTTTATGAAAGCCCTGCCGCAAGACTGTTTGTTTTATTTGATTGTAATTCCTAAAATGTTGCAATATCTCAAAATGTAGAAGAACAATTTACTCTCTTACCTGGTAACGTTCTCGCGATGGGATGGTCCGAAAATGTATTCCATATCTATGACATGTAATCTCCACAGCTGTGCTGCTTCGGAAAATCTTTCGGCGTCTGCGTCCTGCGTCGATGACGTCGATACGCCGCCCTCGAGTACCTCCTCCGACGGCCGACGTCACTGGATGTTATAAGTAGGACGCACGACGCCCGTAGCCTCAGTTGTAGTTTTTTCCCAGAACGTGTGGCACCAGTCTTCTGCCAGTCTGACACACAAAGCCTTGCGGAAACGTAAGCTGCAATCACATAAGAAATTCTGTAGCAGGGAAGGCAGGGAGGGAGCGATATGGAATACGTCGTCGGACCATCCCATCGAAAGAACGTTACTAGGTAAGAGAGTAACTTGTTCTTCGAGGGGATTGGGTCCTCCGACGTATTCCATATCTATGACAGGCTCCCAAAGCAGTACCAATGCAAGGAGGTGGGAAAAGAATTTAGAAAACAGAAATTTAGAATGCCCAATCAAATTGCGGAGTAAAGGACCGCCTTGCCAAAGGCCAGATCCTGCCCCCGGATGGAATCGAGGGAGTAGTGACGTACAAAAGTATGTACTGAAGCCCAGGTGGCATCACAGATATTACGAATAGGAACACCCCTATGTAGGGCAGTAGAGGCAGCCATACCCCTGGTAGAATGGGCCCGCAAGCCGACCGGTGGGTCCTTACCCGCCAAGCGGTAACACTCAGATAGCCAAAATAATCCAGCGAGACAAAGTCCGTTTCATCACAGCTTGTCCCAAACGCTTTCCAGCGTAACCAATGAAGAGTTTATCGTCCACTCTGACCCGGGACATGCGTGAAATATAAAAGCTTAACGCTCTCCTAGGATCAAGCCTATGGAGCCTCTCCTCTTCCTTACCAGGATGTGTTGGAGGATAAAATGCCGGAAGAACAACCTCCTGGCCTAAATGAAATTCCGACACCACCTTCGGAAGAAAGGAAGGTCAAACTCTAAGGACAACCCTGTCCTTCTGAAACACAGTGAAGGGTGGCTTCACTGAAAGTGCCTGTAACTCACTCACTCTGCGAGCGTAAGTGACCGCAACCAAAAATACAGTTTTAAGAGCCAAAAGTCTCAAAGGGCATGAATGCAAAGGCTCAAACGGAGCACCCATCAGAAACTTGAGAACAAGGTTCAAATCCCAACCGGGCACCTGGAAAGGTGATGGAGGGAACACATTAGTGAGCCCTTTCAGAAACTGAGAAATTAAAGGAATTTTAAAATAGGAACACTCTTCAGACGAGCGCTTAAATATGGACAGCGCCGCCAGGTAAACTTTAACGGTACTCACTTGCAAGCCCCTGTGGGCCGAAGAAAGCAAAAAAGACAGAACCATGGGAATGTCACATGCAAAAGGATCCACATTCTTAATCCTGCACCAGTCGCAGAACTTGCGCCAATGGCAACGGTACAGGGACTTTGTTGTGGGCCGTCTGGCCGAGAGCAACTCCTCCATCACGTCTTCAGGGAGGTTCCAATCCTTATACCTCAACCTTTCAGAAACCAAGCGTGAAGGTTGAGGGATCTGACCTCTCGATGGAGAACCTGACCCCGCCCCCTCCGTGAGAGCAGGTCGTCTCGGTAGGGAAGACGACGTGGAGGGCAGATGGACAAGTCGAGAAGGTCCGGGTACCACGTCCTCCGGGCCCATGCCGGACCTTTGAGGATCATCCGGGAACCGCACCTCTAACCTCCGCAGCACTTGCGGGATGATGGGGACAGGAGGAAACGCGTACAGCAGTCGGAATGACCACTCCACCACAAACGCATCTCCTAAGGCTCCTTTTGGAGGAAATTCCCGCAGGCAGAACCTCTTGCATCTTCCGGTTGACTCTGGAGGCGAAGAGATCCACTTGAGGAGTCCCCCAAAGGGCGAAGATCTCCAGGAGAATCTCCTGAGCCAACTCCCACTCGTGAGAGAACGCGCTCTGCCTGCTCAGAGCATCCGCCGTCTCGTTTTTGTCTCCGGCCAGATGAACTGCCGAGATCGAAACCTCCTGCTGGATTGCCCAGAACCAGAGCTGCATCGCCTCCCTGCACAGAGGGAGTGACCCTGCCCCCCCCCCTTTTGTTGAGGTAGTGCATGGCCACCGTGTTGTCCGTCAGGATCAGGACATTCTTCCCTTGCACAGTCGGCAGAAAAGCCTTCAGGGCTAGCCTGACGGCCCTCAGCTCCAACAGATTGATATGGAGTCTGGACTCCGACGGAGACCAACGACCGCTGAATGTCAACTCGTTGGCATGAGCTCCCCAACCCGTGAGGGATGCGTCAGTCACTATCGTCACCTCCGGCCAGGGTAGCCAAAATGGAACCCCCTTCATCAGATTGTCTACGACGGCCCACCACAGAAGGTCCTGGGCGACCGAGGACGGCACCTGAACAGGGTCCGACAACCTGCCGGAGGACTGAGACCACTGGAGCTTGAGTGCCCATTGCAAAGATCTCATCCGCAACCTGGCCTCTGGCACCAGAAGAATGCAGGATGACATGAGGCCGAGCAACCTCAAGAACTCGAACGCTGGGAGACTCTGGGCAAGCTGAAACTTGTGCACCATCTGCTGAATGTGATGAGCCCTCATCTTGGGGTGGGGGAGGGGGGCACTGCCCCAGGGATGTGTCGAGCACAGCTCCGATGTACTGGAGCCTCTGAGTTGGTGTCAAATGGGACTTCTTTAAGTTGAGGGAGAAGGCCAGCTTGTGGAGGGAGTGGCAGGTGACTGACAGATGATCCCGGACCTGCTCGGGAGAGCGCCACCTGATCAACCAATCGTCCAGGTAGGGGTAGACGTGAATCCCCCCTTTCCTGAGGTGCGCTGCCACCACAACCAAGAGCTTGGTAAAGCCCCTCAGGGCCGAGGTCAATCCGAACGGCAGGACCCGAAACTGAAAGTGCGAGTCGCCAACCGCGAACCTCAGGTACTTCTTGTGCTTTGGCTGTATCGGCACATGAAAATAAGTGTCCTTGAGGTCGAGAGACACCAACCAGTCCTGAAGTTGAAGGGCCTGGAGGACTTGAGAGAGAGTAACCATCTTGAACTTGTCCTTCCTGAGGAGTTTGTTCAAACCGCGCAAGTCCATGATGGGTCTCAATCCCCCGTCTGTCTTGGAAATAAAAAAATAAGGGGAATACCATCCCTTGTTACTCTCCGTTACAGGCACCAGTTCTATGGTGCCTTTCTCCAGCAGGGATTGAATTTCCTGCGCAAGGAGCGGATCCGGACTCTTCAAAGAGACATTCCCCGGTGGATTGTCTAGAGGCCTCTGCCGGAAAGAAAGACAGTAGCCGTGGGTTATGATCTCCAGAACCCACACATCTGAAGTAATGGCGCGCCACTCTGCAAGATGCTGTGCCAGCCTTCCCCCAACCGGCGAACCATGGGACATGGCCTCATGACTGAGCTGAAGCAGCTGCAGCATTGCCTGAGGGCAAAGAGGCAACAGCCCGAGCGGCCTTGGCACCTCGAGTACCTTGTTTTCCACCTCTGGCACTCCTACGGTGGCCCCTTTGACTGGCAGCTCCTCTCGCTTTACCAAAGGATGAGTAATAACGAAAGGAACCTCCCCTCCATTGCTGTCCCCTAGGACGAAAAGGCGGAGGTTGGCGAACTGCAGTGCCCAACGACTTTGTTGTAGCTTTGGAGGTCTGCAACCTCTCAAGGCTCTCGTCAGCCTTGCTGCCAAAAAGATGTTCCCCGTCAAAGGGCATGTTGAGGAGCCGGGCCTGGACATCAGGAGTAAACCCGACTTCCGCACCCACGCAAACCTGCGTATCACGGTTCTCGCCGCCATGGAACGGCTGAGGCAATCTGCCATTTCCAAACCCGACTGAACGCCTTCACATATGACATCCTTGCCATCCTGAACCATGGCAAGGAAACCATCCCGTTCGTCCCCTTCGGGAAGATGTTCAGCCGCTAAGGAAACAGTTCCACAGAGTGTGCGTGAAACGGGACAAGGCACATACAGAGTTGGCCGCCTGAAGCGCCATACCCCCTGAAGAAAGCACTTTCTTCGCCCAGCCATCAAAACGCTTGTCGTCCCTATCAGGAGGGATGGTAGGATACGACGCCTGCTTTGTCGGGGCCGTAGCCGCCTATACCACCAAACTCTCCGGAGTGAGGTGCTTGGTCAAGTAGCAGGGGTCGCTACTGGCTGGGCGGTATTTTCGCAGCAAAGACTTGCCAACTGCCAGGAGACTCTCCGGAGCAGTCCAAGCCGCCGCCACCCTCCTCTGTAGAGCCATATGGAACGGCAGTACCGGGTCAGTTGGTGGACCTTGGTCGAGGATATCCGTAAGGTCATCCTGAAGAAAATCCCCTGGGAGAGCAGACCATCCCAAGTACTCGGTGACCCTGGACATAAGGCGCCAGTGCGAGGAGTCGGCATGAGTGCCAGGCTCAGGCCTACAAAACTCCACCCTGGAGAGGTGTCCAGCCCACTGAAATCGTGCAGGGACTGCCGCAGGTCCTCAATTTGGCTATGGCCCGAGAGAAGATCTTCCAGCACCGTAATCGGAACCATGCCATCATCAGAGCCGTCATCCACCTCTGAAATAAACTCAAGCTGGCGGTAAGAAGGCACAGAATGTGGAACAAAGCCATGCTTGACCTTTGCCAGAGCCTTTCTAGGTGGTTCCACCTAGCCCCGGGGAACCCCCATCGAAACAGCCTCGAAAGGTGTCGAGTGAATAGGTGTTGACGCTGAACGCGGCGCCGACAGCATCAATGGCGTCGACACAGTCCTCGAGGCCAGAGCCCCGAGCGTGTCCCTCGACAGCCTGGGTGCCGATGGTGTCGACATCTTCCGAGGCGGGGCCTCGAAAGAGTCCGTGGACGTCTTCCTCGAAGACAAGTCTCGAGCGCGTCAAGGCCCGGGACCTGGAACGGGCATGACGAGAACGATTCCCCTTGTCCGAGCGGGACCTCTCCCGCGAATCGTGCCGAACACCCGAGCCCGAAGGCGTGCGAGAGATGTCTCTCGACCGTTCACGACCGACCCCACTCGGAGGCGCGGACGGACCAGTGCCCTACGATTCGAGAATCGCCAACATTTTCTTCCCGAAGGAAGCCCACTCCTCCGGCGTCGCATGCTTGGTGGGGTAAGCGACCCGCCGATGGGCAGAGTCCTCAGATGAGGACGGGGAAGGCGACCGATGACGGCGCTTCCGGGGGTGCCTCGAAGATGCAGATGAGTGCCGGGACCGACTCCAGGACCTAGACCCACTGGACTTCCGACGACGACGCAGAGAGGAGCCCCTCGAATCGTCCGTCGAAAGCCCCGCAGACTTCGACTTCCGTGGCTTGGACACCTTACCTACCGATAACTTCTTGCGCTCCCGCAAGGCTTTGGACGTGAGTGACTGGCAGACGACACGGTCATCCATGTCATGGGCCTGCCCGAGGCACCAGAGGCAGGCGTCGTGCTAGTTTGTTACCGACATCTTGGAGCCACAGTCCCCGCACTTCTTAATGCCCGGATGCGGCGTGGAAGACGAGGTAGACATCTTCACGAAGAAAGACTTCATAATACAAACAGGTTCGAAGAACCGAGAAAGAACAGGAACTCCAAAGAGTCGAGGTGTGCCGAGATCTCCGAAGCGAACACGTTCGCGGAAAAAACAGAACCGAGGCTACGGGCGTCGTGCGTCCTACTTATAACATCCAGTGAGGTCGGGCGTCAGAGGAAGTCCTCGAGGGTGGCGTATCGACGTCATCGGCGCAGGATGCAGACACCGAAGATTTTCTGAAGCAGCACAGCTGTGGTGATTACATGTCATAGATATGTAATACGTCGGAGGACCCAATCCTCTCGAATGCTTAATACTCGCTGTGATACAAAGCTTTCACAATTCTAGCTATGTTACATTTTATGTTTCCTTCATGACAGTTTCAACAGTTACTACTTCATTATTAATTGTTCTTTACAGACTTTCAATACAGTTGTCTGGTTCCACTGCTGTGCAGGAATTGTTTTGTGGTGTCCTTTTCAGGTGCTATGTGGGGGTGCATGGTAGTGACTATTGTTCCTCCTAAGCTTTTCTACTCACCTTGCCTTCAGGTAGTAGAGCAGGTGATAGCCAATCTTGGGCTGCTTCTGATAGAGCTCAGACAAGAGATCCAGTAGCAATGAAAAGCCACTATTATCTTCCTGCATTTGAATCAGGTTCCTAGAAAATCGAGAACAGAAGTTACGTCATACATCTTTTTGCAGTGGTTGGGAATAGAACATATGCTGAGATGAATGCAAAAGCCCATCATCAGAATTCACAGAATCAAATCACTCAAGAACATAACCTACACTCAGGCATCACTGCCATAATTAATAAGGTCCTTATCCCAATGGCAATTTACGCATACTACAGTCGCTACAGAAATCAAGAAAAGGGCTAGAATTGATGCCCTAAACTTACCTAAAAATTAAGTAAAGTGGCTTCCCCACAGACTCTTCAAGGGATCTGCAGAAAAGAATGGTTTGGATAACAAAGTCAGAAGACACATACATTGAAATTTAACTAGAACTTGGAAGAAGAACAATCTGCTCAGTATGCTGTACACCCCCCATTGATTGTACGGTACGCAAGCTAACAGAAGCATAAGCGAAGATGCAACATCTTGGAGGCCTTTTATAATAGACAGGTCATTGTGGTCTCCTCGTAAAAGACTAATATTAGTAACGATGCAGTCACAAGAGGTATACTTCTGAACGCTAAACAAAATGGCCAGGCATCAAAAGACTACACGTTCCTTAGAACAATTTAGGCCAGCAAGAGACATTGCTGAATGATTGATCAGGAATTTTTTTCACCTGCTGATTTAAACCTAGGTAAGTAATCTAGGTTGCAAGGATAGCTACTCTAATAAACTGACTAGTTAGGAAATACTTGGTTACCTGAAACAATGGCGGGCAAGTCACTTTTCTTTAAAACTTTGAATGATTGAAGGGAAGCCTAAAATATACTTTTTTCACTAACAGTCAAGTACAACCAGACCTCTTACGACAGTTATTAAAAGAACAAACCACTTACTCTTCTGTGATCTCATCTGGAAGTACCTCCCCTCGGAAATGGGCCTTGAATAACTCCTGCAGGCAGGAAGCAAGAACAGACAACTGCTCTGAATCAAAGTCCTCCTGTGAAAAGACAATGGTTGGACACAGAGTGATGAGAAAAGCGTAATTGGCAGGACAAAGGAAAATAACTTCCTACAGGCAAGTAATGTGCTTTGGTGGATGGCATGATTGCTACTTCTGATTATTTTCTTTTTGTTGCTTTCCCTCCATAGACTTCTTTTTGCTATTGTGTGTATCCTCACCTGACATTTTTGAAGGTAAGTAAAGCCTTTTTGCATTACTTGCCTTGCTTAGCGCATCCGTTTTGAGGGCACGGATTAGTCCCTATGGTTACCAGTTATGGCATTCCTTGTTCTTTTTAAGCGGCACACATCACCGTACGTTGAAGTTCGGCAGGGGTACTTTGAATCCTTTTCTTTTTAGTAACATTTCTGTCCCTTGAATGTTGTGTCCAAGATGAGCTGGTGGCAGCAGATATTTTTCTGCTGAGGTTTTAATTTTTCTCCCATACACATTTGAATTTTACCAGATAATGCCATCTTGAGTGCCATATAGACTACAATGAGCGTGTCATGCGTTTATCGCCTGTCCTTTAACCATCCTGTCTTTTAGCATTCTTCCTGCCCTAAAAGGTACAGAAACACCTTGTAGGAAAGCTCTTTCTTGGGCAAAGCAGTGGTATGTGTTTTTGGCTGAATATGCTGGCTTGGAGTGTCTGGCCCCAATCCACACAAGTGTGTGTGTGTTGCTGGGCAGAGGTGAAGGCAGGAGGCTGTCCCCGAGGACAGCCCCTGCCAGTATGAATGGTTGTAGGAGCCTTAACATTGGTGTGCCCTGGGGCAACCCGAGCTGCAATTAGTTATTTAATTTTTTGTTTGTTTTTTTTTTTTTTTATTAAAGGATGACTCCTGCAGCCTTTCTTCCGATGGTCTTTGGAGCTAAGACCCCTTCGAAGAACTGGGGCACGCTGACGACCTGAGGAAATCTATTGCAGCCAACCACCATTGCCTTTAGCTATGTCCCGGCGAAGCCCTGCTCCTCTCTGCTGATATCATCAAGAATCTCATGCTGAATGCCAAAATGCAGACTTTTTTTTGCAGATTTCACAGCAATCATATGTGGGGGTGAGTTAGGGTAGTATATAATGTAGGGGGATTATTTAGGATGGGGATTTCCCCCGCATATAATTGCGCGAAAAGAAAAATAAGAATTTTTTGCATTCAGCATTTAAAAGTTGCTGTGATCACAGATCTACCGCAGACAAAACAAAATTCAAACCCCACACAGTGAGAGACCTCTTAATAGGTGGGAGCAACTGATGGGGGCCCTCTGGATGTCTCTGTACCACTGGATTTCCTATGGCGAAGGTAGACTCGCCCACGTTCTGTTAAATGCCAATGGCTGCTAGATAAGTGCCCCTATAGAAAGGCTAACTTTCCCCATTTGTGAGAAGCATTAGTATTGCCTGTCCCTAATGAAAGCAAAGAAAAGATAAGCTACCGTTACTTTACTTACTTAAAAGTGATCAGTATATAAGAAAGTATAATTTAACGGAGATAAAATCTGCTGGACCAACAATTTTTCTTTTTATTTAAAAAGAAAGAAAATGTCGTTTGGGTCAGGGGATTACTCGTTTTATTCTGCCCCGGTCTCCTCGAATGGTCTTCATAGTCATTTTTTGGGTCAATAAAAATATCTCTTCTTGCATGACACTTGAAATTAAAGGGGTTCTTGTGCTTGGGTCGAGCATTTTGGAGAGAGACAGAGAAAGAGGAAGAGAGAGAGAGAGAGAGAGAGAGAGAGAGAGAGAGAGAGGGAGAGGGAGAGGGAGAGGGAGAGGGAGAGGGAGAGGGAGAGGGAGAGGGAGAGGGAGAGGGAGAGGGAGAGGGAGAGGGAGAGGGAGAGGGAGAGGGAGAGGGAGAGGGAGAGGGAGAGGGAGAGGGAGAGGGAGAGGGAGAGGGAGAGGGAGAGGGAGAGGGAGAGGGAGAGGGAGAGGGAGAGGGAGAGGGAGAGGGAGAGGGAGAGGGAGAGGGAGAGGGAGAGGGAGAGGGAGAGGGAGAGGGAGAGGGAGAGGGAGAGGGAGAGGGAGAGGGAGAGGGAGAGGGAGAGGGAGAGGGAGAGGGAGAGGGAGAGGGAGAGGGAGAGGGAGAGGGAGAGAGAGAGAGAGAGAGAGAGAGAGAGAGAGAGAGAGAGAGAGAATACCCCGCAGTAAGCAGAGTGTTTCAAATGTGGCATAATTTGGCATTAGGGAAGAGCATTCACGAACACCAGAGAAAAGTGCAAGCATACCGATCTCTCCAAGAGATTGGTGGCCCCACTATAGTAGAAGAAACTCGACCAGATTTTTTTTTTTACTACAAATACTAATAGAAAGAAGAGGCACTGGAAAAGGACGGTTTGACAAGGGGTCCCCATACACAATTGTGGATACCTTCATGTATACGGGAGAATTAGGAGGGGACGACACATGCACGACCTGAGATCCACGAACACAAGAGCCACAGGTTATGGGAAAAGCCCCATCACCATCTGGGGGATACAAGTGGGTCCACCTGAAGTTCAAGGACATAGAAGGGGCTTGTACTCAAAATAGATAAGTGAAGAATCAAAGTTTCAGGGAAGCAGATTTGGGCCAGGTTATGAATCGCAATGGGATAAAACCGAAGAATGAACTGGTGGAGACTATTTCTGGTATACCCCCACCAAGCAACAAGGAGCAGTTGCGTTTCTTTTTAGGAATGGCAGAATACTATTCGAAATGTATGCCACACTTTACACACATAAATGTAAAATATGAGGAACCTCATGCTCTGAACTAGTATCAGAAGGAACTAGATGAAATTAAAACAAGAGTTATGAAGGAGCGACCCGCAACATGTTCAAAACCACAACAATCAACGTGATCTCTGTGGATCCTAACAATGTCGGTCTGGGTGGAGCCCTTAACAGATTCAAGATGGTAGGGAAGTCACGATTGCACTCAGTGCTCCAGATAAGATTTGGAGGTAGGAGTATTTTACTCCCTATTTTTTAAAGTCGAGTGTAAAATGAATTTTTGGAGAACAAAAAGTTCAATTCCCAATAGGAGTATTTTAGAAGCGAGTAAGAAACAAGTTACTCACCTGTAACTATTGTTCTCCAGCAGGGGTCTAGCATGGATTCACATGCTCATGGATATTCCCAGTCAGGCTGGGAATCCTCAGTAAAACAAAAAACAGTTTCACTTACAAACTGTATTTCTCCTCTAAACTAATCAATGAGCTCTGGGTCACATTGCCCCCAGACAATGACTGCACTCTCCCTAATCCCCTCCTCTGCAGCCATCTTCAGATTTGATAAGCATGTAAAGTGGCAGTATGACCAAGAAGAGCCGGAGAGGGGACGGCGGGAGGGTTTGCATGTGAATCCATGCCAGATCCATGCTGGAGGACAATAGTTACAGGTAAGTAACTTGTTCCTTCTCCAGCATGGGGTCTGGCATGGATTTACATGCTCATGAATAAAGAATACACAGCAGTACAACATATCACAACTACAGGAGGTGGCAAGGCTCAACAGAAGCAACTACTCTTATCCCCCGCAACAGGCTCACCTTCAAGTGAACAGGTTGCGCAGCACTGCTTGGCTGACTTGGACTCCTCTCAGCAATCCCCATCGACGCAGTAGAATCTTGTGAAGGAGTGCGTGCACCTTTACGTAGCAGCCCTGCAGATGTCCAGCAGGGGCACACCAGAGAGGAATGCCATCGTTGCAGCAATCGCTCTGGTGGAATGGGCTCTCGGACGGCCAGGGAGCGGTCGGTTTGCCAACCGGTGACAGTGCGTGATACAGCCAGAGAGCCACCTTCAGATGGAAGTCTTGGACAAGGCCTTCCCATGGTTGACAGGTCCAAAGTTCACAAATAGTTGAGACGTCTTCTAGAAACTCTTTTTGCATGCCACATAGAACTTAGAGCACAAGCCACATCCAGCGAGTGAAAAGTCCTCTCCGCTGGCGACGAAAGTTTCAGAAAAAAAACAGGCAACACCAAAGGCTCTTTGAGGTGAAATTCTGACTGAACCTTTGGCATGAATCAGGGGTGCGTCCGCAGTACCACCCTTGTGTTGTGAAAAGTCAGATAAAGCGGTTACAGGATAGGGCCTGGGGCAGGAGCCTTGAACAGCAGGAAAGATTGAAACAGCCCTTTGAGGAACTCCTAGACGAGATGGTGTGACCAAAGAAAAGATTGTCCTGGAGACCTTGTGTAGCGGTAGATAACCGCCAGATGGACCTTGATAGAAGCGTGCACCAGCCGTGCCTTGGCGAAGGACAGCAAGTATGGAAGGCTCTGCGGGGCCGTGACCCTCAGAGGGTTGTACTTCTGCGACCGCACCATGTAGCAAAGCGGTTCCACTTGTGCCGTAGCACTTAAGAGTCGATGACACTCTGGCCTTCGCAAGGACCTCCCTGCAGTCCGCCAGCAACTCATCCTCCAAACTCTAGGGCTGCAGGAGCCAAGCCCTCGGGTTCAGTGATCCTGGGTTCGTGATGCAGGATTGCGCTTCCTTCTCTGGTGAGCAGATCCACAACCACTGGGAGCTTGACCGGAGGTGACGCTGACCGGCTGAGAAGGTCCAGATACCACATCTGCCTCTGCCACTTCAGGGCAACAAGTACCATCCTGCATCTGCACGGTTTGAGTTGATTGATGACTCGTAGTAGGAGCGCCAGCGGAGGTAATGCATATAGGAACAGGCGTTCCCACAGGAAGGAAAATGTATCCCCCATGCTCTTCGGCTGGTGGAACCTGCTGGCGAATTTCTAGCATTTGGAGTTCGCCGACGTCGCAAACAGATCGATTTAGGGTCTGCCCCACTTGAGGAAGATGTGGTCCACTTGATCCTGCCAGAGTTCCCACTCGTAGCATGAGTGCAACTCCCTGATGAGGGAGTTGGCAATGGAGTTCTTGACTCCCGCCAGATGGGTGGAGATCCATGTCGAGTCCGGTTCCCAGGAACAGTGGGTTCTGCAATGGAATCAAGCCAGACTTTGGCTAATTCAAGGAGAATCCCATTTCCATCAGCAGCTGTACAGTCCTCTCCCTTGACCTGGCCCGGATAAGCCAGTCAAGGTACGGGTACAGAAGTACATTGGCAGCCACTGATGCCAGGCACTTCGTAAACCCCCTGGGCGCTGAGTTTAGGGCGAAAGGGAGGGCCTTGAATTGGTAGTGTCTTCCTTGCACCACGGAGCGTAGGAATTTCCGATACTTCCTGTGGATGGGCATGTGGAAGTACGAGTCCTCCAGATCCAGCAACGTCAAGAATTCCGCTTCGTCCAGTTGGCTGAGCACATGCTCCAACATGACCGTCCTGAACTTTTGGGACTTGATGTGTGTGTTGAGACGCTGCAGGTCTAGAATGGGCCTCCAGCCCCCTGTCTTTTTCTTTACTAAGTATCATCTGGAGTAGACTCCTGAGCCCTGGAGTCGTCCTGGAACTAGCTCTATCGCCCCCTTTCGTAGCATGGCTCGTACCTCCTGCAGGAGCTGAGGGATGTGTTGTTCCTGCCGGCCACTGGAGGGATCCGCAGATGTTTTTGCTGAAACTTCAGAGTATGTCCGTGGGCGAGAGCGTCCAGCACCCATCTGTCGGTGGAGATGATCTTCCACTCGCCGACGAAACTCGCCAACCGGCCTCCCACCGGGGTGCATGGGTGGCACCCCAACAGCTTGGCTGGTCCAGTCCTGATTTGGCACCTGCGTCAAACCTTGGTAGCGGCAACAGCGCTGGTCACCTCCAACGTAAGCTTTGGAACGGCCTCTGTAGGCCTAAATGGTTGTGGCCTGGGAGGGTTGACTAAGACGAGGAACCTCCACCGAAACCCTTCGTCGATCTGCTGGACATTCCGCCAGAGGCACGAAAGGAAGGGCGGAATTGCTGAAGAGTGCCCAGGGCACAAGGCGTCTCTGTGTCAGTCTTGACGGACTGCAAAGACTCGTCGACGGTCTTCAAGAAGAGGTTGTCCCCGTCGAAGGACATATCCAGTACTCTCGCCTGGACCTCCTGGCAAAAGTTAGTGCCCTTCAGCCAGCGTCAACGCTGGAGAAAGACACCGTTCCCCATCTGTCTGAAACCTTTGTCCGCAATGTCCAGGGCAACCGTAATGGCATGGTCTGATGCCACCCCCACCCTTCCTGGAGGAGCGAGATTGCCTCTACCAGTTTCTTGTCGAGTAGGAAGATCAGAATCAGGGACAGCTTGTACCAGAGTTCTCTCTCGTACCTAGCCACAACCAACAGCGCATTGGCCACCTTGACGACGCTGCAGAGTAGATGATCCTTCTCCCCATGGCTTCCCATGGTCCGGAGGACGAAAATGAGGGGTTAGATCTCTTCCTCGCTGCTGTCAATGCCACAGAGTCCGGCAACAGTTGGGACCATAGGCACCTGGGTGCGCACTCCTGCACCCAGTATTTTTTCTCCAGCCTATCCCGCTTGGCTGGGGCCTCCCACCTCAGAAGCAGGGACACTCTGGGCACAGCCAGGGCTACCTTGACCGGGTCAGCCTCTTTGGCCTTCGAGAGAGCGGCCGCAACCAAAACGATAGTCAACGACTATTTCTCTTGTGCTGCCTGGGCCTTTTTAGGCAGATCCATCGCCTTTTCTTGCACCTTAGGCTTCTTGGGCTTCTCCCGCAGCTTATCCGAGTTGGCCGATTTCCTCTTTGAGGAGGAACTGGATCGATGGCTGAAGAGGAGGCAGATGGTGAGGTTGAACACGCCCTGGCCATTGCGGAGACGGACTTGCGGTGCTTGGTCTTGTCTTGGGCCCCCATGGATGGAGCGCCCTCAAAGGACTTGGAAGCATGCTCCTTGGACCGGCCGGTCCTGAGTGAGGCATGCCCCTGCTGGGGCACGGGGCAGAGGCGTTGGCGCTGAGCCACGCCGCCAGTCTACTGTGAGAATCTTTCATGGTTCTCTTGCTGAACCCGAGGCAGATCTCGCAATCTCCTTCTCGGTGGTCCGGGTAGAGACAGTAGAGGCACTGAAGTAGAGGCACTTTTTGTCCTCTACAAACACTTTCCGCAGTCTGCAGCAGAAACAGCGTGAAAAGGTAGCTTCCCCCTTTCCTCTCTTCCGAAATGGTGAGGAATAGGCCTAATGGCCTTCTGGAACTTACGACGAACACTCAACGATTCTTGTCCTTGAGGGGCGTGAAATTCACCGACAAACAGATCCCCGCTTGTCAGCCGATG